>NC_140772.1:232572515-233772515 GCF_044657685.1 Stegodyphus dumicola | reverse complement strand
TTTTACCTGACATAAAATTTATTGGAATATTTAGCGAATAAAGTAATATTGCAATGGTGTCTTCACCGCATATGATATCCACTAAATAAAGTAAATAAGTAAAGAAACATGCAATGAAAATTATGCATCTAACTGACACAGTAGAGCCACTCCCCGACAAATCCAGTGTTGTTCCGGCATATTAGTTGGTAAGCGCATGGATATCACAAAATTAGTTGAATGTCCAGTTGTAGAAAGTGTTCCTCTTCTCTCACTTGTTTTGTAAACTGGACATAAATAACTGGGTTTCACCTCCAAATCAACTTTTTTAATAGGTTTTAACCATACCTATTAAACAGAAAATAATTTTTAATTCTAAAAAGAAAATTTTAATTTGTAAAAAAAAACTCATAGTTAAAATGGTTGCATGATAGATATTGCTTTTATAAAATCTATGTGAATTTATTGAAAAATTACATGAGATGTACTTGCAAGATAGGATTACCGGATGTCCTGGTTTTGTAGTGTTTTCCGAGGTTGCAAAAATGCCCAGGGTTTGAGAATTTTATGACTAGTGAGAGTTTTTTTTTCTTTAATTTTAGATTTGTATGTTTGATATTGCTTTTTAAAATTTTCTTACTGCTGTGCTTCTCTCAGTTGACCTTGGAGCAAGCACAGATTTTGAAGGATGCGTGGCTACCAGTCTCACCAATTCGCAACACAGAGGAAATGGGTTTGTGTTATATTTTTTGTGTGAAAGAACTTGCCCACATGGTTTTGATCATTTCATCTCTATTCCTTTTTTTTTTTTTTTTTTTGTCTCAACATGGCAATGGGCAAAAGAAAATGAACGTTTAATGTTAACCTCCAACAGGAATACAAATTTTTGAAATTATATAATGACAGTAGCAATGAATGTGTTTATTGCACACTATGTACTGGAGAATTTTCTGTTGCCCATAAAGGAAAGGGCACATTAAAAACCACATTAAAACATTGTAGACCACATTGAAACAGCTAAACATAGGAGAAGTGCTATTAATGCTACTACTTCAGTAAACATAAGAGATTTTTTTTTTTAAAGTCAATAGCAATAACTGTGATCTGGAGCGTGCTACTAGAAGCTAAATTTTCATACCACACTGCTAGACATGAACTCAGTTTCAAAACATCAGACTGCACATCTAAACTGATTAAAAAGTTATATGACTCAGAATTTTCATCTGCTAGAATAAAAACCTTCACCATTTATATTTGATAATCTATTGTGTTCTCCGGAAAATATAAGCTAATTATAGTAGCAATGGATAGCTCAAACAGAAGTGAAGTAAAACTCGTTCTGATTGTTGTAAAATATTTCAACCTGCAGCAGGGAATTCAAGTTTAGCTTTTAAATTTTGATGAATTGTCAAGTAAAACTGCTCAAATTTTGACTCAGCATCTTTTGCAGTGCTTGAAAAAATACGAACTTGAACAAAAGTTGGTTTTTTACACTGATAGTAGCACTTGCTATAATTTTGGTGGTGTGAAGAGAAAGGGAAATGCAAATGTGTTCAGAAAAGTTCAAAATGATATAGGTAAACTTATTTTAGGAATTGGTTGTTAAGCCCACACTGCACATAATTCAATACAAACAGCATGTGATTTGCTGCACCTGGGCATAGAAAATATTCTTACCAAATTTGTAAATACATTTACATATATACTTAAGAGCAACATGAATTTGTGGAAATAGTTTATAAAAAAGTATTATCTCATAGTAGCACAAAGTTCCTTAGTTTGTTACCAGCAATAGATAGAATTCTTTCTTTTTTGATGGCCTAAAATCGTACTTCCTATCTTGTGACAAATAACTAAAATTATTATTAGATTTTTTTTTTAAATCTAGAAAGTGAATTGTTTATCGAATTTTTATATGGTACTCTACAGTTATTGAATAATGTGGTTCTGAAACTGAAGTTAATTTTATCATAGCAACAGAAGCATTTCAGACGTATTCTGAACTAATTTGTCAATTTGAGCGGAAACCCCCCCCCCACAATTTTATACCATTTTCTGCCTAAGAATTGTTTTGCATTATCTAAAAGAAAATAATGATGTTCAGGAACAAAAATTCTTCTCAAGCATAAACAATTTTTATAATTATAGTATTCAATACTTAGAGCTGTGTAGAACTAGTTTTGATAAAGTTAGTAAGTTTCAATGGACAAATTTGAACTGAAATTGCCTGGTATGATTTAGAGAGTGCACAAGTTTTTAATGAAATTATAAAAGATTCCAGTTAACTCTTGATTAACTGGACATGGAATATCCACATTGTACCCATTACCTTGGGTTGCATGACTAAACAATTAATTGAATTTATTGTGAGAAAAAAATACTATCTCAAACCATTGGAATAAAGTAAATTTCTATTGAAAATGCAAAAAAGGAAAATTAAATACATGAGATAACAGCACTAATGATAAATGATGTCAGAGCATTTAGGAATTATTTTTATCCACAAAAGTACATAATTTAATTGCACATAATCTTGAATAGATAGATATTGTTAAATCATCCATATATGATATGAGTAAATTGCTATATCACAAAAATAAATTAAATACACATATATTTATCTTCTATTCCCTCTTGACTCCATCAAAGTACAAGAGTAATATAAATAAAAAAGATAGAATTTTCTGTTCTGAAATGTGTTCTTATTTTGAATGATTTAATTTAAATAACTAAATGACTTTATTCTCCCAATAAAACTGATTAAAAATAAGCCACCAACAGGTAAATTATTAAGAACATTTTAAATTCATTATAATGTAGGTTATTCTTTTTTCCTGTGCTCTTTTAACTGCTATCGGATTAACTATCATTTTGCCATCTCTGGGTGTTACCTCAGTTAATCAGAAGTGTACAGAAGTTTATAATGGAATAGATGTAAAAATCTGCTAGATTTAGCCAAATTTGAACAAAATACGCTCTGAGGAGCTCTTAAACTTTTTTTGCAAGCCAAATTATCATTACTCTAGCAACATATTATAAAAAATATCACTAATTAAATTATATCACTATAAAAATTTTAAGTGCTAGAGCTAATTTTTACAGCAGTAAATTTAAAATTAATGTTTCATATAGTATGAATTTCTTCATTAGATTCTCAAATTTTTATGACATACAAAATTCCAGCCAGCATTAATTATTTGCAAGGAATGGGATAGGGTATAAAAATAAATGTATGTGATTTAGATAATTTCAGCATACAAACTACAATGCATAGTCAGACAGATAAGGCAGGGCTGTGGAGTCTGGCAGATTTTGGAGTTAAAGGAGTAGCTAAAAACAGGTCGACTCCGACTCCAGTTTTTGTTGGACAGTTTGAATTTGAAATGAAATTAAAATGAATAGAAAGAAAAAAATTAATGACAAGCTGAGTTATTATTTTTATTTACAAAATGTATACATTAATAAATAGTTATTTTATTGACATATTAATAAATAAATATAAGTATGGATGTGATATTTGCCATTAGCAATTAAACTGATTCATTTAGTTACAAATTTCACTGTAAATTTAGGTAAGCAGCAATAGCAGCAAGAATTCCTAAAACTGATGCCATTCTTAAGAAGCCAGCAGGAAAAGGAGCAATTATTGATTAAGCAGTGCCATGATGAAGTACATATTAGAATTAAGAACTTTTTTAAAATAAGTAGATAATTCTAATGTTTCACTAACAGAAAGACTATGGAGTGATCTTGCAGAATTGGAACTTCTTCTTTCTACACTGTATATAGCTACAAAAAAGCTGCAATCTGAAGAATTGACAGGAGGCGAGAATGGAAGAATGGGATGTTTGTTCTTTCTGAAATGGAAGGTTTATTGCAGAAAAAATCATTTCTTCAATGAAGAAAAGAGAAACTAGTTTGCTAGACAATGAGATCTTGCTGAGTTTAATGTATGTAGATCCGAAACACCGAATTTTCTTGGATGACGAACAAATTAAAAAGGCAAAGAAAGCCATCTATGAACTTTCATTAAGAATGATATTATTCTCAGAATAATTGAAGAATTTTAGAACTTAAAAAATCTATCCTGAAAAGTTAAAAGAAGTATCCCTAACAGTAACAGCTCTTCCTTCTACTCAAGTTAGTGTGGAAAGACTCTTTCTCAGCTTTGAAGTTTATCAAATCGAGTCTATGGGCCTCCAACAAAGAAGATAGCTACAAAAAAGCTGCAATCTGAAGAATTGACAGGAGGTGAGAATGGAAGAATGGGATGTTTGTTCTTTCTGAAATGGAAGGTTTACTGCAGAAGGAATCATTTCTTTAATGAAGAAAAGATAAACTAGTTTGCTAGACAATGAGATCTTGCTGGGTTCAATATATGTAGATCCGAAACATTGAATTATCTTGATTGACGAACAAATTAAAAAGGCAAAGAAAGCCATCTATGAACTTTCATTAAGAATGAAATTATTCTCAGAACAATCGGAGAATTTGAATCAAGACAGTCAAACTGCAGACATTGCAATTAAGTCTCTATCATCCTCTTCCAGTGATGAAACAGATTTTGAGAAATATTTTTGGATAATATTGAAAAGGCTAAAGCAAAGCAAATGCAAATAAAGAACCAAGAGCCTTTAGATATAAAAATGAAAAAATACAAACAAGATTTCTACACGCCCTTTGAAGGAATAGAGAAATATGATTGCGCTTGCAAGACACCTCTTTTAGAACTTATAAAAATCTATCCTGAAAAGTTAAAAGAAGTAGACCTAACAGTAACAGCTCTTCCTTCTACTCAAGTTAGTGTGGAAAGATTCTTTCTCAGCTTTGAAGTTTATCAAATTGAATCTATGTGCCTCCAACAAAGAAGATCTTGAAGCTATACTGTTCCTTAGAAATAACTAATGACAGTTTTTCTATTTCATAATAAATGCTAATTAAAATAAATAATTTGCTATGCCATTAATTTATTATACTTGTCATAAGAAAAAAAACTGCCTATATGAATTGGTTTTCAAATTTAATTAACATGTATTTAAATGAGATATACCTGATATGCCTAGTAAAAATGATATCAAAATTTTAGAATGCATTACTGTAGCAAGTAATGCATTCTAAAATTGGAAGGTCTAGAAAAACTTTGCAGTACCTGGTATGACTAAGCTTACATGTAAAATAATTTAAGCATTTTTTTTATTTATACACAGACACATATATATACATATATAAACACAAACTATTTTGGGTTCTAAATTTCTTTATATGTATATGTATATATAAAGCTATTTCATGACAAAATAATACAAAAGTCAACTAGTATAATTTATCTTAGAACATCTGAAGCCTTGCACAAACATACAGAATTTGGAAAGAAATGGAATATGGGGGGGGGGGAACTGATAAAAGGAAAGTATAAAATGAGAAATATTTTTCTATTTGATAATATAGAAAGTATTGTAACTTTTTATTTATTTTTTATGCAATGAGAAACCTATCAAATCAAGAGGATATTTTCTAGACACTATTCTGTGCAGTTATGAATAAATCATATGCAAGATTCTAGAATCTCAAGAAGGCAAATTTTGGGACCTAGTCTGGCAGTATATAGTGGTATGTAATTCTATAGCAAAAGCAGCCAATTCATTCCATATATTGTGAGGTACTGCATCCAGGATCATAAACTCATATTGTATTTCTAAGAAAATCTCATTCAATAAACACCACAATAGATGAAATAAATTACTGAAAAACACAGACACATGGGAAACTGCAGTACATTTTGAACAAAAATAAGAAGAAAATAGCTGTAAAATAACTGCTGAGTGAAATATTGCATTTTCAAACCCTGTCAGTAGAAAACAATGAGAACAGAACTCCACGAGCATAAAATTTATGATCAAGTTTAATTCCTAAACCACTGATAATGAAATGAGGTGATAATACAATATTCATAAAACTTGGACAGCTGATAAATGAAAGACCATCAGATGGAGACGAATCAATATTTCCTTTGTTTTTCACCTGTGACTAGGTATTAAGAGCATTAATATACACTTTTGATCAGGATTCCTTGAAGAGATTCTGTCATATGTAACAACAATAATGTTCTGCTAGCTCTAGTATTAACTAGCAAAATTACGTCACTACAAAGGACTCTATGTAAGCATTCTGAACAACCATGTTCTTCTTAAGGTGTAAATATTGTTTTCTGCAGGAGATGACATTAATCAAAAAGATAAGATCCCTATTCATAACATCTCACATTGTCAAGTCTTGTTTTAGAGCATTTTTGTGGTATGTTTCAAGATCATTTGTTTTCAACATCTGAACAAGTAAGGTAGCAGGGAAATCAGGTAGATTTTGGGGTAAAGAAGTCGGACCCAGAGTCACTAAAAACAGGTTGACTCTGACGCCAACTCCAGTTTTTGTTGGACAGTTTGAATTCTAAATGAAATTAAAATGAATAGGAAAAAAAAATTAATGACAATATGAGTTATTATTTTTATCTATGGACTATATACAGTAATAAATACTTATTTTCTATTTTATTGATATATTAATAAATAAATATAAGGGAGGAGGATGGATGTGATATTTGCCATTAGTGATTAAACTGATCCATTTAGTTACAAATTTCACTGGTAAATTTAGGTAAGCAGCAAGAACTTCCACAATTGATGCCATTCTTAGGAAGCGAACAGGAAAAGGAGCAATTATTGATCAAGCAATGTGATAAGGAAGTACATATTTGATGATAAAGAGGTTTTTAGAATTATGAACTTTTTTAGGAGATGTAGATAACCTTAATGTTTTACTAACAGAAAGAATGTGGAATGATCTTGCAGAATTGGAAACTCTTTTTCTATACCGTATACAGCCACAAAAAAGCTGCAATCTCAAGCATTAGCATGAGGTGAGAATGAAAGAATGGGATGTTTTTTTTTGTCTGAAATAGAGGTGTGTGTCTGTGTGTGAAATTATGTCAAAGCCTCAAGAGCTATCTGCCTAAGGGGAGGGATGCCTTCGTGGAGGACTTTCTAAGGCTATCGGACCGAACTAACAGTGTTCAGTGACTTTACTGCTCGGCCACTGGTGGGCTCTCTGAAATAGAGGATTTATTGCAGAAGGAATCATTTCTTTAATGAAGAAAAGAGAAACTAGTTTGCTAGACAATGGAGATCTTGCTGGGTTCAATATATGTAGATTCAAAACATTGAATTATCTTGGATGACGAACAAATTAAAAAGGCAAAGAAAGCCATCTATGAACTTTCATTAAGAATGAAATTATTCTCAGAACAATCGGAGAATTTGAATCAAGACAGTCAAACTGCAGACATTGCAATTAAGTCTCTATCATCCTCTTCCAGTGATGAAACAGATTTTGAGAAATATTTTTGGATAATATTGAAAAGGCTAAAGCAAAGCAAATGCAAATAAAGAACCAAGAGCCTTTAGATATAAAAATGAAAAAATACAAACAAGATTTCTACACGCCCTTTGAAGGAATAGAGAAATATGATTGCGCTTGCAAGACACCTCTTTTAGAACTTATAAAAATCTATCCTGAAAAGTTAAAAGAAGTAGACCTAACAGTAACAGCTCTTCCTTCTACTCAAGTTAGTGTGGAAAGATTCTTTCTCAGCTTTGAAGTTTATCAAATTGAATCTATGTGCCTCCAACAAAGAAGATCTTGAAGCTATACTGTTCCTTAGAAATAACTAATGACAGTTTTTCTATTTCATAATAAATGCTAATTAATATAAATAATTTGCTATGCCATCAATTTATTATACTTGTCAGAAGAAATAAAACTGCCTATATGAATTGGTTTTCAAATTTAATTAACATGTATTTAAATGAGATATACCTGATATGCCTAATAAAAATGATATCGAAATTTTAGAATGCATTACTTGCTACAGTAATGCATTCTAAAATTGGAAGGTCTAGAAAAACTTTGCAGTACCTGGTATGACTAAGCTTATATGTAAAATAATACAAGCATTTTTTTTATTTATACACACACACATATATATACATATATAAACACAAACAATTTTGGGTTCTAAATTTCTTTATATGTATATATATATATAAAGCTATTTCATGACAAAATAATACAAAAGTCAACTAGTATAATTTATCTTAGAACATCTGAAGCCTTGCACTAACATACAGAATTTCGAAAGAAATGGAATATGGGGGGGGGAACTGATAAAAGGAAAGTATAAAATGAGAAATATTTTTCTATTTGATAATATAGAAAGTATTGTAGCTTTTTTTATTTTTTATGCAATGAGAAACCTATCAAATCAAGAGGAATCTATGGTTATTTTCGAGACACTATTCTGTGCAGTTATGAATGAATCATATGCAAGATTCTAGAATCTCAAGAAGGCAAATTTTGGGACCTAGTCTGGCAGTATATAGTGGTATGTAATTCTATAGCAAAAGTAGCCAATTTATTCCATATTGTGAGGTACTGCCCTCCAGGATCATAAACTCATATTGTATTTCTAAGACAATCTCATTCAATAAACACCACAATAGATGAAATAAATTACTAAAAAACACAGACACATGGGAAACTGCAGTACATTTTGAACAAAAATAATAAGAAAGAAGCCGTAAAATAACTGCTCAGTGAAATATTGCATTTTCAAACCCTGTCAGTACAAAACAATGAGAACAGAACTCCATGAGCATAAAATTTATGATCAAGTTTAATTCCTAAACCACTGATAATGAAATGAGGTGATAATACAATATTCATAAAACTTGGACGGCTGATAAATGAAAGACCATCAGATGGAGATGAATCAATTTTTCCTTTGTTTCTCACCTGTGACTAAGTATTAAATGCATTAACATACACTTTTGATCAGGATTCCTTGAAGATATTCTGTCATATGTAACAACAATAATGTTCTGCTAGCTCTAGTATTAACTAGCAAAATTACGTCACTACAAAGGACTCTATGTAAGCATTCTGAACAACCATGTTCTTCTTAAGGTGTAAATATTGTTTTCTGCAGGAGATGACATTAATCAAAAAGATAAGATCCCTATTCATAAAATCTCACATTGTCAAGTCTTGTTTTAGAGCATATTTGTGGTATGTTTCAAGATCATTTGTTTTCAACACATGAACAAGTTAGATAGCAGGGAAATCAGGTAGATTTTGGGGTAAAGAAGTCGGACCCAGAGTCACTAAAAACAGGTTGACTCTGTTGCCAACTCCAGTTTTTGTTGGACAGTTTGAATTTGAAATGAAATTAAAATGAATAGGAAAAAAAAATTAATGACAATATGAGTTATTATTTTTATCTATGGACTATATACAGTAATAAATACTTATTTTCTATTTTATTGATATATTAATAAATAAATATAAGGGAGGAGGATGGATGTGATATTTGCCATTAGTGATTAAACTGATCCATTTAGTTACAAATTTCACTGGTAAATTTAGGTAAGCAGCAAGAACTCGCACAATTGATGCCATTTTTAGGAAGCGAACAGGTAAAGGAGGAAATTGATCAAGCAATGTGATAAGGAAGTACATATTTGATGATAAAGAGGTTTTTAGAATTACGAACTTTTTAGGAGATGTAGATAACCCTAATGTTTTACTAACAGAAAGAACGTGGAAAGATCTTGAAGAATTGGAAACTCTTCTTTCTATACCATATACAGCCCCAAAAAAGCTGCAATCTCAAGATTTAGCATGAGGTGAGAATGGAAGAATGGGATGTTTTTTTTTTTTTGTTGTCTGAAATAGAGGTGTGTGTGTGTGTGTGATTACGGCAAAGCCTCAAGAGCTATCTGCCTAAGGGGAGGGATGCCTTCGTGGAGGACTTTCTAAGGCTATCGGACCGAACTACCCGTGTTCAGTGACTTTACTGCTTGGCCACTGATGGGCTCTCTGAAATAGAGGATTTATTGCAGAAGGAATCATTTCTTTAATGAAGAAAAGAGAAACTAGTTTGCTAGACAATGAGATCTTGCTGGGTTCAATATATGTATATCCGAAACATTGAATTATCTTGGATGACGAACAAATTAAAAAGGCAAAGAAAGCCATCTATGAACTTTCATTAAGAATAAATTATTCTCAGAACAATCAGAGAATTCGAATCAAGACAGTCAAACTGCAGACATTGCAATTAAGTCTCTATCATCCTCTTCCAGTGATGAAACAGATTTTGAGAAATATTTTTGGATAATATTGAAAAGGCTAAAGCAAAGCGAATGCAAATAAAGAACCAAGAGCCTTTAGATATAAAAATGAAAAAATACAAACAAGATTTCTGCACGCCCTTCGAAGGAATAGAGAAATATGATTGCACTTGCAAGACACCTCTTTTAGAACTTATAAAAATCTATCCTGAATAGTTAAAAGAAGTAAGCCTAATAGTAACAGCTCTTCCTCCTACTCAAGTTAGTGTGGAAAGACTCTTTCTCAGCTTTGAAGTTTATCAAATCGAATCTATGGGCCTCCAACAAAGAAGATCTTGAAGCTATACTGTTCCTTAGAAATAACTAATGACAGTTTTTCTATTTCATAATAAATGCTAATTAATATAAATAATTTGCTATGCCATCAATTTATTATACTTGTCAGAAGAAATAAAACTGCCTATATGAATTGGTTTTCAAATTTAATTAACATGTATTTAAATGAGATATACCTGATATGCCTAATAAAAATGATATCAAAATTTTAGAATGCATTACTTGCTACAGTAATGCATTCTAAAATTGGAAGGTCTAGAAAAACTTTGCAGTACCTGGTATGACTAAGCTTATATGTAAAATAATTCAAGCATTTTTTTTATTTATACACACACACACATATATATACATATATAAACACAAACAATTTTGGGTTCTAAATTTCTTTATATGTATATGTATATATAAAGCTATTTCATGACAAAATAATACAAAAGTCAACTAGTATAATTTATCTTAGAACATCTGAAGCCTTGCACTAACATACAGAATTTGGAAAGAAATGGAATATGGGGGGGGGGAACTGATAAAAGGAAAGTATAAAATGAGGAATATTTTTCTATTTGATAATATAGAAAGTATTGTAGCTTTTTGTTTATTTTTTATGCAATGAGAAACCTATCAAATCAAGAGGAATCTATGGTTATTTTCTAGACACTATTCTGTGCAGTTATGAATGAATCATATGCAAGATTCTAGAATCTCAAGAAGGCAAATTTTGGGACCTAGTCTGGCAGTATATAGTGGTATGTAATTCTATAGCAAAAGTAGCCAATTTATTCCATATTGTGAGGTACTGCCCTCCAGGATCATAAACTCATATTGTATTTCTAAGACAATCTCATTCAATAAACACCACAATAGATGAAATAAATTACTAAAAAACACAGACACATGGGAAACTGTAGTACATTTTGAACAAAAATAAGAAGAAAGAAGCCGTAAAATAACTGCTCAGTGAAATATTGCATTTTCAAACCCTGTCAGTACAAAACAATGAGAACAGAACTCCATGAGCATAAAATTTATGATCAAGTTTAATTCCTAAACCACTGATAATGAAATGAGGTGATAATACAATATTCATAAAACTTGGACGGCTGATAAATGAAAGACCATCAGATGGAGATGAATCAATTTTTCCTTTGTTTCTCACCTGTGACTAAGTATTAAATGCATTAACATACACTTTTGATCAGGATTCCTTGAAGATATTCTGTCATATGTAACAACAATAATGTTCTGCTAGCTCTAGTATTAACTAGCAAAATTACGTCACTACAAAGGACTCTATGTAAGCATTCTGAACAACCATGTTCTTCTTAAGGTGTAAATATTGTTTTCTGCAGGAGATGACATTAATCAAAAAGATAAGATCCCTATTCATAAAATCTCACATTGTCAAGTCTTGTTTTAGAGCATATTTGTGGTATGTTTCAAGATCATTTGTTTTCAACATCTGAACAAGTTAGATAGCAGGGAAATCAGGTAGATTTTGGGGTAAAGAAGTCGCACCCAGAGTCACTAAAAACAGGTTGACTCTGATGCCAACTCCAGTTTTTGTTGGACACTTTGAATTTGAAATGAAATTAAAATGAATAGGAAAAAAAATTAATGACAATATGAGTTATTATTTTTATCTATGGACTATGTACAGTAATAAATACTTATTTTCTATTTTATTGATATATTAATAAATAAATATAAGGGAGGAGGATGGATGTGATATTTGCCATTAGTGATTAAACTGATTCATTTAGTTACAAATTTCACTGGTAAATTTAGGTAAGCAGCAAGAACTCGCACAATTGATGCCATTCTTAGGAAGCGAACAGGAAAAGGAGGAAATTGATCAAGCAATGTGATAAGGAAGTACATATTTGATGATAAAGAGGTTTTTAGAATTACGAACGTTTTAGGAGATGTAGATAACCCTAATGTTTTACTAACAGAAAGAACGTGGAATGATCTTGAAGAATTGGAAACTCTTCTTTCTATACCGTATACAGCCACAAAAAAGCTGCAATCTCAAGATTTAGCATAAGGTGAGAATGGAAGAATGGGATTTTTTTTTTTTTTTTTGTTGTTGTCTGAAATAGAGGTGTGTGTGTGATTATGGCAAAGCCTCAAGAGTTATCTGCCTAAGGGGAGCGATGCCTTCGTGGAGGACTTTCTAAGGCTATCGGACCGAACTACCAGTGTTCAGTGACTTTACTGCTCGGCCACTGGTGGGCTCTCTGAAATAGAGGATTTATTGCAGAAGGAATCATTTCTTTAATGAAGAAAAGAGAAACTAGTTTGCTAGACAATGAGATTTTGCTGGGTTCAATATATGTATATCTGAAACATTGAATTATCTTGAATGACGAACAAATTAAAAAGGCAAAGAAAGCCATCTATGAACTTTCATTAAGAATGAATTATTCTCAGAACAATCAGAGAATTTGAATCAAGACAGTCAAACTGCAGACATTGCAATTAAGTCTCTATCATCCTCTTCCAGTGATGAAACAGATTTTGAGAAATATTTTTGGATAATATTGAAAAGGCTAAAGCAAAGCAAATGCAAATAAAGAACCAAGAGCCTTTAGATATAAAAATGAAAAAATACAAACAAGATTTCTACACGCCCTTTGAAGGAATATAGAAATATGACTGCACTTGCAAGACACCTCTTTTAGAACTTATAAAATCTATCCTGAATAGTTAAAAGAAGTAAGCCTAATAGTAACAGCTCTTCCTCCTACTCAAGTTAGTGTGGAAAGACTCTTCTCAGCTCTGAAGTTTATCAAATCGGAAATATGATCCTCCAAGAAAGAAGATCTTGCCGAAGCTATACTGTTCCTTAGAAATAACTAATGCCAGTTTTTCCGTTTCATAATAAATGCTAATTAATGTAAATAATTTGCTATGCCATCATTTTTTTTTTCCTGTAGCATCTATTACTTCTTCTATATTAAAAAAATAAGCTGTAACCCATGTGCATATGTTTACATATATATATACAGTCAAAAGTCTTTAATCCGGACTCGTCGGGGCTTAAGCGATTCCGGATTATCGGTTTTTCCAGATTATAGAGCACCAGTTTAAATCTGGTAAGACGGCATGCAGAAATTATAAAATTAAAAATATGAAACCGTAATTTATGAAATAAGGAGCATTTATGATCTAAAAGGTATCAAAATTTACAGAAAAAAAAGGGTTAATATTTATTTGTTTACTTTATTAAACATTTCTTTCAACGCGCGCATGCGTAAAGCATACATTGTGAATAGTCGAAATTAGAAAATTGCGACCAGAAAACTATTTGATGTGACTTCATGATATTTATAATGATGAGGAATTTGATTTAAATCATATCAAAGACAGAGTACATTGAGATGAAATACTACATTTAGTAAGAAATTATAAGCCAAATAAAATAAAAACATCTACCCTGAAGATAAGGATAGTGCTGACTGATCAACTTCCAGTTCATTGCGCGCCGCGTCGTCCCCCCCCTCCACCGCAGAGCAGCATGAAATTGATAAACTTTTTTCGGAATGATTAGAGAATCAAAGGATATGCCTTTATCCATTTTTTGCAGCAATTCCACTTTTTGTTTGATGGACATCGAAACATGCTTTCGCTTTGTAGATCCTTTGGTAGCTCCAGAATCGGAAATTCTTTTTGACATACTAATCGAAAGTTCAAACTTACTTTTATAAAATTGCTCTAACAGTCTGCAAAAAATAATAAGCTGGATCCAATTAGAATATTAAGGAACAACGCAATCTGCAACATTAACTGAATTAGATAATTTTAGCTTAGCTTTTACCGTCCATTATACATTAAACGCGTATGCGTAAACCTATCATACGCATGCGCAGAAAGTTTGTAGCTTTGAGGTCCGGATTATAGATAATTCCGGATTATGGACGTCTGGATTAAATACTTTTGACTGTATATATATATATACGAGGGCCATCCAGGAAGTAGATTACGTTTCCGTCTGTGTCCGCTAGGGGCGGGGCTAGCGCGGCCATCTTGGGGTCAGAGCGTTGCGCAGCTCAGTCTGCATCTAGCCGTGCGTCAGTGGGTCATAAGATTTCAAAATGGCCGAACCAATGTTCACGACGAAGATCGAAGTGGGAGACCCAGCATAGTGACCGCCGAACTTCTCGAAAAAGTCGATGCTAAAGTCCGTGAAAATCGAAATTTCACAATAACGGAACTTTCTTTGAGTTTTCCACAAATTTCGCGAAGTTTGTTGCACGAAATCATCAGCGAAAAGCTTGGTTACCACAAGTTTTGTGCAAGATGGATTCCAAAAATCTTGTCAGAGGACCACAAAAATCAGCGAATGGCTGCAGCGTTGAACTTTTTGGACGCTTACCATAAGGATGGTGACTCTTTACTCGATCGCATCGTTACTGGTGACGAAACATGGGTGAAACATGTGAACTGTGAAACGAAATTGCAATCAATGCAGTGGGGGCACACAAGTTCTCCCCAAAAACCCAAGAAATGCATGCAAACAATGTCGGCAAGGAAGATGATGGCGACTGTTTTTTGGGGCAGAAAAGGTGTAATTTTGGTGGACTTCCTGGAAAGAGGCACTACAATAAACTCTCAAAGGTATTGCCAAACTCTCCAAAAACTCAGAAGAGCAATTCAAAACAAGCGCAGAGGAATGTTGAGCTCTAAGATCTTGTTGATTCACGACAACGCCCGGCCCCACACGGCAAATGTCACTCGTAAAGTTCTTGAATCTTTTAAGTGGGAGTTGTTTCCTCATCCGCCGTACAGTCCCGACCTGGCACCGAGCGACTTCCACCTATTCCCAACAATGAAGAAGTGGCTGGCTATGCAGCGTTTTGATGACGACGCACAGCTGCAAGAAGAGGTAACGAAGTGGTTGAAGGCGCAGGCGGCC
The DNA here is from genome assembly GCF_044657685.1 of Stegodyphus dumicola. NCBI lineage: Eukaryota > Metazoa > Arthropoda > Arachnida > Araneae > Eresidae > Stegodyphus > Stegodyphus dumicola. The sequence goes on along the minus strand of NC_140772.1, from coordinate 233,757,104 downwards.
GAATTTTTCGACGAAGGAATTTCCAAGCTCGTACATCGCTACGATAAATGCCTTAATTTGTATGGTGACTATGTAGAAAAGTAGTATTTGAGTGTGGCTTTCATCTGTATATAATAAAATTTGTTTCCTATACTTTGTTTATTTTTTTATTCCAAAACGTAATCTACTTTCTGGATAGCCCTCGTATATATATATATATGAGGAAGTCGGTGTCGTCGGAGTCGGTCATTTAGGTCCTTATTAATAAAAGAATTTCTTTTACCAAGCAAAAGTCGATATTAACTCATTAACACTCAGTGGTATCAAAATCGTAAAAAACAACCTTATATTTAGCGTAGGTATAATGAAACACTCAATCGATTTCGAGGGCAGCTAAAGGTCCCTCCTCATCAGGAGAAAGAAATACATAGAAAGAAGAAAATAGGAGAAGGAGTCACAGAAACACGTAGTGCTTATCAGCACTGCACGTGGTTATAACTAGATTTTTAATCAGAGTTGCACTGGCCGCCTACTTTTACTGAGCCAGGCTGTCTGATCAAGCATAAAGAAATATTAAGCGAAGTTAAAATAGAGAGCGAGGGGCAAATGCACATTACGCTCAAAATCTGAACTTCAAATAATGGAAAGCAACCACTGAACGGATTTTTATACCCTCTGGTAGTACCAAGCGCGAGGAGATAACGCCATCTATCGGCAAAAATAATTGAATTAAGATAGTAGAATTTTAAAGGCATTAGGAAGGACTGGATTGGACTTCAAATCATTAACTAAACTTTCTAAATCTTTGTGAATGTGAAAAGCCTCAAGAAAATCCAATTCGCCTATGGAAGAAGCCTTTTGGATGATTTTTGCAGACCCAAAATCAAAATTGCAGTTGCGATTGAGCAGTTGCGATTGACCGTGGATTTTCTCCCGTGATTATTGATAAAGCCGTCAAAAAATTTTCAGATTCCCATCAAAGAAGACATTCCACTGTTAGAAGTAATATTAATGACCTTGTCGTGCTTCCATTTTATCCTTCTGTTAGCTATAAAATTGCACGGATTCTCCAGAAATTCAATTTTCAAGTCGGTTTCTCCCCTATTAATAAAATTCACCCTTCGATTCTAAAAGATTGCGTTTCTGTCTTGAATTCTTGGGGAATTTATAGTATATCATGTCAGTGTGGTTTAAGATATATTGGCCAAACAAAAAGAGCGTTGAAGTTTCGTATCAAGGAACATGAATCTTATGTCAAAAAAGGCGAAATTAACAAGTCTTCAATAGCGTATCATAGCTGGACTTTTAACCATAATTTTGATTTTGGGTCTGCAAAAATCATCCAAAAGGCTTCTTCCATAGGCGAATTGGATTTTCTTGAGGCTTTTCACATTCACAAAGATTTAGAAAGTTTAGTTAATGATTTGAAGTCCAATCCAGTCCTTCCTAATGCCTTTAAAATTCTACTATCTTAATTCAATTATTTTTGCCGATAGACGGCGTTACCTCCTCGCGCTTGGTACTACCAGAGGGTATAAAAATCCGTTCAGTGGTTGCTTTCCATTATTTGAAGTTCAGATTTTGAGCGTAATGTGCATTTGCCCCTCGCTCCCTATTTTAACTTCGCTAATATTTCTTTATGCTTGATCAGACAGCCTGGCTCAGTAAAAGTAGGCGGCCAGTGCAACTCTGATTAAAAATCTAGTTATAACCACGTGCAGTGCTGATAAGCACTACGTGTTTCTGTGACTCCTTCTCCTATTTTCTTCTTTCTATGTATTTCTTTCTCCTGATGAGGAGGGACCTTTAGCTGCCCTCGAAATCGATTGAGTGTTTCATTATACCTACGCTAAATATAAGGTTGTTTTTTACGATTTTGATTGTCACATTAGCGTGTTTCTCTTCTAGTCTACTCAGTGGTATATTTTCAAACAGATACAGTAAATGGTAATAAAGTGTTTTCAAGTGACTTCCAGTGCATTCCAAAATAATGAAACTGAAGTCAGGGTAAGCGAAAACAATCAAGAGTTTAAATTTCATATGTCTTCCTTGACTCCTGCAATTGTTATTTAGCAGTGGGAAATTAAAAGTGATTCAAGTTTTGTAATGTGTTTTTTCCTATTATTCCTCTTCCTATTTATTGACAAAATGGTAAAGTGATATAGGTAAATGAAGTTTTATTTGATTATGTTTTATCCTTATAGATGTAGCTATAACCATGATGTGTTCTTTTGTTTAAAAAAAGTTTAGTTCTTAGAAATAAGCACTCAAATGTTAATGTTCTATAAATACTGGACATTTAGGTGATTTGTTTTTCTACTGCAAGCCATAGGATACTACTTTTTTGTTCTTCAGATTGAAAATATGAATAGGAAAATATTCACCAATGTACAAATTGCAGCTAAATACTTGTTTTTTAAGGAAATCTATCATTCTCTAAAACAGTTTATAAAGCTAAGCGAATATGCTTTAATTACAAATTCTGAGCAATATGCAGTAATAGTGGATACTGTTTTACATTTTTATTGTATTGTAGAAAAGGAAAATCTGAGAGTCATGCTTTAGGATCACTGAAAAAAAAAGTAATGAATATAGTATCCATCATAAAAAATCCATCACACCATATAATGTTTTTTGACAATTTTTTTTTCACTATTCATTTTTTATTGTATAATCTTCAAGAAAAAGATTTTCAAGCTACTGAGACTATATGTGACAAATGAACTGAAAATTGAACTATACGATCTTCCAGTGAGTCAGGTAAAATGCTGTGAGACTCATACAATTATTTATTTGATGAAAAGAATGAAATAATGATAGTTAGATGAAGGGATAACTAGAGCATGGCAGTTGCAACTGATTTTGATAAAACTGAATGCATTTCAAAACTGCAAAGCGGTCTAGTGAGAAGGAGGAAGAAGAAGTTTTGTTCTTCTGGTCCATTTGAGATCAAAAACTATAAAGAGATTTTATCCAATTTTGTTAAAGACTTTAAAATTCATATAAAAACAAAACCTCGAATCTCAAATGTACCAGAATTTTCCCTCAGGATTCACACTTTGGGAGCCAATGATTTAAACACAGCTTAACAGCTGATGTCTACTTAACTCTATTCTTTCTTCGGTAACAAGTTAAAATTACAAAATGATTTGAAATCAAGAATATCAAATAAAAGATTCAATATGCAAATTACACTATTTTAAAGCAATTCTAAATATTAACACTAGATATAGTTTTTAACATGATAAAATTGCTCTTAAAATGAAAAAGATTTTTTCCAAAAGATCATTATTAAATAAAGGAAAAGCATGATGCTGAATAATAATAACAATTATAATAATAAATATTTATTCTGAAAACACAAATGGCGTAAAATGGCACTAATGATAAACTCACCACAGGTAAACTATCATACAAAATTTTTGGCAGTGATTCACCCAGTAACCAAGTGTCATGGTCCCAGCGAGCTCCATCAAGAAATAATCCACGTACATAAACACCTAAAATTAATTTAAATTACATCATTTAAAAATTCACTGACCTTTTACATAAAATTTTGCTTAAAAATTACAAAATGATTTGAAATCAAGAATATCAAACAAAAGATTCAATATGCAAATTACACTATTTCAAAGCACTTCTAAATATTAACACTAGATATAGTTTTTAACATGATAAAATTAACACTTGTGGCAGATAAGGTACCTTGCAATACTGTAAAATATGTTGATTAATTAGTATTGTAATAAAAATACCATAGTTATTATGAAAAACACAAGAATACCATAATTATTATGAAAAACACAAGAAACACTTGGCAGTTTATACATCTTGTTTCCACTGATACATGTTATTGAGTACAAAAGCAGCATATCAAACTTTCTCTGAGCCTTAAAACTGTAAGCTCGGTTAATGTTTTCTAATTCATAAAAAAGAAGAGAAAAATAAATTAATTTTACCAAATTTAGCATAAAGTTTAACAAATAATTACTTAAACATTCATATATATTTTTACACATTATCCTGAAGTACCACATTTATTTGAAAACATTCTCCTTGAGAAAAGGTTGGTAGAGATGACAGTCTGAAAGAAAGCATGCCTTGAAAACTGTTTAAGAAAAACTGATTTATATTTACATAACACTGGAAAAACCATTAAAATTCCATATAGTCAGCCAGGGATTTGAACCAAGCTTAGGCTGTCAGTATTCGGGAGTTTTATCCGCTTGATTACAGATGGGCATTTTTTAAAAGGTGAATATAAAAGCAAATTGCTCATTTTTGATCTATTTGCAACATGAAGATATTTTAAATTAATTAATTATAATTAATAATAGTAATCACCTTTAAATGAATTCATTAAAATTTTTCCCATAAAAATGAAATATTAATGATATTTATAAATACACTTGTGCTAGAAAAATAAGCAACAAATGCTCAAAGAAAATATATGAATGTAAAAACAAGAATTAAAACACACAATTACATATGAGGTAGAGGTTGCACTGCTGAATGCAAATAGGTGTTACTGCAGGACTCTGTTTTATGCTCATTAGCATTAAACATAATCCTGCAGTCACACCATAATGTTTTAAAATGATGCTTGTGGACCTATGCGTCATTTCGCAAGCAGGTTTAGTTTCACATAATCCAAGACAGCTAAAGTCAAAAGCACGAGCCAAAGACACCATTTTCATGAAATGAGTTGGAGCACTATCAGGATGTTGCAAGCTGGTGAAAGACAATTTTCTGTTGTAAAAGGGCTGAATGTGTATTGTAGCGTCATCAACAGAGTGTGAATCATTATCAAAGGGACTGACATAGTAGAAACCCTTCTAGAAACATAGATCTTCTAGAAACATTAACAGCTCAACAGCTGGCATCGCACCTTTCTGCTGCTGTAGGATGGTCCATATCTCACTAAACTGTATTGCATTGACTTCATGAAGGTGGACTGGACATAGGATGACCAGTGGTTTGTGTTCCTTTATCTCCATCACGTGTCAAAGTGCAGTTGAACTGGGCCCCTGAACATCACAGTTAAACACCAGACCAATAGAGCTACGTACTCTTTATGGATGAGTCTTGATTTAACATCCAGAACAATTCTCAAAGGGCAATGATATGGCAAGAGCCAGGGAATGCTATGGGGTGCCAAACATCATCAAAAGAGACAATTGTGGAGGAGGAGGCTCAGTGGGCTGGGATAGCAATGAATGGCCGCACCAACCTCTATGTGATGATTCCTGGTGGTTGCATCACAACTGTCTGATATCGCAATGAATTTTACACCCTCTTGTGTGTTCTTTTATTTCTGCAATGGATACCAATGCAATATTTATGAATGATAGCACTCACCTGCACAGAGCTGGAGTGGCGCAGAATTATCTAGAGAGTGAAACCATTTTACATTTTCTGTGGCCTGCTAGATCACTGGGCCTGAATTCGTAAGAGCATGTGTGAGACATGTTAGAATATTTGATAGCAGCTTGCAATATGCTGCCAGGCACCCTCCACAGGCTCTGACATGTGTTACTAAAGGAATGGATGCTACTGTCACAACAAGTGATCAACGATGCTATTGCCAGCTTACCTTGCCATTATCAAGCATGAATTTCAGCTAATAGGTATCATACCCATTATTAATGTGATGCTTCCATAGCACATTTTTTTGACCCATTTGGTCTTTTGTGAAATGATGGTCTAATATATGTGTTTTTTGTATGTCTTTGCTAGTTGCTTTAGAGTGGCCTAGTACTGCCACACCAACCTTCTGGATTAATTTCATGCACATTCACTAAATAGCTTTTGTTTTATTATGTGTTTTGCCTTTGTTGCTTATATTTTGAGCGGGAGTGTAGATAAATAGTTTTTTTTCATTCACTGAGAATGTAACAAGATAAATGTAAGAATTTAATACCATCAGTTGGAGCTGAATGATAAAGCTTATCTTCCAGTATCTCATAATCAAAAACAAGAAGATCTACAGGAATAGTGTACTTCCTAGCAAAATCTTGTTGACTTCCTGTGAGGAAAGCTTGAGTGAAATAAAATCCTGAAATCCAGAAGACATGTGGTGGACCCACAGCATACCAATCCTTGAAAAATTAATACACAAAATGTTAACCTACTATTCTAATTCATATAATCATTAAAGTTTGCATTACTAAAATTACTAAAATTTCAGCTAACAGCTCCAAGATTCCCCAGAATCAAACCTGAATTAAATTATTTTATATAAAAATAAATTAAGCATATAGTATGTATTAGTTAAATTTAAAAAATAAATTTCATTGATATTTAATAGCCCATTTTACAAATGACCAGTATCAAGCCTTAAATCTTTAAAGCATAGAGATATACTCTACTTAAAAGACAAAGCATTATTAATGAATGCTTAACACTGCATAAGGTTATGTAACATGATTTAAGATAATAATACTTCAAGAAACTTTATAATGGTTATAAGATTAGCTTCCAGGCTCAATAGATATGCAACATTGATCTTTTCTTGCTTAGGCTAAACTCTTTCTTTTAGCATTTCATCAAAAGTCACCTTTCTAAAGAATTCTGAATATATATATCATTATCTCGTTTCCCCAAATGTCTGCATATGTTAAAGGTACTATAGAAACAAGCATTAGTATAAGTTACATAAACTTGAAGTCCCATCAGTACCTCAATGGGAAGCCTGGTTAGTTCTATTCTTGCTGACATCTAAATGAATTATTAGAAATCCAATTTATTTGAAATATTAATATTACGAGTTTGATTTCAGTATATGGGCAATACTATTGCTCTATTTGATGATAATAAAAAAGATTTAAATAAAGTTCTTTCAGTAATGAATTTTATTGATTCTTCTATTCAGTTTACTTTAATTTAAAGTAAACTGTATAGAAGACATCCAGTTCCCTTCCATTCTTTAACATGCTGATCACATGGAATGCATCTGACTTCACTATTGTATATCATAAACCTTCATCTGTTTGCCTCCCATCGCACTTCAGATCCTGTCATTTTATTAAACAGAAATCAGCTTTGCTTTATTTTTTCGGCTTCCAGGCATTTCAAGTTTGCTTTTTCAAGTCAGATTTTGATCAAGAATTCAGCTATTTAAGAGCAGTCACAATTGACATAAGCTTGTATTATTCATCAAGTAGTTAAAAATTTTACCTTAACAAAATAAACTGCATTTTGTCATTTTTAGCAATTATAAGAATTTAATAGTCATTCTTTTCTTTCTATTAACTAGCTATAAAGTTGCAAGTATTTCCATGTTGTTTTTTCTCATACCAATAAAATTCATAGTCATAGTTTTAAGACTCCATTCCAGATATGAGTTCCTAGGGTATATACAGTTTGCCTTAAAAATATGGCTCATACTTATTGGCTAAGAGAAACTTGGAATTTCCCATTAAGCAGCATGAGATATATCTTAGGAAAAAAGGAAGACATAAATCCTCAATTGCCCAAATTGGTCAAAAATCACACTTTCCATTTTTCTGTAGCCGAAATTATTCAAAAAACATCTTTTATTCATGAATTAGATTTTCTAGAAGTATTTCATATTCATAAAAGTCTTTCGGCTCTAGGTAATGATCCAAGTTTTAGTCAGTCTAAACTTCAGCTATTAAAGAAATTGTTTCACAGTTGTTTTCCCTTTTTGTCAATGAATGGAACCAATGGCTTTATTTCCTCTTCCTTAGCAAAAACTTTGTTTAATCTTTTGTCTATTTTCATGGTACGAGCACAAGCTTCCACTTTAATCATTTTCACTCTCACAGATGAAGAAGCAAGTTCTGTTTGATCTTCAAAACTACATTCTTGGAAAATTATGCAACTTATGCTAACTTTTGTTGCTATAATGTCCTTAACATTTGTTCTTCAGTGTGTTACTTTTATCAATATGTCTGCCTATGCTTCTATGCAGTATTCTGTTTCATATATAATGTTTTGTATCATTAAATATACATTAGAAACAGTAAATAATTTTGAAATAATCTATTATAGCTTACCAAAACTGAAAGGAAAGAAAATCCCCTCTTTAAAATTAAGTTTTTCAAAATTATATCATTTGTTAGCTACTTACATAGAAGCTAAACCTTACGAAAATTTCCATTAATGGAACAGGAAGATCTTTTGGCACAGAAATATGAGTACAATCAACTAAAAAATGCATTGATAAGTATAACCAGCATAGAAAATGGATAGATACACTTAAGTGTGACTCAACAAAACAGAAAAAAACTTTCAGAGGCTCAGTTACTTGCCTATCGAGATAATTATAGATATAAAATAATGCATTAGTAAACATTGTAATAGAAGGAATTTAAGAAAGTTTAGAATGTTAAATGCATATACTTACTAAAATAATAAAAAACAGTGATTTTAATAGCAACTATTACTAGTGATTTCAGTCCCGAATAAAAAAGTAGCTGATTTTTTCCTTTCATAATTAGACATACACTGATTCACATAGCCACATTTACATGTTCATAACAAACCACATTTCGATCATTTATTTGAATAAAGCTTTTATTAGAGAAATATTTTCTTTAATATGAGGTCATTGATATATGACATTTCAGGTCACTTAACTACTTAAATAATTTAGTTAACAGGGGAAAATATGGAAAATATTATTTGAAATATTATTAATTTTACAGGAGAGTATTCCAATTTTAATTCTTCATGTTATAATGATAAATGCAGTTTAAATATAAAAATTTAAGTTTAAAAATAAAGTTTGCACTCATACAGAGCATTTTAAATGAATTTTCTATAAACTGAATTAAAAAGAATTTAGATTTTAGAATTATTTAATAATTAAATAACCTTTCTAAATAATTTAATGCTCTGATGTAATCTAAGCAATCATGTTATACATCATGACAATAGACCTGATTATTCAAAACTAACCTAAATACTCACTGCTAGAGCTGACATCTAAATTTTATTTCCTTCCAACTACTTTATTATATGAAAGGTACTAAAATATTAAAATAATTAAGAATAACATGGAAGGAAATTTATCTTGTATTTAATACAAAACTTTAAATATGTGAGTTGATTAAAAAAGGCACTTGAATTTTGCTTTATTAAGTTACACAGTCAAAAATCTTTAATCCGGACGTCCATAATCTGGAACGATCTATAATCCGGACCACAAAGCTACAAACTTTCTGAGCATGCGTCAACGCATAATGAGTTAATGCATGTGCATAATACCTTTATGCATGCACATATGCGTCTACGCATGCGCATAATACATTTACGCATGCGCATTTAATGTATAACGGACGGTATAAGCTAATCTAAAATTATCTATTTCAGTTAATGTTACAAATTGCGTTGTTCCTTAATCTTTTAATTGGATTCAGCTTATTATTTTTTGCAGACTGTTAGAGCAATTTTATAAAAGTAAGTTTGAACTTTCGATTAGTATGTCAAAAAGAATTTCCGATTCTGGAGCTACCAAAGGATCTACAAAGCGAAAGCATGTTTCGATGTCCATCAAACAAAAAGTGGAATTGCTGCAAAAAAATGGATAAAGGCATATCCTTTGATTCTCTAATCATTCCGAAATATGTTTATCAATTTCATGCTGCTCTGCAGTGGAGGGGAAGGGGACGACGTGGCGCACAATGAACTGGAAGTTGACCTGTCAGCACTATCCTTATCTTCAGGGCAGATGTTTTTATTTTATTCGGCTTATAATTCCTTACTAAATGTAGTATTTCATCTCGATGTACTCTGTCTTTGATATGATTTAAATCAAATTCCTCGTCAATATAAATATCACGAATACACATCAAATAGTTTTCTGGATGCAATTTTATAATTTCGACTATTCACAATGTATGCTTTACGCATGCGCGCGTTGAAAGAAATGTTTAATAAAATAAACAAATAAATATAAAGCTCTTTTTTTTTTGTAAATTTTGATATCCTTTAGATCATAATTGCTCATTATCTCATAAATTACAGTTTCATATTTTTAATTTTATAATTTCTGCATGCCATCTTACCAGATTTAAAATGATGATCTATAATCCGGAAAAACTGATAATCCGGAATCGCTGAAGTCCCGACGAGTCCTGATTAAAGACTTTTGCCTGTACAATATTTTAAAATATGAATGAAATAAAAACTAAAGATATTTGATTTAAATATTTTTATTTTAGTTTCCTTTAAAAATTCAATTAGATAATTAACATATATAACATATATGCATTTGCATTAAATAAGTTTTTCTTTTATTCAAACTGCTTTGTTTAAGTGCACAAAGTCTGTTTGGTATTGTGTTTGTTCCGAATTCAGATTTAATTTTTTATGCAAATTACACAGAATGGAATTGATAAAAATTTTTAACCTCTAAAAACTTCAGCCTTTGCAAAAAATCAGCAATATAACTACCAAGCGGCTTGAGAGAAGGATATGATTTACTCATCCACATTGCAGGGATTTTCCCCTGCAAAATGCTATTGACGACTTGCTCCAGTTCCGCAGACATTACCACTAAGCCCTGAAAGTTAACAATGATTTTAATAATAGGGGAAGGAACATTTTTTACTCAGAGAAATTCTCACAAACTATTTAATAACAGTAAACTGAAAAATAAAATACTTAAAAAAATGTCTGGTAAAAGCCAGTGGTAATGGATATTTAATAAATATTTGATCAATAAATGCGTTTTATTTTGTAAAAGAAGCCCTGGAGGAAAATCAGAAATTGAATATCCCCCAGCTGTTGCTTTGTTTAATATTAAAACAACCATCTTATCAAAATGACATATTTTTTTATGTGTGGCACATTCAAGATATAGAGATATTTTGGTATATAATTTACAAGACTATAAATAATGAAAATTAACAACTAACAAATAAAAAAACTAATAGCAGTTAATAAAAAGCTTTTAATGTGAAAAAAGTTCTATATTTTCCATCAGTAGCACATCCTCAAAAAGATATTGTCAACTGTGAGCAGTCACCATATGCCAATATTTTTTAAGTAGAGGTACAGTTCAACTTTCTACGATTTCAATTGTACAATTCTTCATTTTTTAGTTCCTTGAACAAAGTAAAGAATCTAAAACAAAGGAATCTCAAAAAAATCAGGTATCATATTTCAATAAAAGTATCCATTTTGACTGACTCTCATTTGATAATTTTGATGTTTTTGCATGGCATCTCTATGCATGGAGGCAGATTGTAAAATGAATTTAAAATGGATTCAGAAGAGATTTTTTTGTGACGTCTGTACGGATCTCGCATAACTAAAAAATGAGCAGCCATAGAACATTCACGATTTGTATATGGGACTGTACATTTTAAATGATGAAATATATACAATTTGTTTATTTACATATACTGGTACTCAGAAACTAAGAAAATATTTATATTTTGGTTGACTATCTTTGGAGCTGATGGACAGATTTTAATCAAATGTGGTATGGCTGATATAATAAAAAAAACCATACCTTACAACAATCGTAATTAGGGATACATAATTTTCATATTTCTGAAAGAGATGTGAATATATGTGAAATTTATCAGTATTAATGATTAAATGAAAAATATTATCTATGAACAATTTTGAATGAAAATTGATGAAGAAAAGTTATATATAAAGTAATTTGTTCAATTTATATCATGCTTGGCATTCAACAACTCATTGCACATTATTCCCAGCCTCTGTCTTCCTCTTATATGCACCTAAAGTCTGCTTCCCTCATTTATATACCTATTTACTCAACCAATTCATTTATATCATAAACTGTGAGAAGTGCATTTTTTGTTTAGTTTTCTAAATACACAGTTTAATTTAGTAATTGTAAATTTTATCATTACTGGTTGTGAAGAAAGGAAATATTTGAAAGAAAGATGATTTGTACTTAAGTGATACATATCATTAACATTGCAGTGCTCATTTAAAAGGCAAGAAAAAGCGTTCTGTGACAAAACATAACACTAATGATGATCAGTTAAAGAACTGTAGTATATTTATATCAGCAATATATTTTATTTACATGAATTCTATAATCAAAAACAAACTGCTACATATACTATACACACTACTACATACTATACAAACTACTACATACTATATTACATATGCTTAGTAAATACATCAAAAATAATTGTTACAGAAATAAATTAGAAGGAATGAAAATTAGATGATAGATGGGGAAAGTTAACTTTTCCCCCTTTTTTTTTTCAAGTACTTTTTAACTGAAATCTAAAGGGTTTGTTGAAAAGTAAGAGTTGAATGTTCAGTGAAATACAAGAACTTCGTAACACCATTTGTAGCAAGAAGTTCTGTAACTAGTCATATGATACAGATATTGAAATCCCCTATTTAGAAGAAAAAAAAAAGTATCAGAGAACTCGGATTCAAAGAAAATTACATTGAAGGACTGAATTTCTAGCTGATGAATTTTTAGCATCTATTATAAATAATGCTTAAAAAAAGTAAGAAAGATAAATTATTTAGCATTGACAAATGATTATCAATGATAAATATAAATTATTTATAACTGACAATAAGCATGAATTAATTAAAATTATTAGAGAAAAACTGATGAAAATTTTTAAAGCTGAAGTTAAGAAATCAAAATGCAATGCCATAATTGTTTCTTACACACTTGATGTAACACATGTTGACCAATTTATAATCATATTATACAATGTGTTAGGTAACGATCAATGTGTGAAATATTTCTTTCACTTTTTACCAGTAAATTTGTATATTGGTGCATTACTGGAAGTTGTAACACTGGACCAGTTAAATTTGTTAGATGCAAACAGATGTCAAAATGACAATAATGTAGCTAACATATATAATCAATATAAAAGTGTGCAAGCCAAAATTAAACAAATAATGAAAGAGCACATTGTGTACCTTATGATGCGCATTCACTTAACTTAGAAATACCACTGCTCAACACCATCTGCAAGTTACATTGTATTCCAATAAGTAGAAAGAATTTTTTTTAGGTGTGTTTTCTTAGCTATTAGAAACATTCTGTAATCTAAATTTGTTTAAAACAAGAAATATGTCATCGCTAATTATTGAATATGTAATACTAGGTGGTTATATCAAGCAGATGCAACAAAGAAGCAATCAAAATACACCCAAAGAGGCATTTTGTTCCTTTACACACACTACACGTTTTGAGAGAATTTGGGATAATGCCACTTTGGGGCTAAAAATATTTAAAAAAAGCATATCCTTATAATTTTTGATAGACAGTCTCGTGTGCCTGAGATAAATTTTTTTTCGTACAGTGTTGGCACTGCTCACTTTGAAATCATTGAGTATGTTAATTAAAAACTCATTAAAGTTTTACAAACAATGAAATGGATGATAAGACAAAGTCAAAATACATTAGTCAAAATTTGATGACTATAAGTACCACTGCTTTTCACAGTATGAGAAAAATACAAACATTAATGCATATTCTTCATTATTTAATTTCTTTAAATATAATACAGAGCAATAATATTTGGTGGCAACAATGTGAATGGCAAAGAACTTTAATTAATATGGAATTGTAACTAACACCGTTTTCAAAGACTACTGAACTTTCAGAATTATAATTTTAAATCTCATGATTTTACTATAGATAAAAATCATACAAAATTAACATTAGAAAATGAGATAAAAAAGAAACAAATTATATCAATTCATCTTTCACATTTTTAAGCTCAGCTATAAAAAGTGTTTTGAGAGAAGGCAACAAATACAGGGCAAAAGGCAGTTCATTAAAGTTTATGTATTTAAACTCTGCATATATACTTATATGAATAATCAGAAAGATAATTTTAATTAATTTCAATGAAAATCAGTCAAATATTTAGAATTATTTTGTACCTTGATTGCTTTCCTAGCATTGATAAGCGAAGATCTTATGGTGGAAAGCAGTACATTGAATCTCCCCATTTCTTGCACTAAAACAGTATTCATACTTTGGTCATACATTGTAGGGTATCTTTGAATAGCAAGAACAAGATCAAAATTAGGAGGAAGTCTGGATAAAATATCAGAAGAAACATTTTCAACTACGCTTTCAGTTGATTGACCGTCACCTCCAGAAACACGAGCCTGAATGGGAAGAGGTTGAAATTTAGACAAATGTATCATATGATATGTTTAAAGAAAGTAGCTAAGCACAAATAAATGCTACTATAATAATAATATTTTACAAATATGATAATTTAATATTAATAAGATAGAATAAAACAATTGAATACTTATAGTACAGAAAGAATTAAGTTTAATACATTATAGCAGCAAAATATAATGCTAACATATTAAAGATATTTCATATTAACAACAGAATAAAAGTAAAAAACTTTCAACTAGTTTTAGAAAATATGTGCTAAACTATAAGCGATATGACAGGATTATATTCTAAAATTATGACAGATTATCTTAAATTAGTCATAAAACCTTATTTTCCAATTATTTTTAGGATATAGATATATATATATATACAGCTAAGTGAATGATGACTACTGTAGCAGGTGGAAACAGAAATTAATGTTCTTAGCCTATAATGTTATAATAAGCGCAAAATTATACATAAAATAACACAAAAACTGAATTTTTTTTTTCACTTGGATCTTTAAGCTAATAACAGATTTCAATCCATTAAACACTACAAACACACATATATATAAAGTGATAAAAACGCATATAAGGATTATTTTGTGTTATCATTGTAAAATTCCCAAGATCAGTACATTAGATAAATAATAATAATAAAATATATAAAAACAAATACTCTTGTGTTTTGCATAATGACAAAACTCACCAAGCTACACACATTATAAATGCATAGCAATTTAATTTTACATAACAGACCAAAAACTTTGGCAGCACTCCCCTATAACATTTCTAACAGAATCTGTAAAAGAATGAATTCTGTACTGATATACACTCAAGAGCCAAAACATTATGACCACCTGTCAATAACGAGTTGGGCCACCTTTGGCGTGCAACACAGCTTCAACCTGCCTTGGCATGGATGCCACAAGTCCTTGATAGATGGCCGGAGACAGATTGTACCAGATGTTGTAGCAACGGTCACGCAAATCCGAGATATTGTGAATTGGTGGTCTTTGACCCTTAGAGCTGCTGTCCCATGACATCCCAAATGTGTTCTATCGGATTGAGATCTGGTGAGTTAGGACATTAACTGGAAATCAGCATCATGTTCCTGGAACCACTGCAACACAATTTAGCCTTGTGACATGGGGTGTTGTCCTGTTAGAACATTCCATTTCCAGCTGGAAAAACAGAGGCCATGTAAGGGTGCAACTGGTCCACAATGATGTTCAGATACCCTGTAGCATTCATGGTCTGCTCTAACACAACCACGGGTCCCACAGACGCCCAAGAGAACATCCCCCCAGAGCATAATACCGCCACCACCGGCCTGTGTATGACCTACTGTGCATTGAGGGAGCAACTGTTCGCCTGGAAGACAGCGTATTCTGACACGGCCATCGGCGAGATGAATGACAAACTGTGATTCATCTGACCAGGCAACTCTCTCCCACTGATCCATGGACTAGTTGCGATGTTCCCGGGCCCAGCGCAGGTGCAGTTGGCAATTACGCTTGGTCAGCAAAAGCACACGAGTGGGACGTTTGCTGCGTAGCCTCATATCCAAGAGTGTGCTCCGATACTTTTCTACTTGGCCCTGCATTGTATTCAGCTGTCAGCTGAGCCACTGTCTCGCTCCGGTTTTGCTTCACCATGCGAGACAGTCTCCGAAGACCTTTTTCTTTGATAGTGTGTCTACTGCTGGTTTCACCATCATTCATCCACTTTTCATACGTACTAACAACTGTAGATCGTGAAAAACCCACGAGTCGTGCAGTTTCGGAAATACTTGTTCCAAGCCTTCGAGCCATTACAATCTGCCCTCTATCAAAGTTGCTTAGATCTGCAGCCTTTCCCATCACACACAGAAGTAAGTGAAAGAATGATTCTTCAGACTCTCCAGCAGCAGTTAAATACCACTTCCACCTGATCACGTGCTTTCCACGCCATCCAGGTGTGTTCATCGCAAAATGTAGGGCTAGTGATAATGTTTTGGCTCTTGAGTGTGTATATATATATATATATATATATAAATAATTGAAACATCTTACAATAATGTTGCAAATTCTTAATACAATACAATTATCTTACAATAATGTGCAAATTTTTCACATATTCTAAATATGATTTTAATTATATCAGTTAGATACACTATTAAAATTAAAATCAATCGATTTTATAATCTGCAGCTAGTCATTTAAAAAAAAAAAAAAAAAAAAAAAAAACAGACTGAGTAACCAAATTATTCTACACCAAAAAATGTAATATATGGGAATAAAATATGTTAATTATAGCAGCATGATAAATGTTCATAAAAATTATCAATTGGATTTATTACAAGTTAAATGTATCTTGAATTATATAAAATATGTATATTATTAAAAAATGATTCTATATCTAAATATGTAATCTATGTAATATACAGTATTAATAACAACTTTTAAAAACTTAAATAATGCAACAAATATAAAAAATTTATCCATTGATTGTATTATAAATATAAATGTAAACTTATATATAAAATAAAGTTTTAAATGATTTAAATAGATTTTGCAGTTACAGACTGATTAAAATTGAAAAATAATTAAAGATCTTATGATATACTAAATGACAGCTCTTAGAAAAGACAATGTTTGTGAGATCAAGTGAGATTTTGAATAAAACTCTAATAATTTTGTTGAGTTATCAGATGCAAATCCTTCTTCTCCAAGGAGCTGATTGCTTTTAAATTGGTAACCAGACTAAGGTTACTTTTTCTGTAGTTTTAAATTTTATATCTGTATGTTTTTCTTTCATTTGATTTAAAAGGTAAATAAAACATTTTATGCTTTATGCAATGACAAACCCTATGAATGATAAGTGTATGGTAGAGTAATGCAATGTAATGCAAATATAAAAGTTATTCTTTTAAATTTTTTAACTTATTCAGCAATACAATTAAAATTTGAAAGATAAATTAAAGATCCTATATAATACTGAATGGCAATATTATAGGAACTAGTTACTTGTAAAGCAATTTGAAATTAAGATTAATTAGCCCCTTTGCATATGATTATTTTAGAAAAGTATAAGAAAGTATATTTTATTTCTTTTGATGTAAATGATAATCTCAAGTATAACTGGTAGCAATATCATTCCAGAATTTATCTGAAAATTTCACCTCCGACTTGCATTAAATTAGTATTAAATTTCAAATCACTACATAAAATACTTTTTTTTTTGGCTCTGATATGAACCACTATGCAGAAAGAGGTATAAGATCTTACAGATATATATTGCATATATTTTAAAAATATGCACTATAAGTAAATAATAATAATAATAATAAAAACAGAATAATTTGTGTAATTTTCACAATCTGAGTAATCACAGAAGTTCAGGAATAAACAAAATATTAAGTTTAAAAGTTTAATTTTACAAAGATGTAATTACTTATGGTTCTTAAATATCTTATGCCATAAATTTACTTCTTTTAAAATAACTACTTATTTCTAGTCATGAATAAAAATATTATAAGTGCCTAATCATGATAACTTCCTTTATCAATTACATATGCTTAATTTCTATACTCCATTAATATTATTTCTACTTCGTAGATTACTTCGAATTATAAAAATGTTTATTACAATTTTTAATTCCATTATTTCTTCAAACCCTTTAATAAAGCATAAATGTGTAACATTAAATAGGAATGCATTTTAGTATTTAATTTCAAACATTGCTGTTTGATTTAAAAATGCAGTCCAAAGCTTAAAATAAAAAGATGGAATATAATTAAATTTAATTATATTCCATCTTTTTATTTAAAGTCAGTGGCGTAAATAAGGGTATGCAAGGAATGCCGTCGCATAGGGGCCCCTTAAATGTCCTGCTGAACTACATTTACATGTTTAAACTTATAAGACGGATTCTATTACATATACAAAGAAGCTTTAATTCATTTTCCCTTGATGAGTTCGAAATTAGAATTTCAATAAATGAAGATTAATTATTATTTTTATATTTTTTATCTTGTATTTTTTTCCCTTTTGCTTTTAATTTTTATGTTTAGAATTTGTACTACAATAAATTCTTATTTTAATTTTGATATGTTTTGATTTTGTGTTAAACCCCTTTTACACGATTGTTAATACTATTAATATAGTTGATGAATAGCCTTGATTTGACTCAATTTACTTTTAACTTTAGAATCTTTAAGTATATGTAGATAATAGAATTTGTTTTCTTTTAAGTTTTTAAGGGCCCCCTACCTATATGGTGCAGTAACGCAATTCTCTGTATAATGCAGATAGGAGGCCCTTGGAAGCACCTGAAATAGCTAAATTCAAGTGTTTGCAAAAGTTAAAATTCCAGCATTCGACTATGAAATAATAACTTTATGACCTATCCCAGTTTAGGGATAGCAGTGAGAGGAAAATAGGAAAAGTTTCTTTGTATTCCTTAGTCTCAAACCTGAAAATTGTTAAAGGCAACCCCTAAAGAAAAGTTTTCTCCTTTTGCAATCCCAAATCAAAAAGCGGTGGAAGTGGAAATTAATTGTAACTATTTATTATAAAGTACTTATTTTATACATTAATTTTTTTCTGTATAATTCCCGTTATTATCGAATAATCAGTAGACATATTTTCCAAGTATAAATTAAAGAAGTAACTAGGAAGGATTCTGGTACTTTGGAATGAACTTTGCAAGTTAAGAGAAATCGTGGTATATTAAGTTCATAATTTTCATAATATGTCATTCCGGTAGTGTTTAATTTTGTTTATATATTGAATCTCTTACTAGCTTTTCCATTAATTGCAAGTCCAAAAATCAGTCCTAATATTCAATTTGAAATTGAATTTATTAATGTGAATGATTCTTAGAATTTAATATAACATGTATTTCGTTTGTTCGCTATAAACGGTGTATAACTTTTCAAATTGTTGCCACCAAATAACCTCACCCTGTATTATTTTTAAAGAAATTAAATAAGAAAGAATCTGCAAGTTTGAATGTATAGTTCTCACAATGTAAAAACCGATGGTACTTGCAACCTGTGCAGTCGCACCAAGGGGCAAGGTAAGGGACAGAAACATTTTGGATTTAGAAGCATGATTGACATTACAAAATGGCAAAATTAAAGGCTAATCGATTTTTTTCCTCTGTTTTTTACATTAATAAGCTGGAGGGAAGAATCATTCGTAAGTATCAATTGATAACTGCAGAATACATGCTTTTCTTTCTTAAGGACACAAAATCATTTACGTAAGTTGAGCAGTTGTGGCATGAATGGACTTTTTCACCCCCATGTCGAAATGCCGTTATAAGGAAATGCTAAGAATTTATGACACCACATTTGGAAAGAAGAGATTTCCCATTCGGCTTAGGGGATCTTTGAATGAATTCAAGGTCTGAAAAAAAGGGGGAAGTTTTACGACAGGCTACGAACACACAGATGCTCAAACATTAAGTGGCTGAATATTTCAGTTAATTTCCGGCTACTTTTTCACGCATGGGGGTAGGAAATGGGAATGGATGAATATTTTTACTTGAAATAATGAATAAATAAATATTTATCCAATTTTTCATATGAAAATTTTCAAAATATTCGCACATTGCAGATAAAATGCAGGTTAGGAATTCTTTCAAATCCCTAATCGAGAATTAAATCTGAAAGCACAGAACTTGTTTGAGGATTTACTTGATTTGCTTTAGAAAAGAGGAGAGCTGTAGTGTTTCTTAACCTATAAATTACCCATCTACCAAAAATTCACACTTATCTGTAAAAGATAATTCTGAAGACATTAAATTTGTTTTGAAAGTAATATATTAATCTCTCTTCGTTTGAAAAAAATATCATAAATTACAATTTTTTTTTTAACAACGTGAAACGTTTAAGCGTATAATTGAGTAATGCGCAATAATTTGTACATTATTTAAACGGAATTGAATTATTATATAATAATAAAGCACTAAGACTATTTGCCTAAGGGAAGAACGCCTTCATGGAGTACTTTCTAATCGTTATTTGAAATGAAATTAAACAATTTACTTCACTTTTGCTTTTAATTTACTTTCCACAGCATTCAGTACGTGAAATCACCAATAATAATATAATAATGAAAATAAAAATGGCATCACACAACTAAAAGTATATACTACTTCGTAAATTTCAATAAATTCATTACTGAAAATATTAAACATATCAATGGCAGCGTTGCCCTAATAGTTTTAAGTTGCATTTCAACATCTGAAAGAACGCGAATTACATTGCTATTTTCACTACACAAACGAATGGAATATTTCAGAAAAGAATGCTTCCCCGTTATTGCAATATTTCAACAATTTTTGCAAATTAAAAAATTTAATTAACACGTTTTAATAGTAAATGATGTGATTTTCACTCATAAAATCCCTTTGTACATTATTCTCCTTCATTTCGGCATCACTGCATAACTTTTCTAAGACATAAATAGCTTCTGTTAATATATGTTCCCATACATTATATTTATTTTATATATTTTTGTCATTAATAAATTAATGATTAAGATAAAAAATTGATACTGCTTAATTTATAAGCAATGTAAAGACTGGAAATCTGAGGTCATTAATTTCTGAGACATAAATAGCTTTCTAAGGCGCAAATAAAACATTACAATAATCATAAATATTAATGCTTCTAAAATAAATCCGCTTTTCCTAACTGATTTTTGCTTTCTGATCCATCTGGGGTACAACAAACCTATTTTCATAAATGAAGTTTCGCGCATTTCTCTACGAAGTACGCAAAACTTGTTTCATTCAATTTTATTTTTACTAATTATGAAAAAACTTTCTACTTGTTTAATAAACAAATATTTATCTGTACTACTTTTAGAATCCATGCGACAGAGTGTGAGTACTTATCTTCAAATATGCGTTAGTATCAATAAGCTTAACTCTAAATTGTTAAACATTTCTGGGACCTTGAAACTTGGAAGGGAATCGTCATATTTTGCTACAGTGGGTATTTAAATTTAGATTAATTTAAAAATTTCCATTTCGTATTACACAATCAGTTTCAAAGCTCTTTGGATACATATCAATTAAATTTGTTTCTACCTGTTTATGATTTCACTGTAAACTTGCGAAGAATTTCATAAAAACATTCGAATATCCATAATTTTCACTGTTAAATATTTATTAATTATACATTAATTGAAATGCATTTATAGTACAGAGAAAATGTAGAAAGATATTGCAGGTGATGTATTATATATCATTGGAATATGACAATAATAGTACAATTTGACTGAAAAAAAAAAAAAAAAAAAAAAAAAAAAAGATGTTTCAGCTTTTTAAAAGGGAAATGGACAATGGACATTTTTACAGTAAAGTCTTGGATGAAAGTTTTACTGTGACTCAACTTGGGAAGACACTGGAAATTTATAGTGGAAGCGGAGTCCCTTTCTTCATTAAACAGCTGCATTGAAGTGTGAAACGCTACTCCCTCAAGTATAGTACTTGTAAATTGGCTGATAACTCAGAACAGTAAACTGAACTTAAACTTGCTCTTATTCTAATGCCATTTCTCTAGTCTATGGCGAGAACAAACAGAAGTTTTTCTTTAAAATTAAATTTCAAAGTGATTTCAAATATAATTCTTCATTATAAAGTAGTAAGTTATTGATTTGTAATATCTAAATTAATCATAAACTAAATTCTTATAACTTAAAACTTGCTAAAACTTCAATTCAGCTAAACTTTTAATCCATTTATCTGAAAAATCCAAAATTATCACATTAACAATGCAAATGTCTACTAATATTAATAACATATTGTTATATTAACATGAAATATTTTTATGATAAATATGAAATATAAATATAATCTATGTTTCCATACATTAAGAAACATCATAACAGGCCAAAATTAAAAACAAAATTTTTTAGACATGTCCTGTGCTATAGTGCAGGATCGATCAACCCATCAATCTGTTCGACAATCGAAAATCAATCGACTTGAATGGAGCTCATCAACATCTAAAAAGCATTTCTATTAATATGCAAGATATGAGAAACAAGCCTGAAGACATTATGAAAGAAGCTGAGTTTATTGAAAATAAATGGGGCATAGAAATTAAATTTGAAAAATAAAAGAGAAATAAAGAACCTAAAGCACTGTCATTGTTAACAAATACTGAAATTATTAATAATGTTTCAAAAATACAGAAAACATATAAGGAAGACTTGCACTGGAAGTACAACTTTTATTATTTATAAATACTTTCAGAACAGAAATCCAAAATTTGAAATCCTTTAAGGATTTAGCTAAATTAGCAATGGTAAAATATTATGACAGTTATTCGGGAGTGTGCAATTTACTTATATTGTATTTATCATTATCTGTAACCACAACTACGAGTGAGAGGTCATTTTCACTACTGATACTAATAAAAACATATTTAAGAAACATATATAAAGAAACAGCATGACACAAGATCGGTTGTCAAACCTTTCACTATTGAGCGTTGAAGCTGAGATGGCTGAGAAAATGGACATCCAATTATTGATAAATAATTTTGCGGAAATGAAGATTAGGAGACGCAAATTTTAAAAGAAGGATTTTTTTCTTTATGATGAATTTTGGCCACCAATGTTATCATTACACTTATTGAGGGAGGAAAAAATTAGAGAAGAAGATCAGTACGGACTGTGGAAAATGAAAAGGAAACAGTAAAAAACTTTATCATTCTTTTAGCATTTTTAATAAAAATCATGTATTCAAGTAGTTTAGTGTACCAAAAGGTTTTTTGAAAAGACAGAAAAAAACTTTACCATACATATTTTTTACAAAAATTGTATGTTCAAATAGTTTTCTTTATGAAGTTTATGATAAATATGTTTTATATTTAACAAATGTATCATTTACATTATTAAAGTTCTTATTTATTACTTGTATATTATTGCATAAATCATGTTCAAAAGGTAGGGTACGAACTGCGCAAAATTTGATATCATAGAGTACTATACATTAATGTAATAGCCTTTCTGTACGTTTATCAATTATCTTGTCTGTCAGTTTATAATATAACTAATTATTTATAAGTTTGCTAACTTAAGCGAAAAAACTTAGATAGGCGCAGATTTTATATAAAAATTTAAAACATTAGTACATAAAACTTCTTGGATTTTTAATCAGAGATTTATAAAAATTTAATCTTTCGGAGATTTATAAAAATCTCCAAAAATCTAGGCTTTCTACCTTATAAAAATTTAATCTTTCGGAGATTTATAAAAATCTCCGAAAATCTAGGCTTTCTACCTTTTCTTAATGCTATACGTCGACATGTTCCTTTTTTTATATAGACTTATTCATTTATTATCAGTATGCATCTCAGTGAAAGGAGAGAAAAATCTGTCGCTCACATTCACACAAAAAGTCTTAAGTAACTGAATTAAAATCATCTAACGTCAAATACCCAGACTAAAGCAAATTTTCATTTCACCAGTTGGTCAAGGGAAATTATTTTCCTTTTTATTCTTTCTTCATGTTATGTACCTTTCAACTGGTTCTCTAAGAACGTACTTTTATTTTTTAACA
Organism: Stegodyphus dumicola; assembly: GCF_044657685.1. NCBI lineage: Eukaryota > Metazoa > Arthropoda > Arachnida > Araneae > Eresidae > Stegodyphus > Stegodyphus dumicola. The sequence goes on along the minus strand of NC_140772.1, from coordinate 233,733,452 downwards.
ATTAATCCAGATGTGATAAAAATCATCATAAAAACATTGGCTCCTGGAATCCTTGATTTTTTTTTAAACTTTTCGCGTTTTTTTTAAATTTATTTTTTTAATTTTAATTTTTTTTAAAGCCCATTAAATTTATTGGGAAAGGGGCCCAGGAAAATTTTTTGCATAGGGGCCCAAGAGTTCTAGTTACGCCACTGATTAAAGTTTATTCAGAGTTGGCTAAGACAGCATAAATCTTTTTCTAAATAAATTTTTCACATATATAGATATAATTTAAGAAACTGAAAACACTAGATATGCCACATATATTAAATTTCACTTCAGAATAATTGTTAGTAATGAGCTAAGAAACAGCAAGTTTACTTGAGTAAGAAGAATACTATCAAACAGTAAGTTAGTTTCTCCTTGGTCTTTAGTAATTTCAGCATTGGAGTGCATTCCAAAGACATCTGGCTTAGCGATAAGGGGTAATGTATTTGTGTAGTCAATATATGATTGGTACTGGAAGAAAATAAAATAAAATTGAAGTCTGTTTTAAGTGATAATGGATAAATATTCAAAACAATAGTTTAATAAAATTTTTATGCATAAATATTCAAAATAAATTATGGAATTAAATTTTTAGCAATAAGCCAAAGGTTGCACAAGAAAGAAGAACCAATCAAAATCAGATATTTTATATAGCAAAAATGGTCTCTAAAAACAGAGTTTTGATTTCACCGTATTAAATAAAAAATTAAAAACTTCAGAAAAGAGAGAAATTATAGAGACATTAGGTATTTTTGGAAGCAGGCAAGATGAAAAATTAGCGACGCCTTCGCTGAGAATTGAACCGCGGACCTCTGGATATGTGACCAACGAAGGCATGCTATGAAGGCGGGAGAAATACCTTATATACTCCCTCTTTTAAAAGGGCAACTGGGGTTTTAGGGGACCCAATCGCAAATTCCTGGGTGTGGAGAATCTTCATCCAGCACCCTTTTAGTTCAAGCACCACTGTAGGGACATTAGATATATTTTTTTTTTGAAGTATGCAAGATGAAAAATATGCAACACCTTCGCCGGGAACTGAACCGCGGACCTCTGGATACACTCCGAGCATGCTGACAACCACACCACAAAGCCATGCTAGGAAGGCAGGAGAAATACCTTATAAAATGACAAAAAAATTAATACAATTTTTTAAAAAATGAATTAATAAATGGAAAGCAGGGACCTGCTGCAAAGGACCCACTATATATCCTTGCCAAAATGAATGAGGGTCCTTTTTTCAGATTTTTATCTTCTATTTTATGAAAAAAATAGGCACACTTTCAATGTCTTTCAATGAACAATATCATTACTATTTTGTGTATTGAAATTTATTGCAGGCATGCATGTCAATATAAACTGCACAGTCATAAAAACACTTCAAAATGTGTATGCAGATAAATTAAATTGCTTTCAGCCTTGAAATAATAAAGTAATACACTGCATAATTTCTTTATACATTTTGTTCTTATGACTGACTTAACACTACATGCTTATCACAAGCTGAAGAACTGATTTATATATATATATATATATATTTATTCCAGCTAATGGGCATCTGAAAATAAGGCATATTAATTTTTTTTTCAGAATAAGCTTCACAAATTAGTTATAATTATCATTATCCGTAATAATCAAAGAAAACCTGAATTTACCTTCAAATAAATCATTAAAAAGACATATTTGTTTGGGATTTTTCTAAATGCTGTTAATAAATATCAGGAGAAAATGTAACAAAACTCTTGAAAATCTTTACTTGTTTTGAATTCTCTTTTATGAATGAACAATGATAAATTTATGTTTTAACTCTAACCAGTTTGCACCTAGAAACCCTCTATTCTTGATATGAAATATTAATACTTTTAACTCTGCATATCTTTATAGAATTCTTCCACAGTTTCCTTATGGAAACAAATGATAAAGAATTTTATATTATTTAAACAGTAGTTTTATTTATTTATTCTTATTTCCTTTGTCCTTTCTTATAATAACTACTGTTCTGCGGTACATAGCATTGATATAAATTTAAACAAAAAAAAAAAAAAAAAAAAAAAAAAAAAAACCTTGATTTCTAAGAATCAAATTAATCATATGCCAGAAAATATTCTCAGAATCGAATTAGTATCACTAACCCCTCCAAAAACTATATAATAAAATGATTTAACAAAAACTAAAATATCTAATCAGCAAAGAATTTTATATAAATTGGTTGAAAAATGACTATTGGTTTTCAAGCTTATTCTGATAAGAACCAACAAACATAATTAGTATGTTATTATTTTGGTGCATTTTTTAACAAAGTTTAACAATTTTTTGCTGTGTGGTCACCAGTGTCCATTTGTGGAACTAATCTAATAATTTTACTGCAAGTGCCAAACAGATCATCTTTCCAACAAGGCGTATAACCTAAATTCTGGTGTTCTTTACAATTAATTATTAGTGTTATTATCAGTTACATTCTTCCAAAAATGAGCATATACAGGGTTCATACACATTTCTGCACATGGAAATTAAGTACTTTAAAGGACTTCTAAGGATTATAAATGAAAAAAATTAAAGACCTATCAAGCAAATAGGAACCAAATAAACTAAAGCAATTATCTAGATTCAAACTTGACTTTTGCAATTTCTAAGAATAAAATAAATCTGTAAGTTATTAAACACAATATAATATTTAACTTAATTATAAACAAATTTAAGAATAAAATTAATAAATTTACTCAAGTAATAACTGTTAAATTATAAAATTTCTTAAAACGTTTGCATTTTACATTTAAAACAGTCCTACAAATGTTAAAGATGATTAGTGCCTTTTTATTTCAATTTTACTAATTCTTTCTTTCATGCCTCATTTCATCACATATTTGCTCAGTCCAGAGGTATATGCAAATTTTAAGCCAAGTGGCATAAGTTAAACTGTGAAGTAAAATAATAATTAGCACGAATCACAACAGAATCTTGGCGCTTGCCACTGTATTTGCTTGCTTACAGGCAGAAAGTTGCTGATCAGTACCAATGTAAATGTCTGACATAAGTATGGCTGGTAAGTGCTGAAAAGTTAGTTGCATTTTGACTGACCCAGATAGAGTAATAGCTTCATAAAGATTTGCTGAAGTTGTAACCGAGTTAATATACAATATTTAATATAAAATTACGGAAAGCCACTGAAGTACTAGAGACGATATGCTGTTTTGTATTATAAGTCTTGTTAGCTGTAAAGAATAAATTTGTACATTACTTTTTTATTTCATGTTGTATCTCACATACACAATAAGGATTAAGATAGAATAACTCACCTCAATACATAGAGGTAACTTCTAAGGATGAGAAAGTGTGACTGGCAATGCTGAACGAACTGGCAGTGCTGAACTGGCAGTGATATTTCAAAGATCACTCTACTTATGACCCTCCCCTTAATTGCTCAAAACAGCGTTCTATCTATAGATAACAAGTTACTCATTTATAAATCCATTCTGCATCCCATGCTATGTTATGCCTGTAGAGTTTGGGTTTACTCTTATTAAACAAACAGAAAACAGCCACAAACGGCACAGAACTTCACCATAAAATTAGCAATGTGTCCTCGTATGTGAGAAACAATGTTATTCATGAACAACCAACTACTGTACCACTCTGTACTTCCTATTACCATTAGGCTAAAAAATTCCACATTAAAATGAAAAACATCTCAAACTCTGAAATCAGAATCTACAACAATAATGACAATAGTACGACTAACAACAACAACAACAACAACAACAAAAAAAAAAAAAAAAAAAAAAAAAAAAAAAAAAAAAAAAAAAAAAAACCACCACACCTTAAACCCCAGCAATGTGATAGAAAAGTAATTTATTATGTGTTGTCTCTGAAAGTATTATAAATTTTGGGTTGTATTTACATGAATGTAGTACTTGTATTTGTATTTATTATATCTTTTGTACAATTATGTTATCATTTACTGGCACTGGGTGATTAGCATCTACCTTATGAATTATGCACCAGCTCAGCAGCTTTCATTTTCCCCTTCTCTCAGTTTTAGTATTCTAAATTCGATTAAAAAAGTATTTATATTTAATCATTATTTAAGACAACTGATCTAACTTATTGACAGAATTAATTTGTAACTTTCAATTTAATTCAATTAGAGGTAGGGTTTTGCACCTAGGCTTCCTGGTGTTTGACATCGTTAAACAAATAACCTACAAACTTCCATGGTATTATTAAAATAACCAGATGTTGGTCACCAGTAACCCCCATGATAACCAATGTGTTACTAGCAAGTATATAGAGTAATTATAAGAATTTCATAAAACAAAATGTCTTCATGGAAATGGGAGAAAGAAAGAGACTTAACTGTTCCTTCAGGTGGAGCATAATAAATTCCAACAGAATCAAAACAATAACTATCAACAGAAACAGTTTCTTTACAATAGAATTTTCCTAAAATGGTGATAAGAGTTCGGCGATCCCAGTCATCAGTAACACGCCCTCCATAGTTACATTCACCAGTCAAATATCTGATGGCATCAAATGGAATGTCTTCCTGTAAAAATAAAGTAATATATTTTAAAAGTACTTAGATAACTACTTTTATTGTTCTTTGAGGGATTGTAGTCATATGCAGTTATGAAAAATAGCACAGATTGTAAATTTTTACAAATTTCGATTAAGATTGCTATTAGTGGTAACAGATTTAAATACTTAAGAGTTATTAAATTTTTCATGGCATTCTTCTCTAACTAATAATTGTTAGAATGTAAAAAATATATATAATACATATATAAGTATAATTTTGAATTATACCTAAATTTAATGTGTTAATAGGAATACATATACATTTTATATTTTCCTAAAGTAAATACATGGAAAATTTTTGTGAATAAATAAACATCTTTACAAAACTTTAAACAAACATATTTCTTCTTTACCCCTTAAAGGTTATGAAAGAGAAATTTCTGATTTACCAGTAAAATTTTCAAGAATGGGTTTATTCTAATGAAAATACCTATATATTCATACTAATGACTATGTCCTGTAATTCACAGGATATGAAAATAAAACAAATAGAATTGAAAACATCAACTGTAATTAATTTTTTTGAAATATATAACACTTCAATAATAATACCTTTTCATATATGTTTTCCAATCTGCTAAGTCATCTCCTCTCAGAAACTGTAGCTATTGCATAATTTTTCTTTTTTGATTTTATTTTAGTAAAATTAATAAATAAAGATGAAGAAATTATGTGAATAAATATTGCAGTTTTGATTTCTATAACTTTTAAAATGATTAAAAAATTAACAATAAATTAAAACATGTTCTCTAATGTTTCTAAAACACTGCTTCATAGAAAAAAAATTATACTAAATGATTTTCTTTGAAATATCATTGAAATATTTCATTCCGTTGTCTGGCTTTAACACTTTTACAAATATTGTATATAAAATTTGAATAGTTTTATAATCAGTATTAAATATATTAACAAAATGCAAATCATAATGATTAATTATAAAACATAATTAATTGTCTGTGTAGGCTTCAAATTTTCTTTAAAGAAATAGTCAGTAATAATGAAACACTAAACCAGTGTGGTCCAACATTTAGTTACTCAAGAGCCAATCAAACGTTAGTATAGGAAAGTGAGGGCCAGAGACATTAAAGAAAGAAAATGAATGACATATAAATCACTAGTTTGATATATCACTTTATTTTACAGTCTAGAAATCAATGTGATGATGACTGCTTTTTTGACACAAGTTTATCAATGTCCACTGTAATTTTTGGAAGGCAAAGTCTCAGGCTCGATTCCAGTGAAGCACTTTTAGTGTAATTTCTCGTTTTTGATTTAATTTGTTTGAGAGCAGAAAAAGCACTTTCACACAAGTATGTACTGCCAAACAGTGATAATATTTGTAAAGAGAACTTATGCAGTTTTGGAGAACATTCTTTAGCAATCAGTTTCCAGAAATGTTCAGTAACATCACACTTTTTAGTCCGGTAGAATAGATCTGCCCTGAAGATCACAAATTTCCATTTGAAGGTCGCAAAGCACTTCACTTACTTCAATCTCCATGGGATTGTTTAACAACGGAAGTTTTGTTTTTAGGGAGTCAAAATCCTGGAATCAGTCCTGAAACGCTTTCTTGATATCAGTAATTATTTCATGAAACATACTAAAATTTGTGTCATTTTCTTCTTTCAGCTGCTGGCAAAATGGGAAGTGTGCCATATTATTTGCCTTCAGTGTAATTTGCATTACATTAGATTTTTTTCAAAAGCTTTCAATATGTCCATAAAAGCTGGGCTATATTTTGTTTCTGCCTTGTAGTTTCAAGTTTAACCCTCCGAGCGTTACAGGTTTAGCCCTGAAATTTCAAAGTTCCTCAAAATGTCATGAATAAGTGGTATTTTCTTGATTTTAATTAAAAAATGACACTCTCATTTTGTACCTTGATTTCTTTTCTTCCAATATATATCCAAACCGATATCAGATACACTAAAAGTTAGCAGAAATTTTCATGCATAATGAATATAGAAGGCAGCCTTCTATACGGAATTTTACGGGAGTAACGCTGAGAGGTTTAAAGCATTTAGATGGGTTGTTAAATCTGTCAGAAACATGATTACTTTAAAACTGGATTTCTTCCAATTTTTCTTGATATTCATGCCCAATGTTTTCTTTTTTGAAAAAAGCAAGAATTTTATTCCTCAACCCCCAAAAACAGTTACAGACAATTTCCAGCACTTAGCCAATGCACTTGACAGTACAATGAAATTTCACTATACTCAGCATCCAAATTGTCCACAAATGCAATAAATGCTCTGCGTCTCTGGGCTTTGCCTCCCCTTAATTAAATTTACAATATTTAAAACAATTTTCATTGTCTGAGCCTTATAATTTTTATTATTTAATTATTATATTTAATATAATTATTTATTTGTTATTTATTATTTAAAGCAGTGAGAAGGGTCTTTTGTTTTTCCAAATATTTAACTAAAATTTTTTTCCAGTAAAGAAGGGAAAGTGCCAACAAAATGAATAAGAGGGCCACATGCGGTCTGCGGGTTGGACCCCACTGCACTAAACAATGTGCTGATGGTTTACTTTTCAAACATTTCATGAATTTTTTCTTTGTTTTAGTCTTTTTTTATCAATAAATTAAATTTATAATATAAGAAATTTGTAAAAAACAATACACTAATTTTTATAAAAAAAGTTTGAAAATTAGAACGCATATCAGTCAGTTTTCAATAAAATATGTTTTTTAATTGTTTTGTATAAAATGATCACACACTTACTGGATACTGATTTAAAAACATAGACAACTGTTGGGCACTAATTCTTAAATCTGTTTCATTAAATTCATAAGGAATATTCCATCCTAAGGGACCAAATTTTCTCCGTTCTTGTACCAAAGCATGGAAAAATGTCAATGCATACAGTAATTTCTTGAATGCTTCCTAAGAGAAATATCAATATTTCAGTCAAATAATGAACATGTGAGAAATAACATGTTACTAAAAAAAAAAAAAAAAAAAAAAAAAAAAAAAAAAAAAACACCATTTTAAAATGCACTGCAACATAAGAAATGCTGATGATTCACAAATAAACAGCCAAAAGTAACTATAAATTGTCTCATAAAAGAAAGGGTTGTGATTATTAATGAGCTCCTCTGAGGGGGCACTTACTGTTATTTGAAAAGAGACATTCATTACAAACCAAAATCAGTTACAAACTATTCAATTATTTTCATTCTGCACAAAACTGTAGAGGTAAGAAAAACAGTTTTGAATTCTTTTTCCAGTTCAATAGAAGCTAAATGAAAATAACTAGAGTTAAAACAAGTTCCCATTTACCCATAAATTCAAAAAACCTTTCTATCAATAAATACTTATTATAGGTTTAAAATATGAAGTAAATATACATATAATAGGATCTAAATTATGTGAAAAGTTTGGTTACCCAAACTTGAGAAAACCTGAAAGAATGGCAGTAAAAATTCCGGGAAAATCTGAAAATAAGATAGAGATGTGATGGTCTCAAAAATTATTTGAAATCTGATTTCTCTTCTTCATAATTTATTTCTTAGACCTTAATATGTTAACACCATTACTTTTCTTGTATTTTTCAGACTATTCATCATTCCAAACAGCTTATTTGCTTATTTTATTTAGTTTTCCTTACTAAACTATGTGCAAAATTAAGAAAATATACATGTTATGTCAAATTTCTAAAGAAATAATGGACAAATTTTAATGAAATTTAGTATACATTTATAACATAGAAGAAAGGCAAGGTTAAATTACCAAGGAAATCTAATATAACATACTTACTAGGTAATAACCATGAAACTGCTTATAAAAGATTTTTAATACTTTGCTCAAAATGTCAGAATGATCAAATTCTATTTTCAGAATATAAAAAAATAACTAATGGCTATTTGGTCCAAAAATCATTGAACCTATTTGTGATGACCCAAATGAAGAAACTGAATATACCGTATTTTATTTACCCTACAATGCTACAAACTGATTATTCATAATGACAGAATATTGAGCAAAGTTTGCATAATATTCAACACTTAATGCCACAGAGCAGAAAATGTTTTCTTGAACATTTGTTTAGAGGCCAGACCTAATTTGTATCCTGATTTTTTCAAACTTTCATTGAAATTTAGAGAATATCTTGCTGCTTTCACAACCAATATTAAACAGGCCTTTCTTTAAATCCATATAAACAAGCAAGATACAGATGTCACATGTTTCTTTTGGTCTGATTCTTTTATTTCAAGTTCAAAGCCACCAGTTATCTATAGATTTACCAGACCACTGTTTGTAATTAAGAATTCACACTTTCTTACTCAGTACTATAATAAAGCATTGCCGAAAATGGTATCTTAGTAAATTTCCTACTTTTTCAGAATTACCCAGTCATGCTATGTTGATCACATAATTACTGGCTCTGAAGATGTAGAAAGTTATTTTGTTACAAGCAAGGAATTTATTGAAATTTTTGAAGAAGCTACAGGAATATGGTATGTCAACAGAAATATCTGAGGAACTGTTGGATCAATCTACTTTCCCTTTGAAGGTACTGGGTATCATTTGGAACACTGATAAGAACAGTTTTCATTTCAACATTCATTATTTATGCTAAGTAGCAGAAAAATTCTAAACAGTTTCTGCTACACATTGCAGGCTATATATTTGATCCTTTTGGATTTATCACCCATTTTTACTTCAAATTAAGTGTTTGATTTAATGAGTTTGGTCATCTTAACTCTATTTTGAAATCAATCTGGACTAAATGGTGAGTTGAGCTTGATGAACTGGATAAGATTTCAATACCTTGCCACAAGATGAAGGGAGTGCTATTAAAGAAAACAATCGAATTGAAATCCACTGTTTTTAGATGCTTCTTTCAAAGCTTATGCGGCTATTATTTATCTGAGAGTTGTTAAAGATGATAGTATCCACACTAGTTTTGTTATTATGCAAGGCTGCTCCATTGTAAACTGGTTCTTCGCCTAGATTAGAAATGATGGGAGCATTGTTGTTGGCAAGATTATCTTTTAAGGTTAAACAAACTTTGGAATATGATTTAACTTCTTACTTTTGGATTGATTCATTAATTGTTTATCACTGAATTAGAAATAAATCATTGAAATTCAAACCACTTATTAGTATCTGAGTTAAAAAGATTCATAAATTTACTGAACCTTCTAAATAGGCTCATCGCCCAGGGAAAGAAAACACTTTTTCGTTTTAATAGACTCCTCACTGCACCTCGTTTTTACACTTACCTTGATTTTAGACTCTAGTTGGATATAAGCAATCAAGTTCCTCTTAAATTATACAATTTTTCAATTCTGTTTGGTTAATTTTAAACTGCCAATGAATGTAAGTATTAAACATATTTCTTAAACCATTTGATGTCAATCATTTCATCACAACATGAATTATTTGTTACAATAATATTCATTAAAATTTTCTACATCCATAAAATATTTCTTATTTTTTTCCCATTCAATTTTTAAACCATTTGATGTCAATCATTTCATCACAACATGAATTATTTGTTACAATAATATTCATTAAAATTTTCTACATCCACAAAATATTTCTTATTTTTCTCCCATCTAATTTTTGATGGCTATGGTTTTTCCTATTTTATCTTTTCAACAGAGAGGATTACATGTCGCTTGAATCTACATTACATATCTTTAGTTTCTCACCTTTTTTTGCTTCCTACTGATGAAAGTAATTAAAATGTTTTATTAATATTATTATTGAACGACAATCTAGTAACTTTCAAATGAAATTACTTATTTGATGTTATTCTTTTACTTCAAAAATATTTTATTTAGCAATATTTTTTTAATCTAATATTTGTGATACAAAAAAGTAATTGTCAGAACAGGTAGCATTTAGAGTGAAAATGGTTGTAATTAAAAACCTATAGGTAAAAGATAAAGAATTTTATAGATGAACTAAATCAAACAATATAGAATTCAGTTTTTAAAAATAGTTCTTTGATTAAAGTACTTTTTTGTACTCTCAAAATTACAGCATGATATGTAAGAGTATATGTAAAAGAATAACATATAATAAAAATACATAAGAATGTGATACATATTAACAGATTTTTAATAATTCAAAGAAATATTTACTGGTTGGGTACAGCCTTCAAAAAATTCAGACTCACAAAGAGGATCACTAAGGTATGACCGAATTATATTGGCTTTCAATCCCTTTGGTGGTTCATTGGTCATCTTAACACCATTTTGCAAAACTGATACAGGGAAATGATCAGCTGGATATGATGTTAACCATAAACGAAATTCAGGACTTGTATTTTCTAAAGAAAGTTCCTCACATACCTATAAATAGAAATTTTTTATATAAATTACAGTAGATTTAGAAATCTCAGTATATAAGTTATGTGTAACATGGCACACATATAAGCTATATGCAACAGTACAGTCATATGATTTTAGCTTAAATCAACATCTAGTAATACTGTTATGATATATTTTCTTATTTATCCATCTTCTGACAAAACAAATTTCGAAGCTTTGGTATAAACGCATTTTGTTAAGTAATTTATTACTATGACTATTTAATCATGAGATATTTAATGCTAAATGATGAACTGAAACCTCGAATATAAGGCTCTCAGAACATCATTTAAATAATACAGTCAAAAGTCGTTAATTCAGACACCCATAATCCGGAATGATCTATAATCCAGACCTCAAAGCTAAAATCTTTCTGCGCATGCACCGCGTTGACGCATGCACATAGGCATTTTACGCGTGCGCATAAGACATTTACAACTGCACATATGCCTCTGCGCAAGCGCAGAATACATTTTCGCGTGCGCATTTAATGTATAACAGACGGTATAAGCTAAAATTATCTAATTATCTATTTCAGTTAATGTTGATGATTGCGTTGTTCCTTAATCTTTGAATTGGATCCGGCTTATTATTTTTTGCAGACTGTAAGAGCAATTTCATAGAAGTAAGCTTGAACTTTCGATTATGTCAAACAGAATTTCCGATGCTGGAGCTCCCAAAGGATCTAGAAAACGAAAGTATGTTTTGCTGTTCATCAAACAAAAAACGAATTGCTACAAAAAATGGATAAAGGCATATCCTTTGTTTATCTAACCGTTCCGAAATATGTTTATCAATTTCACGCTGCTCTGCACGGGGGGTGGGTGGGACAACGCAGCGCGCAATGAACTGGAAGTTGATCTGTCAGCACTATCGTTATCTTCAGGGCAGATGTTTTTATTTTATTCGGCTTATAATTCCTTACTAAATGTAGTATTTCATCTCGATGTACTCCGCCTTTGATACAATTTAAATCAAATTCCTCGTCATTATAAATATCAGGAATACACATCAAATAGTTTTCTGGTTGCAATTTTCTAATTTCGGCTATGCGTAAGGTATACTTTACGCATGCGCGCATTGAAAGAAATGTTTAATAAAGTGAACAAATAAATATTAAGCTTCTTTTTTTGTAAATTTTGATACCCTTTAGATCATAATTGCTCATTATTTTATAAATTACGGTTTCATATTTTTAATTTTATAATTTCTGCATGCCATCTTACTAAACTGATGATCTATAATCCGGAATCGCCGAAGTCCCGATGAGTCCGGATTAAAGACTTTTGACTGTAGTTAAAACCTCTTACTGCATTGGAAAAGAAATTAACAACATTAATCACAATATATAAAATTTTTAAAGAGTTCACACAATTAAAGACAATAATAATGTTGAGAATGTTTTAGGAAAAAACAGATGAAATAAATAAAAATTCTTAATTCTACATATTCTACATATGAATTCTATTGAAATGTAATTTCAAATTATAGACCTAAGTGACTGGACAAAAGCAACCAGAAAAAGTTTTATTAAGCAATAATAAAATGAATATTTTTTCAATTTTCACTTACCAGTTTAAAAGAAATTATGTTCAGAATAATGAATACAATAATGTGCAATGAAACATAGTTTCTGTTATTTTCAGATGAATTATGGGATTTTGCCCTACAATGTTAAATTGGAATTATGTGGTTACTTTTCATTTAAAATTACTCATCAGTATTTATCTTTTATGGAGTTCATGTAAACAGAATAAAAGGTTGTCTAATGAAATTGATTGATCAAATAACCTGAAGTGAGACGGTCAAAATATTTCCTAAAAATGAGGCGTCTTGTAACAAGAATCAGAAGTAACCAACTTCACTATAATGTACTCATTTGCATTTCAATTAATATAAAGAAGGAATACATAGTATCATGAAATGATATTAATATTCATTTGTAAAATTAAGCTGCTCGTTTTGAACTCTAAATTGCTGGATGTTCAAATTTCTGAAATTCACCTGGAATCCTTTATTGTCATTAGCACTGATTTACCTTAAAATCTGTGTTTTAAGGTATTAAAAATTAACAAACACATGCTCTTTCCAAGATTATTATGTTTGAATGGTCAGAAAAACCATTTACATGTTGTTCACACACTGCCATTTTATTATTCCCGAAACATGAGACAATATTCTGCGATAGCTAAAAATAAATTTATAGAATACAAAATGCTAATAAATTTTGTTATTTTTGAATAAATTTAATTTATGAAACAAGTTAAGAAACATCAAGCAAGTTTATAAGGTATTTCTCCCGTCTTCTTAGCATGCCTTCGTGGTGTAATGGTCAGCACGCTCGGCGTGTATTCGAGAGGTCTGTGGTTTGAGTCCCGGTAAGCACATTGCTCATTTTTCATCTCTCCTGCTTCACAAAAATCCTGATGTCTCTACAGTGGCATCTAAACTAAAAGGGTGATGTATGAAGATTCTCCACCACTAGGATTTGGTGATTGGGTCCCCTAATCCCCAATTGCTCTTTAAAAGGTGGAGTATATAAGGTATTTCTTCCGCTTTCTTAGCATACCTTCATTGTGTAGTGGTCAGAATGCTCGGCGCGTATTCGAGAGGTCTGTGGTTCGAGTCCCAGCAAGGGCATTGCTCATTTTTCATCTCTCCTGCTTCACAAAAATCCTAATGTCTCTACAAGCTATGTTTGCATCTAACCAGTATGTTCTAGAAACTATTTTAATTTCTTTTAAGTAGTACAAATTGGCATTTCATATCCACTTTTTCTAATGGAAAGACCAGCAGAAAACTGATTGCACATTTTGTCCTGACTGAGTGACAGATATTCTATGAAATATTGCATCAGCTACATCTCTCAATAAATAAAATTTAATAATTAATCTAAACAAATAAAATTTTAAAGTCCACCCAAAAAAGGGGTGCAGATGGAAAGGTTGTAGCAGAAGAAGTTGTACAGCTTAAAAAAGCTGGTAAATTCAAAAGATTGTTAGCAAGAAAAATCTCAGTTTTTGTCACATAAAATCAGTCATAAAAACAATGGAGCAAAGACTTATAAAAGTAACCTTCAGTAGCTTTTTGTCAGCCCAGTTTGTCATTGGATTGAAAACTATACCAAAATGGAGATCTCCACTATAACAGTAGACATTACTAAAAGTTGTAACTGATTTTGATGTTAAATGACTTGCAAGAATGTGTCATCCGTAAATTTCTGTGGTTTTTGTTTTATAGAAGAGTATTTTCTTTTAATTATTTCTTTACTGCTGATACCAAGTGCCTTTGATTGGAGCAGATATTTTAATGTGGTCATTTCGGCTTAAGTTGCTTAATTCTAGGAAGTGTTATGGCATAATTTTTGCTTAGTGCAGTTCAAATGGAGAACCCAAAAGTTCATTTTCAACATATTAGGCTCTTTTGTTTTGAAAAAGAAAAAAAAAGGAATGCTAGTTACACTTTGTAAAATTTGTACTATAAACGAAGAAAGTGCTGTTACCAATGAGATGATTCCTATTCTAGATGCTCATCCTCTGTAAATAAGAAATAAATTAGAAGAAACTCTCACTGAAAATCCAAGATATACACTTCAGAAACTATCAGAGTGTGTGTGTGATTATGGCAAAGCCTCGAGGGCTATCTGCCTAATGAGAGGGATGCCTTTGTGGAGGACTTTCTAAGGGAAACTGGCTTGTATACACGTTACACATGGGAAAAACCTCGAAAATGCCCATGCAGCCAGCCCGTTCATGGGATTCGAACCTCAGACCGAACTACCAGTGCTCAGCGACTTTATCGCTGGTGGGCGCTCAGAAACTATCAGAGAGACTAAATATTCCAAAACATATATGATAAGAAGAAGACTGGGTATGTAAGTTGCTACGATGTACAATACCTCATGCTTTAACAGAGAAGAATATAATTAAGATACAATAACACGCTGAACAAATAAGAGAAGAATATGTTTGTCAAGTTTTGGTATAAGATTCTTTGCTAAAATGAAATACAAATGTTTCTTTCTTGAGATGGCCCATTACTAGTGATGAGAATTAGATACCATACAAGAAAACTACATGAAAAGAATCATTGAGTCAGCCAAAAGAATCTCCTTTAGTAACATGAAAATGGGGCTGAACCACAAAAAGTAATGCTTTGTACATGGTAGAACTACAAAGGAATTTTATATTACAATTTGTTGACATGAAATAAGATAATGAATTCAGCAAAATATGGTTTATGGATGCCAATTTTAAAAGTAGACATCAAAGCCAGAACTGATGAAAGATCAGGGTGCTGTCTTCCATCATGACAATCTTTGGTTTCGCATTAAAAAATTATTGAGATGGTTGAGATGTTTCGTGTATCCTCCTATATTCACTAGTCCAGTGGTCTCAAACTTGCAGCCCCCAAAACAATTTTATGTGGCTCACAAATGCATTTCTGTTATGTATTTATTGCAAATATGATGTAAAGATTTCAAGATTTTAATTGTTTGAAGTCCTACTTTATATTATTTTCATTTACCATTAAAAGTCAACTCAAATAATGCACCAGAAAATTTTTAATTTGAGTTACTAAATTTATTAGGTGATATATTACTTATTCAAGGATTTAAATATACAGATCTGATAAACTTTTATTCACACTTATCAAAAAATAAGTACGTTCAGTTATGAATTTTGTACTAAAATTAATCACTTTATTTGGACATTTTTATGTAAACACCTTTTTTGACAGTTGAAAATTAATAAGAAAAGAAATGATTAATTGATGAGCATCTATTATCTGTGAGGATAATTTCTAGTAATTTTGTCCAAGGTTACAAACTTTATCAGAATAGTAATGCCATCAAGTGACAAGCTGTAGTAAGAAATAGAGAAATTTATAATTATTTTACATATAAACATATATATTTTAATTTATGTGTAGAAGAAAAATTTAATAAATAATAGACTAGATTGTCCTTATTTATTTCTCATGTTTTGTCTCACTTGGAAAGTTTTAATAATGCAATTAATTTTAGTTTAAATTAGAACAAGCTATTTAATGATGTTTATGTGTATGATCTTTGCATCTCTCTGATAAAATAGCTGCAATTATGATGAAGGATATCTATCATGTGATCATCTACCCTAAAATTGCAGCATTTAGTTGAAAAAAAAAAAAAAGATGTACTTTTATAATATTTGATGCATTGAATAAAGAAGCTTGAAAATGTAATTTTGATTTTCGTGATACTGGAATTTTGATTTCATGATACTTTTCTTTGGATAAAAATTTCCTGACTAAAAGAGGCTGGATATAAGTCTGCTTCAGATCTCCTTTCTTAAGAGTGATGCTGTCGCTGAAGCAAGCTGAGCTATTTGACTCAGAACTCATTCTTGGTTCCTTATAAGTGAATTTTTAATATGAAATGCAGCAATAAATTTCAATTTCAAGTAATCTTGTAATGTAAAATAAAACAGGGAAAAAAAAAAACACCCTTCAGAAGAAACAAAGCTAGACTCACAGAGCAAGGTAATTAATTGAAATAATATTTCAGCACAAACAAGAATGAGAAGCCACAAATCATAGTAAAATAGAGCTAAAAATATACAGTGATGAGTGAATTGAAAAATATGCAGCAAAATCAAGAAATAAGAAAAGGAAAGATATTCAAGGCTTAGCAAAAAGACAACTAGTTTATAAAAATTAAATCACTGATTCACAAACTAGAAGTCTAAACGAAGAAATGATTAGTATGCAATTCATTTGCTGCACACTTTTCTTAAATAATACTGTTTTAAAATTTATTAATATTAAAATAATGAAATTTGGCTGCAGCTACTAACTAATTATATGCTATGTCTGAAGCAAACTTTGCAGCCATAATCAAATCACATTTCCTGATACTATATTTATCTGAAGAGGAAACACGTATAATCATAATACAGTTTTTAAGGTTTAGGGCTCTAATATTCAAGGAACTCATCTCTTAAATATGTAATATGTTTTTTCACACTGTGAGATTGTTTACATTATACTGACACATCTCCAAGGGCTATCAAATGGCACATATTACATTAGAATAGCACTATATGTATCCAAATTAAAATAAAATATTTTATTTTATTGATGCTGATTGGCTCTGTATCAATCAAGGATAACCAACATTAAGAAATACAAATTTATTGAAAAAATATTCTTTATTTTTATTTCACATCAGTCATTTTTCTAATAGGAAAATTGACTTTCACATAAAGAAAGCAAGGAAACTAATTACCAACATGAAATATATAGCACTGACAGCTTCATTTATTGGTTACAAATAACACACAACAACCACAATTTGTAACAGTTAGTATACAATTTTTTTCATTATTTTTATGCAATTATAAATCCAAATAATTACACTGATAATAATTAGAGACAAGCACATGAATCTATGAAGATTTATCACTTATGCATGTAAATATATTTACTGACAGACATGAATATGTTAAATTAAGTGCCATAAGTAAAAATGATTACATTATGAAGAAGACTGATAAATTTTCTACACCTAAACTAAAATTTCTGGTACTTATTACAATTTTTGCAATAAATTTGTAAAAAACAATTAAAAAAATAAAAACACCGTATTTGATCAAGCTCTTATTAAGAAAATTTTTGATGAATTGTAAGAAATCACTGCTTCAAAATAAAAATGACATTTAAGGCTTATATGATTAAGTTAAATAACTTTCGTATGTATGAAAAACTAGTCATACTTTTTCCAAAATAGGCATCCATGATTTAGCTAGATGACAGTTTTGGAGTACAACCCAGCTACCCTGGGATTTTCCTTCTTCAATTAACCGCATTGCAATAGGACCTTGTCCTTGACCAAGCGACAAAGAGTTTAAACGATAACCTCCAAATCCCTGTCAAAGAGAAAATTATTTTATTAAAATTACAGTGAGATGTATTTGCATATTACAAGTGCCTTCCCATATTTTGACCATGTCCTCTTTTACAGTCTTTTCATTTTACAACCAGAACCTAGCATTCCACTCATAACTCTGCTCTTTTGATTTATTTGATTACATTTTTCAAATATAAAGCCAAACTTTTATACTTTTCCTGCATTTATATACATTGCATTATTTAGCTTCTGTATTTACAAAAAATATAGTTTTTTTATCATTTTCAGTGACCAAAATGCATCTGCAATTTGAAAAAAGATTAAATTCCCATTCCAACAAATTTCGGTTTTTTACAGTACTTTGACACCCAAACTGCTAAATAAGCAGATATTTTCATACTTCTGTAATCAAATAAAATGCAAATGAAAACTTAAATATTTAACAAATTTTAGAGAAATGCATATTTTTAGAAAGTAAATAAAATAAAACTTGTTGTATTACATAAGAGGATACAAATAACATTTATGCTTTATTTTAACTCTTTCATTTATGCTCAGTTTGCGTTCATGAATGATATTTCTTTCATTTATGCTCAGTTTGCGTTCATGATAAACAGATGCTTTAAAAATAGTCTCATTCTGTTAGTTAACTTAATGTACTCTCATTTAATAAAAACACCTGCCAAATAAAAAATCTCTATCACAAGCAACTTGGTTACACAAAGGAATTTATTTTCTTTTTCGTCCTAATTACATAAATTATTATTTTGATAATTTTTATGACAATTTTTTTTTGTAGAAAAGAGATATATGCATGATAGTATGAAATCCATGTATAGAATTTTAATTTAAAAACACATTATAGCCCCTAAAACAAGTTCAGTAAGACTTCCCAATATTAAAACAAATTCGCAAAGTTAATTTTCAATTCCACAACAAATTCATACCTGAATATTTTACACAAATTCATTAATAATGAGTTTATGAAAGACTAAGATATTTTATTCCTCTTTATTCATGGTGTAATTGGAAAGCGCATATGGCAGCCTAACAGAAGCTTTAGAGTTCGAGTGATGTTAATGGCAGTGCTGATTTTTTAACTTTTCTGTCCCAAACAAAAAAGCTGATGACTCTATAAGCCATTTAAAATAATTTTTGAATCACAGAAAAATACTCATAAACCACTTAAATCCTCGGTATGTAACTAATTTATTTAAATTTTATATGGAATTGAAGATTTTATTAAATGACTGTGGATAATATTTCTTATAACATTGTCAACACAACAGTTATGTAGTTAAAATCCTTTTAAATAAATTGAGGAACAATCTCAAGTATGTATTATTTAATTAATTTTATAATGAACTCAAAATGCATAATAATAATACTATATTTAAGAAAGTTAACATATTTTTATAAATAACACAGCAAAACATATTCAGCATTTACAGTGCTAGGAAAATTTCCTGAATGTATAATTTCTCTGTTCTGGTCTGCCTAAAATTGTCCTTCAAGTTTAGTACTTTTCATGATAAAAAATTACATCATAATTTGAAACAGTTTAAGATGTACAAAATGGAAAAATAACATTAACAGAAATTCATATTCATTACATACACACCTGATCATCAGCAAATTTCAGCAAAGCAGCAGTTGGATCAGCTCCAGGTGATAAAATAAAAATTAGTGGAGAACAACAATTACTGTCTGCAAAAGCTTTTCCTAGATCAAAAGGAGGAGGTTCAATGAATGCTTTTCCAAGATTATCCATGACAAACTTTTGAACAGCAGGAATCATTTTGTCAAATCTTATGCATCTCATAATGAGAAGCTTTTGAAAACTTGAAAGTTTATTATTCCATTCACCTGGTATAATCTCTTCATGAGGCATCTAAGAAGCAAAATATTAAAACCAATTATATATGCAAACTACATATTGGTAATCAAATAATATCTATTTACTTAAATATAGATGTAGCTATCACTATGCTTTCTATTTAGATAAAATTTATGATATAAAAAGTAGCTTTTAATTAATAGCTGACTAAACACAAATATTCATTATGCAAAATATTATGAACAGCATCAATATTAGGAAATTGCAAATTAAAAAAAAAAAAAAAAACGGTGGCAATTTATTCTTTGACTACAGAACCTAAATAGGCCTTTGGCACACATAAAAGAAAAAAAAAAAAAAAAAAACTTATTCCTCAGATATAAATGTTTATAGCCTTTTGATGAAGAATTTAATAATTAATGAGTATACCAACGAGTATATAATGAGAATATTTTGATTAATTTTTAAAAAAATTAACTAATTTAATTTCAATTTTAAGAAATTTACCATCCTTTAAAATAATTCAATGTACAATCGATCTTTATTTAATGACTGCATGGGGAAACACACACACACACTTTATTATGTTCTTTTAATTCATACAGATTTCTATAGAAATTAAACTCTGTATGGAACTACCAAAAAATAGCTATAACAAGAAAATTTTATT
The DNA here is from genome assembly GCF_044657685.1 of Stegodyphus dumicola. NCBI lineage: Eukaryota > Metazoa > Arthropoda > Arachnida > Araneae > Eresidae > Stegodyphus > Stegodyphus dumicola. Next base: position 233,713,132 of record NC_140772.1, on the reverse strand, counting down.
GATCCTTTATATTAATTTTTTTTATAATTATATACATATATTTCAAACCCATGAATATAAAACAAGTAATTTTAAAATAAGTTAGGAGCTATATCAGAATAATGAAAATTCTAGCATTAAGAACAATAAAACTTGTGACAAACATTATCAGAAATATTAAAATAGAAAAATACATAGATAATAAATTCATAAGAACAAAATTTAAAGTTATAAATGGGCACTGAATAAATGAGATTAAATGGATTATCTTTAGACCTGAGATCAGAAACTATGATAGTATAAGCATTGATAAGAAAAGCTATTTAGTGACAGGAATTACATTCCATAGAAGTGATAATGCATATAAGTGTTGCATTTTTATTCAGTATTAATGATTTACTCACCAGACTATCAAATAAAACTTTAAATGCTTTCTCCTCTTCACAAATTGATTCCCGAAGACCAGAAAAAAATTTCATGTCACTGAGGCGGCAAAATTCATCCCAAGATTTATTTGGTAACCATGAAAAAGGATTGGGATGAGGATTTTCAAGACCTATACCACCAGTGAGTAAAAATCTCCACTCTTCTTCATTAATTTTACCTTCAGCTTTCAAAATGTTAATGCAAAGTAAGAAAGAAAAAAGAAGCTGCAAAGGAAAAGCATACAGTCAAAAATAAAAATAAAATAAAATTATAAAAAACTTCAGGTATTTAGAAACAAACATACAATCACATGTTTTTGTATCAAGTTGTTCAGAGTATCAAGTGCAAGATTATATTTTAAATGATAAGATACAATTATATTTTACACTTCCTAATAATATTAAAAGGTGGTATTTAATATTAAATGATAAACTAATCTTAATATGCTTTAGGCTGCTTTTAGTAGAATGATGACTTAATTCAAGCCATTTGACCAAGTAGTATACACCACCTATACAAATAATACATTGCTGGACAAAAAATAAATAAAGCTTGTAAATTTAATATAAGAGAAAATAGCTTGTAAATTTTTATGATGAGCTGTAGTATATCTTTCCAATCATGTGGTATATTTGGTGATCTGCGGTAATTTCTCCAATAATCAAATCTGGTGATGTCAAAATATATAAATCACTAACCAAGAAATTGTACAATAGTCATCCCTAATGTCTTTTATAAAGTTTAAATCATATTTCTATGCAGGCAGGATGAATATGCCCTACTTGTGTAAAAGCGTCTGGATAATGAGTGCAACATGTTAGGGCAATTGTGCATTACAATGCTGAAAAATGATATCCTAGATACTCCAGAGGAATGGCCAAATACCATTTCAGAATTCTATTCTTTACATTCTCGAAAAAAAGCTTTATTTTAGACTTAAGCAAAATTACCTCAAAACATATTTGTGATTATAACCTTAGATTATGATTCCTGCAAGCATAACACCATACACGGATAGATGCTAACTTCAGTTTATGGTTTCTAGAATTTCTAACACCTAGGAAACCAACACTATCCACATAGAAAGTAAAATAGTAAAATGCAACATAGCACTTTCACTACAAAGTCTTTTGTCTGGTGCTTTTCATAGAAACTAACAATTGCACTGCACTGCAGGCAACATAGTATGATTAAATATCCTGGATATCACAGCTGCATTGCAGAAGAACATTTCTAACAATTACATATAGTTATATTTTCTTTCTGTAGTATATCCAAATAAATAAAGTTGAAGTACAGCCTAACATTTGATCTTATCAAATTTAATATTATGTACTTGAATTATTTTGCCCATGCCACATTACAGTACCAAAGTAAGATGTTTTTTCAAGCTAATAATAAGCACTTATAAATTCTTATAAGTAATCTTTATTAATTATTACTACCTGAAGTATACAGTGCTAAAAATGGCCCCTTAGGAACAAGAAAAATCTGTATATTCTTGTGCTGCCTTTGACAATACACTACTGAGTTACCATTAAGTCATAAAAATTCTGAATTTGTAAATATAGTAATAATCTGATCTTATGTAATCTGTTATTACATACACAAACAAATTTTCATGCCACCAATGTATTTTGAAATTTAAAATGCAGTTTACAAAATTTACATGCACACACACATTTAAAAAAAATATCAGGCAGTAAATGCCAAGAAATGGTATTTTGTTTGCATAGTTTCCCTAAGAATAAAAAATAAACACAAAAGACCTATGCATCACCAACATTTTGAGTTCCATACAGTATTACAGAATATCATAGAAATTTTAGCAATACTTTAATTACAGGAATTAGTATATTATCAATATTTATTAGGTATTATTATTATTAAGGAAAGCAATCCCTGAGTGACCAAGGTGATATATTCTGAGAGCAACTTGATTAAGAATTTTTATGTAATTTAAATTCATGATGAACAAGGCATGTATGCTGGTGGTAACAGTAATAGCAATAAGTGTAATTACATTATGCGATTTAAAAACAATAATAATAATATCTCTGCACTATTATAATAAGTTACAGGAACTATTTATTGTATTTACATTGGGTTGGCAAGAAAGTATTTTCAGTTTGCACACATACATAGTTATGTTTATTTTGTTATTCTTCTGTCAATCTTATACTTTTTTTCCTTTTAAGATTTGGCATTTGACACTTTTAGTTTGCTATAGAAACAAAACAGTTAAATGTATCACACACAACAATTGAAAATCACATGTCTTGGACTAATTAAGAAGCTCAATATTTGGCTCAATATTTTGGATTTAGGTATAATTAAAATAAACATTACTCAAAAGATTTTAAACATAAATGCATATTAAATATTTTTACATCAAATTACCTTAAATTATTCATAAGAACTCTCATATTATTAAAGTCTGTAACTTAAAACCAGTACTTTTTTTGAAAAACAATTTTTTTATAATTACTGTTGAATTAATGCATGTAACAAATTACCTTATCCTTTTCAAATAAACTTCGGCAAACATTAACATATAAGGATTCCATAAAAAAGTTCTTCAGAATTTCTAGTCTTTCGTTTAGATTATCTGACACTTCTGAATTATCAATAGCATTTATGTATAAATTTATAAACCAAGGCAAAGAATACTGGTACATTGGATCAATGCTAGCTAAATCAGCTATTGTGAAGAATAAGATAGAAGAATGAACAGCAATAGGTTTGTAGCCTAATCTAGTTTGGTCAATTTGTGCTTCAGTTTCTTCAGCAAACACCTATTAAAAAATAATACAAAGATATTAAAATAACAGACATATAAAAACATAAACAGGGTTTATGTTTAAAACAAAAGAGAAGCATACCAAGTGAAACATAAAACTGGTAACACAACAATACTGAGTTTGGCACAGATTAATATCAAGATGTCAATCAATTTCATGGGGCTTTGAAATCGATTGAGATCCTGACATAAATCTACGCCAAACTCAAGATTGTTGTGTTACTAATTTTATGGGTCATATTAATAATAAATAATAAAATTATGATAATAGCATGGATAATAATCCTTAAAACAGACATTTACTTAAACTACAAATTAATAGAGTTTCATATTCCTAACTAAGCCCATGTAAAATACAGAACATGTAATTTATAAAATTACCCCTAAAATAATATTTAGGCATTTATTATTATTAACTGCTAGCATTATCAATCACTCTTAATATATTCTTATTTTTATAACAATAACAAATTATGTACCTACAATATTTTTTCTTTAGTTAAATTATTACCTAATTTTTAGTATGTTGAAATGTGTATAGCAAATTATAACTGATATGCCCTGCAAAAATCATTGATAATAAGTAACAATATATAGTGCTTCAAATATACATATTACATAAATTTAAAAGTCTGTAAATGTCAGAATTTTATGCTATTGATTTGTAAGTTAATGGTGGAATATAGAGTTAATATTTCATGATTAACATTTTTTTTTGAAAATTACCTGCTTTTGCTGAATTTCATTAGATAGCTCCTTGCTTGATGATATAATTTTTACAGCTGTTTCATCTTCCAAAATATTAGTACCAGAAGTTAGAAGTTCTAAAATTTTATCTTCAATTGCTTTCAGTTGCCTAGATAAGAAAAGTAAACTTCAACTTGTTATGCTTACATATATAAAGCTTTCAAGCACTTTTTTTGACTCACCGTAAGCCAAGCAGTAAGAGATCTGAACACAGGTAGTTCTACCAAATTCAGTTTCTAGCGAACATAGATGGTTTAATAGTAGTACATAGTAGGGAATATAGTAGGTTAACTGTAGGTAGATAATTAACAGTGTTTTAACATTAGCTAAATAATTCTATTCATTTAAAGACTTTTTACATTCAAATTAGTCATTGCAAAGCATTTCTATTACATATCAGAAATTCAGTAATCTTAAATAAACTGTGCCAGTCTACTATTTTTTTTTCTATTTATTTTAACACTCTCTTTTAGTACATAGTTATACAATGATCAGAAGCAAATTTTTAGAAACTCCACCTTAATACACGCACTCTGAAAGTTTGATCTTGCTACAGATACACCAGGTATGCATTCTGTCTTCCCTCTCCACGTACTTAGTTTAAAAAAATAATTAAATCATAAAATTTACCATTATTTTTACATAATCACTTATTTTGCATCATTTTACTACTTTATTTTGAAATTTACAAACTGAGAGAAATAGAGCAATTTGAAAAACAATTAAATTCAATACTTTTTTGGTACCTTGGGAAAACTACATCATTAAAACATATTTATGGTATTTATAAAATTATACCAGTTAGTTGGTTCATAGTCAAACATTCACTGTTGCTCATTATGGAATCATAAAATCCTTGATAAAAATATAAATATAACAATATAAAATACTTAAATTTGAAAACTTTAAATAAGTTATGTTAAATAAGCTATTTGCGATCAAACATCAAAATTAGCTTATTCAATATAACTTAAGATAAATAACACGCCAAACAAATATTAATTTAGAAGTTAAACAACAAACATCAGTGTTATATTTTCAAATTTCACAGGACTAGTTTTGATGGTTTGGCCAAACCATCATCCTCAGCTGCAAAATTATTCAAAAAACATCTTCCATTGGTAAATTGGATTTTCTAGAGGCATTTCACATTCAAAAAAATCTTTCTGTTCTAGTTATTGACCCTAATTCCAATCCATCTTTGCCTTCAGCCTTTAAAGAAATTATGTTTTAGTTCTGGTTTCATCAACAGACAGTGCCAGTAACTTACCTCCTGTCCAGGCTTTCTTACCTTATCTCGTTCATTTATGCTTTTGCAGCTGAGGATGCTGGTTTGGTAAAACCATCGAAACTAGCCCTGTGAAATTTAAAAATATAATGCTGATTTTTGTTATTTGACTTTTAAATCAATATAACTTATTTAATGGACTAATGAGCCCCTTATCTAGTGGACTAAAAAATTCAATAAACTAATGAGCCCCTTACCCAGTGGACCAGCTGTTTTGATAATGGGATGCTGAATCTCAGTTGTTGCACTAAGTTGTAAAATTTATTATATTTCCTTCAATTTGTAAATTACAAAATGAAAATAGTAAAAATGGTGCAAAATAATTTATGGCACTTTTTTGATAGATGAGATACCACTTAATGCCACACATAAATGTTTACAAGTCTAAAATGTAATACAATATATAAAGCTTCATTAAAAAAAAAGTGATATAGCATATAACATGTTTAATTTGTACAATGCTTAAGTTATGTGTGCTGCTGAATTTGTGGAATTCCTGGAAATACCTAGGGAATGTTCAGAATTATTTTCCCTATAAGCTATTTTTTTAATTTTTTATTTTTTTTATTTTACATCATTCCAACTTAAATATTTCACAGGAACAGTGCACTTTCATAAAATTTGCAAAACACATACAGCTATAATGAGTGGGTAGAATCTCAGAATTTTAAGAATGCATTTCAAATGATAAAAAGGTAATAAGCAGAATAAAACATATTTTATACCATAATAATTTTTCTTTTACACTTGCCTTTTATTTTCAGCTCCTTGTAAAAGAAGGTTGTTTTTTTGCTCCTCCAATTCAGGTTTCTCTCTTGCTACAACAATACCTAACAGCTGATCTTCAAGTCCAGCTGGTGTTATCATAAAGTTCACCAGTGTTACTTTTACAGAAGTTTCAGGTAAATAATGAGGATTGCGTAATTTTGTTGTAATATAAAAGCGAAAATCTGAAGAATATTCAATAGTTGAATCTCCCAGCTTTATGCAAACCATACCTCCCTGACGAAATGTTTGCTTCAGCAGCAATGGCTCTAAAACAGGATCCAACTCTTCTCCAACATTTTCAAGTAATACCTATTAAAAATTGTTTCAGAGAGAGGATATTAATAAAAAATAAATAAAATGCCAAAGGTCATAAATTACGTCCAAAGGGACTTTTTTAATGTTTTGTGTGCTGTCTTTATTTATTAAATATCATGTTCTTTAGGATTAAACCACATAAAATCCAACAGCAATATCACAAAATACTTAAAAACAGCATAACTTTAGAATTTTTGATAGATGGTCTTGTGCACTGGAGATAAAAATGTTATTTTCTGTACAGTGTTGCCATTTTTCACTTTGAAATCATTGAGTTTGTCAATTAGTCAACACATGAAATCTTTACATATAATAAAAGAAAGAGTCTGTCTGTGTGTGTATCTTTCGTTCACGCCGCGTGTAAGCTAATAGACCCACGGCTACGTGGTTTCTACTACGAAAACTACTACAGTCAAAAGTCTTTAATCCGGACTCGTCGGGACTTCGACGATTCCGGATTATCGATTTTTCCGGATTATAGATCATAAGTTTAAATCTGGTAAGATGGCATGCAGAAATTATAAAATTAAAAATATGAAACTGTAATTTATAAAATAATGAGCAATTATGATCTAAAGGGTATCAAAATTTACAAAAAAAAGAAGCTTAATATTTATTTGTTCACTTTATTAAACATTTCTTTCAACGCGCGCATGCGTAAAGCATACCCTACGCATAGCCGGAATTAGAAAATTGCAACCAGAAAACTATTTGATTTGTATTCGTGATATTTATAATGACGAGAAATTTGATTTAAATAATATCAAAGACGGAGTACATCGAGATTAAATACTACATTTAATAAGGAATTATAAGCCGAATAAAATAAAAGCATCTCCCCTAAAGATAACGATAGTGCTGACAGATCAACTTCCAGTTCATAGTGCGCCGCGAAGTCTCTCCCCCCTGCGCAGAGCAGATTTATAAACAGATCGAAATTGATAAACAGATGTCGGAACGGTTAGATAAACAAAGAATATGCCTTTATCCATTTTTTATAGCAATTCGTTTTTTTTTTTTTTTTTTTTTTTTTGGGGGGGGGATGGACATCGAAGCATACTTTCGTTTTCTAGATCCTTTGGGAGCTCCAGCATCCTAAATTCTATTTGACATCATCGAAAGTTCAAGCTTACTTTTATAAAATTGCTCTTACAGTCTGCAAAAAATAATAAGCCGGATCCAATTCGAAGATTAAGGAACAACGCAATCATCAACATTAACTGAAATAGATAATTAGATAATTTTAGCTTATACCGTTCGTTTTACATTAAACGCACACGCGAAAACGTATTCTGCGCTTGCGCAGACACATATGCGCAGTCATAAATGTCTTGCGCGCACGCCTAAAACGCTTATGCGCAGGCGTCAACGCGGCGCCTGCACAGAAAGATTTTAGCTTTGAGGTCCGGATTATAGATCATTCCGGATTATGGGTGTCCGAATTAACGACTTTTGACTGTACGAAATTTGGTACATAGGTACATCTAGACAAAAGTGAGTGCACCTCAAAGCGATTTTTTTGAAATTCGAAATAGAATTTTTTTAATTTTATGTTTTGTGACGAAATCGCGTTCTTTTGAGACATAATCGGCTATAGGAAAGTGAGATCCTACTCTACACACTCCATTTTCACATCGTCATGAAACATAGGCACTTAGCTATTTTACAAACTTAAAATAAATTTCGTGTTTCAATAAATTGATTAAATACGAATTTATTTAACAAAGGGAGCTTAACACCTTTTCAACAGGATTTTTTCTAAAAAAGTTTATTTAAAAAAATGTACAGTTTATTTTTCTTTGATTTTTGGACACATTAAACTTTCCTCCTTGCGAGTGCTTTTGCAAAAAGAATTTTGGAAAAATGATAATATTTTGTATTTTTAAAAATTTTTTTAAATGAAGCTTCTGAATACACTTCACACATCTCACATCTTTAAAAATATGATTTTGGCAACAATTTTCCTGTCTTATTGTTGTTGATCAGATTTTTGATGAAATCGCATCATTTTGAATAGTTTCATTCTTTTAGAAATATGGGTTTGGCAACAATTTTTCATCGTATTTCTTATGTCACTGTTTTTAAGAGAGTGGCATACTTCATTGTCATTTTTATATTTATATAATACTTTATTTATTTATTTATTTTTTGATAAAGTTGTTCTGCAGAGTAAAATTCTGCGCGGAATGCGGAATTTTACGTTTTTTGAGTTGCTTTCATTTTATTTTTTTTGCTTATTTCACTGTTTGTAAGATATTGAAAAGTTTTGCATGATTTTTTTTCTTCAATGGAAAATTGGTTCATATTTTTATTAGGATAATTATTATTTGTATTAAGGAATATAGCTTATTTCATTGTAATTTTTTTCTCTTGAAAATATAAGACAAAATATCATTAATTATACTTTGCTTTTCAGAATTTTTTGTATTTTGTATTCTTTTATGTTATTTATTGCTCATTTCACTGTGTTTAAGATATTGAAAAGTTTTAAGTGATTTTTTTTAGGAAACGAAGTTCTTAATCTCCTTTATACCATTTGAGTTCTTAAGATTTTGCAAAGGGAATTTGGTTAATTTATTTATTAGGATAATTAATATTTGTATTAAGGAATATTGCTTATTTCATTGTAATTTTGTTATACATAGTAACTTTTTGTTTATGAAGTTGTTCTGCAGAATAAAATTCTACACAGTTTTAAAATTTAACATTTGGTGTTCTCTTCAGCCATTTTTCTGGTACATTTAAAAGCCAAATGAAGGCTGGCAGCGAAGGTGCCAGTAGACAATAAAACAAATTCAGAATTTCAAGTTCAGCCTTCTAGGTGCCCATATTCAGGTGGAGGACTATATTAGTCAAAATTTGATGGCTCTAGGTACTGTTGTTTTTTCACAGTGTGAGAAACATAGATACATTGATGCAGATTTTTCATTATTTAATTGCTTTAAATATAATACAGGGCAATAATATTTGGTGGCAATAATTTGAAAAGTGAAAAGGACATTTACAGTGAAACAATGCAAACTGCCATTTCAAAACTAACAGCCTTTCTGGGCTACCATACCTTTGGGCTAAAAATCAACCAACTAGTACTTTTTAGACAGACAGCAATGTAAAAGTACCTAATATTTGATTTCACAAATAAAACTAATTAAAAAATGTACATTTCAGGTGAATCAAATTAAATGTATTATCAGGATATAAATTTTCTAGCAGTAATCAACAAAACATAAATGGTTTTAAGTACTTGCATTTCTACTATAATTCTGAATAAAATATAATATCATACATATTTCTATCAGAATTTAAAAAAAATAAAAGAAATTATACAAACAACAAAACTGCAAAAGGAAAAAGTAATCTGCATTTTATAATGTGATGTTTTTGATGATACTGATGATTATTCAAAGGAAAAAAAAAATCAAGGTCAATCTCTGTTCTTATACACATCATAACATTCTTTTGCATTTTCATACTTCCTCCTAATACAAGTTTAACGGACAGAATATCAGTAATTTTATTTGAAAACTGATAAAATGGATAGTACAGCAACAGGCAATAAATAAATCACAATGTAAGAGTAAAAAAAAACATTCAAAATATTAATAGTATAATATAGTACAAAGTCTTTAATCTGGACCTCAAAGCTACAAACTTTATGCGCATGCGCATAAAGAGAAGAGATACTGTTTATAGAAGAGAGAATTAAAGAGAAAGTATTAGCACAAAAAACGAAGCAACTTAAACAACTTACATTAAAAGAAATGTTTAATAAAGTAAACAAATAAATATTAAGCTTTTTTTTGTGAATTTTGATAACCTTTAGATCATAATTGCTCTTTATTTCATAAATTACGGTTTCATATTTTTAATTGTATAATTTCTGCATGCCATCTTACCAGATTTAAATTGATGATCTATAATACGGAGTCGCCGAAGTCCTGAAGAGTCCGGATTAAGGAATTTGTACTGCAGTACTTTCCTTTCATTGAGTACTAAACCAAATATTCATTTAACAGCTCCAAGTATATAATTCTGTGGCTATATAGCAGCATAATACTAATATTTTTGAAAAATACTTTTGAGCTGCAAAAAATATGGAAGTGACAACAAAGCAGAACTGATAGAGAGAAGTCCCTTCCCAACCCTCCCATAGATAGCTGACTCACTCAATGACCACTCATACTCAACAATATACTTAAATTGAATGAGAAATAATTCTGAAATGGAATAATAATTGCCTAATAATAATCTCTCCCTTGTATTAAAAATGCATCCTTGACTCTACTAATGAAATAATGAAAATAATATAGCATCTGGAAGTATAAAGAAAAGAAAGATTATATGCAATATAAATATTATTTCTGAACTACAAGTATGAAAATACATTAATGCAATCATAAAGCTTCAAGTACTAAACTGCAGCCATTGGCAGACATTTTGAAATCAGTATATTTCCAACAGAAATTAATTTCCTTACTGTTTTCTACTGCAAGTTTGAATTTCTTTCTTTTTAATTCTAAGAAGTTGTACATAGCTGTTTTTCAATATGACTCAGTATCATGCCAAGAAGTCTATGAATGACAACACAGGGCCATGCTAATGACTATAATGATCTTCAGCTTTGATAAGGCAGTGTGTTAAGAAATATAACAACATTAACTGGATTAATACAGGCAAAAGTGGTGGGTTACCAGAATTTCACTATTGGTTTTACAAATGCAGTTGCACCCTAATTTTGATGCAGAACATATAAGGGAAGGAAATCGGAGGATTTCCTTACATCTCTTTCATTCCCATCAATCCACTCAAAAGGACTTTTGGCTTTCAAGTAATTTAAATGTTCCCACGCTGCACAGGCAGTTATAAACATCTACTCTTTCCCTGAGATTTGATCCCAGAACCAATGATGTAGCAGTCAACATCATTAACTATTGTTAATACTGGGACTTATCAGTGTGGTGTTTATATGGTCACATGCATATAACATATGTGTATATCACATATGGTCTGTGATTGCATTATGGATAAAAAGATGGAACTATGAGATAATGTGAAATTCCACATTGAGCAAATCAGCCAGAAAGGCACTAGTATGCTTCAGCAACGTATGCAAACTTTAAGCTGAATTTCAAAGGTGGAAGAGTATTCACTAAAGATGAGGAATGATTTGGAAGTCCTTCCATGATCATTACCCTTGAAAATGTGAAAGAAATTCAGAATATCAGAGAACAATCATTGCAGATATTGCAGTTTTCCTGTATAAGTTAATCGCAATGTCTTGAACATACTGCATTTAAATTTTCTACAGTGACAATGCATCTGTCACCAAGCACTCTACATTTGTAAGTTTCTTGCCAAATACATGTCATCCTTTCCACACCTGCTCTACTCACCAGATTTCATTATTGCCAACCTCTTCATTTTTCTAAGGATGCAGCTGAAGAAAAAAGTTCAAAAGCTTATGGACTTACTCATGTAAAATGACTCTGAGGCTGCATTTCATCAGTGACGGGAACATGTGCATGTGTGTTGCCAAGGCGATTATTTTATAGGAGATAATGTCCAAATTTAGGTCAGAAATATACTTTTTTGTTAACAGTGCTAGTTCCAGGAACTTTTTTATCCACCCACGTTTGTTGCAAAGGTGATTCCTCCATATCTCCCAATATTAAGATGTATATATTTTATATACATAAAATGAATATGTATATATTTTAATAGCTACTACAATCATACTGGCAAACATCTCAGCAATAGAATTCTGTTCCTCAAAAGAAGCAAGTATGAATTCCAAAGATTTAAAACTTCTCACCAGTTTCTCCATGAAAAGTTACTTTTGGGAAGGAAGATGTTTGGATTCAGAGGCATTTTTATAGTGTTGCATATATTGTAATTTCAAAAAGCCCATACTCCAAAGGAGACCCCGCAATTTAAAAAAATAAATAAATTAATGAACTCAGTGTCTTAAGATGAAAGACCCAAAAACTTTAGATGAGATAGAACCTCTGCTTCATAAATCCATTATGGGATTAGATTGTTTAACTATGGAAAGGGGTGTGATAGCAAGAAAGGTGAACAATTGTATTCAGAAAACTTATAGCTAATTTTGATTTCTTATGTTTAAGATAAAATAATTCTCTTTCAACAACTTACTGGGTTTCCAAATGTAATACAATTCTCCAAAGTCCGAACAAAATCTGAATCAGTAAGCTTTATGACTTGCATTTTGTTTGCTTTCTCCATATTTTTTATCCATTTACTTGCTTGACCCTGTGGATCAATCAGAAGTGGCCATCTGCGAGCGTTGCTGTTTATGCATGAAAGATCAAATAAATAATCAAAATAATGTAAAAAACAAATACATATTAATGGGTTTGATCAATAAATAAATTTTTCTCAGCTTTTTTTCTGTAAGTCTGTGTAACAGTAATAATTTTATTCTAAAAAGTCGTATGGTAATATGTTAATGCATTAAAAGTTTACTAAATAGAAACCTTGAAAAATAATCAGAACAAACTGAAGCATGTACTAATGCATATTAGTATAATTATGTAAAACTCCTATAAATAAATAATTTCCTTAAAATTTAAAAAAAAAGTAATGACACTCTAGCACCATTTCTTGAAAACCTAAGTTTTATAACAAGAAAAAAGAAAATTTTAAAGCCTTATAATAATGTTATACTTAATAAAAATGAATTTAAAAAACGAAATATCTTAAACTAGATATCTTTTCTGCTTGTTTTGTGATAGGAAAATTGTTTCCAATATAATTTGAATAAGTGAGTTTTCCAGATTCCTTGCAGCTGGTAAAAATTATGATGTACAAAATCTTCAAATATGACCTAATTTTAGAAGAGCTGGAAGACAATTTTTTTACAAGTATTATAGTATAGTTCAGTAAACATTTCATTTCCTGTTAGTTCTTTAATTTGTAGTAGATGAAAAAGCTTATAACAACAACAACAACAACAACAACAAAAAAAAAAAAAAAAAAAAAAAAAAAAAAAAAAAAATAATGAATTGCTAAATATATATATTCAATTCTCTTAACTCATTCTTTAATTTCTCCCCTTTTTCTGTTTGTTTTTTAATTATGGATTACACTTTTCAAACATATCTTTTTCAAATGAAACCTTAATTCTTTTGTACTTATGTGACATAACTAGATGTTCTCAAAACACAGATTTCAGACCATGCTAAAAAAAACTTAATCAGAAAATAAAGACACAAGTCTAGAACTAGAGCTTGATAAAAGGGATAGAAGATATGAATGCAGGAAAAATTACAAAAAGGAATGTTTAATACTAAAGCGGAGGCAAATAAAGAGGGAAAGATGAATGCAAGATTCTGAAAAATATCACTCACCATACCTCTATCTATAGATTTTTCATAGAATCTTCAATATTAACTTTACAAACAAGCATTAGTGGGTAATGATTATATGGATAAGTATTCATTAAGATAAATGAGGACTTCAACTATATGATTCATAAAATACAAACTTCATATAGTTACAGATACCATTTTATAACCAGCATCAGTGAACCTCAAAACAAGTTAATTCAAACTTTTCTTTAAAATGAGATGGACTATAATTAGTAAAAATACTCGGAAATAATCAAATATTACTAGAAGGGTATTATTTGGTATTCATTTAATATATAGATCGAATACATATCATTCTTAAGAGTAGAAATTTTGGTTACCATCAAAGAACTACTATTAGTACTAGCAATGATAGTACTAGTACACACATGTGTGGAGTATTCAGATACAATAAATTACACTGGAAGAGTTCTTTATGCATCCAAACTACAGCAAAAGATTTGAAAATTACCCCCTTTTTATGCTGACTGAAATCACATTTTATTATTCATATGGGAAGAAGCAAAAGTAAAATTTTCTGAAAAATATATTGAGATTTCAAACAGTTTTCAAAGACAGGGAAATTATGTGTGTTTAAGTTTCTACTTCAAAAGCCTCCATTAATCAGCACAGAAAATATTTATAAATTCCTTTATCTCTTATACAATACAGCTTGGAAAATTATACATTTTCTTATGATACAGAATTAAAGAAAAGTTATACAAATTTACAACTATTCCAAAAACTCTGAGACACACATATATAGATTTCATAAGCATTCAGTCAGAGAACGCTAGAAGCAGTGATATAAAACAAATGATACTTAAAATTATTCATACAACACAACAACAACAACAACAACAAAAACATTATACCTGATGATGATACCATTTTCAACTGAAAAATTGTCAGTAGGTAAACCAGCTAAATTCCAGTCTCTTATAAGTACAGGGTCCCCGAGAGTAGTTCTTAATGAAAATTCCTCTGAACATGGTATACCATGTTCTTTGCATGCAGCTACCCATGCAAAACATTGTTCCTGAAAAAAAAAAAAAAAAAAAAAAAAAAAAAAAAAAAAAAAAGAATAGAAAATTTTCAAGAGGAATTTTAAATTAATTCTTGGAAGACTGACTGCAGTGAAAGATTTTAGAGGATAAACTGGCTGATGTTTACAACATGAAGAGGAGAGATGAGATGGGTTGGTTTGGTTTATTTGATTATGGCAAAGCACTCGAGAGCTATCTGCCAAGGGAAGGGATGCCTCGTAGAGGGCTTTCTAAGGAAAACTGACTCATATATACGTTACAACTGGGAAAAACAATGAAAACACCCATGCAGTCAGTCCGTTAATTGAAATTTGAACTCTGGACTGAACTACCAGCATTCAGCGAATTTACCACTCGACTGCTGGTTGGCCAGAGGATAGGGGGGAATAAGGGGGGGGGAAGTGCATTTTGTTTAAACACAACAAACTATACATAATTTAAAATTAAGAAAAAAGCAAAATTAAGTTTGGCATAGATTTTTTTAATAAAACTCTTATGGTTTTAATGGTAATCAGGCATAAATCCCTCTCACAGAAAATTTTATTCCTGAAGAAAAGGAATGTATGTCTGATCGCTCTCACAGCTGATAAAGTTTTATTAAAAGTCTACATGAAACTATGGTTGCTTTTTTGCCTAATTTAAAATTCTATATTAGAATGTGTCTGTTCTAGTTAAACTATTCATAGTTGGCAATTTTACCTGATTAAATACACATTGCAGTTAACATACTGAATCTACAGTTCTGCTCCTAAATAAATAACCGATTTTAGGACGAAATTTTGAATGTAAGATTTATGTAATAACAAGAAAGAAAAATCAGTAGTATCAGAATAATAATAGTATTTTTCTCTTTATGTTTTGCAAGCATTTAATAATGCTTTACAATTTTTATTTCATTTTACCTGGAAAATTTAATTTTACAGAAAATAAATTTTGAGTGTTATAGAATGCAAAATTAAATTTAACTTAATAAATTTTCATTTCAAAATTAAATTGAAAGAAGAATGAAATAGTACTGAATTATATATGCTATTATTATACAGCAGTAATTAAATTTTTGAAAATATGTCTCCACAAATTAAAAACAAAAATTCATATATATTCACTTAAAAATTCATATAAAATTCCTTAAAATAGTTCTTCACTCGGTATCAAAATAAAAAATGTATCTCATTTGCCTTTAAAAAAAAGGTTAATTTTTTTAATCACAAAGAAAAGGGAAAAAAATTATGCAACAAATAGAAAGCTCATACATTTTTGTTTTAGAGTTTTAAATATTCATATATATCATGATATCAGATTAAAATAACATAAAATAAATTTAATTTTGTATAGATGCAATAATATAGCACTCTAGAAATTGAATTAACAGGCTTTTTGCAATGATTTAAAATAATTACTAAAATTTATTTCACGAGGATTAAAATTCATTTAATACAGTAAAGTATTAAAACTAATTTAATACAGACATTTAAAAATTATCTGTTATTATAAAAAAATTCTTTAAATATTTATAACTGATGAAATATTGTACAACATTTTATAGATAATAATTCTTAAAATTTCCAGATAGTAATGAACTCTGCTCGGGGGGGGGGGGGAGAAGTAAGAAATTGCTTTAGAAGCATGAGTGGCATCAAATGACAGTAAGGAAACACGAATGCACAAGAATAGTTTATCTCACCATTTAAATAAATTAACAAACTCTAAAGAAAAGTACAAAAACAAAACAAAAAAAAACTGTAACACTGCTGAAACGGAGTGAGAAGAAAAATATTTTGAATGATATACAGTAAAAATATGCAATAGCCCAAATAAAATGATAAAAATATTTTACTGTAACAGCATTTCTTTGATTTATTACTTTATTGTTATACTAAAAGAGTTTATTTATCCATCCATTAACAGAACAGGACTGAAAAAAGTGGTTTATTAAAAATCTGTATCTCAATATGCAGCCATCTCATGATGTGCAAATTTTCTAAAAGAATAATTGGCATAGTACCTATAGTAGGTACTCTAAATAGGCAGAATTATCAGCAATTGTTAAAACAAAAATTTAAACTTGAAATTCATTGTCGCAATATGATTTTTCTGACACTGGTCTATATAGAACAGAGTTGTTCATTAGAAACACAGATATTTTCTCTTAAATGGTGGCAACATTCAATGAAAGAATAATTGCATCAGAAAAACTGAAATCAGATGGATCCCAAACAGCCATGTTCTCTCTTATGTTTGCGCCAGGTGAGATTATACTCAAGAAAAAATTAACATAAATGATCTAAATTCATTTATGGAGAAATGACTCATGAAATTAAATTATTATAATAAATCATGAGATTACTGAGAATGAATCTAAGGAATAAAAATTCCATTCAGGAGCTAAGAACTGTGAAAAGTGCTGAATTAAACTGGCTCTAAAAATTAACCAGAATACTGTTTGAAGGGAGGAAAAAACATTAAAAAAAAGTTATTTCCTCATGCTAAAATTTAATTATGATTGTAAATTAAATAATTAAATAAAAATAGCTGTACTTGTCGAAAAGCTGATGTAAAAGCTCCAAGATAAGCAACCACAGCTGAAGCAATTAATATATCTCCAGTTAAATTATCATACTGAATTCCAAGTTGTACAGCAGATTCACTCCAACGATCCTTTTCACCTCCTAGGCCACCAATTAAGAGCTGAGCTCGTTCTAGTTGAGTAGCACATAACTCAACTTGATTTTCAAGATCTACAGCACAAAATAAAGATAAAAAAAATAGCTAAAATTTGTAAATTACTATTAAATTAAGTATTTATATCAGCAAATAAAAAATAAATAGGTATCAAAGCATTTATTTCTTGATATATTGACTTTATTCCAAAACTATGAAAGTGTTTGTGTTTGAGCTATGAATAAGCATATTAACAAATTTTGCTCAATATAGATTGTGTTCTACAAAAGTCTTTATATGGCTTTCATTTTTTCAATCATTGTTTGAATATATGTTAAGTGTGTGGAGTAATTGATAACAACAGTGATGAAGCTGTACACTCCGACGTTAATTTCCCCCTCACCCCTGCTAACAGGAACTGGACTTGATGGAGCATGAATTATGCTTTCTCAAGGTAAGAACTTTAGTTCTGTTTCATTCATCTGTATGTCTAGAATTAGCAAAGTTGCAATAGTAAACAAATGAACCTCACAGACCTTCAACATTAGATTATGAGACTGAATGCATGTTTACTTCCAACTAAACACATGAAATATATATCGAGATAAGCTAAGAAGGATAAAAATACAAACAGAGAAGATACTCTGCCATAAATTACCACTGGATAATCTAAACTTTACTTTCTCAGAAAGCTGTATATGTTAAAAGCAGAAAATGAATACAAACTCGAAGAACACATCAACAAAATGCTCGAAATCGTAGATGAACTGCGAGGAATTGGTGAAGAAATAAAGGACAGTCCCATTGCAGCATTCTTACTAAACGGCTTGACAAAAAGCTATGAAAATCTTATTACAGCTTTAGAAGCACGCCCATAAGAAGAACTTACGTTGGAATACATAAAAATGAAACTCATCGATGAATCCCTGAGAAGAAAAGAAGACACACGAACAGAAGAAACAACTGCCTTCAAAACGAATTTTAACATAAAATTCAAGCATTTCAATCAACGAAAATGCAATTATTGCAAAAATTTAGGACACTTAGAAAAGAAATGAGGTGCTTAAACCACAAAGAAAAAGACAAAAATGAAAGTAACTCATTTTTCAAGAATGAAAAGCAAGCGAATAAAGGAAATTATGGAAATAAACAAAAGTTGCTGTAAACGAGGATGCACACAAAGATGAAAACAAAAATAAGAAAATTGAGAAGACTGAGAATTAAACGCTCGAAGTCACCAGAGAAAGAAAATTTCAAAACTCAAGTTGACTCAGGAGCTACTTGTCATACGACCAATAACATAAACTTTTTCAGTAAATTAGATAGAAGCAAAACTGAGCAAATAACAATTGTTAACGGTACTCAAATGAAGTCCAAAATTATCAGAGAAAGATACTTATACTGTACAGACAACGAAGATAACGAAATAGAAGTAAGACCTGTGGATGTTCTGTACGTTCCTGACCTAGAAGGAGGATTGATATCAATACGAAAAACTACAAAGAAAGGATTTACAGTTGAATTGGAAGAAGATATTTGTAGAATAAAGAAGAAAAATAAAACCATAGGAATTGCTAAAGCAGAAGGAAATCTATATACCATAATTAAATTGCAAGGAAGAAAAGCCAAAATTGCAGCTGCAGAAAGAAGTGAAAATAGCATAGATCTTTGGCATAGAAGACTAGAACACAGAAATTATGAAGAAATCAAGAGTCTAAAGAATTATGACCTGGCAACTGGAATAAGGATTGATGGAGAAGCCAAACAGAAAAATAATGCGAATGCTGTAGCAGAAGCAAAATGACTGAATTGCCATATCCCAAGTTCAACAACTAGCAAAATCAGTTCTAGACTTGATACATTCAGATATTTGTGAACCAATCGGTACAACATCACTAGGAGAAAAGAAATATTTCATAATATTCATCGACGATCACTTGAGGTACACAACGATCTATCTGCTAGCTACAAAAGATGAAGCTATCTATCTCCAAATTAAAACATTTTGTAACCATGATGAAGAACAAATTTGGAAAGAAGCCAAAAGTCTTAAGAACAGACAATGGAGGAGAATATACACAGAAAGAGATTGAAGAATATCTAAAGAAAGAAGGAATCGAACATTAACCCCTTAAGGCACACATTAATTTCTAATTTTCGGTCAAAAATCACCTATTTTTTTTCTTGCATAATCATATTCATGCATAGTCATATATATGCATAACAGCCAGGGTTAGCTTCAAATCGAAATCTCGGTGGTGCAACGTTTAGTTGATTTATACTAATTTGATACCAATTCCTTGCTATATCCAAAATCTCGTTGTCATTATCTTCCGATTCACTTCCATCACTCAAGAAATCATCACTCTCATCGCTGAAACTGTCTGATATCATATTCAAAATTGTCATCGTCAGAGTCGCTCATTATCAGATAACTTTTTTTAAATTACAAAAACACTTAGTAATATAATTTGCAGTTAACTGCTTACTTTTATTATATTTACGTAATAAAAATGGATATATTACCTTTTCCACACCAAACGACTACTTTATAGCAAAGAATTCCTAGCAAACTTATAGCTAATCATCAAAATGCGCCATGTAGTTTACACAAGAAAAATGCTGAATAGTGGTGCCATCTATGTCAAATAAGTTTAATTATAATCTAGCCTATTTATTTTTACTGGAACGGATCTCAGACAAGCATTAGAAATAAAATAACGCGAGATACAAGGGCGCCCGTGTGAGACACGGGCATGTGCAAATTTGCCGGAAACTTTCGCCTGTGTGAGACACGGGCAAATGCATTAAGGGGTTAAACCTCAGTAGCACATTCACCACAACAGAACGATAGAGCAGAAAGGGAAAATAGATACTTGATGGAAATGACAAGATGTCTGCTATTAGATTCAGGACTCAAAAGAGAATTTTGGGGTGATGACAGCCACCTATGTACAAAACAGGCTACCATCAAGATCAGTCGAAAAAACACTGTACGAGCTCTGGAATAATAAAAATCTGAATTTAAACCATATCACAGTTTCGGTAGCACAGCCTATTGCCTAGTTCCAAAGCAGAAAAGAAGCAAACTAGATGAAAGAGCAGACAAAGGAATTCTTGTTGAATACAGTGACCATACCAAAGGCTATAGAATTTACATGCCACATACAAACAACATTGTGATCAGAAGAAGTGTAATATTTGATGAAAACATAAAAGAAGAAATACCTCGTCAATTAAATGATCAGAATGAGGAAATAGAATGGCCTTTTAAAGAAAATAAATTGACTGAACCATGTTCAAATGTTACAACAGAGGAAGGAATTGAAACAGAAGAAGTTCCCCTTTTACCGAGAAGATCTCAGAGAACAACTAAAGGAATCCCACCAAACAGATTCTTATACATGGCTAAGAATGAAGAAATCAAAGTTCCTAAAGACTGGAAAGAACTACAAACTTTTCAAAACAAAGAAAAGGAACTGTGGTTGAAATTCATGAAAGCAATTGGAAACAAATGGACATTTAAAACAAAATTCGTTTGGGCAAGACTACGACAAAACATTTGCACCAGTCATAAAGTATACCAAAATAAGGACTATCTTGGCAATAGCAGCTCAAAAGAAGATGCACGTAAATCACTTTGATGTAAAAAACAGCTTTTCTATATGGAGATCTGAAAGAAGATATATATATGAAGCAACTAGAAGGTTACATCTCTGCTTCAGAAGCAAACAAAGTCTGTAAATTAAATAAAAGTATCTACAAACTAAAACAGGCTGTTAAAAACTGGAATCACAAGTTAGCTGATATCCTGCACAAACAAGGATATGTTCAAGGAAAGGCTGATCCATGCTCCTTCACATTAATCGAAGTTGCAATAGTAAACAAATGAACCATACATACGTTCAACAAAGTGGAACATCAGATCATAAATTGTCTGAGGAAAAAACACTTTGGATGAAGAATTGTGTTATGAAAACTTGAGTCGGTAACATATAATTTTCAAAGGTATTGTGAAGTAACCGATGCCACATAATTAATACTTGGGGACTTCAGGATAGATCATTTTAATATTTTCTATTGTTTAATTCCCATTAACAAAGTCTGGCAACAAAATGACTAATAGTATCATGAATACAACCTGGACTCAATTAGCTCAGATGCAGATAAAGACTGAGTGCTTTAATATTTAGGCCTTATTTTGTTATCTATGATATTGTGTCTCTAGGCAAAACCATGAGCTAAAGAAAGTAAATAAAGATTTAATGGAGTTTTTAGAAACCATTAAAAATTGCTCAAAAAGAAAGAACTAAAGCCCCAGAAGCAGCTACAAATGGTGATTGTGGAAGAAGAATTGTCTTCAGAGCAGCTGGAAGGAAAAAAAAAAATATCATAGTTCTCTGATCCACAAAATTTGTTCAAGATGGGTAAAGATGCAAAATTTCATGGAATGCATCATCCTATTAAAGCAGTAGCAAGCTACAATATAATCGTTTTTAACGAGAATGCCATGTCTCACTTTAGAAACATTTTAAAATGTAGACAACAACAAATCTCACTAAACAAATTTTGAGCACAACAAAGGCTCTGACACAAAGAAAAGATAAAAGAAGAACTCTCTTAAAGGTATGTATCTGACATTTTGATGTAATGGAATTCACTTCTATACAATAACACCTGCTTCATTAATCTCCACTTATGCCATCCACTTTCCTTTATATAGGTAAAATAAAATTTCCATCTGTTTTATCTGTTTAATATTGTATCTATCTGTCTTGCTTTACATTAATGATTTCCGTTACTTTAAACTATGAACTAAATACTATGAACAAAGTATTGTTGTAAATATAAATAAATAATCATTTATGGTCCAGGCATGAATTAATTGATTTTATATTAATTCCTATGAGAAAAATTATTTCAGTTTACAAATATTTCAGTAGACAGATGACCTTCAGAAACAAGTTAAACTCATAAACTGAGATTACACTGTACTTCAAAATATGAAAAAAGTTTTAAACGATGCAAATATTCATGTTATGTTATCAACAGTTTCACTTGATTTCCATAGAATGAAAATCAAGCCCCCCCCCCAAAAAAAGTACAAATTGCGAAAGGAATTAAAGGTAACAGAATTTTCAGACATGGAAGAAGAGTCAAAGACAAATGGCAAATGAAAAATTGTTGACAAAGATAAAGTGCCTTTAAGTTGCAAGAAGTTAAATGATTTGTTAAAAAAGGTGCACCAACTTGATTTTGCAAGAGAGATTGACAACACTTTAGGATAGGCATTGAAAAATGCAGTCTGAAACTTAAGACTTCAGTGATTGTCTAAGAATTTCGATTTGGATGGAAATATTGTGAACAATTTTGATTCATATATCAGTATTAAGGATGTCTTCAAGATTCTTCCCAAGGAACCACTGAGTGTTTGATCTTCAAAATGTTTTTACTAGCAGTACTATGTAGTATATTTATGTGTTATTAATAAATAGAAGTAAGATAATGTAAGATCAGTTAAGCATTGCAACTAACTACTATTCTACACTACAGTTACATACTCTTTGCTCAATATTTCTTTAGTAAATAAATTATTGCTATCTTACTTTGCAGCTATTGTGCAAGTATTAGAAAAACTTGTTTTCGAACTAAGTGAATTTTAGATCATTCAACATTATATATATTAGATACTGTAAAAAGTACTTCAAAAGTATTTTCAAATCAATCACAACTTTTGCATTTTATACTTTTATTTGCACTGTAGTTTAAAATGTTGTAAATATGGACACAGCTAAATTTAATGTACACTAGTCTGCATATGTAAATAACGTAATGCATAAACTTTTGAATTTTTTGTAAAACTCCAATTTATATAACTTAAAAAAATAAAAATAAGAGTCAGTTACACACCTATTTACAAACGAGTAAGAGTACACTTTGGTGATATTATGTTTGCTTACCTTCTTTTTCTTTTTGTGCTTGGGCAAGTTTCCTTTCTAATTCAGCCAGTTTATCTTGTACTTCTTTTAAGCTATCCTGTTTCACTTTGAGGGCTGCTAAAGCTTCAGCCAGATCACTTTCTGCATGAGCTAGAGCTTCCTTTTTGGGGGCCACAATTTTGGCAACACTAGATCAGAAGATAATGACGCACTTAAAAAAATTAAATATTGAACTATATGCATCTTAAGTATGTAAACAATTCACAATTTTATGCCAATACATTTATATTTTACATATAAACATATGTATTAATTTTAATACATATTTCAATACCAGAGCCATATTTAGACCTGATAACGCCCTAAGCTATTTGAGATATGGGACTCTTTATAAGTCTGTTATAATATACTTTAATACTATTTATACTATATTTTAATTTTGGGGGGGCTCACAATGTAAACTCCATGGGAGTTTGAGTGGGGAGAATGGATAAACCCACTTAATGGGAAAGGGATCAAAGGGCACTATTTGCATGTATTCACACAGATTGATTTAAAACTTAACAGAAAATACATATATGAGATTGCCAGATTGTCATATGTCATTAATTGTATTATTATTGATTGTGGATTGATTTGAAAATTTGACATAATGACCACTGTGATCACTGAACCACCACTGATATGAGCCTGTAATACCTGTTCAATATTTTTCTTTCAAGTAGCAGTTTTTACTTTTGATGCCATTGGACAGCTTATATAAGCAACAGACTGATGAGTAAATGAAAACAAAAATTTAAACCTTCACCTAATTTTTTACTTACTATATTTTAGAAGTAAAATAATGCTAAGTTATTAGTCTATCTTTACAGTTCTAGGAGTTGACATTTAGAGCAGCAAACAACTGTACAAACTAATGTCCTAAGGATCCTGGAAAGTGAGATAAAAATCCTCTTTTTATACTTAAAACAATAAATGATATGTAGCATTGGTTTATTAGATTACAACAAAGCACTCGAGGGCTATCTGCCTTAAGGGAGCGATGCCTTTGTGGAGGACTTCTTTAAGGGAAACTGGCTCGTATACACGTTACTCATGGGGAAAACCACGAAAACACCCATGCAGCCAGCCCGTTTGTGGGATTCAAACCTCGGACCAAACTACCAGTGTTCAGTGACGTTACCGCTCGGCCGCTGGTGGGCTATGTAGCATTGGACTAAACAGCATATTTCTCACATTTCTAAAGAAAGTAACATGTTAATCAAGAAAAAGCAGTATGAAGATATGTTCTTTTTCTTGTAATTAATTGCAGCATTCTGTTTCATTTAAATATTAGTGTGAAGATAATAAAGTAACAAGTAATTTTATGAAACTGAACATAAGATATAGAATATGAAAGAAAATTACTAATGTAATTTGGCAATAATCCTTTCAATTTCTAAATTTAATTTGGCTACATCACCTTCAAAGAATCTGTACTGCATCATTTATGTCATTATTTCATCTGCAATGATTTGCACTGCTGAAGAGCTCTTGACTAATCACTATTCAAATGTGAAACAAAGGAGCTGAGTTTATAAATATCCCAGCTCTGGAATATGCAGCCTTTTTTTCTAACCTCTCTTGCTTACCTAACGCAGGTCTCATCACCTTACTTTCATCTATTGTTTAAAGATGAGATACACGTATATCAAACTGTGGGGCGCTTATAACATTCATAGTGTTGTGTAAACCAAGATGAGATGTCTTAAGCTAAGCACAAGAAATTATTCGAAAAAAATGTGATGTTGTGCCTGTCAAGCTAGTTGTGTTTTCTGAAGTTCCAGTCATCTAATACACAATTTGTATGTCTACCATATTTATCACTGTTTCGACTACGATTAAAAAAATAATGGGTTCTTTCTATAATATAGGACTGAGTCATCACATCTATACACATCTATCACAATGCGATTGCGCTGCTCTCTTTAAATCAAGAATCACAACTAGCATTAATTAATAAAGCAAACTTATTATATAGCAATAAAACATTTATCATGTAAAATAATTTTTCAGTATTAAACATAAGTAAAAAAGAATTGTCATCAGAAGCCTTGAGAAAATTACACTAGGGAGGTTAATCAATAATTATCAAGGACATAGTTTTCCCCATTTTAATTGTTTTCTGTACACAATTTTAATAGGATATTTATTTTTATTTATTTTGCTAATTTGAAGAAATTACACACACATTTCCAAATTACTTTTCTTACAAACAATGAAAAAGGCACATAGAAACTACTTTTCTTACAAACAATGAAAACTGAAAACGGCACATAGAAATTGTTTTAGGAAATAATATTAAAAATATACATAAAGTGAGCACTTACTGATCATACGAATCCATTGCTCGAACCCAGCGGCATAAACCTTCGGCAGCTGTTGAGGCACTTTTGATTTTTTCTGGGTCAAATTCGGGGTTAGATGTATATTTTTGTCTGATTTCTTTCATAGCTTTTGCAGGGATATTATCCTTAGAAATAACAATGGTAAATTAATGCTAACAATAATTATGTATTTCCAACTGGGTCGTAAAATGTAATTATTTACAAAAGTTAAAACTTTACTTTTTTGTTTTGTTTTGTTATTTGTGTCTGTACGTGGTACAAAGTCTAAAATCTGTATGTCCAATATCCGGATCACTAGTAAATTTTTTTTGAGAATCTTATATATATATATATATATATATATATATATAATAAAGTTTAGGAATGAAGAATATTTTCAAGAAAAAGCAGTAGTCCCATAAAAGGGATTTTTCTCCCACCTAATCGAAATTCCTGTAAGTCACTTTCAAACACCTGCTTGGATAGAATTAAACACTGTGGCCAATGAAAATAAATTGATTTACATTGTGATGACTTTGGCCAGAACCACACTTTCGGCCCTTAAGTGGTTGTGGAAGGAGATAGCATTTTTCTATCTAACCTAAACACAAGAGGAAGTTTAATGGCATATTTGTGTGGAGGTAGATGCTCTTACTAGCTTTCTTTTGTTGGCATAGCAATGGGAAAGGAGAAAGAATTCGATTCTGAGAAACTTAACCTCAAATAATAAGCAAATTGCATTATTCCTTAACTTATTTTTCCCAGCTTATTATATTTTGCAGACTATTTATTACAGCTATCTTATCAAAATCAAATGTGGATTTTTAATTATGTGAAAAATACAGTTAAGAATTAGAAAAAGAGTTTTTCTGTAGCAAGATCTGCAAAGCAAATGCATGTTTCAGTGTCAATTAAGCTAAAATGAGGATTCTGAAAAAAATGTATAAAGGCATATTAATAGTTCAGATAAAAGAGAGTTTATGACTCAAAAATTAATTAATGATTGGTTTGCAAAATCAGTTCATACTCAAGAGCTGGCTAGCATCTGAAACTGGTTGATTTACCAAATGATGCAAAAACTGGCCTTATTAATAGCAACTGTCCAGCTCACATTTCACTTAGTTTCAATAAAAGACAACCTCCATCTTATTCCTTCAAATTGTACATTCATCATTCAGCCAATGGATATTGGAATACTGCACACACTGAAACGCAGATGCAAAGTAGTCTTTTTAAAATCTATGCTACATGTTTTAAACAGTGCAACACCATCTAAAATTTTGTGAAATATTTTAATATAAAATCTGATATGTAGAGCATTGCAAGGTCATGGGAGGATATGCCTGCAAATATTTTTTAAAATGCTTGGCCATGATGATAGCCACACATTTGATGGTTTTTCAGATACCATAAGCAAAGGTGAACAAATACCATCAGTGAACAAATGGATGGCGAAATGTGTCGTATTTTTGTAAATCCAGGAAATACTGCTACCGACAATGAAGGAAGTGAGAAAGAGGTTGCTGGGAATAACAACAAACAAACAAACAAACAAAACAAAACAAAACAAAAAGATTGACAGTTTAATGAGAATTCTTGACACAACAATTACAAGACTTAAACAATGGAATTTTGTAACTAAATTTCCAAATAAATTCTGAATAATTCAGAAATTTCCGAAATCTAAAATTGCTGAAGTTTTGACAATTCCAAATCACAGACTTTGTACTGTGCATGCTCTTATTTTGCAGAGCCAATGGAATTTATGAAATTAAATTTCAGTATTTTTTCCAGGGAAGTAATTTATTATTACCTTTGCAATAAATATTATTCTATGGAACATATTTACAGAAGGCATTCTAAATAAAATTAGTCCGTAGTTATGTTACCTTTACAGCAAACACTGAAAACACCCTTGCATTAATTTTCTCCACTATTAACTATACTTGGTGCAAAATACTAGTATTCCACTACTTTTTCCTCTTAATTATTAGCAGCGTATTTAATTAAGTATGCAAATAATACATATGTCATTACATGAATATAATATGAAAAACAATAAATAATATAAAAAGAAAAAAGAAATAAAAGCATTACATTTGTAACGCATAATTTCCATCTGAATAATTTTTATATTATTGCACTTATTTTTCTATCACTATAGTTTATATCACTTTTAGGTACATGTATTTCAATCAAAATTGCCAACAATAATAATGCAATAGATCCATTTGCATAAAAATGTGTATAAAAATTATAATCACCTTGTCATAGTTTTTTAAACCATCTAAAAATTTCATATCTCCTAACAGTTTTTTAGAAGGACCCCAATAATCTTCAATCATTTTCCCTTTTGAGAAAACAGAAAAATGTGTTATTTATTAAATGTGAAGTATCTAAAAATATTAAATAAAATTTATAATTTTAATAACATCAAGATAATCAATGATAACAAATTCAGCTATTTTTTTTTTAACATAAAACATAAGATATACAAACCAACTAATTTATTTTTGGAGTAGAGAACTTAGGGAAAAAAAAAAAAAAAAAAAAAAAAAAAAACAGCTGTTAAAGAACATACACACAAAAATAATATGATTTTGCAGTAGATGAAATTTAGTTGAAAAGAAAATATATAATGCTGGATGAAATTTATCTAAAAGAATCTGATGTGACCTCCTGCAAATACTGTGTTTTAAATAGGAATAAGCATTTAGTAAAGTATCACTTTGGTTGATAGTTTGCAAATAAATTCTTACTAGTTGTTCCAGTAAACAGGAAGTTTGTACTGTGAAATTTTTGATTGTATTTTATTAAATACAAGTGGCCATGCATAAATTTTTTTAAATACCAAAATAATCAAATGTTTGCCCTTTACTTTTTTTATTAAAAATCGCATTTTATTGGGCAGTTGAATAGCATATAATTTAATTGGCTTTTAATTAAAAAAATTAAGTGTTTATAATACAGAGTGTTTAAAAAAGAATATACGTATTATAAAGTGTTATTTTGTCCAAACTATCGACCACTGCGCCTCGGTTCGGCTATTGGCGAAACGAATACATAGTCTAGTTTATATTAATAGTCGCTAGATGTCAGTTGTCTTCTGTTTTGCGTGGTAACCGTCACATGTTTAAAATGGCTACTCTGCAGCAGAAATCATTTTGTGTTCTCGAGTTTGCGAAGTGCAATTCTGTGATTACAGTGCAAAGACATTTCAAGTTGAGGTACCAAAGTGATCCTCCAATGGCTGGAGCATTCGCAAATGGTATTGACAGTTTGTAAATACAGGATGTGTATGTAAAGGAAAGAATCCTGACCACCACCCTTGTGTTCCTGACAAAAATGTAGCACAAATTAAAACTGCTTTCCAACGTAGTCCTTCAAAATCAACTTGTCATACTAGTGCTGAGTTACAACTGCCTACAATAACAATTTGGCATGTTTTAAGATGTTGGTTGGATATGAAGCCGTACAAGTTACATTTGTTACAAGCTCTGCGCCCTGATGCCAAATGCAAACGTGTGGCATTTTGTAACAAGATTATTGATGCTATTGACAATGATAACACTTTCGCAAAACGCGTCGTGTTCAGTGATGAAACGACTTTTCATGTTAGTGGTCATGTAAACAAACACAATGTTCGAATTTGGGCATACAAAATCTGCATGCAGCCACTGAACATGTACGAGATTCACCCAAAATCAATGTGTTTTGTGCGATATCCCAATCATCTGTTTACGGCCCATTCTTCTTTGAGGGAAACATGGTTAATGGTCAGCAGTATCTCGCTATGTTACAAAACTAGTTGTTTCCAAGGCTGCATGAAGACAACTTTACTTTTCAACAAGATGCCTCATCCACTGGTGTCGCCAAGTGCGCGATTATCTGAATGAAACTCTACCAAACCGTTGGATTGGTCGTCAAGGAGCTCCGACTTAGCATGTCTCAGATGGCCGGATTTGACACCCTGTGACTTCTTACTGTGGGGTTTCATTAAAGACAACATTTATGTACCATCACTCCGACAGAACCTGGAAGAGGTGAAGAACCGGATCCATACTGTCATAACATCAGTGACGACGAACATGCTTGCCCAAGTATGGGAGGTATTTGAGTATTGATGTGATACTGTTCGTGTCACTGATGGAGGACATATTGAACACCTGTAATCTGAACTTGAGAGGTTCGTACATATGTGTGTAAAGTTTCATATTCATATGTCATAGAGTTTAATAAATATATGCAATCGAAATGCTATATTCTTTTTGAAACATGCTGCATATTTAAAATAAATGCTTTAAAATGTATACCATAATTTAATTTTTCTTATATGTTATTTTAATATAATCAACAAATCTAAATTAATTTTGATCTGCATGTATACCCCTGTGATATTTAGGTATCAGTAAAAAATGCTTCATGAGTTTTTGGAATGGAACTACAGCTGTATAGTGACTACTATGCATTTTGGAATGAGTAAGGAGTAAAGTGCTTTTGAATTTGCTATTTGCTCTGTGTTTATCATCGTCAACACTGGAAGAGAACAACAATTTTTTTTTTGGTAGCATGCTTTCATTACAAATGAAACATTGTTATAAAATTAATTTCCTTCTTTGGCTTGATATAAATAAATATCATATCTAGATATAACGAAAATAGCCTTACTATGTATTTTATATTAACTCAATTGTTTTATATATTGACACTATATTTTTCAATGAAAATATGTGAAGAGCTCCAATGAAAGTACAACTTCCATTTTAACATATATAGTTAAAATCTAATATGTTTCTCTCAATCATTATTTTACATGCCTCTACATGGCATACACAAGTTTTAAATTCCAAATTTGAGAAGTTTTAGAAGAAAGAGTGCATCTCATTTAGTAAGCTACTGATTGCTAGAATGAGTTTTAATAGAAATATGCTCTATTTGTTCTTTCCTTACTTTAGAAAAAAGCAATTTTGTGTGAGAGAGTTATAGTTTAGGAAGAGATTATTCAGCTCAATTGCAGGTTGCTATTTATCTGGAAATTAAGCCCTGCAGACCCTACCAGACAAAATAATGAGTTATTGCTGTGTCCTTAATTCATGTACTACTAAGGAAAGTTTTAAAATAACCTTTTTATTTAGTCTGAATATAAAAGGCACAACTTCTGCTATAGCAGAAGGCAACACATTTAAAAAATAAGCTATACATTGGCTCAATATTTTACCAGTATATAAGTCTAAAACAGCTAGCAAGACAATGCAAAAGCTATAAGAATCACTTTTAGACAGAACTGAAGAAAAATTCTAAGAATGTAATACAAGTACACAAGTGTCAGAAGCTCTCTCTCTAATATTCAAAACCCTCAGGACATATACTGTTAACACTAATTTGCATTCTGATGAGGAATATGGAAGAAGAAAGTTATAGTAAAGGTCAAAATCATAATAATCGGTTAATTAATATATGAACCTTATAATATATTTAACTGTAATAAATTAATATGCTTATTTACAATTACCCTTATATTTTATTATTAACTTTACAAAAAAAAAAAAAAAAAAAAAAAAAATTCTGTTGTTACCATGTTTTGTGTGTTACCTTTTTTTTTTTTATTAAATATCCCATTCCTTGTACTTAACCAGAAAATCAAATTCAACAGCAATATCAAATATATATATATATATATATATATATCACACTGAAGAGTAAACATGATTCTCCCATGAAGACCATACTGTTCAAGTTTTTCTTTATTTTTATTCACAACACATCTCACACAAAAACTTATTAGACTGAAATATAATCCAAGTATCATTAATCAGGTAATTCGAGAAAAAGAATAAACAAACCTAGTAAGAAAACAATATCTGTTACATTCCGTATTCTAAACATTTGTTTACATAAAAATTTATCGCAAGACCTGCCGAGAAAAAGATATCACATGATCACAAACGCATAATCATTTTGCCGTCAAATTGCCCAAAGAAGCAATTTGCCCAGAAGGGCTATTAATTTCGTTTTATCATTTTGTGTTGATTCACTATAAATGGTGAATCACTTTTTAAATTGTTGCCGGCAAATAATACAGCCCTATATTATATTTAAAGAAATTAAATAATGAAGGATTTGAATATGGGCATCTGGAAGCCCAAATTTGGAATTTATTTTATTATCTATTTCATATTTTATAAAGCATTTATGAGTTTTTGGTTAAAAACTCAATGATTTCTAAGCAAGCAATGGCAACACTGTATGAAGGGACATTTTTATCTCCAGCATGTGAAATTGTGTACCAAAAATTCTAAAGATATGCTCTTTTAAATATTTTGTGATATTCTGTTGAATTGAATTTTCTGGTTTTCAGTGTGAAGAACATGATATTTAATAAATAAAGGTAACACACAAAATGTTAAAAAAAGCCCCTTTGGTTGTAATAAAAAATTTGAAAATTTACATATTTTTTTTTTTTTTTTAATTTTGATTTACTTTTTTTTTAACAATTTCAAAAACGAATTGATGCAAAATGCCAAAACGAAATTAATAGACCTTCTGGGCAGATTGCTGCTTTGGGCTAATGCAAAAATAAACAGTTAGGCCAGCGAGCAAGAAGGCAGTTTTTAAGTGCAAAAAAATGAAAGTTTAATTTTGGTCCCACTCGGTAAAAAGATAACGGAGACACAGAAAGACTAAATTCACTATTCTGTTAAGTTTCAAATGTATACAAATATGGCTGCTATGGTAAAAAAAAATTAGGCTTAACAGCATTCAAACAACTTTTGTTGATAATTCTACAACTATTGCATGCATGTTAACTAAAAGCATAAAAATCTTAACCAGAAGATATGAACAAAATAATTGAGTAATTTTTAAAGCAAAAATGCACAATTTACCAATATATAAGGGAAATAAAAAACTGAGCACATGATTCTGCCACTGGTACTTTTAGCAGCTTTTGATATCCGCCATGGCTGATGGTTAAGGCATACAGATGAAGATAACAAAACTGGATTTCAACAAATCATTCAATCTTTAGTTTTGCACATATCAAAAATCATCTTTTTACAGACAGGATATTTTTTAATTACAGTGAGAACACAAAAATCTCCATATACACAGGTTTTTATGACATAAGCAGTTTGGACAGGACAGCAAAAGCAGCGCAGGGTCGTTTACAGGATAAATGCTAGGGAAAGGAATGACATAGTTGCTGAGTATTTATACGTAGTAGATGCAGAAAGTACTTGAGGCTGTGATTGGTTAATTTTTAGTTACCTTTTTCAAGCAGCATTATGCAACATGGAAAGATCTTGAATTTGGAATAAGAGATGAATTTAGGGGAAAGAACACCAAATCTAGAATAGTTAATTTTGAGGTCACTAATCGTATTTTGTTATATCCTATTGTTAAATAAATCGATATCATATGAAGAAGCAAGTCGAAAAATAAGAAACGTATCTTTTCACATTTTTTATTGAAACTTAACAACACATGCACAACATTACATCAGCATCCATAGCTCGCACACAGAGAAGAGAACTTGGTGTTGCCAATACGGTAAATATAAATGTACCAAACTAACACGCCTCCTTACATTTATATTTACTAATTACAAACAAACATAGATATAAGCAATCTTTTCATCTTTACCATTTACAATTAAGCATAGATATAAACAATAACATTCAACACTTAACACAAATTATTTTTAAAAAAGTTTCTTTCATTAACTTAAATGTTAAAATCAAAGTTAAACACAGTTTAGTTTACATAAGGACATTACCAAAATCTATTTCATTTCAAGCAAATATATTTAAACAAACATCACTTAAATAAACAGTATACAAAATTTATTTCAATTTCAAACCTTCTCTAAATTTCATAAATTTAATCTTTCCTAAAGACTTAGTAAAGATATCTGCAATATTTGATTCTGAATCAATCTTTACAATTTCAATTACTCCATTTTGAACATTTTCGTGAACATAATGATATTGAACTTCTATGTGTTTTGAATTTTTAGTGAAGTTCCCATAATTAGCAATGGCCAAAGCTCCTGAATTATCTTCATAAATTTTAATGGAGTGAGTTATATCAGCAAAAACATCATTCACAACATTTTTCAAGAAATTAATTTCTGTCACAGCCTCAGATAGAGCAATATATTTGGCAAAAGTGGAAGATTTTGTCACACAATTTTGCTTTTTGGATTTCCAGTAAATTGGATTACCAAATAATTCAATAACAAACCCAGTAGTTGACTTTCTGTCAACAATATCACCTGCCCAATCAGCATCAACATAACAATTTATAATATCAGTTTTAAGATTTTTACTATAGGTTAATTTTAGATGTTTTGTTAAGTACAAATACTTTAAAACTCTCAAAGCGTATTTGAAATGTGTCTCATCATAACAATTTTGAAATCTACTTAAATAATTTACGCTGAAAGATATGTCTGGTCTAGTACCATGACTAATATACAAGAGTGCTCCTATTAGATTTCTATATTTGACATTTTGATTTAAATTAGTCTCCATTGGTGTATCATAAAGCTTTGAATTTTTAATACCATACAGTTTAGCTAAAGATTCAATATAATTTTCCTGACTCAGTGTTAAGATATTACTTTTCTCATTATCATATTCAATATCAATTCCAATGTAGCTTTTTACTTTATTTAAATCCTTCATTTTAAATTTATTATGTAGTTGTTCCTTAATATCATTAATTACCTGATTATCTCTGCAACATATTAACAAATCATCAACAAATAAAAGAATATATACAAATACATCATTTTCAGATTTTACATAAAGACAATAATCATATTTACTTCTACGAAATTCTAGACTCTCAATATACTCGTTAAAACACTCATACCAAGCACGAGGGCTTTCTTTCAACCCATATAGTGCTTTCTTTAATTTATACACTCTATTCGAATTATCATTATAGCCTTGTGGCTGTTTAACATAAACCTCAGACACAACATAACCATTTAAAAAGGCAGTCTCAACATCCATTTGATGAATATTTAAATTATACTGACAGGAATATGAAAGTAACAATTTTAAGGTTTGCATCTTGATGACAGGGGAGTAAGTGTCCTCAATACTATCTTTTTGCTGGAAACCTCGAACCACTAATCTAGCTTTAAAAACGTTACCTGGTTTTCTTTTGAATACCCACTTCACATCTAGAATTGCTTTATCCTCTGGTTTAGTCACTAGTGTCCAAGTGTTATTTTTAACAAGACTGTTCATTTCACTGTCCATTGCCTCTTTCCAATGTCCAGCCTCACTGCATGTTGTCGCCTCCTCAAAGTTAACTGGAACTGTAGCATCACAAAAATTTGCACTAACACAGTAGTATCCGAATTCTTCATGAAATCGAACTGGTGGTTTGATTTGCCTTTTTGGTCTCATTCCACTTTTTCTTTCATCTTCATTTATCACACTGTCCTTGGAGTTATCATTACTCGATTCACACAACACTTCTTGAGGTTCATTTTTCTTATTTGTATCATCATTCTTATCTTCATAATCACAACCTACATACATTATGTCTTCTTCAATAATATCAACATGTCTGGCAACTATTATTCTGTTATTCATCAAAACTCTATATCCAACTTCTGTATACCCAAGTAAAATTCCAAATTCAGCCTTTTTATCCCACTTCGACTTTCTCTTTTCTTCTGGTATTCTTACATACACTCTACTTCCGTATAATTTCAATTCATTAGCAGATGGTTTCCTATTGAAAAATATTTCATATGGTGTCTTCTTTACAATAGTATTTGTTAATGTCCTGTTTTTCAAATAAGCAACAGTTTTAATTACTTCAGGCCAGTAACGTCTGTCAACTTTTGCTTCGGCTAAAAGACATGTTGCCATAACCATTATAGTTCTGTTGTAACGCTCAGCAGTACCATTTAATTCGTGTACATATGGTGGGCATGACTTTATCTTGAAACCTTTTTCTCTTGCAAATTTGTATATCTTGCTATTCATATATTCACTACCATTATCACATCTTAGTTCTTTGATAGTCTTCCCTGTTAAATTTTGAATTTCATTTACATATTCAATTAAGCAATCAGAGACTTGATCCTTAGATTTGATACAATAAATTTTTGCCAACTTGCTATAATCATCAATAAAACTCACAAAGTATTTCTCACCATTACATCCAATTGTTCTGTGAGGTCCATTTACATCTGTATGTATAATCTCCAGAATATCTTCTGCTTTTCTTCTATTATTCTTGAATGGTAAATTGTGCATTTTATTTTCAATACATATGGCACACTTCATATATTCGGTTTCTATTTCTTTAGGGATTCCTTCTAATAGCTGATCTTTGCACATAATATCCAGATATTTAAAATTTACATGTCCAAATGAACGGTGCAATTTTTCTTTTAACGTTAACTTACTGTTGGTCAAATTTGCAAATATTTTACTATTTTTAACATAACTCTTTACTTTATATAATCTTTCTTCTTTCTTTGCTACTGCTACTAATGAACCATTGACATCATATATTTTAGAAAACTTTTCTTTTGAAACTATTTTATGATTATCAGTAATCTTCGAATAACTTAATAAATTTGCTTTCATTTCTTTTACATAAAATACATTCTTCAATGTTACAATAGATTCAGAGTTATATACAGGAAAAGAAACTATTATATTGCCAACCTTTGTAGCTTTCAAAATCCTTCCGTCACCAACTTTCACTTGAATAGGATCCTTCAAAGTGACTTGCTCTTTGAAATATTCATCAATGTTTATAATGTGGTCTGTGCATCCGCTATCCAGTAACCAATCGATTTCATTTTTATTCATCACAGTATTTGCACTGGAACTTGTCATGTTACTTTCAATAACAGTGGTGTGAAAACTATTGCCTTGATGACTGTTTATTCTCTGGTTAGAATATGTTCCACGTTCACGATGTCCACTAAAAGCACGACTACGTCCTCGATTGTTTGAAGAACTTCGACCGCGATAATTAGTGGAGCCATTAGAATGATAGTTCCTTTGATGGACATGCCAACAATTCTTTTTAATGTGACCAGGTTTTCCACAATTATAACAGACATTCCCTTGTGGACCCGATTTGCTTGTTTCGATTTTGAACACATTTGATTTTTCTGCTGGTGCACGATCTTCATAATCATTTTTCTCTTCAAGTAATTTTGATTTGATTTTGCTCTTTAGGTAATCGACTGTTCTGTCCTTCTCTGGTAATACATCTACTAAGTCACCAATGTGACTGTAATTTGAAGGTAATGCTCTTAGCATATAGTTCAATTTTTCTTGTTCCGTCACGGTGGCGCCGGCATGTTTCAGTTCGTTCACATACTTCTCAAAATCATCGAAAAATATATTTACATCAGGATAATTTTTCAGTTTCACACATTCTAAGTTATTTCTACAAACAATTTGTAGAGATGTTGAAGTTTTTAAATACATTGCATCAAATTTCGTAATTATATCAAATGCAGTCTCACACTCGTGAATGTATTCCAATTGCTTGTTTGTTATGGCACCGTAAATGTAATTTGTAGCTTGTATATCCTTTTCTTCCCATTTTTCCACGTCATCGTTTTCACTGACTTTTCACTGAACCACATCTTTACACTTTTTAAATTGAAGAAATTTCATCATAAGCACTTTCCAATTAAAATAGTCTGAACCATCAAATAGCGGTATGCCGATATCGCTTCTTGTACATGCCATTTTTACGCTAGTACCGGTAACTTTTAAAACAAATTATAACTACTAAATTCTTCATTCATATTCACAAACCACGAGAACTGCTACCATGTTAAATAAATCGATATCATATGAAGAAGCAAGTCGAAAAATAAGAAACGTATCTTTTCACATTTTTTATTGAAACTTAACAACACGTGCACAATATTACATCGGCATCCATAGCTCACACACAGAGAAGAGAACTTGGTGTTGCCAATATTGTAAATATAAATGTACCAAACTAACACCTATGTAAGATAAAAATATGAAAGCAAACTTCTAAATTTAATTCCCTATAACCTCTTTTATTTTTTATTTCATTTGGGAACTTATCTATCTGTCTTAAAAACAGAGCTGTAAGTCTAAACTGCGTCATTTAAATTAATAATGCGATCTTATGTAACCCTTAATGCAGATGAATCTTGACCAATCACCAAATTCTAAACCAAAACTAAAAAACTCAAACTTTTCACTCCTTCCCTTCTTTCTTTGAATGTCACTTTTGCTTTCCTCTTCGCCAAATGCTTTGCTGTAATCACGTATGAGCTGCTATATTCGCTTCCATGGCAATAATATCAAAAATTGCAAATGGTCTTTAATAGGCACAAGTGGAGTGCCAAGTGAATTGTGGCCACAAAATGATAATTTAAATAAAAAAAAAAAAAAAAGGAATTTAATCCAGCTTGTCTGCTGCTTCTTCAAAATGGATGGACGCACTAAACATCCAGTATCTACACCATCAGTATTTTTGTGCATTTGCATCTCAGTGTTCTTATTTCAGTGCTTACAAAATTGTTCTGTCATTACATTCTTCGGCAAGTTCTAATTATGAAGAAATCTACACAGGTTTGTTAACACTAGAATGGCGGTAGGGGTCATTTCGACCCCTGAACACTTTTGACCATTGATTACTTTTGTTTTATTGGAAGAAATCGTTTGGAATTTTTTGACTTTTCCTAAATAGATAACAAATATTTGTAAAAAAAAAAATTCAGCATTGTAGGTTTGTTAGTTTTTGAAATATTGGTATGTATTCCCAGAATGGCGGACAGGGGTTATTTTGACCCCTTTACTTTTATCCCTCTGTTTGCTTGAGGCATTGTCAAATAACCCATAAAAAACATTCACTGATAAGGATTTTTTGATTGCATTCATACTATCTCCCAGATGGATAAAAACCTGGGTGATCTCACTACTTTGTAATGTCTACATAAGTTGTTGTTCCCTAGTTTGCAATTATTTATTTGTTTGAAGAAAATATTGCAAGAAAGGTAGATGCAGGGTTTTTCATGCTTACATTTCTTTTCAGAAATAGTTTATTTTACAGATGTATTTTCCCGTTTGTTAGTTCAGTTTACTTACTGCCGGTGATAACAGTTAGGACAGATGTTTTCTTGGTAATCCCAAATCAGTATTTCAGTACATATGAATTCTGCTGTCAAGTTCATTATCACCTTTCCTTTACACTGTGAGAATCTTATGCTAAAATATATTCCCTATCATTTTCTGATAGTCAAATTTTCTGACGATTTTCCAACTTTTACAAAATATGCCTAATAAGCGGAAA
This sequence comes from Stegodyphus dumicola, assembly GCF_044657685.1. Lineage (NCBI taxonomy): Eukaryota > Metazoa > Arthropoda > Arachnida > Araneae > Eresidae > Stegodyphus > Stegodyphus dumicola. The sequence continues at coordinate 233,674,104 of NC_140772.1, read as the reverse complement.
AGATGTGTAATGTGTATACGAGTCAGTTTCCCTTAGAAAGTCCTCCACGTTTCAATAAACCAAACCAATAAGCGGAAAAGAGGTCTTACGGATGAAGAAATTAAAAAATTGTTGCAGGAGCTATCTGAAAATGAGTCTGACGGAGGTGAAATTTATAATTTTTCTGTAGAAACTGAAGATGAATTCCAGTGAATCCGAGGACAGCGAAGTAAATGAAGAACTCAGCAAAAATAAATGGGCAAGAATGGATCAGGGTATTTGCAAAACTGTTTTTACAGCTCCTGATAACACTATATGGAAAGAAATAAATTTCAAAAATTCAGTCTACGGCCGTGTTCCTGCTAATAATGTTCTAAAAGAAACAGCAGGACCAACATCTTTTGCAAAAAGTCATGTTTCTGAGGACAAAGTGTCTAGTGTTTTCAAGCTTTTTATTGATGATGATATCTTACTGCAACTAAAGAAATGTACAGAATCTGAAGCTCACTGGCAACTTGGAAATAAAGGCTGGAAGTTATCTCTGGCTAAGTTAGATGTTTTTGTTGCTATATTGTATGTTCGAGGAGTAATAGGAGCAAAGGGCTTAGGTTTATACTCCTTGTGGTCCGCAGCATGGGGAATACCATTTTTCAAAGAAACTACCTCAGATAGATTCAAAGAAATAAAACAATTTTTAAGGTTCGATGAAAAGACAACAAGATCTACTCGATTACAAATTTAGTTTGTTAGTTAAGTTAGTTTGCTCTTGCAAAGTTAAGTTTGCTCTTGCATCACACATGTGGAACAAATTTATTGAAAACTGCAAAATGTTCTACCGGTCAATATAAAATATTACAGTTGATGAACAATTATTACCATCTAAAGCTAGGTTACACAATATATGCCTAATAAACCTAACAAATTTGGAATAAAATTTTCGTTATCTATCGACATTGATACTAAATACCTCTTGAATGGATTTCCTTATCTAGGAAGAGATAAAACAAGAAATCCTCAATTACGTTTGTCTGAAAATGTTGTCATAAAATTAATGGAGCCACATCTATACAAAGGGAGGAATATTACCACGGATAACTATTTTACTAGCATTAAATTACCAGAAATGCTAAAATAAAAAAAAAATACAACTATGGTCAGCACAACGAAAAAGAAAAGAAGAGAAATTCCTATGTCGTTGGAAAATATGCGTAGTAATCTTTATACATCAACAATAGTTGAACATGATAATATTACACTTACCATCTATCAAGGCAAAAAGAAACAAAAGCGTTTTTGTTTGGAGCTCATTAAATTCTACTGTAAAAACTGAAGTTGCTCGATTCAATAGCATTTTACAACACAACAAAGTATGGTGTGGATATTTGTGGTCAGATGTGCCGAAAATATTCAGTTAAATCGGCTTCTAGATGATGGCCTGTATATATCTTTTTCAATATTTTGGATCACGCAGCTTTGATTGCCTGGATAACTTATAAAAGTGTAACAGAAAACACCATTAACAGGAGAAATTTTCTACTGAAATTAGGAGAGGACTTAGTGGTACATATGGCTTCAAAACTCCCAAAGATCCTTCCTGAGTCTTCAGAAAAAACGCATGAAAAGAAAATGGATATAAAGAGAAAAAAGTGTCAAGTACAGAGATGCAATGGAAACAAATCTCAAGGATATTGCGCATCTTGTTCCAAAGTTGTGTGTAGAAAATGCACTGGAAAAATTGTTAAAATTTATTTTTGTATCAACTGCATTAATTCTTAATATGTATGAGTAATCTCTAATATTTTAAACATTAAATAGAACTGAAATAAAATGCTTTACATATTCCATTCAGCTACCCATATAATGATATAACTGAAATATCAGAGATAATTTCTCATTTCTGGATTTAGAGTGAATTATCCTCCAAGTAAGTACACAAAAAATATTATTATATAAACTGTGTTTTATTTTAATTAACATTAGTTTTAATATTTGAAAACATTTATTTGAAATCAATTCTTATACCAAATTAATGAGTTATTTGAGTAATTGTAGTATGATCCAATTGATCGCCATGTACTCGATACATTTACAGTATTTTAAAAAGTCAATAAATTATCATGTGATATTAAATATAAACTATGAAATACATATAAAATACATATTTTTGCCAATGTCTGGCATTTAAAATTGTTTTACAGATGTTATACTTTCCTCGAAGGATCAAAATGACCCCTTACCGCCGTTCCACGTAGGTACGATTTTCTCGACGTTCTAGTGTTAAGCTATGTTCACAGTGAATCCTGGGAAAAGTCCAGTTTCACCGAAGATTTTAACGCAAGTTTGTGCAGCATTCTCAATCAAATCATTCATGTCATGTCATCCAACCGCAGTTTCATTACATATATACTTTCCTTTTTAAATCTCACTGCAACTGAAATCATCATAAATTGCAAAAATTTATATAATCAGTACAAGCAAATATACATCTGTTATATGCAGTTCAAAAGAAATATCATTTACATAAACAATGCAGTGAATGTTTAAGTTATTAAAATATTTTTTTAAAAAAATGAAAGTATATTCTTTCCCATTTGCAGATATATAGCATAATAACCTTTCCTTGTGTAATAATTTAAAAAACAAATATTAATTTACACCCAAAAAATTATAGCAGTTTTAGACAGTTATCTAAAATTATCTCATCAATATCTATTTTAAAAGGGAAAAATAAATAAATAAAAAAAAAGGGGACAAGATTTGTAACATACCAGTTCCAGCAGGATCAGGTATTCTATCAGGTTTGATACCTCTTAAAACACATATTGCTTCCATGACAAGTTTTACACCAGCTGGAGGACTTTTCATTGACTTTACTACAGTTATATCCTGGAAGCAAAAATTTCAAAAGTATACGACAGGCTAACACCTGTGATATTAAGCCTTATTAAAGCTGTATAAAAAGGACTGCCTGGCTGAATATCTCCTGAACAGCTGATAATAGACATATGCCTCCAGGTAAATAAATACATAAAGGAAGTAAGCTTTCAGATTATGATACTTTTACTAAATATTTACAAGATTATAATGTTTTTCTGCATGGTCCATATAAAAATGAAAGTTCTGAATATTTTTTAAGAAAAGATATCAAGTGAACTTGTCATACTCTGATTTCATCTGATTCATTTTTTTTAAACCTGAAACCAATGTCCACATCCAGTCATTTAAGAGACATTTAGCTATACAATCTTTATGAAGCACTTTATGTAGCACATGGCATGTATTTAGGAAAGAGATCATTTTACTGTGTTTATAAAAATTAGTTTATTTCATTAAAAATATTAAAATCTTTTACCGTAGAAATTAAATTTAGCTTGTCCTAAATCAGTTCGTGTAATTTTAGTCTCAGGCATTACAAAATGGACAAAAGAGATCTTATTTCTATAAAAACTTTAAACATGACATGAAAAATTAAATTATATATATTATTAGCTAATATATAATAACTGAGGAAAGAAAAGAATTTATAATGCAATATGACACTGTATCAGATACCTAATTGCAATTAGAAAAATACCGTTTCTAATTGCAATTAGGTATCTGATACAGTGTCATATTGCAATTAGGTATCTGATACAGCTTTAAACAATTTAACTGGAATTTTGTTTTTCACTTTTTTTCCCTCTTAAAACATTTAATGCATTAGTACATGTTATGCTTCATCAAAGTTTCCTAAGAAACAGGCAAAACAATGATGGAAATTTTAATCCATTGAAGTACCAAAAAATAACAATTTTTACACATTTAGAAAATCAGCTAAAGATAGCTCAAAAAGAAGCAGGAGATAATGCTGCAGTTTTCCTCTACACAGGATGAATAACATAAATTACATAAGGCTTACCAAGCAAAAAATAAAATCACAGAATACAGGACAGGAATTAACATATACAGAACACTAGGGCTTTACCATATGGTGATACAGATAATGTCCTATGATGCTACTGATTTAGTGAAGCATCCTACAGTCTCTATGCTAACTTTCCAAAACAATTTTATTCTGTTATTATTTAGAACAGTGTGTCCAACCGATTTTGCCTTAAGGGTTACTTTTAAATTTCTGCCATGCCTTGCAGGCACCCAGTGTTTTATGTCTGAAAAATAACAATCTCATGAAAATATGCAATTTTACTACATAATTTTGTGTTTCCAAGTGTAGATTCAAACTAATTTAATTTCAAATTTGAAAATAAAGAAAAGCACATACTAACAAACTAATTACTAATACAAGAAATGTAACTATCAAACTGTTAAATTATCAAATATTTCCTTAAGCCATTGACATTCTATTAATGAGATACTAGATTACTAATATTCTCTAACTGCAGAGACATTAGGATTTTTTGGAAGCAGGAGACTTGAAAAATGAGCAATGCCCTCGCCAGGAATCGAACCACGGACCTCTCAAACACCTGCCTGAGCGTGCAGACCACTACACCATGAAGGCAGGAGGAATACCTTATATACTCCCCATTTTAAAGGGCATCTGGGGATTAGGGGACGCAATCACCAAATCCTGGTGGTGGAAAATTCAACCACCACCTTTTGTTTTTTAGTTTGGGCGCCACTGTAGAGACATTAGGATTTTTTTGGAAGCAGGAGACTTGAAAAATAAGCAATGCCCTTGCCAGGAATCGAACCAAGGACTTTTTGAATGCACGCCAAGTGTGCAGACCCCTACACCATGAAGGCACGCTAAGAAGGCGGGAGAAATACTTTATAAAATTTGGCATATATTCTAATCACAGGATGCTACGGAAATTTTCCCTTCAAAAATTAACTTTTGTGAGGACAGGCTTTCTTTTTTCTACTTTAAATCATATTTTTAAATTTTTGGCTTTATCAAAAATACGATTTATTCTCATTTTTTCATTTATTTTTTTATTCATCTGCTCTTTTTATCCATTTCTATTATTTACTGTTGAATAGGTATTGAAACTCAATATCGCTTTAATCTTCAAATAGGATAGATTAATTCTCGATATGGGACCTCAACCAATGACACTATAATTGCTCTCTACAAAACTGGCCTAATTTCTTATAAATATATTTCTTAGAGACATGTAAAATGTTGTTAAGACATGACAGATGCTAAAATCCTATGTCCCTAATTTCTTCTTCAGCTATTTTTACAAATATTTTAGTCACAAAAATACAAATAGCATCTACTAAATAAAATAAATCAGAAAATGTGATGTAGCCGTTCGGCGGCTGGAGGTCAACTGACGTTTTTTCATATCGCCACGAGATGGCATTTAAATAAAATAGTTCGGTTACAGTTCATGGAGTTGAATAAAATAGTTCAATTACACTTAAATAGTTCTGTTACAAAAATAATTTATGCATTACATCAGAAGTAAATAATAAATAATGCTCAAAATAAATTAATAAATATGTAAAAAAATTATAATACAAATTAGGACCAAATCATAATATAACAGGATACAGCTAAATAAAGACAAATATTTATGCTTCTTACAATAACATATTGGGAAAGAAAAAAAAAAAAAAGAAGACTTACAGCAGGAGTCAATATATCTAAAGCAGCTAAAGCAGCTTCAAGAATCGGGACAGCTTTAGCTAGATCCGAGTCACATTCATCTTTAATAGCTTGTGCAGCTGCAGCCTGCTCATTTGCTACAGCTTCATCTTGTTTGACTACTTTTTCCACTTCAGCAACATCTGCTGATTCAGCTTGAACTATTGCCATTTGTTCCTCAACTTTTTTGCCAGCAATAACTAAAGTTGGCTGAAGACTAGTCAATTTTTCTTGCATTTTAGTTACAGCATATGCAGCATTTTGAAGTTCTTGCAAACCAGTTTCATAACGTTTTTTTGCATTCAATACTGACCTAGAAGTTGAGACATATCATTAATTATTCTATAGAACACTTTAAACTCATAAGTGAAAAATTTACAAAGTTGAAAAAAGGAGATCTGATAATGATTTGGGCAACATAACCTGAAAAGTAAACAACCTCAGCAAATACTATAATGACTGAAAATAAATTTTACATAATATTAAAAGAGAAAATATTTTTGAAAGAAGTTAAAAATGCTTATTTATTTCTTTATTAAGAGATAACTTGTGAGATTTTCTTTGCAGTTAATACAGTTGAAAGAAAAAGCATTTATATATAAAACTATCTTCTGCACATTTCATGGATGCCGACAAATACTCCCCCCCCCCTGTAAAAACATACAGTATTTCTAAGCAAATGAATAGAGACCCATACAAGAAATATTCAATCACAAGATTTACAGAGAAAAAACTAATCTATTTATTTAACAGCATAATAAAAAATCATTCCAGATGAATACTTCCTAACATGATTAGATAAATCATATAATATTTGACAAACATCAGTTTTCTAAGTGCAATAAGATAAAATTAATGAACAGTTTTAACAAGACATAAACTTCAGTAAAAATTACTAAAACATACTTCCTTTTTTTTTCCAGAAGAGTATTGAATGTAGAAATTAGTTCTAAAAATGAAGTGGGTGTAACATAATTATGTCGCTGCAACTTTGTAAAATAAAGTTGTGAAAATTCCTCTGTAGTAGTATGGAAACTCTTACACATGTATATACAGCCATCCCTTTCATTTTCTGCTAGTTCAACTTCTTCAAGGAATTTGGTAGCAACAGCTTCAAGGGCATCCTCAGGCCATGCCTAAAAATATTATATCATAAAATGATAAAATGTGGATATTCAGAGAACATTCAAACATAAAAATAATTAAAAATATATTTCCAAAAATATTACATTAAATCAGTTTTGTCAAACATATTTCAGACTACACAGATAAAATGTATTTTTAAACTGTCCAGTAAATGAACTGATGTGAATTCACTTTTACAAATAAACTGTTTTTTTATAACACAATTCAGAAGCTCTGAAAAATTTTAAGTAAAGTAATTTTGGGCACATATGTCACAATAACATACCATTTAATGTAGGTTCTAGTGGCTGTACTGTATTTTTGCCAGCATTTTTTGATAATCTAATGAAACAGATTTTCAGATTATGAATGCATTTTGATAAAGAGGTTGGCCAGCACATCAGTTTTTGACAATTCAGTAAGGCTCTTGTAATTCATAAACATTTTACCATGCAAGTAACCTTTACAGGCAGAAAAAGATAAACAATCTGAAGGAATAAGGTATAGTCTGCAAAAGTACTATTGTCTAATAAGTGTTTTGCAGTTTTCAGCATTATCAAACATAATGTGCAAGGTCTGGACATAAACATGATGTGTAAGATCTGGACTGTTGCAGTACAGCTTAAAGTCATTATTTTGTAACTCTGATCTCTTGGTACATAATAGATGGTTAAATCTTCGTTATTATGGTTAAGCTTGTTCAGTGATACACAATACCTTTCTTTGTTGACGATTAGTCCATTTCAGTTCTAGAACAGAGTGTCCATTAGTTTGTAACATGATCTAGAGAAGGGGTTCTTAACCACGTGCCCGCAGGCCCCAATGTACCAGCGAAGCTCTTTTTATGTGCCCACGACTGTTTATGATGCTTATGATTGCAATAAAATAAAGAAATATTTAGAATTGTTATACTTTTTTTTTTCCTGCACCCACTAGCATTTCCTGTTTGTCAGATGTGTCCAGAAAGGGAATAAGGTTAAAAAACCCTGATCTAGAGAGTTATGGCTTCTTTTAAAAGGAGACCCCTAAAGCCTCTATTTCATTGACTGCCATTTGCATTCATGGTCAGGATGAAATAACCAGGCATTTTAGAGATAACATTATGGAAGCATTCTGAAAAGTTTTAATGGTTAATCACTAAATATTTTGAGAAGATTGTTGTACATATCTATACTCACATGCATCATTTCTTTAGTTTATAGTTTACAGATGAGCAGAGAATTTCTTATAACCTAATCTGGAAATATTTATTACAACAATTCTAGCAGGTATTCTAGTGTGGCCCATGATCTGCCTTATGCCTCTGTCTTCTTGAATGAGATTGCCTCATTGATAGCTTTGTCATGGGAACATGGCTTGTCTTATATGCTGAAATCACCATCTGAAACCTGGCAAGCCATCTGTGGTACATTGCTGCACCACAGACAGCTGTGCTACTGTGGTGTATTACAACACTGCTATACACTCCCAGAAGTTTTTTACAAATAGAACAGAAACTTAATCAGTGACCAATGAAGGCAAAATGAATAGTAGTATGACAAAATAATACATAATTAAGAACACTATAACATACATATACAGGATGCATAGGAAAGTCTCTTTAACCTAAAAATTCTTACAAACGGAGAGAGCTACAGCTATGAAAATGAGGTAATGGTAAAGTAAAGTGACTATGCCCGACATATGCAAATGACAGCAGCGCTCTTAGTGGTGAAATTTGAAAACAAAAAGAGATAGAGCAAAATTTCCAATCAGAAAATTTTAGAGCTTCAATTAATTAGTATGAGATGACATTTGATTCACATAGATGAGCTAAATTGTTGCCTGTATACCCAAAGATATCTGCAATCGATGCACTCCATTTTGTGTAAATGTTTGAAAGGAACAGCCATAGGTACTATGAAATACGCACCTTTTTATTGCATAAAATACGTGCTCATGTCAATATAGTTTGACACACACACAAGAAAAAAGGGGGACAAAAGTAAACTGTCACACAGTGATAGCAAGTTAATGTTAACATCCGCCATCGAGATTATAATGAGGTTTGAGATTATGTTGGAATATGCAGAGTAGAATTGTCCTGTGTCAATTGCAGACATCTTTGGGTTTGCGGGCAACAATTTCTCTTATCCATGTGAACCAAATGTCCTTTTGTACTAATTAACTGATGCACTAAAACTTTCTAATTGGAAATTTTGCTCTATTTTTTCACTTTTGATTTGCAATGCCTATCTTCCAAAGTTCGCCACATTGCTGGGGTATTGTTGTCATTTGCATTAGGTTGGGCATAGTCACTTTACTGTACCGTTACCTCACATGCATAGCCATAGCTGTCTCCGTTTGCAAGAATTTTCAGGTTAAAGGGACTTTCCTATGCACATGTATATGTTCCAGATTAGTAAATTTAATGCCTACGCATATTCTAGATTCATTTCTGCTAAAGGAGACCATATTTCCTTATAATTTTATTATTAAAACTGTATATGAAGATATTTAAATTATAAAAGAAATTGCTTTGTCCCAGTTAATTTCACAGTACAGTATATGCTCACTCTAACACATACTCATACATACAACCTCAATGTTTTCAAAGAGAAACTTCTTTAGCACTCTTTAAGGCATAAATAAGAGTCAAATTTGTAAACATTTAAGTTGGTTAATTTTATGCTGCTCACATTAGTTCCTAAGCATAAAGTCTAATAAATAAATTGTAATGCATGTATAAGAAAAACGGAAAAAAAATTAAAACATAAATTAATATAAATAAGCAAGAATGTAGCATACCTGGAACCAGTCAATAGTGCAACAATTAACTAATGATGGGAATTTACGCAATCGATTTCGAAAGGAATCTCCAATTGGACTCATGGCTAAAACAATGTGCAACTGATCACGTACTCTCTGAATAAATAAATTAAACAGAGCAACTGGAGAGCCATCAGTTTGTTGAGATTTTTCTCTTTGTCTAAATAATGAAAAGAAGAAAAATAATTTAAAGTTGTTATTTACATGATTTAAAAGTATAATCTAAATTAATAGTATGGCTGTAATTAAAGAAATTAAATTTCCTTCATGAAAACATGCATTCACAAAAACTTATTTTGTAATAAGCACAACAAAATCAAATTTTCTCACACAAGAGAGTGTGGTCAGAAATATCAAATAATAAGATGTCCATAACTTCCTTTGTTTATAACACATTCATGCATTTTAATATAGCAGAATGTTATAACACAGTTTCATTTTCAGATTTTTTTTTTGAAGGAATACTACTAGATACCAGACAACTAATTTGCCATTTGAATTTATACTTTTCTTGCATTTTCTGTAAGCTTATTACTTACATTCCTTATTCAAGAACTTAAACATGTTAAGTAATAAATATATTGTTGTTTAAAAAACTTTAATTTTCCTCATTGTTATGAGTTTTCATTTACATATTTCAACCACAAATAGAAACTATGAATAAAGGAAGAACTGCCTAAAAATTATTAATGTTTTGAGAAGAAAAAAAATTCTATAACAAATATAACTGGACAAAATAAATCCCATGCAATAATGAGTTTAAAAATAAGTTTCCATGAAAAATACTTAATCTCACAAAAAGCATTTCATAAAACACGTTCCATACATCTGCAGTTAGCTTTTATAATTTATAAGGTTATAGTTGGTTTAATACTGCTGCTTTAGTCCTATAACGCTAATAGATAAATACGTCAATTAAATTTACACTGATAAGTAGTCTAAGACAACACAGTTAAACACTAAGCTACAAGCTGGCTCAATAATTTACTGTCATATCAGATTAAAGTCTTGGAGGTGAGGGATGCAAAGCTGAGATAGTTAAAATTGCTAGAGCTGGCAGAAAACCTCAACTTAAATGTATAAACAACTAATGTCCATTTTGGTGAGGACTATGGGAAGAAGTTAAAGTACAGATTCAAATAATAATAATTGGTTAATTTAAAATAAGGCTCTCAGAAGTTCATTATACATATTTTTTTTTTGTACATTAGCAATTTTGAAAGCATAAATTGTATTATTATAAAAGCTTTTTCTCTTACTTTGCACAGATATTCATAGAGAGATAACTAGTTAAAAATATTTAATTAAAAACTATTAATGTCACACAAAATGCTGTGAAATTAATATCAATAAAAAGAATAAAATGAGAAAAAAGCAAAAATCTAATAACATGAAGCATTAACCTAGAGATAAACTCTGGATCAGAATGTAGAATAAAACAAAAACAATTAAGTAATCATAAAATTTTGTTATTTAACTGTTTTTGTTTTAATTTACATTTTGTTCTAAGATTGATTTCAAGGTTTATGCTTCATCGCTTTGACGCTTTCTTCATGTTAGGTAGCTTGCCACGTTTAGTAGATTAATATTCCATATTCTGTTCTATTCTATTCACTTCTATTCTATGCTATATGCCCGCCTTCATATATAATTACAAACAAGGATACATAAACAACATAATTCAATGTTCTTTTAAAAAGTTACTCATTTTTTCTTCTACAATATGATTTTTTCTAATTATATTTACTGAGTTTTATCAGTTTTAATTTGTAGTTTATCTCAACACATTTTAGGCTTTGCTACTATACTGGAGTAGATAAATATATTTTATCATTTCCAAGCTTTTGTTGTTCTTATGTTATAGATTTTAAGAACTTACTCCTATATTTGTTATTTTTATATTATATTATATCATATTTTTATATTTCCTAGATCAGACTTCCATTTCACTTTTATTTTTGCATATGTTGGATTACTTTTGGTTTATATGTTTTTGGACTCAGTCTGCTAAAATAAAATATATATAAAAAAAAAAATAAATAAATAAATAAAAAAAATAAAAATAAAAAAGTTATTTGAGTTTTAAGCTTTTTTGCTTTTATTTTTTAACCCACCCTGTGTGTTTTCAAAATCTGCATTTAGTTTTATTTTCCCAGTTTTGAATTAAAAAATTTGCATATGGTTTTGTTTTTTCAAGTGTCGGATTATTATTTTTGCAAGCTTTGTTTTTTCAAGCGTTGCATTATTATTTTTGAAATTTTTGTTCTTTGACTCAATTTATTCAATTTTTTTTTTGGTTGCCTACTATTTCAGAGTTATTTTGAATTTGTCTCTTTTCCCGATGCTTCAATTTTTTCGTTGTTTATTCAGTCTGTACGGACTAGACTGATAAACAGATTAATTTGATTGTTTTTCTAAGATTATTATTTTAAAATTTTAAATTGTATCCTTGTCAGTTCAGAAACAGTCTATTTTATTTATTTCCTTCTTTCATTGCCCCAACCTCCTGAGAGACGTAAAAATTATTTTTCATTTTTGATTTTGGCATGTTTTGCCTTCTTGAGGTTTGCCACACACCGTTTTTTAGTTTTGCATGCCCATGCACTTTTCAGATGGTCCAGGCATTAAAATTTTCAATATAAGCTGGAGCCAGATGGTATCACGAACAGACTTGTGGAAGCCACTTTTCCCATTTCTGGGAAAGTTAAACACCTAGATTTATGATTTTGGGGCACAGAAAATCCACATGATGTAATGGAACATGAGTGTGATTCTCTAAAGGTGAAGTTTTCCTGTGCAATTTCCAACAGTTCTGTTTGTGGCCCTTTTTTTCTTTGCAGAAAAATTGATTAACGAGTGTACGAGTATATGCCATCAGAGTGCTTGTTTTCAAAGTTGGAGGAAGCAGTTCCCAGCTTCATTCTGCAGCAAGACAATGCAATGACATAAAAACATACACAAGTACCCAAACAATAGTCTACACCATTGCTGGATTGGCTGTGCTGGGTCAAACAATAAATCATTGCTTTGTTGGCCACTGAGATCCCCGGATCTAACACCTTGCGATTTTTTTCCTATGGGGTTTTGTTAAAGACAAAATTTTTATGCCTCCAATTTCCTCAGGACTTAGAGCAACTGAAACAGTGGCTAACTGAAGTGTTTGAATCATAAACAAAGGATATTCTATCCTGAGTGTGGCAGGAAAAGAATATCACATAGATATTTACCATATCTTCAGAGGGGCACATATAGAACACCTATAAAAACTAGGATAACAATAGTTTCACTGTAAATTTGATTTGTCAAAATTAAGTAATTACAGCATTCAAAGGTATGCTTTCTTTTTGCCCCATTCAATATGAAACAGCCTATATAATGATTATAGTATTAAGTCAAAATAAGCAAGTGTAAAGAGTTTTTTTAAGGTACATTTGGAGAACAATTTATTAAAAAAATTGCATGCTTTAATTAGAATAGTCAGTTTATTATATGAAGCATGATTAAGATTATCTTACTTATCGATCTGTCTCATTTTCTCACAGATTTCTTGTTTTTCATCAGTTGCAAACAGATTTGGAACTTCACCAGCATTAAGTAAGTTATTTATATCTTCTAAAAATGATTCCTCCTTGATTTGAGTGTCAGTGAACAGGAAAACACCATGCTGTTCAGAAACTGTTGATTTGCGAAGAATCAATTTAAGGTCGTCACGCCATTCAGTCATCGTGTAGCTTTTGCTTATTTCCACCTGAAGTCATAAGATACATAAATTAATTTTCCAAACTGAAAATATCTCTAACCTTATTTTAGCTTAAACAAGATGTTCAAAATTCAGGTACTTTCTGATTATTCGTGTCCCCAACCAAAAAGGTATGAACTTGCTGGAGACTTATTTTATACCAAACTAATGTACAAACAGGAACAGTTGTGCATAAAGAATTCCATATGAGAGAATCAACAAATAAAATTTAAAAAGCATGAAATATCAGTAATAATACGCTTACTTTTTTCTTCTTCTTCTTCTTCTTCTTTTTTTTTTTTTTTGAGAAATTTTTTTTTCTTTTATTTTCCTCATGTATACAGCTGTTCTGTTTTGCCTTAAAAAACCATCAGAGAATTGCATTAACTTAGTATTTGTCCAATTTCGGTACTGCACAGTGGCCAAAACAAAAATGTGGTACTCTCAAAGCTGGGTTGCCATACAGATCCTTTTTAGTGACATCGTGGGTTTACAACATGACTATTTTGGTGACAGATTGCTTTACTTATGAATATCATTTGCAACTTTTTAGTAGGGATACAGATGATCAGAAAGTACAGAAGGATTTCTCAAAAAAGGTGTTTTATTATCAATATTCCTTGCTTTTTAAATTCTATTAATTGCTTGCTGTTCTATGGAATTTTTAGCATGCTGCCATTTTGAAAATCACTGTCATCTTTTGTGCATTAGCTAGGAGAAAAATTAATCATCGATGAGTTTGCACACATTTGGCAGGGAAAGGATGCGGGCAATAAGAAAGTACTGCAATAACAAACATTAATATAGATTCACATAATCCTTGTTTAATATAAACTATTCCTAACAATAATCCTCTAACTTATGAAACTCTGTAGTTACATAAAGGAAAAAAGTTCTAACATTAAAAATGAAATCTATGAAAAAGAAAGGTCTCCATAAATAATTTATCTTTTCTCTGAACTGCAGTTCTTGCATTCAATATTCATGTGCTTAGTTTAGTCACTTGTTTACAACTACTATTAGTGTTTGTTGTTTATTTATCCTTGAAATGAATGCAAAACACAAAATTGAAAGTGTTTTTAATAAATCTAAAACCTTCATGGTAGAAGAATAATTTACATGCTTCAAAAATGGGAAAATTACATCAGCAACAACTCAAGATATAAATCCCCCTATTTTAACACTGAATGTGATAGAGGAGTTTACGTTGCTGAAAGCATGAAATGCAAGTTCGATTAAAAAGTCCTGCATAAAGACATAATTATCGCTAGACAAATATCACAAGTGTGCTTTACCATAATCAAATAAATCAAGCATGAAAAGTGCATTGACATTAAAGAGCATAGCCATTACCAAGAAACATCTCACCCCAGTTTCAGAAATGCAAAAATTTTTGTCTCAGTGAATAGAGAAGTAGACATCATTCAGTTTTCTGTTTATCTAGAAGAAGGCTGTCTTTACATAGAGATTTACTGGTGAAGGCGGAAATCAGAACACTGAGTGTTCCAAGAACGTTACGAGATATACAATCAAAAGTTGTTAATTTGGACACCCATAATCCCATGGAGGTAGGAAAGGGAGGAGGGGCCATTCCGTGCTAGAAGTGAAGCACTGCTTTGAAGCTTGAGTCACCAGAAGGGGTGTTCTTTGTTTACATTCAGAAGCTCGCTTGACATGATTCTGATAGTATTTCGACACACGACAGTTCCATAGAAATCGAAAAAGGGACACTCTCGCATGAAAAAAACATTCATAGTGTGATGGATAATAGCAATTTGTATAGTTTACTGACATTTATGCAAAAATCACATCTTGGTTATTTTTCGATAACTAACAACAGCGATTTTGATTATGAATTTGTTTTTTAAAATTCTAAGCTGTTGCACTACAAAAATATAGATTTTAAGAAAATTGCTAAAAGAGATCTGCCAAAATTTATTTTCTAGAAGATTTGAAAAATTTGAAACTTGATGGCTAAATGTAAATATAAAATTATGTATGTTAAATTATTTGTAATTAGGCACATAGGTCAGATTAAGTTTTTATTAAATAGAGTAACGCATGCAAGGGCTATCTGCCTAAAGAGAGAGATGCCATCGTGGAGGAATTTTGAAGAAAAACTGACCTTTGAGTGGGTATTAAAAATAATACTTATAATTTTCATTCAAATTATATTCATATATATTTTTTATGTAAAACTTTCGGGTGTATGCTAAATTAGTGTAAATTACTTTACACAAAAAATATAGTGAATGCACAGAAATTAAAGATTTGCACATGCCGGAAATGATAAATAGGAAATATGTACTGGTATTTATACATGTGCTTGCAAAAAGCATGTATCTGCCTTTGACAAAATACTTAAATATTCATTAAATTATTTATAAATGTATTTGAAATGAAGAATTTATTCACTTATAAACAACTGTGAAAGTACTGTGAAGAAATCTAATTAAATGTATCTAATTTATAATGATTATAAATGTTATCTAAATATATAATAACCTTAATATTGAATTGTAAACATAAATTGAAATCCTGTTGACAAATACGTTATAAAACTATTTAAGCAAGAATTGTTCGTATTGGAAAGCAATCTGTTAAAAGGTATTATAAAGCAAATGCTATGAGATGCACACTTAAGAACGTAATAAAGAGTTTTGGAATATGTATTGTTGAAATGAAGGGTAAAAAAAAAAAAAAAAAAAAAAAAAATCTGATAAGTATGATAAGTATAATTAAAAGAATTATTCCCTTTACATTTTTTACATTTTATAATAACTCAGTTACAAGTTTTAAATAATACTTAAAAAAAAAAAAAAAAAAAAAAAAAAAAAAACTTATTTTATTCTCTTTCAGAAATGTTCAGAGAAAGTCAAATACTATTTAATACCTATTTAATTAATTCTCTAATTTAAAATGAACTGAATAGAGCATTAATTATAAATTGACTTACATTTTTCGATTTAAAAGAAGCCAAAAAATCATGTCATATTTAAGAAAGTATTTTAGGAAGAAGCTCTATAAATAGAAAAGAAATAATGCATAATTTTAATATTAATATTACAATAAACTTTGATCTTAATTTTTGTACCTTAACCGAATAAAATCGAATTACCTTAATTTTTTTTTTTTAATGTAATTAACGAAAACTTGTGAAAATATTTCATTCAAATTAAACAATTCTGAGAAAACTGTCCTGTGAAAAGTATAGCATTTAATTCCGTTCAGAATGAAATGTTGTTTAAAAATATGTTGTTTTCACATACTTAGGACTCTGAAGTGTTGTAGAAAAAGAAAATATATACATTTATATGTATATTTGCGACGTAATTACAAAATATTTACACCTGAACGCGTCAAATCCCATAGAACTCAATGGTAAATGACCCAATGTTTGGTCACCACATAGGGATCGCCGGTGCTTCAGAGCAGGGTACGGAGAAACTTGTTTAGGGTGACTCCATCTTACTTCCTACCTCCATGCATAATCCGGAATGATCTATAATCCGGACCTCAAAGCTAAAAACTTTCTGCGCATGCGCCGCGTTGACGCATGCGCATAGGCGTTTGTTTGTTTAAAGTGACCAAAAAATATATATATAATTTTGCATTTCAGTTAATGTTGCAGATTGCACTGTTCCTTAATCTTCTAATTGGATCTGGCTTATTATTTTTTACAGACTGTTAGAGCAATTTTATAAAGATTAAGCTTGAAATTTCGATTATGTTAAAAAGAGTTTCCAATTTCGGAGCTGCCAAAGCGAAAGCATGTTTCGATGTCCATCAAACAAAAAGTGGAATTGCTGCAAAAAATGGATAAAGGCATATCCGTCTCAAAATTATACGAGGAGTATGACATTGGAAAGTCAACTGTATATGACAAGCAAAAAGAAAAAGGAACTTTTTGAATTTTTTGTGGATTCCGACACCTCACTTGCAATGAATAACAGAAAAAGGGTTTGTTATGCTCAAAGTGATGATTGAATGGGTCACACAGTGTCGCAGGGAAGGGCATGCCATTGATGGGTCCAATGCTAATGGCTCAAGCTAAAATATTTCATGAAGAAATGAACTTAAACACTGAGCCCACATATTCGACAGGTTGGTTAATGAAATTTAAAAATCGCCGTGATATAAGACAAATAAAAATTTCAGGTGAAAAAGCTTCAGCTGATACTGAAGCTGCTGAACAAGTTGCAGATGAATTCATTAAACTCATTACTAGTGAACAATTATCTCCAGAACAAATTTACAACACTGATGAAACTGGTCTTTTCTGCCAATATGTACTGCAAAATACCTTGGCAACCTCTACAGAAAAGGCTCCAACTTACATCAAAGATTCCAAAGCGAGACTAACAATTTTAGCCTGCGCAAATGCTGCAGGATTGCACAAGTGTAAACTTTTCGTAATCGGAAAACATGCACGACCTCTAATTGGATCCAGCTTATTACTTTTTGCAGACTGTTAGAGCAATTTTGGTATAATTTATGGCCAGCTATCATATGTCATGGTGAGGACGATGAAGATGATAGCCGCGAATTTGAAAGTTTTCGGACATCGCAAACTAAAGGTGAAATTTTCCAGTTATTGGATTTTGTAAAGAAATGTGGAAAAGTGGTAATAAATGAAGATGATATAACAGAAGTTTTTCATTGCGGCGACAATGACCCAATCATCAATCAATTAACGGACGGCGAAATCTGTAGTATGGTTCTAGATCCAGAAAATACCGCTTCCGATAGTGAAGAAAGTGACAGACAGGTTGTTGAAAATGAAAAAATTTCGATTTTCAAGTTAGTTGGTATTCTCGACACAGAAATTACAGGACTTGAACAGTGGAACTTTGTAACTGAACAAGAAATTATGTCTGTTTATAGAATTAAAGAGAAAGTTTTAGCACAAAAAAAGAAGCAACTTAAACAACTTACATTGAAAGAAATGTTTAATAAAGTAAACAAATAAATATTAAGCTTTTTTTTGTAAATTTTGATATCCTTTAGATCATAATTGCTCTTTATTTCATAAATTACGGTTTCATATTTTTAATTGTATAATTTCTGTATACCATCTTACCAGATTTAAATTGATGATCTATAATCCGGAATCGCCAAAGTCCCGATGAGTCCGGATTCTGGTCCGGATTCATCGCTGTTTGAGTCCGATGAGTCCAGTATAAACTTATTTATGATCTTCATGTGACATAAACTGAGCAAAATAATTGTTAAAATTTTGCTATACACTTCTAACTAAAGATTTTCAGTATAATGTTGCAAAACATCAGAGAACTACATGCAAAACTCAGGTTAGCTTCTTTTTTGTGTGAATTTTAAAATTTGGCATACTAAAATTAGTAAGTGTACTGTAATTTTGAATTCAGGGAAAATACACACAAAGCGTTTTAGATGTTTCATTGAAATTATTATGCACATTCATTAATATTGTGCAAGTTTTGCTTTACATTTTTGTGTTATAACTAATTTATTTGGTGAAAGAAAACCAACCCTTTTTAAAATTCTAACATATCCCAATTCTCCCCAAAAGAAGAAAAAATATTTATATCTTTATTTTTAAAATTAAATGATTGGTGATGATATTTTATATTCAGAACACACATAAGAAAACAGAAATTTAAACGAAACCCCATGAATATAAATTTAAAGAGAGACCCAATATAGAACTGAAATCTCTGAAACTGCTCCTGAAAACCAGTCCTGCTAATCCCATTTTTGATTAATAACAGATTAACTATTTTATTAAATTGTGAAATCTGTATGAGGAGAAGCTAATCTTAAATTTATATTTTGTTGAAAGCATATATTTGTTTTATTAAGTCATTAGAAATTGCTCTCACTCTTCACATATGTGCCTTCACGAAAAGGTTTTTAAATGTATAAAAATTAAAAGTATTTTTTGGAGGCTTCTATTTTCAGGAAGCTAAATCAGGAAAGATACAACATTAGACATGTTTATAAGATAATAGTAATTATAAACCTGAAAAAGTTCATAGTCTGCAACATGAGCTGCTAAATGTGTAAGAGACTGTCTTCCTGATCCACCAACCCCAACAAGCAAAGCATGACTACGACGCTGTTTAAGGACTCTGGAGATACGACACAGATGCTCAACAGCAAATCTAAAATTTAAAAGGGAAATCAAAGCAATATAAGAAGTGAAGGGAAAGCAAATAAAAAGATTAAAATATACTGCATACAGTCTAAGATAGTATGACTTCTAAAATTATAAAAAGAATGAATGCATATAGAACAAAATGCACAAAAACTCGAAATTCAAAATTTCAAAATTGAAAGGAATAATACAATCAGTTTCAAAATTTATATTCCAAGTAACCTATATACATATATGTAGATGATCACATTTGAATATAAGTCACTAGCTATGAATAGTCACTAGCTAGTTAGCTTTTTATGTTCTGAAAGATAAATTCTTACTCTGGAAAGATTGAGAATTCAATTTTATTTAGAGTAAACTTCAAGAATTTATATACTTCTTTAAAAAAATATTCTGAATAGTTTACTAATTTTGTAACAGGTTAGATAGAATATCTTTGTGCATCTGCTTACTCAACCTATTATATTGCAGCAGCCACTATTATTCGCATAAGCAAACTATGGTGATAAATGTTGCTAACAGGTCCTCACTTTTAACATCAAGGATTTTTCAAGCACATATTACAGAAGTGAAATCCATTAACTGTAAATCAAGGCATCTTTTATCTTAAATCAATTCTATCTACTGTTTAAAATTATGTAATTACACTCAAAAATCTATTAGAATCACTATACGTTAATCACAGAAAAATTAAAATTATATTACATATTCTCTTTTCATCATAATCTTTTGCACTTGCCATTATATTTTTATTTGCAAAATAAAAAGATTTCCCCAGATGTCGGAAGAAAAACAGAAAAAACTGTCTGAGGATCAGAATGCAATGAAGAAAAAGAAAGTGACAGAAAGACTTAATAAACCAAAACTTTAAAATTACTTAGTTTTACAAAAACCCAGAGAATATCCAAGCTCACGCTACTAGTATTGGTTGCCCATCAACGTTTTAGCTGCCACTGAAATTGTCAAAAGAAACTAATAATGAGAAAGAGTTAGAAAGTGTTTTCACAAGAAAATTACCTTGAACTTCAATGCAGCTGGTCTAAAAAACAGAAGAAATACTAGTGAAATCTACACTTTCAGCAGTAGATATGCATTTTCCTGTGCCTGATGATTCTGGTTTATACCCAAGTCCATTATTGCTATCCCAAGTGCAAGCCATAGTAGTAAATGGTCCTGGATATCCTGGTTTCGAGTTTTGGCTTCCCAAAAGACAAAAATAGACGTAAATTTTTTTAGATGTAATTTTGTCGAATCTTGCCAAACAACAAAAGAGTTAAAAGGTTGCTAAATTCTGCTGAAAAAATTATGTTTATTGTTTTTGTTGCAAAATTTTTAACAGTTTCAACAATGCAAAACTGAGTAGTTAGGAATTTAATGAATGGAACCACTTAAAGAGCACTTAAAACTTCATGAAAAAAATAAAATGCATTTCGTGAATCTACATCTTTGGTCTGATTTCTTAGAATGATTGCGAAAGAATAAACCTGTTGATTCGTAATTTCAAAATTTATTAAAAAAAAAAAAAAAAAAAAAAAAAGACTAAGCATTGGCGCAATGTTATTGAAAGAATTATGTATGCCATTCAGTTTTTAGCCAAACAAAACTTAGCCTTCCGTGGTTCCAGTAACAAGTTATTCGAAAGAAATCATAATTTTTAATTTGACCCTATCATGTCAGTAAATATTAATAAAATTCAAACTAAAAAAAAAAATGCTTCATTACCTTGAAGGTAAAATTCAAAATGAAACAATTAGCTTATTAGGGGATAACATAAAGCCAAATATTTTAAGTAAGGTCAAACAGGCAAAGTATTTTTCCATTTTACTTGATTGTACCCCTGATGCCAGATATCAAGAGCAGATATTAATTTGTAAGAGGTATCTTAATTTAGAAAATACAGAGGTGAGTATTGAAGAAAGGCTTTGTATTTTGTGTTACAACAGATACGACCAGTGAAGGACGAACAACTTTCTTATGAAAGAATTTAGAGGAAAATGGTTTAGTTATTAATAATTTACACGGCCAAAATTACGACAATGGTTCAAACATGAGAGGTAAACAGTTTTCGAGTAATTATGCTCAAAACATTGCTTTTCCGAATTAAAAAGTTAACCTAAGTTTAACGCAATATGAAACTGCACTTACCTTTTTTTATGTAAAAAAACAATAACAACGAGCAATCCCAAAAAAGATAAATGTTGCAACAAATTACTACTATTGCAGCAGTAGACATAAATAAGGATTGAGCAATTTTTCGAATGCGTCTATGCTTACATATGCATCAACATCATGTGTTTTCACTTTCAAATAAAACAGAAGAGAACACCAGAGACAAACTCCTGGCCAAGACTACTCCTTTTGGTTATAACTTTGGTTATAACCAAAAGTTATAACCAGACCAGAGACAAACTCCTGGCCTGGTTATAACTTTTGGTCAAATAAGACAGTGTGCTAGGAGGAAGGGGCACTCAGATCTGGCAATCTTGAGGTTTCCTTAACACAGTTAAATGTCCCAACCCCTAGAGGTGATCTAAGGTCTAGCTGACAAGCTAAGATTAAGTGAAAACATCTGGCATCAACAGGGGCCCCAACCCCGGACAGCAGAGTGAAGTCACTTAAGCACTGTCAGACACTTAAGATGTCAGACAGCACTGAGACACAAATTCGGCCTGCTAACACTACATCATGGTATACAAATGGCTTTAGGTGCCCCCAGCGGGAGGAACCAAGGAAGGATATGAATATGTAGTTTTGAGGCTCCAGGTGCCCACTGGAAACCTCAAGCAGTTTAAAGGCTCGCTTAATTCACCAACTGCACCGATGGAGGTGTTTCACCCCGAACAACCATGAATATCTGACTATATAGCTCAACCACTACCAACAGAACGGACGAGAACCCCATACGGTCCTTGTTGAACCTGAAACAGCCATCGCTAGTGATGACTCCAGTTGACTGATTTTAAACACCCGCGGCCGAGACTGCCTAGATACAGATCCTAATCAGTAGCTTCCCAGGTTTTACCTGAGTCGACCCCGAAGGGGTGTTCAAATACGAAAAGAATTTTTCTGTTCATACAGGCAGCGAGACAAACTACTTGTTTTAATGACTGCCCAGCACCTTTTTGACTATGGGCTGTAGTGCACCACATGCCAATTGTCGGTGCTGGCCTGTTTCCAGTCAAAATGATTTTTTTTTTTAAAGTTGGGATTAACCGCACCAAAACTTTATTTTTTTTTATTGTGATAATAGATGCTTACTGATTAAACAGAGTGAATGATTAACTGCATAGAAAAATTTTCTAATAAGTAGATAATATTTTAGTAAAAATGAAGCTGAAATGTCATAGTAAATCAAATGATCTTAAGCATTATTTGGCAGGTTTTCCAGAATTTTTTAAAATAAATCAGTCCTAAAACTTTGCATATGCACTGTGAATATCATCAGAAATATATTTTATTAATTATAATAACATCACAAATGTTCACACTGATAGGATATAACACAAATGAAAAGCCTTTCAAATTATAGCAATTAGATCCATTATTTTATTATATAAAACAAATAATTAAATTAGCAACATTTATAACTTTTAAATATCTAGTTATTAATAGTAGATTGATTTAATTTGAAAGATAAATTAAAAATCTTACATTTTACCTAAAGGTAACACATACCAGTTTAATATATGGATGATAGCATAATACAGTCAAAAGTCGTTAATTCGGACACCCATAATCCGGAATGATCTATAATCCGGACCTCAAAGCTACAAACTTTCTGCACGTGCGTCGCATTGACGGCTGCGAATATGTGTGTGCGCATGCGCAAAATATGTTTACGAATGCACATTTAATGTATAACGGACGTTATAAGCTAAGCTAAAATTATCTAATTCAGTTAATGTTGCAGATTGCGTTGTTCCTTAATCTTCGAATTGGATTCGGCTTATTATATTTTGCAGACTGTTACAGCAATTTTATAAAAGTAAGCTTGAACTTTCGATTATGTCAAATAGAATTTCTATATATTTACTAATATGTAAAGGATCTACAAAGCGAAAGTATGTTTCGAAGTCCATTAAACAAAAAGTGGAATTGCTGCAAAAAATGGATAAAGGCATATCAATTGTTTATCTAAACTTTGTTTATCTTTAATGCTGCGGCGGGCGCGCAATGAATTGGAAGTTGATCTGTCAGCACTATCCTTATCTTCAGAGCAGATGTTTTTATTTTATTTGGCTTATAATTCCTTACTAAATGTAGTATTTCATCTCGATGTACTCCGTCTTTGATATGATTTAAATCAAATTCCTCGTCATTATAATTCGCTTCCGATAGCGAAGAAAGTGACAGAGGTTATTGAAAATGAAAAAATTTCGATTGACAAATTTATTGGTATTCTCGACACAGCAATTTAGGACTTGAACAGCGGAACTTGTAACTGAACAAGAAATTATGTCTGTTTATAGAATTAAAGAGAATGTATTATCACATAAAAAACGAAACAACTTACATTGAAAGAAATGTTTAATAAAGTAAACAAATAAATATTAAGCTTTTTTTCTGTAAATTTTGATACCCTTTAGATCATAATTGTTCTTTATTTCATAAATTATGGTTTCATATTTTTAATTTTATAATTTCTGCATGCCATCTTACCAGATTTAAACTGATGATCTATAATCCGGAAAAATCGATAATGCGGAATTGCCGAAGTCCCGACGAGTCCGGATTAACGACTTTTGACTATATAACATTATGTAATGAACATGATGGTCTAAAACTTTTGAAAGACTGCTAAAATGTTTTAACAACAAAACAGTCTTGATGTAGTTAGAATTTATTCAAGAATGATCAAAATGAATATTTTGATTGAAATTCAACAGTCTTAAATATCAAGGCAAAAGTCATCATATCACTTCTTTCATTTTCTCTCTATATATCTATCATAAAATCGCAGCTGATGTAATAAACAATGCAACTGATGGGCTGTGGCTGAATATCAAATTATGTAAGACCCAAATGCATGATATGGAGTCTAGTCTTCAATGATATGCTACATTTACTAGTTACAAAAGATAATCTGACAGCTCATTAACATGACAATGAGATGCAAATAACTTTTTTGAAAAAATCATAAAATACTATCCTATACACATAAATACATGAAATGCAATGCCTCTGCAAATAATGCTACCTTCCTGGTAATTTTGTAGAAAAGCTATACAACAAGCCCTACATAGTTAACTCCAAAATACAGTGGATTCTTGTGAATGCAAACAGCCCCATGTCACCAAGTTTTATCAGTACGAATAGGAGTTTGCATCAATATGTGAACACATATTTTTATACTTAAATCTTTATGTTACTCAGCAGTTACTTACAATAGTACATGCATGAACAATATACATAGATAAATTAAAATGAAAACAGAATTATTCCTAATGCTGTAAAACATTTAAAAAATTTACAATGAACAACACTACTCATTATTATTATTATTATATTATTAGATATTTCACAAATGCCTAAAGTGCCTTTAAGGTACACCAACAGTCAACTTTGCATCACAGGAAGAATTTGCTCAGATATACTAGAAAGCTGACTAATTCTCCATTTGAATGAAAACAGTAATGATTCCTTCAGATATTTGACCAGATCATGGCCATAGAGACCATTATGAAGATCATTTGTCAGATCATTGGTTCTTCATTCCAAAAGAAATTGTAAATAGGTTCAAAATGGATTTTTTCATGAGGTCTGTACATACGTATATATATCACATAACTCAAAAACAATTAGCTGTAGAATATTGAAATATTGTACATATATACTATATATATATTATCCCTTCTGTTCACGGAAATGTTTGGCCTAGCTTGAATTGCCGGTTTGGCATTGTCTTATTACTCGAGTGAAGGACGAAACACCTTCATATTTATTTCTTAATTATTGTTCATTGAACAGGAGTTGGTTTGTTCCCCTTGAAAAGTCAACTAATTTCCGATCAATGGCAAATGATTACTTGCATTTAATTTAATTACTTGCTTTTAATTTATTTCTTTTTACAATTGAAATTTTGTTATTCATGATTTAATTCAAGTCCCCATTAAACATTTTTTGAAATTGAACTTATTAAGTATGGATTCACTCTTTTAAGATAATTCTACTAAAATTAATCTTGGGAGATAATATAATCAATATTTTTTAGTAAAAAAATTAGTATATATTTATATATTAGTTCGCAGCAATAATAATTTTATTTTTATTTTTTATTTTTGAAATTAAATTTCTTAATTTAATTTTTATATATACTCAGCTTCTTTCTTGCCTTTATTTTCACAATTGTTCATTGTAGTCATATACTTCCAATTATAGAAGTGTTTTAAATGATGAAAACATTCATGATTTTACAATGTCAAATTAAAAAAAATTGGTCAAATAACAAAATCTAACTTTTAATGCAGGCTTACGAGTCTTGTAGTTATATTTGGGAAAGTTTTATATGCATTACCAAAAAACAAAAATGCAGGAAGTTTGTCACCTGTACTACAAAAATTGAATGGGATAATTCATTTTAAAATTTGCAATTTTTGATGTCATTTTCAACTTGCCTTGAGGGATCGGTTAATTAAGTTAGAATAATTTGTGGAAATGAGTTTAAACGAAGCATAGAAAAAAATGTATGTAATTTAATAGGTTGTACAAAGAAATCACATGGTGTCCAGATTCTTTTCTTTTAAGGAAAAGCTGTACTTAATATGCAGTCTTTGCTTCCTATTTCAACTACAACCTAAATAAATACTTGGATAAGTTATACAAAGAGTATAATAGCAAATTTTGCCTTTGAACTTAAAATAAAATTTAAAAATAGTTACCTAAATAAAACAAGACCCATTGGTTTCTTGCTCATGTTGTTATATTCTTCTAAATAACCTTCAATGATTGTTTTTAAAGAACTGAAATCTGTGACCTCCAAATAAAGGCGGCTGTCTGACTTTGGATCACTAAAATCACAATACATAAGAGATCGCATATCATCTTCTGTTACAATATTATCGTTATCAACATCCAGTGATGAGAGTAATTCATGAAAATCCTGATGGAGTTCTTCTTGGCAAACTTTTTTCACACATTCAAAAAACCAAGTACGGTCTCCATTGTCAACCAGTCTATCATAAAATACTCGGAAAATCTATACAAAATGCAAAATAATAATAATAATAATAATAACAAAAAAATAAGAAAATAAATTTACAGAATTTAAATATGTTTTTCTTTGAATTCATATAAAATTTTCCTCTGAAATGTCTTTAAAAATCATTTTATAATATTTTAAAAAGCCTTTAAACTATTCAACTTTCAAATATTCTCATTTTTATTTTATAAAGATAAAGAATATAATATCTCATGAGAAACATAAATAAATACTTGAATATCTTAATTCATTTTTTTATAAAAAATCAAATATAAATATTTATTACAAAGTATTTCTCCATTGCTGTATAAACACCATTAGTTTCAAAATTATGAAAAAAAAAAAAAAAAAAAAAAAAAAACTTAGTTTGATGTAGATTTTGAACAAAATTTCATTGAGAATGATCAGACAGTAGTTCCTTTCATTCAACAGGGGAACAAAATTAAAGAAAAAATAAAGTTTTATTCAAACCCTCAAAATTAAAGTCCTCTACTCTAATTTTAAAGCTTACATTGATTGACATGTTTCTTTTCCTGTTTCCGGGTTTCAATAAAAAGATTTTCATAAGAAAATGATTCATTTTCACTAAATTAATACTGCTTATAACAGCAAGGAAATCATCAGATAATGGAACACATATACAGTACACTACAAATTAAAACACACAGAAACTGGCAAAGCCATGAGATTTTAAAGACTTCTTCAGATTTTTTTTTTTTTTTTTTTTTTTTTTTCAAATTAACTGAAATTTAGTGATTCAGAAATAATTTCTTTTTTACTAAGGTTTTAAGGACTTGTTCTCAGCTGAGACAATGTACTAAGATGCACACAAAAACTTACTACCTTAATGGTATTTTATTGAACTACAAATAATGGTACTTATTGGGAGCTTATCTATTATTGGGAGCGGTTTCAAAAACATATGTATGTATATATGATGTATGTATGTATGTATGTATGTATATATGTATGAGTTCATGTATGCATGTATGTATGTATGTGTTTGCATACACACATATACTATATTCACATGCATACATTTCTGAAACCGATCCCGATAACAGAAGAGTACCCAAATAATACTACCATATAAATACCAAATCCTTTATTTTTTAACTTTTAGTAGTAAAACTAATTTTCTCTTAAAAACAAAACATTGAATTCTAAAAAGAAATCCAGTATGAAAACTGTTGCCACAAAAAGATAATACAATAATACACGAAATGAACATTTATAATTATTAAAATATTTGTGAGTAACTTTTAAATTAATTTATGCCATTACATTTATACATTATATGTCGTTACAGAATTCAGTTTTTTTAATTATCTGAAAATTTATATTGTCTAGTTTTGCATTAATGAGAATTCACTAAATAATCATTCTATGAAACCATTTAAACTGATTAAAATACTCTAAGCAGCATTTCTATTCACTCATTATATTAAAACTAATACTTATATTATTACACTAATTACTTGTAATCAAAACATCAAGTAAAATACAGCAATTAGTAAGAGGCTTAAGTTGATATTTTAACCAAACCAAACAAAAATTTTAAGATGATCTTAAAAATAAGAATAAGCACAAAAATATGTTATGCATTAAGAGAAAGGTTGTTAACAGTAATTCATGGGCATTCTCTTCATAGGTTTATATAAAACTTAACTTAGAACAAATTCTAACACAACATTTAACACGTTAAGACCGGTGCTGGTCCCGAGGGACCAGCAGTGAACTTTTCGTGTGGCTGACACTGGAATTTTCGTTTGGCTGGCATCAGTCTGTGAGACCGACAGTAATTAACATTCGCAACAACGAGCTTTGTCACACACAGGTGGGGCTTGTATGTTGGTAGCCGACAAAGCTCACAAACAGATAAGCTCAACTCAGTGCATGAAATCGCGGATCACCCTGCAACATTGCACCGCTTGATCGCTCACAATGGCTGAATGAAAAGGATAGAAAATTCAGTATAGTGCTCAACGTGTTAAAGTTTTTTTTGAGGGGTGGGGGGAGAAATGCATTTTGATGAGGAATATCCATATGTATAATACATTCATAGAATTAATTCCAGTTTAAAACAATATTTATGATTAATTCTTTTGAATATCTGTATTAAAATCATTTGCAACTTTTGAAAACTGACTGGAACTATTTTAGGAAAAATATATAATTATATATCACATAAAATATGCAACACTTTTAATTTAAATATGTACATAATGAACTATGTTTTTAAATGAAATATAAAAAATGTAGAATATTCTATCATTAAGAAATATAAGTTAAGTTTAGTCTTACTTCATGAACCCATAATTTTTTCAAACCAGATGGAGTTTCAACAGTTTTGGGGAAAGATAACAGTAACCCTTGGACGACACGAGAGAAGTCACGCAGATTAAAAAGATAGTGAGACTTGGTTGGAGTTGGTAGCAGGTTCAATATTGATTGCTTATAAACAGTAAGTGTTGCAAGTATCAGTTCACTGACTGAGGGCTCATATTCTTCACCAAAGTCTCTGGAAGATAGATTTCCTATGTAAATTTAAAATGCTTGTTTTGAATACAGCTGTCTGAAAATAAATTCTGACACTGGTATATAATACCTTCTTATATTAATTAGACAACTCAATAAAAATTTTTTTGAGTTTAATAATATATAAATGATATTAAAATATTATTGATCAATTAAAAAAACTAAAAAAAATATTTTTGAAGAAATACAAGACATTGCATTTCATTAAAAAAATTCACCATATACAGGTTGACATTAAAAAAACTGGTCATCGATAATTTGGTTCCTTCAAATTTCGGACATGGATTCTGGAATGCATTTCAGATTTACTATATTGGGGCACCACAGTTTTCTGAAGTCACTGTTAATGTTTTGATGATGTGGTACTCTAGAACCAGCTGCTCAGTCTTGCTTGCTGTGCTAACACACATTCCTGTGTATTCTTCTCCTTTTATCATTTATTATTTACTATATAGCTCCATTATAGATTCAGCAAAGAAAGGAGGTACTGTAAAATGTAAAAACTGTATGCTGCCTGTTGCAAATAAAGCAGAAATACTTAAAAAAAAAAAAAAAAAAAAAAACTTGAAAACGTGTCTGTGAAAACCATTTGGAAAGCATATACTGGCTCATCAACAGCATATGATATTAAAAAACTAGAAAGAAAGAAAATTTTCTGAAGTCCTTTTTTGATAGTGAATTAAAAAAGCAAAAGGTCAATTTACTATTTATCTTCCTTTCAAGGGTACAGTAATAAATAAAATTTCTGAAGCTCTGTTTTATTTATTTTGATTAAAATTTTGAGAAACTTATTTAGTCAAATTAAAAGTTTGTAGAATTATTTTATTCAGTTGAACTGTAGAACTGTTTCATTTAGTGAGGGAAACAATAATATTTCATTTATTTTCTATTTATTATTTAATTTTCTTTCTTTAAAGGACACCTATGTGAGTAGACATTTTCTGTTAAATATATACAGCATATATAATATATATAAGCATGAAAAAATTCATCATTTTCAAAAATGGCACATCTCAAGTTCTGAACCTGCTGGAATTTTGAATGTCAACCTGTAGCTATTTTATTTCAGAATATCATATATAACAAAGTATTTTTATTCTAGTTATGAATGTTGTAAGAACAAATGGAACAATCTATCAATTGAACTGAAATCAAATTATAATAGATTTTTTCAGTTTATAATGTCTGCATGACATATGCAGTTTAAAAAGCATTAGTTTTAAGTATGTCACCAAAAATTATTTAGTTTACTATATTAAGAATAACAAAAATAATATGAATAAGTAAATACATACATATTCTTATGAATTTTGTACATAGATAGATAATTTTAGTGCATATGTGAAAGTGTTGTATTTTTCTGTGTAATGACTGTAAAAAAAAATCTAGAGAGACAAGCTGTGCTGGAAAAGTAAGAATACAGGGACAAGTCCATTTAACATTGAGTAAATGGGTATCTCGGTAATTTGGTGAGATATTGATAATCTAGCAATGGTTTTGGAAATTATTTTTTGTAGCTAAATTTAATGAGGCCCATTTGATGACATTTTGGCCATGACTTTGTATCACCCTAATTTGTATTGTTACAGATTTAGTATTTAAATAGCTAAATAAGTAGAATTTTAAATTAAATGGTTTTATTCCCTGTGCAATGCAGCACGTGACGAATATTGAGAGAAAGCTATGCCCGAAAATTAAAAATACAAGAGTGTGCGCATTTAACATTTAATAAATAAATATCTCTTTTTGATTTCGAGAAATTGTTAGACTATTTGCATGCATTTAAAAAGCTTATATAAGCGGCATGGAAACTTCTCAATTCATTAGTTAGTTAGCTGTTTTATGAGTTTTGTTTAGAAAACTGCAGTTGTTTACTGTAGTGAATTTGCGGATTAGCTTTCTTTACATTTCTCTGCTTTTAATTAAGTTCTGTTGAATGTTTTTGGTAGTTTAAAATATAACTACTGTGAGATCTTGAGATATTGTGTGAATATCTGAGGAAATTTCAGCATTTTGTTTTATTTGTTGTGATAATAATACATTTTATTAATATTTCATCGTACTTGTGCATTCAATTCATAATGAACCCGTATGCTCGCAACAGTAGTATAATTAAATAAATGTAATTGATCATAATATTAGTTGTAACCATAATTTGACTCTCATGTTGTCTTCCATTAATTTCGAGAAGCAGAAATTACTAGAAATATCTCGGCAGCCAGGTGAAAATTATATAATCTGAAGAGAGCATCTGCTCTCGGTTGCTGTTGTTAGCTCAACGTGAATTCCGAGTAGTATCTCAGGTTTAACTTCGCTCTTTGTGTTGCATTCAACATTCATAATAGTTTGAAGTATATCTACTGATTGTACTCTGTGATACTGCGAAGAAATGTATGACTGTTTTGCAGAAAGTTCTAGATTTCTGAAGTGTTTCTTTCGATAAGATAAATTTTATCAACCTATCATTGGAGCTGCATGCATTCAATCATATATAACAAGCCCATATTCATGCAACAATATGATACAAAATGCATATTTACATAAAGACCTTGAATAACTTACCTTGTACTCATGTGCCATGAGAGAATTTTGCTAAAAATTGTTATCATAATGTTGTCTCGAAACTCATTAATAGTGATTGAATTGAAGTGACGAAGGAATCGGGGTGTAATCGGGTTACGACCTCCACCTGTAGAGAGAGAGAGAGAGAGAAAAAAAAAAAAAAAAAAAAAAAAGCAATAAATAAACTCAATTTGAAGTTTGAAAAGTAAACGAATTGCTGATTTTTATCAAACTAAAATAAATTTAACTTTCTGAATAAAAAAAGAACACACAAGAAAATTTCTAAAAGATTCTGAGTTCTATTTTATATCAGTCAAAGTTCACTGACTAGAAGCCATTTTAAGGTTTGTGGTATGAAATTAAGATAACAACATATATTCATTGTATTGAAATTCAATTTAATATTTGTATGACTGATGTAAAATCATTCTGTATAACATATATTTTCATTTGTGTTTAGCAAGCATTACACTTTTTTTTTCAATTTTAATGAACTTTGATAATAAATATGAAAACTAAACAAAAATGTATTTTCATAGATACCTTCATGAAATAATGCTACATGGAAAAAAATTGTTTTAAAAGAATTTAGAATTACAAACAGTAGAGATAATTACCTGAGATTAAGACAAAAAGTCTATAAAATTTATACTTAAAACTGAGAATTCAGATAATGTCACATTCTAAAGGAAATAAGGAAAAATTTTTAAAAAATCTTAAAATTTTGATCATATATAGTACAATCTAGAATTGTTGGGATTCTGGCAATTCTGGATTTTAGATCATCAGTTTAAATCTAACATGACATGTAAAAAGTATAAAATAGACATTATAAAATTATATGAAATAGTTGTGTATGAAATAATGAAATATTTATGATCTTAATGGAATCAAAATTAACCAAAAAAGTTTAACACTTTTTTGGTTAATTTTGATTCCATTAAGATCATAAATTATTTGTCCATTTTA
This sequence comes from Stegodyphus dumicola, assembly GCF_044657685.1. Taxonomy (NCBI): domain Eukaryota; kingdom Metazoa; phylum Arthropoda; class Arachnida; order Araneae; family Eresidae; genus Stegodyphus; species Stegodyphus dumicola. Next base: position 233,641,457 of record NC_140772.1, on the reverse strand, counting down.
TTAAATATTTCTTTTAATGTAAGTTGCTTAGGTTGTCTAATACTTTCTCTTAAATTTTACAGGCAGACATAATTTTTTGTTCAATTACAAAGTTTCATTGCTGAAACCCTGTAATTATTGTGCTAAGAATTTACAATAAACTGTCAGTTAAAACCTTATAATTCTCAACAACTTCTTTGTCACTTTCTTCACAGCTGGGAGTGGCATTTTTGGATTTAAATCTATACTACAGATTTCATCATCCATTAACTGATTACTGACAGGGATAATGTCATTGCAACAGAAAATTTCTGTTATATCACTTTAATTTATTAGCATTTTTCACTATCTTCATAGAATCTTTTTTCTTTTTACAAATCCATTAATCCCTGAGTGGAATTAACCCCTTGCATTTATCTAGTCATCATATTTTCTGTCATTTGGAATATATATTATTATATAGAATTGAATTTTGTTTTTTTATTTAAGATTTGAATATTATCTTAATAAATGAAAGCTGTCCTCTAAGCAGGAAAGCACTAGGTAAAGGGAGAATTTTTGTGACCTGTTGTTTTCATGTGAATCATTTTTGTTCCTTTCATATCAACTATTTTATTTTCTGTCATATCAAACATTACCGGAGTTTCATCCATATTTTCAATATGTGAGAGAAATTTTTTTTTTTTTTTTTTTTTTTTTGCTTTCATAGGTCAATAACATATTTCTGAAAACTTATCAATTTGTTGTCCAAATCTATTGGAAGACTTTGAAAAACTTTTATTTTTTCTTGTAGAACTAAATTATTTCATGCCATAAATTGACTACACTAACTCAAAGTTCCTTTAAAGTTGTCACTTTTATTTGCATTCTTTTCACTCAATTTAAGGCAAATAAATTTATGAATTTATGTTTCTTATTACAATTAATCCTTTTTGGCGATTTTCTAGAACCCAGTTTACAACACTTTCTTCTAGGCTAGGACATTTCATTACTCATTCACACAAAGCACATTTATTCTTTGACATATTAATTATTGTGATTTCATTCTTCTCCCACTCATGTATGAAGCTTTCACCGAGAACAAATATCCTTCCTGCAGCATGATTTCCATTTTCTGATGCACACTGAATGACTTTGCATTTGAAACCAGCACTGCATCTGTTTTGTTTGGCAGAAACCATATTTACTACTAAAAGGAACACTAGATCAAATGTATTTCAACTAAAGCAGATGGGATTTACTAAAGCCTTCCATGATCACTTAAAAATAAAATCTTCTAATGACTGCAGAAACAGAAAACATCTGACACTTACTGTGAATTCATTAGAGTCAGAAGTGCATTCTTATCCCAAATTATATCTCCTTTTCTCAAAACTTTAGAATAACAGTCTTGTGCACATCTGCACTGAATACAACCTACCCTCTTTGCAGAATTACTTACTCCTTTCAAGCATTTACCCCACACACATTGTTTCTCTTATCACTTGTCATTCAGTATATCATTGTTTGCCTGAAAAAAATGTTCAAATGAAAGACTTCAAAAGATAAGAGCATCGCACATGTATCTTTCAGGTTTCTTCACAGAGAAAAGGCGGTGCATTATATGGAAAATATGCTTAAAAATGAAAAAAATATAGTTTGAAGTTATTACACTAGTGCACATTATGTGCTGGAATATATAGTAAATGGATATTTCTTATAAGAATTTGAGAAAATTTCTGATAAAACTAAATATAATATTTATAACTTTGCAGGGAAAACCCTACAGCATACATACACACAATATAGTATATCTAATATGTCATACTTTATGCTACATAATGTAACATTTTTTTATACCAAGAACATAAAATAAAATTTAAAAATAAAAATATCTCACTGATTAAAAATTTTTGAATGCTAGTTTCTAATATCAAGGGCAAATTTACCTGGAGGGCCCATGGCTGCAATAAGTTGCACATCTACTAATTTCATAGGAACAACTTCTTTCATATCATACCATGTCCAGTGATCCAACCACTGCCGTAACAACTCAATAGGAGGTTGAGCACCATAAGTTTCTAATATTGGCATGTTCAAATCATCAACAAAAACAATCTAAATAAATAAACAATAATATTAAATATTATTATGGTGTATGTTTATTGCTTTTAAATCACTCAGTACGTGAAGCAACTGTACTTATAATTTGAGAGATAAATTAAAAGATGTTACATTAAATGGAATCACTCAAAGACAGTTCTCAATTTTTATCATTCCTTTCTTCCTTCTCAGTTCAAGTCAAAATTATAACATAAACTATTATTTAGTTTAACAAATAAGAAATTGTATTGATTGATTTTACTGCAGTTACATAAATTTGACCTTTTATGCTTTTTTTGGGACGGGTCTTATAATTTAAGCCAGGCTTCAGGTGAACTTTGTTGTAAGCCCTTTGTTACATTTTGAGATTACCGACACCAATCTGAGGTCCTGGCAGCTCCCGATTTAAAGCTGGCTTCTTCTCAAGCCATTTTGGATGATAAATTAAAAAATCTTATGTCTCATGAAATGACAACAATTACCAGGTTGTAATAAATCACCTAGTACCCTGGGATGATGGGAGTTCTTTCCTCGGACACTAAGCCGTCAGCAGCCCGCTTTCTACATTTATTAATTTAATTAATGTCTTGTTTTTTAAAAAAATTATGCTTAACATTATGATTAATCCAGCACTTTTTTAATGTATTTGTTCAGATTTCATCTTTACATTTGTACCTGTGTCTATACCATGTCCTTAATATATCTGTATGCCTAACATGTATCATAATGGTGAAAGGTGTTTTCCTTAGTCTCCAACAGTCCCTACTATGCACCTTCTTCCCATGTTCTGGTTCTTCTTTTAATGTTCCTCGTTTAGCATGGTCAATTCCTGGAGGACACAGCACTAAGCTCTAAATGTAATCTATTCCCAAAGGACACAGTACTAAACTATTTTTTTTTTTTTAAATTCCATCAATAGGATCTAACAGGCTGAAGAGCACCTAATACAGTGGGCCAGCTGTTCTGTCGATGGGGAAAAGAAAGAAAATACCCTGGGATAACTTGACATTATAGCTTTAAAAAAAAGGGGGGGGAATGACTTCTCTATACGTTTCTAGTGTCAATAAGCAAAGTTATTTATATGCACACATTAATGGAAACAAACAGTGCAAAACTAAAATAGCATTGTCAAGAAGCACAAATTCAGTTTATTTGAAATAAGCAAGCATGAGAGATTAATATTTGAGATACAGAATATAGGAGAAAATAAGTATTATGCTATCATACTAAAGTGATTTATAACTACACCTGTTAGCAATATTAGGTGAACCATAAATAATGTCGTTTTTATATGCTGCAATTTTGAATGAACTTTACTGAGTAGTGAAATAAACATATGTACAGAGAATGAAATAGTTGCCAGAAAATTTCAAAACCATTTTCTTTTATATACTTTAATTGAAAAGAGTAACAGACAACCTGAGTGAAGTCATTTTCTTCATTGCATGCATATTTTGCGAATTTTGCAGGAGGAACGATGCAGCAGTGGCCACCAGAAACATATGTATTTTATATCGAAACAGAACTACCAGCCAGCAGTGGTTTGCCAAATTCTGGCTAGGAAATTGTGGATGCCCATTTATTGAAACAGAACTCGGCAAGACTACTAAATTGTTACACAATTACAGAATCAACCAAATAACTGGATTCACTATGACTAAGCATGCAAGAGCATCTACAGCAAATCATCATGATGCACAGTTTGGATACTATACAAACTCTCAGCTGACAATTAGACCCAGAGTTTGATTGTTACAACTGCTTGCTCAGTAAATTTGAAAAAGTACAATTTCTTCATTGAAATTTCATCAGAGATAAGAAATGGGTTCTGTAGGTTAACTGTAAAGTATAAAAGAGAGAAAGAAAAGAAACACTCTCTAACCAAGTTAGATACACGTTGCAACAGATGAATATGGATTCCATGCACATAACGATTTTTTGCATGTTTGGTAGAAAACTGCTTGTCTAATTCCCTTTAAATTACTGAAATCTAATCAAGCTATTGCCGCAGACTGCATTTCAACAGTTTGTTTAAATTAAACTTCAAGTATCCACACTGGTCAACAAGAAAGGTATTATCACTTTTCATGACAAAGCAAAACTACAAGAGACCCAGCAAAAGATTATGAGTAGATAATTAAGCTAGGAAGTTTACTTCATCCACCATATTCAACAGAGATTGTTCTGACAGATTAATGTCTGTATTGATCATTGGACCATTTCTTGTGGAAATCATAATTTCAAAATAATGGCCAGATCAAACAAGTCTCATGGATTTTCTTGCATCCAAACAGTCGTGCTTTTATAAACAGGATATTCAGTATTGATTCCAAGATGTGGAATCATTCTTGATAATTATAGTAATTATGTAATTGATCAAAGCATTAAATATTTTATTATTCAAAATGGCATTACATCCCAGTCCACTTAGTATATTTGGACAAACTTATGAAAGTACCCAGAGAAAAAATACAGATTTTAAAATTAATCGCAATAAAATACAGGAATAGTTCATAAATATTATAAACAAAAAATTTTTAAAAATTGTTTATTTCTTAACTGTATTAAGTTTAAGCAAATTTTCAGCCATTTCGGATTTTATAATTTTAAAATGGCAGTTAAGAATCTTAAAATATACATAAAAAGAACAAATGTACATGAAAACAGATAAAATAAAATGTTTTAAAAATATATTTTCATTCACACCATTTTTTGGCCAAGAGGAGGACCATAAAGACCTTTTCTCCGCTTATCTAATTTTCCCATGATAATATTTTGCGTTTGACCAGCACTAGTTTGTGCAGAGAAATTTATAAAGAGTGGTTTGAAGATTTCACCATCAACAGCATTCAGAAGAAAGTCCTGAAAATTAAAATATAATGACTGTGGCTTAGAATTTTAACAAAAAATAGAGGATAGCTACATATCATATTTCATAATTAGAATAACAATTCACTGACCAATTAAAAACATAAGTAAACTAATTTGCAGACTTTGACATTACAGCAGGTACTACTACTACAGACTAGAAGCAGCTTCAGGAGCTAACGCGGAAGTTCGCTATCATGTGTTAATTAATTGCTTAAGATCGTTGCTATGTTGATTAATTGCTTAAGTAAAGGAATAGTCAAAGATTTCTGGACCATGCAAATAGCCATTTGTAAATAAAATAAGCAAACCACATCATTAGAACCCTTACTAAATATGTTAATGATATCAGAAATAATAATTCTATCACTCTACTCAGATAAAGTACTGAAAATTTCAGAGTTGATGTGTTCAGAGATAAATCATGAATTAAGGATATATTGAAATTCAAGTTATTCAATACTGAATTCATATGCCATATTCTCAATTCTAATTATACCATTTTCTAAAATTTTAAATATAGTGCAGTTGAAAATCACTATAATGGCACTAGTTACAGAGATCATTTGTAGCTGACAATCATTCATATGACGTTTGTTATAGTGACCATTTTATTACAATAACCTGTACAAAAGACCACCATTTAATTGTTTATTCAGCCAGTTTTGATATAATGACCAACTGTGATAATGTATTTAATCTTTAAGATGCAAAGGTTCATTATTACAAATATGAACTACATTCTTGACATTTATATCTAAGCAAATTATTTTGAAAAAAATAAGTAAATAAAATAATAAAAAAGAGGACCTATCAATCTTTTAGTATAAAGTTACTCTTTGAATTCAAGTTAACCATATTTTCAAAAAAATCAAAATTTCATATTTCATCACATGCATTTATAGAATGAAATTACAAAGTAATAGCAAAGGAAATTTAAAAGAAGCTAAAGCAAAGCTACTCAAGGACTCTCTGTGTACGGGAAGGGGGTGAGTGAGTGAGTGATTATGGCGCAAAAACCAGAGATGATTATGACGCGCCAAACACAAGATGGGATGATTACAATTGAAGTCATTAAAATTCAATGAATAAAAACAAGTAGATAAATGTACCAAATCCAGAGGATGAAGTCATATAAAAACAAGTTAAAAGCACATATTAAAATTCAAGACACAGTCTTCAAAACAAATTACATTAGGTAATAAAAGCCAATCTCTTTTAAATAGTAAAATAAATTACAATTGACCTCTCTTCCGATTAAACGGTCGAGAGGTAAGTCACAGCTATTAAAATATTTCTGGCGAAGATTATTAAAACATGGACACTCAATTAAAATATGATGAACAGATAAACAAACATTACAATTAAAACAAACAGGCTCATTTTCAGCTTTGAGAAGATAGTTATGTGTGACTCTAGTGTGACCAATTCTGAGGCGAGTCAAAAGAACGTCCTCCTTACGATTTCCAGAAAAATCCCAATGCTCAATTCTAGGCTTGACGTTTTTCAACTTGTTGTGATGCTGAACATCCCAAATTTGCTGCCATTTTTTTCGGACCTTTCCTTTGATGACACTGCAGATATCTCTAAAAGGGATAAGGCGACTGGACAGTTCAACAGCAGATTTGGCTGCGATATCTGCAAGCTCATTTCCCTTTATTCCAGCATGTCCAGGAACCCAGCAGTACAGGACTTCATAACCTCAAATTGTTAAATTTATATGAATTTTTAGAACATCCACAACCACAGGATTCTGATTGTTGGGAAAAGCTTCCAAGGATTTAAGAGCACTATACGAGTCTGTATAAACTATGAACTTTCTATGGCAGAGCTTTGATATGTACAAAAGACCATAATGTATTGCAGTTAGTTCAGATGTTATGACTGAGCAAGCATGATGCAGGCATTTGCCCTCAATGTAAATCTTCAAATACAAAAGCCGTCCCGACATGATCATTTGACTTCGATCCATCTGTGTATATCGGATAATAACTGCTATATTTCTGCCTGTGCTCAGCAAAGAATTGTCTGTAAACGATCTCGTTAGTGCTTGCCTTCACGTGATGTTTGAAAACATCAAGCAGCTGAATACGTGAATTTTCCCAAGGTGGGATTTCAAAGTTCTGTACTGCTTGGGGGGGGGGCATATCAGAGAGGGAATGTTCCTCAATGATAGGGCGAAGTCTTAAAGGAAAGATAGGAATACAGGATGGACGTGTTTCAAATAATATATTACACTCATTATCAAGTAAGCATAGCTTATTGGGATGTTCAGGTTGTGATAGAATATTAAAATATTGCAAAAGGGACAATTGCTCACGCCTCAGATAAAGTGATGGTTCGTTAGAGTCAACATACAGGCTCTGGACAGGAGAAGTCCTGAAAGCTCCTGAACAAATCCGCAGAGCTTGATTGTGAACAGGATCGAGTTTTAACAAAACTGATGACCGAGCGGATCCATAAACAACTGAGCCATAGTCCAGTCTAGAGCGAACAAGGGCTCTGTAAATGCGAAGCATGGAGCAACGCTCTGCACCCCAGGAGGTGTTCGCCAACACTTTTAAAATATTTAGTGTTTTTAGACACTTCTTTCTCAGGTTTAAAACATGAGAAAGGAAAGTCAATTTTCGGTCGAACGTCACTCCTAAAAATTTTACTTCGGGCGTAACTGGAATAATTGTACCATTCAAATATAACTCAGGTTCAGGATGCAGACCACGCTTCCTACAAAAGTGAACACACACAGTTTTCTGTTTCGAAAATGTAAATCCCTGTTTGTCTGACCATTCTTGGATCTTATTCAGAGCCATCTGCAGTTGCCGCTCTACATATCTCATGTCTGCTCCTCGACAGCTAATCTGCAGATCATCAACATATAGAGATCCCAAGATGGTGGGAGGAAGTTCTTTTAATACAGAGTTTATTTTTAAACTAAACAGGGTTACACTAAGCACACAGCCTTGAGGCACACCCTCTTCCTGTTGAAAAACATCCGAAAAAACAGAGCCAATCCTTACTTGAAAAGTTCTAGCGTTCAAGAAATTCTGTATGAAAATTGGTAGGTTGCCACGCAAGCCACTCTCGTGAAGATCCCGGAGTATACCGTATCTCCATGCCTTATCATAAGCTTTCTCAATGTCGAAGAATATTGAGACAAGGTGACTTCTTCTGACAAAGGCTTTTCGAATAGATGTCTCTAATAGAAGCATATTGTCTACGGTCGTTCTCCCCTTTCGAAAACCGCTCTGATAAGGCGATATAATATTATTCTTTTCCAAGAAGTAGACTAGGCGGCTGTTTACCATCTTTTCAAACAGTTTGCAAACACAACTGGTAAGGGCAATTGGCCGATAGTTCGAGGGATTCCTCGGGTCTTTCCCTGGCTGTCAATGAATGACAATAGCTCTCCTCCATGCACTGGGAAATGTACGCTCCTTCCACACTCTATTGTAAAGTGTGAGAAGGGCACTCAGTGACTTATAGGACAGATGCTTTAGCATTTCATAATACACGCCATCCAGACCCAGACAAGACCTATGTGTCTGCAACAAAGCTCTCTTTAGTTCAACCATAGTAAAGTCTCTATTGTACGGCTCAAAGTTGGAAGAGTTGAAAGCGATGGGATTTTTTTCAGAGTGTTGCTTGATAGAAAGAAATGCAGGTGAGTAATTTCGGCTGGAAGAAACGGCAGCAAATGTCTCACCAATTGTATTTGCAATTTCTTCTATGGAGCTAATCACTCGGCCATCTTTTTCCAGAAAGGAAAGTGAGTGGTCTTTATACATTCCACATGCTTTTCGAACTCTTTCCCAAACCCGCTTACTAGGCGTAGAGGATGTTATTGAGGACACATATGAAATCCAGGAATCCCTCTGGCTCTGCCTTCTTACTTTCCGTGCATTTGCTTTGGCTCTTTTAAAAGCTATGAGGTTTCGCAGAGTAGGATATCTACGAAAAATACCCCATGCTTTTTTCTGTTTTTTCAGTGCTTCATGACAGTCGCGATTCCACCACGGTTTCGAATATTTTAGTAGTTTTCCTGATGTTCTAGGAATGGAGAGCATAGCTGCCTGAATAATAGTATTAGTAACAGCTTCAACAGCGTCATCGATATGCACACCTTCTACCATTTGATGTGTGAGCTCTGCAATGGAAGAGAAGAGTTCCCAGTCTGCCCTGTCCAGGATAAAACGAGGGAGTCTCGTCATGGGATTTGCTCCTCTTCGTGCAAGGGACACAAAAATAGGATAATGATCGCTGTTGTACAGGTCATTTCCGACACTAAAAGTGCAAAATGGCAACAGAGATGGTGAACAGATGGCAAGGTCGAGAGCATGGAATGTCTTTGTAGGCTCATGGAAGTAAGTATCCTGCCCATTATTCAGGAGACAAAGGCTATGATCTTCGATCATCTGCTCAATTTGTCTCCCTCGGCAATTTGTATCTTTACTACCCCAGAGCGGACTATGGCCGTTAAAATCTCCTATTATGATGAAAGGCTCAGGCAGCTGCTCTAAAAGACCATTTAAATCTTGCTGATCAATATGCTCATTTGGAGGCAAATACAGAGAAACGACTGTAACAACAATATCAAAATTTGTTTGAGTAGCGACAACTTGGATGTCGTCAAAGAAAGCACATTTGAGGGATAATCCAGTGAGGTGAGGAGACCTACACCTCCACTGGCACGTTCACCTGCAATGTTATCTTTCCTGACGAAAGAAAACCTTCGAAGTTTTGCCTGTTGTTCTGGTTTTAGATTTGTTTCCTGTATTGCGAAGCATACAGGATGATAAGCATTGATTATGGCTTTGATGTCGAGCAAATTTCGGTGGAAACCGCGACAGTTCCATGAGACGAGGGTGGCCATTATGATTGATGTTTGTTGTTCCTGTGTTCCTTTTTAGTTTTGCGCGGAAGCAGATGATCGGGAACTTCTAGACCGTCTTCCACTTCCATACTGTCTGAATCTGCAGATTCAGAAATAATTTTATTTGGAGAACTATTGCTGGGACTTCTATTTTTGGTTTCTATTATTGGAGGCACAGTTTTGGGTTTGCTCGGGATTGCTATTTCTTTATTTTGTATGGTATGTGTTGGATTTTCTTTGTTCTTGCTTGCAGGCTGCTGGTTTTTATTTGGTGGAGTCTGTGTACTTATGGAAGTTTGGGTGGCTATTGTGCGGGTTGATTTCACGGCATTGGCATATGATTTGTTTGATATAGGCTGTGTGCTTTGAACTTGTCTTCTGGCTTCGGCATACGAAATGTTCCTGGTAACTTTTATGGTCTGCACATCCTTTTCTAATTTCCATTTCGGACAGGAACGAGAAAATGCTGGATGGTTGCCCTTGCAATTTATACACAGTGCTGCAGCGGTACAATTTTCGCTATCGTGGCCAACCGACGAGCATCGAGCGCACGTCAGGGTCCCACGACAGGACATCTTGGAATGGCCAAAACGCTGGCACTGGAAACATCGCATAGGGTTTGGAATGTATGGACGTACAGGACAATTGAGGTATCCAGCCTTAATATTCTTAGGCAGATCAGGCGATTTGAAGGTCAGGATCACGTGTTTGGTGTCAATCAACTGACCTTCCTTACGCATCTTGATCCGCCTAGCGCCACAGACATTTTGGTCAGCTAACTCGGAAACGAACTCTTCTTCTGAAACAGAGAGAAGGTCGATTTCCGAGATAACACCTCTACAAAAATTCAGAGTTTTATGCGCTGACACAGTTATAGCTACATTTCCAAGTTTGGTTTGTGACAAAAGGGAAGCAGATTGTGTTGGCGAAACAGTATCTATAAGCAGGTCTCCAGAACGGAGACGCTTAATATTCTTTGGCTGATCTATGCATGAGTTAATGTATTTGCTTACTAGAAAAGGAGACATCTTTTGCAGTTCACCAGAACGACAAGAGACAACTAGGAAGCGCGGATTTTCAGTAGTTTCCTTTGCATTTACATCAGTACGGGTTTTCTTACTAATAGGTTTCTCAATTATTTCTATATCTTGTTTAATTTCGTTTGGGTCAGGTTTTTTTAGTATGAAAATTGAAGCCATGTTTAAAAGAGAAAAAATTCGGGTCCGACGGCCCCGCCCACCACGGAGCCCTACAAGGGAACACAGATTCCTGTGTTAGGGCTAGCTGGACCTATACGCAAACTGAAGCCCCACAGTCGGCTTTCCCGAAAGCAGGTACTCCCGAGAGCTTGACCCCAAGCCACTGACACAAGGACTAGTGACCAGCCGATTGACACCCGTGAGGACGACTAAGGTGCCTCCCGTTTAGCTGAAGCAGAGGCCAAAGTAGTGTGTTGGGGACAGTACCTCGCCCCTCAACTACCAGGACCCTCCTTTCCAGCGACTCGGGTCTCCACGCACGGCAAACACGTGGGCAGTTTTCTCGCCACTCGAAAACTAGAAACAAGGTCTGTTCCAGCCTCTTGTGACGAGCCCCAAACTCCGTAGAGAGAAACCACAAGGGAGAAGGGAAGGGAAAAAGTTCCAGCCAAGAGGAGAGGAGACGGAAAAGAGGATAGATCACTGGGGCTCCAGGATCGTGACACCCGTCTCACCAAGAAGATGATCCCCTGAAGGGCTAGGGTACCTCGGGATTGCCACACCCGTACTCACAAAAGTGAGCCCCTGAGGGCATACGGGAAGGGATGCTTTTATTTATAGAAAAGCAAGAAAGGGCTGTTAGAGCATTAGTTGAGACCTTAAGCATAGCATTTAAAGGAAGGTAAAAGTGAACCCGAGATAAGATCTGACATAAAATTTATTATTAAGTTTGTTTATATTGAAATTAAAAAATAAAATGGTAAAATTTATCAAAACCTTTAAAAATATATATAATCATTTTGAAACTTCTGGGAAATGTCTGTTACAGTTCCTCCTCCCACAATGACTCCTGAATCATTCCAATGTTTTACAGTCACCTCAACACCAAAATATTAGCAAGTGTAGTACTCTCTTGCTGCTCTATATTCAATAGCGTTAATTTCCATTTTAGATCATCTATGTAAGAATTCTTGGGTGGACTTCCTATGCAACTGATACAGTACTAACGAAAATTTTTTGCATGTAATAATAAAAGCATTATATCATCTATACAGGCTTTCCCTGAATGACGACGGCCCTGACTGTTACAGTATTTCAATGTGACATCCAACAGAATCTGTCAGAATTTTTTAGTAATCAGCACACTGTGCATCACTGAAAATTATCGAAACTATCTCTCGAATCATACCGATAATTTTGAACATGGATAATGAAGTTCCCACGCGTCACTGAAAATTCTTGAAAGCACCTCTTGAATCGCTATGATTATTCTGGTATATATAACCTATTGCTAATAAATCTAGTAGTTCATGCCGGGCTACAAAAATGTTACGTCGAGCACATATTCCATCTGCCTAGCAGGCGAACTCTTCAACCTAGTTGTTTAATTTTGTGCTGTTTTTCAAATACATTGGATATCAAAACTAACATTACAGAAAGAAAACAAACCTGTCATTACTACTGTTACAAAATGCCCAACCGCAGTAAGATAGCTTCCCCCGCAAGGCGGGTTTAGGGTTGCAGACAATGGCAAGGGAAGGCAGGGTTGTCATATTTGTCTCAAAATCACCCATTTAGCTACACTTGTAGACAAAATTGGCAATATGCCATAGACGGACGGAGAACATTCTAGAATGAATTCTTACCAGTTTGGCATGGAATATTCTCGATGGCAGACGAAAAGCTATATAAATGCCGTCTGTACATGGAGTAACAATATATCGTAGTGCATCGTCGAGTCAATCGTGAATCTTATCGAAAAGTATCTTGAGTGTGTTGAGCTCTGAGATCGATCGACCAAGTCAGGAGCTGTATTTAGTGTTTTGCCGTGAACTTGTCTTCATCATTGTAGCCTGAAGGCTGTGTTGCTGATTGTTTCAGCAAGCTTATCATTGTTTTTTGATGACTGTAAGCTTGTTTTTGGAACTGTCCTGAATAATACTTGCAAATAAATTGTGTTTTGATGCTTCATCAAGTGTTGTCGTCAATCACTCCAAATCCACGAACCCGTAGAAATGCAACACTATAAGGAATTTATTTCACAGATGCAGATATAACATGAATGCATAACTCTTCCTATTTCTACAGACATGCCCAGATGTTTGATGTGCAGGCGTTTTGTAACATGGCAGAAGTCTGCACATTAGTTAAGCTCCTAAGCACTTGCCAAATAGGTGTACTTATCCATGCCACTTATTCATGCCACAAACTTAACTCACCCATCCGAAAAGGCTGAAATATTGCTAACAACTGATGCTTCCGATACTGCCATTGGAGCCGTTTTATATCAGATTGTGAATAATGCAAAACAACCCTTAAGTTTCTTTTCCCGAAATTTGACATCAGCACAACAAAAATATAGTGCCTACGACAGAGAACTCTTAGCCATCTATACAGCAGTAAAACATTTCAAATACATCTTGGAAGGGCGAACTTTTGCAACATACACGGATCACAAACCACTAACATTTGCCTTCCAACAAAATTTGGAAAAAGCTTCGCCACGACAAGCTAGACAACTGTCATATATTGGCCAGTTCTCAACCGATATCCGATTCATACAAGGGCATGAAAATACCGTCGCTGACGCTCTCTCTCGCATAGACACCATTTCTGTACCATCTGCAATAGACTTACAAACTATAGTAGACTGTCAAGAAGATGACGACTTGGAGATACTAAAAAACAACTCAAACTTAAAAATCCTACAGATCCCTATACCGGACAGCGACAAGAAAATTTACTGTGATACTTCTACAAATTATAATCGACCATACATCCCTGCAAAGTTTCGGCAGAAAATATTTTCTTCAATCCATAATTTATCTCATCCTGGAATAAGAACCACGATAAAATTGATAACACGATGTTTCATATGGCCCAATATGAATAAAGACTGCCAACTATGGACTAGAACATGTTTATCTTGCCAAAGATCTAAAGTTCACAGACATACACAGTCATCTTTGGGAGAATTCAAAGTACCTCCACACAGATTCCAGCATTTAAACATAGATCTGGTGGGTCCACTACCTCCTTGCAAAGGATTCAAATACCTTCTAACCATCATCGATCGTTATACACGATGGATCGAAGCGGTACCGTTAGATGATCAATCAGCAGAATCTATTGCTAAAGCTTTGATTTATACTTGGTTTTCACGCTTTGGAATTTCGAATCGCATAACATCTGACCAAGGTCGGCAATTTGATAGCCAACTTTTTCAAGCTTTAGGAAAATATCTTGGTTTTCATACAAACACTACAACTGCGTACCATCCACAGGCAAATGGCCTGATCGAAAGACAACACTAAACTTTAAAAGCAAGTCTCAAATGTCATCTACTCGAATCAAAATCATGGCTGGAAGCATTGCCTTTCATTCTTTTAGGCATAAGATCTGCCATCAAGGAAGACCTAGGTTGCTCATCTGCAGAACTTGTATACGGAACCCCTTTAGCATTACCTGGTGAATTCTTTTCAACAGTACCTCATATGAAACAGTCTGAATTTTCTCAAAACCTTCAGAAAATAATAAGAGCTATGAAGCCAAGTTCTACCACCACCCATGGAAGTAGAACAGTCTTTGTTTCTAAACATCTTTCCAACTGTTCTCACATATTCCTATATAACAACATTAATAATTCGTCGCTACAGCCTGTCTATGTTGGACCGTATCCTGTAAGAGCAAGAAAGGATAAGTACTTCGATATTGAAATCCAAGGAAAAGTTAAAAGAGTTTCAATAGGCAGACTAAAGCCATGTTTCCTAGTGCAAGATTCTGATATTCCTTTTCAAAACTCCCATTCCAAGAAAGCGGAACTTGGGGAAACACCTGCACTCAAGAACACTGAAGAAAATTCAGAAACTCATCATAAAACCAAGACTACTAGAACCGGCAGACATGTGAGGTTTCCCAGTCACTTTAAAGACTATCTTCCATAATCACTGTCACTAGGAAGGGGGTGTGTAGTGTTGCTTCAGTTCCGTCAAGTTTCTAATTAAATTTAGTTAAAGCGGAATGGCAACACCATCTAGTGTCTGCGAAGAATGAAGTAAACAAACTTCGAGTTTTTGTTACACGATGCTACGTGCATGTAAAATGTAAATAAATCTTATGAATAAGTATCTATAACATCGTAAGGAATAAAATATTGGTTCCATTGGAGTCAGAGAAGTGTTATTTTTCTATATTTGCACACCAGACACTTCACACCACATTCTAACTGTTGGACCCATAAGGGATGTCAAATGACTTACTTTCTCGTCTTGAATTTCTAAGTAAAAATAACTCAGAAGAAAGTTTAAAATAAATTATTATCAGCCTAATGGTTACATAGTATAACTTTCCATTGGGTTACCTAACCTGTGTATGGAAAATAAATCTCAAATGGAGTCTGGAGGCAGAGGATATTTTTGAAAACAAAAGATCAGATTTTAAAAATAAACTTTTATGGGAGCAAAATTTCATATTATTTGTGACATTTTTGTTCTGTTGATCCATCATTGCTTGATGCAACATTATGAAAATTCAATGATTAAGGTGAAAGAGCTCTATTTGGAATAACAATATTTGATAAAATGGGAATTAAACATTTTGGCTAAAGTTTAAATCATTATCAAACCAGTGATTCTTCCCATGACTCCAAATATTTCAGCATACACAATAATTGGTGAAAGAAATTATGATCCCTGCCTAGGATTACCAAGGAATTATTATGAAAGATAGAGTTGCCTGCGGGAAAAGCGTTCATTAAGCATATTATTGTGAATGGTAGTGAAATCTGTGAAGCAATTGTATAAAAATGCTTGACTTACTTAGGGACAGGAAGTTAATTTCCAAGGAGATCTGCAGAAAATTGAGACAAGTCTCCCAACCAAGTAGATGTTGAAGGTTCACTCCACCAAAAATAAAATCCTTGTAAAATTCTTCCTCAGATTAAAAGAGTTCTATGGAGATTGCAATGTGAAACAGGTTCTTCAACAGTTACTCACACCATTCAAAGACTAAATAAAAGAAGTACCTTACAACAAATAGCTAATTTTCCTGCTGGATCACAACTGTTGTGACAACAGGAGCACACGGGAATGTAAGCAGATACTACCTGAAGTAAAATTAACTTGAGAGAAAAAATATTAGTGAGAATAATTAAATAAATCTATTAGTATTGTGTTTTAGATTAATTTTGTAATATTGCATTCCAATGACCATTACCTGTTCAAAAAATAACATAACCAGAATAGTAATTACCGGAAATGGAATTATTGGAAATTTTACGTATTTGTTGCTCTGACCATAAGCCAAAAGCGGACAGTAAAGCTATCACATTTTTACATACATATTATCAGACATTAGATTAGCAATTAATAAAGAAACATGGCAATGCATGATTTCTATTTCAAATTCCATTTGTATTAAAAAATTAAAAATATGTATTCAAAACAAGTCGCATTTCAGATGACAAAGAATCGCATACAGCTCGCGAGCTGTAGTCAAGGTGTGGGTGAGCCGCAGTTTGGCCATGTGTAGGATATAGCATAATCTGCACAGTATCCTTTTCAATAATTCAACAAAACATAAAGCCACATTTTTATGATATAATGATAAAATTACACTTTCGGAATCAAATTTTAAATAATTACTGAAAAAAAAAAAAAAAAAAAGGTTGCAGTGGGGCAAAAGCTTGAATATACAGTAATCATAAAAAATATTACATAATCATAAATAACTATATTATTAATGTTATAAATTAATGTTTTAATTATTTTAATGATTAACTCATATTTAATGGCAGAGTAATTGAAATTTTTCTTTAAATGATTTATGGAGTCTAAATACTTACTGGTTATCTTCTATCAAGTTTGGTTTGGGTTTGGTTTAGTTTAATAAGGCAAAGCATACTAGGGCTACCTACACGAGGGGAGGGATGCCTTCATGAAGGACTTTCTAAGGGAAACTGGTTCGCATACACATTACACCTGGGAAAAACCACGAAAACGCACATGTATTTGGCCTGTTTGCCGGGATTCAAACCCAGGTTGGATCTACCAGTATTTGGCAATTTTATTACTCAGCTGCTGGAGGACATTTAGCTTCTGTAAGATCTCAGGATATGTTACTTACTGTAATATAAACAGATTTGCCAGTTCCTGTAGGTCCTATAAACAAAGTTGGTTTTCCATGATGGACAAGTAAAGACATAAGTGTACTGTAACGAACTGTATCTATTGTTGTCACAATGATCTGATTAACTTGTGCATCCTTAGGAATAGCAGGAGCCCTAGAAACCTCTTCTTTCCAATCGGCCCAATGTCCAGGAGTTTCACCATCTTCCTAAATAAAATAAAATTCACAATACACTTAAAAACATAGTAATTATATACAGCTACATTGTTCCCATGAATGTTTGACACATTTATATCAAAAAATAAAAATTCAACTTTTCATTTTGATTAAAAAAAATTATAATGAAAAACTAACCATCACTACAGTATTTCCCTCCATAATTTTTTCATTTACCAGAAAATAATAAAAATGAGATATAGAATACGAAGACTATTAATAATAGTCTTCGTATTCTATATCTCATTAAAGAAATAAATGTAATAAAAGACTATTTAGAAGCTTAATAAGTTCAAATGAATGATTTCACAGTCTATTAAATGATGCAAATCTAAGAGTGTTTTTAAAAACTAGTAGAGAAAATAATGATAGTGTGTGTAAAGTGTAAAAATAATGATATTTATGTTTTCATGAGAAAGTCAGAAGAAAATATATAGTAGTAAAAATGATTCAGAACTTTAATAAGAAGCCAAATTTTAATCTGCATAATTTTTAAGTGGAATTATGTGTAGGGTCATTACTTATATTGACCAGTTACTTTAATTTGGACTCTTACTATAACCTGTTTTCCATTTTTCTGACCCGAATGTAAATGAGTAGCCGGAATTTGGATATTATGACAGATCATGTTTTTGACTGTGTGTGCACACTAGGTTTAGTTCTTGCTACCTTTGATATTTATGATTATTTGGCTCTGCATTATGTTGCTGCCAACATGTTGATTTTGATGCTCAGGTATAATTATTGAGCCAGCTTTGAGTAAAATTTAAATTGTGTAGTCTTTGACTACTGTTACAATTTTAACTTAAAGTTGACTGTTTCTGTTTAGTTGCCTCACCTCAGTTGTGGTTGATAGTTTTAGCACAAGGAAGTGCACTTACGTTCTAGTTTTTGTTTAATAAAAAAGGTTACTAAAACATTTTCATGATTTGTAGTTATTTCAGATCTAGTGATAATTTGCTTCACATCTGATAAGGTTATTAGAGCTAGATCAAATAAACCCTATATATGAATAAACCTTACTGGTTCAACTTAACAAAAAATTTCCCCCCTCCAATCCGTTTTTGTTGGACAGTTTGAATTTGAAATGAAATTAAAATTAATTGAAAAAAAAATTAATGACAAGCTGAGTTATTATTTTTATTTATGGACTATATACATTAATAAATAGTTATTTTCTATTTTATTGACATATTAATAAATAAATATAAGGCAAG
Organism: Stegodyphus dumicola; assembly: GCF_044657685.1. Classification (NCBI taxonomy): domain Eukaryota; kingdom Metazoa; phylum Arthropoda; class Arachnida; order Araneae; family Eresidae; genus Stegodyphus; species Stegodyphus dumicola. Next base: position 233,622,900 of record NC_140772.1, on the reverse strand, counting down.
AGGATGGACGTGATATTTGCCATTAGTGATTCATTTACACTCATGTCCATAAATTAAGGATAATTCGGAGTCATGCGGAAATCAAACTCTAAAATAAATATACCACCTGTAAAATCACTACACACATCTTCAAGAATAATATGCAAATTTCAGGAAGTAACCAGATGACACCGATGGTACATCACAATGACGAGAGTGTAAGAGAGTGATATATAAGGAATACAGGCAAAGAATTAAAATTGTTCGCAGGCGCTTTATGAGCATTCCAGTGCAATAACAGAATAGTCATGACACAAAGGACGCATTTGGATGATTTTTTACGCGGTAGAATTATCGGCCCTCTGGAATGTGGGCGTACCAAACTGGAAGTATCAGACGAACTTGGAATTGCCCAGAGTGTCATCTCCAGGCTTTGGCAATGATTCCAAGATGATGGTAATGTGAGTAGACGTTACAGCACAGGTCGCCTCAGAGTTACAACGCCGAATGAAGACCGGTATTTGGCAGTTACTGCCAAAAGAAAAAGGCGGAGCACAGCCTCAGACCTGTCTCGTCAGCTCTCTTTAGCCACTGGTACGAAAATTTCAAGGCAGACCATGTACAGACGCTTAGGGCAGATTGGTCTATATGCTCGTAGACCTGTCAGATGCATTCCACTTACTGCAACTCACTGTCGCCTGCGGTTAGCCTAGAGTAGAGAGCATGCATTGTGGACACTGCAACAGTGGGCTTGTGTGATGTTTTCCGATGAGTCCAGGTTTAGCTTGCAGTCTGATTCTCACCGGACTTTCATATGGAGAGCTCCAGGTACCCGTTACCACCAAGAAAACATCATTGATTGACACCGTTACGGTGGTGCAAGAGTGCTCGTTCAGGGTAGAATTATTCTAAGTTCCAGAACTGACCTGCATGTTCAAATTGGAACCATGACAAGCCAAATTTATCGGGACATCATTCTAGAACAACATGTACGTTTGTTTCGGGGCGCCATGGGCAAACAATTTGTGTTTATGGATGACAACGCCCGTCCTCACCGTGCAAACATCATAAGTGAATGCCTTCAATCAGAGGATATCACCCGTATGAACTGGCCAGCATTCTCACCGGACTTGAATCCAGTAGAGCACGTGTGGGACATGCTTGGCCGACGAGTTGCAGCCCGTCAACCTCCTCCTACACGTCTACCGGAACTTCGGAGAGCATTGCTTTTTGAGTAAATATAAAAATTTGTAATATCCGCCAACATCAGATCGATAATTTGATACTCAGCATGCCTAGGCATTGTACGGACTGTATTGCATCGTCTGGGAGATATACAATGTATTAACAATCATACCAACCATGTAATATTGGTTTTTTGTAAATAGGTTTTTTTTTGTAATTTGCTCCAGGGAGAAAAAATCTCTAATTTTTTTAATAATATCAAACATATAGCATCTTTTATTGCTCTTTACCTTTTGTTTAATAAATAAGCTTTACAAATAAGTCACATTTGTTTTGCTTCTAACTCTTCCTTTGCCTGATTTTGCATTATCCTTAATTTATGGACATGAGTGTAGTTACAAATTTCACTGGTAAGTTTAGGTAAGCAGCAATAGCAGCAGGAACTCCCAAAATTGATGCCATTCTTAGAAAGCAAGCAGGAAAAGGAGCAATTATTGATCAAGCAACGCGATAAAGAAGTACATATTTGATATCATCAAATATGTACAGACTATAAGAGGTTAGAACTATATGTACAACTATAAGAGGTTGTTAGAATTAAGAACTTTTTTTAGAAGATGTAGATAACCCTAATGTTTCACTAACAGAAAGACTGTGGAATAACCTTGCAGAATTGGAAACTCTTCTTTTTACAAATATAGCCACAAAAAAGCTGCAATCTGAAGAACTGACAGGAGGCGAGAATGGAAGAATGTGATGTTTGTTCTTTCTGAAATGGAGGGTTTATTGCAGAAGGAATTATTTCTTCAATGAAAAAAAAAGAAACTAGTTTGCTAGACAATGAGATCTTGCTGTGTATATGTAGATCCAATACACTGAATTTTCTTGAATGACTAACAAATTAAAAAGGCAAAGAAGGCCATCTATGAACTTTCATTAAGAATGAAATTATTCTCAAAACAATTGGAGAATTCGAATCAGAACAGTCAAATTGCAGACATCACAACTGAGTCTTTACCATCCCCTTTCAGCGGTGAACTAGATTTCGGGAAATATTTTTGGATAATATTGAAAAGGCTAAGGCAAAGCGAATGAAAATAAAGAACCACAAGCCTTTAGATATAAAAATGAAAATATACAAACAAGATTTCTACATGGCTTTTGAAGAAATAGAGAAATATCATGGTGCTTGCAAAACACCTCTATTAGAACTTATAAAAATCTATCCTGAAAAGTTAAAAGAAGTAGCCCTAACAGTAACAGCATCCTACTCAAATTAGTGTGGAAAGACTTTTCTCAGCTCTGAAGTTTATTAAATCAGATCTATGGCCCTCCAACAAAGAATATCTTGCCAAAGCTATAGTGTTTCTTTCTTAGAAGTAACTAATGCCAGTTTTTCCATTTCATAATAAATGCTAATTAATATAATAATTTGCTATCCCATAAGTTTTTTCTGTAGCAACTATTACTTCTTTTACATTAAAAAAAAATAAGCTGTAACCCATGTGTATATGTTTACATATATATGAGGGAGTCTGAGTCAGAGTCTTTAAAATTCCAGGAGTCGGAGTTTTTCCTACTGAATCCCCAACCTTACCCAATGTAATAGCCACAATAGCATTTTTGTGAAGGAAAACATTACCCTAAGGAATTACTGTGTGAGTGTAGGAAGAGATGGCAGGACTAGTGCCTTTTTGATTAAGTACAATGCATGGGCATTGACAGCATAGGAAAATATGTCGAAGGATCTCATTTGAAAAGGTTTTAAAGTAACAGGCATCTTAAATGCAACAGATAGAACAGAAGATGATATATTGTCAGAAAACACACTATCAATAGAAAAAAACAAGAACAAAAACTACTGCTACATGCACATCTGCTTGTGACGACATCAACAGTGAAATCTGTTTTAGATAACATGTGTTTAAAATAGCTTATAAAAATGGTCAACAAACAAGTTTGGTTGTGAGGTTGTGAAAAAGAAAAACCTCACATGGTTGAGGTTTTTCTTTTTGTATCCATATTCAGTATACATAAGAACTATAAATATAGTTTCTTTATGGTTATTTCAGAAGCAAACAAATAATGCTAGATAGATGAAATGAATCAGTACTTCAGTTTGTCTCATTTTTTTTTTTTTTCAACTGGAATGTAATACATAAGGTAAGATACAACTTTGCTTTTTTGAACTATTCTGTTATTTACAGTAAAAAGCTAAAATGAATTTTTTGGTTTCAAAGAAATAAATAAAGATGTTAAAATTTTGAGTAATTTGTGAAAAATTTAAGGCAATTGTGTTCTAGCTAATTTAAACATAACTGATTTTGACACAACAGAACATATTTTTTGCTTCTTGATTTATTCTATATTTGCTTCTTGATTCTAATATTATCAATGTAAAAATATACATTAAATATATGATTTTTCTAAAGACATTTTCTAAAATACAGTTTTGGAAAGACTGAAATGGAAAGAAAGAGAAACAAATGAAAGTGATAAACAATTGATTTAAGATTAAATAAATAAATAAATAAATAAATAAAACATCAAAATCAGTTAAACCAGAAAAGGTAAAACTGTTTATTGTTGTGAATAAAAATTAATTACAAACTCTTATCATACTTATGAAATTTAACACATTTCAAACATGTGTTAAATTTCATGAGTATGATAAGAGTTTGTAAAACATGATATATTGTTACCATTTTTGTAATTAGTTTCCTATTTTTAGTAGAATGGAAAAATAAAATTGTTCTATATCCATGTGCAATACAGCAACAGACTTATTTGAAGAGACAGCTATGCCGGAAAAGTTAAAACACAAAAGCATGCACATTTAACATTTAATAAATAGATATCTCGTAATTGTACTCTTTTGCATCCATAAAATCGAGAAAATACCAGAATGTTCTTGTGCATGATTAAAAAGCTTATAAAAGCTGGATCAAAATATCTCAGTTCAGTTGCTTACTTAGTGCTGTTATTGATTGTAGCGAATTTGCGGTGAGATCGGATTAGCTTTCTCTGTATTCTTTCTGTATTTAACGTTTTAGTAGTTTAAAATATAACTACTGTGAGATATTGTGATATTGTACAAATATCTCTGAGAAAATTTCAGCATTTTGTTTTATTTCTTGGGATAAGAATAAATTTTATTAACTTTTTATCAACTTGTGCATTCAATCCATTACGAACCCGTACGCACACAACAGTATCATTAAATCTTTTTATTTTAAAACTGTTCTCATGATACAGGTGTTAATTCATTAATTTAAAAATTATACTTGTGTTACAGTAAAGATATCCTTTTAAAAATGTTACTGTAAATATATCCCTGTCATTAAAATGCTATTGTAAATATATCAATATTTTTAAAGAATTCCAACCAGCTAAATACTTTAAATGGATTATTACATGCTTGGATTGGTTTTAGAAAATCCAAATGGTTTCAACATCTAAATTATGTTCATTTGCATTAGTGTTACAACATATTTAAGATTATAAACATAAATTAAGAACTATGTACATAGTGCATTAATAAGTTTTTTACAGATACTTTTCAATTTCATTTCTATAATTTTCTTGCTCCTATCATTTAACTTCTCAGATCTTAAATTAATGACAGTTCAATTGCAAATTTCCTTTTTTGCATACAGAATTTAGGCATTCACATTCTCGAGTCTCTTTTTTTATTACAATGTTGACTTGTTTGAAATTTTCATAATTTAAATGAATAATGGTTTCAAATGTGTTTGTGTACAGTTTTTCTAATTTTTTCTTTCAGTCACTTTGTTTTGTATTTTTTACAATTTAAGTTAGGTTGTTTTTAAATTTTATTATTATTTTCTATGCTTGTAATTCATAGAGATGGCATGTAAATGTGACTCTTGAGATTATGAGACCATTAGAAATATAATTTTACAAACAAACAAAAACAATTTGTTAACAACAGTTGCAATAACAGTTTGTAACAACAGAATTCTTCCCGACATTAGTTGGGAAGAATGCTGTTCGGCATTCATTAATTGTTTGAGTTTAATGGTTTGAATACTAATCCCCTTGATAATTTCTATTTGAAGCATTAAGTACATGGTAATTAATAGTTTACCAGTATTGCTACCTTTTTTATTGTCATTATTTTTTAAAATTTAATTAGTTACAAAAATTTTTACTTTTTCTAGTTTTAATACCACTTTTATCAAATAGATTTGATAAACTAGTTAAAGCTTTAATAACACTTTTATCAAATCGATCTGATAAACTAGTTAAAGCTTTAATAACACTTTAACTAGTTTATCAAATCGGATCTATGGCCCTCCAACAAAGAAAAGCTTGCCGAAGCTATACTGTTTCTTAGAAATAACAGTATTGCTACAATTTTTATTGTCATTATTTTTTTTAAATTTAATTAGTTACAACAATTTTTACTTTTTCTAGCTTTAATAACACTTTTATCAAATCGATTTGATAAACTAGAGAAAGCTTTAATAACACTTTAACTAGTTTATCAAATCGGATCTATGGCCCTCCAACAAAGTAGAGCTTGCCGAAGCTATACTGTTTCTTAGAAATAACTAATGCCAGTTTTTCCATTTCATAATAAAAAGACTGGTTTACATCTTCAAAAAATTTTTTCCACTTCCTGCAACAAGACACAATATATTTGCCATACTCATTTTTCCTCAGATAGAATAAGCTATTTAAAAAATTATTTCTTTTGAACTAAAGATTTATATATATATATATACACATACAGAGAGAGAGAGAGTGTATGTGTATATATATATAGTATATGTAAATGCATGCCCCTATATACAATGCAAGGTTTGTGCAAAATAAATGTGTGTGCATTTATATTTATAAAGTGATGAACAACAAACCTGTGATAATTATGTGTATGTGTTGTGTGTGTACATATATATATATATTATATGTAAACACATGCCCCTATATACAGTGCAAGGTTTGTGCAAAATAAATGTGTATGCATTTATATATACACACACACATACACATTTCTTTTTCTCCCCCTGTCCCCGCCAAATACAGGGCACATTGCATTGTATATTTTTCTCTTTCCCTAAGGTGAAAAAATATGTAGACATAGCTTTCATTACAGCATTTGCTAGGGTATCAAAGTGAGCCAATTAGTAATGGCAAATGAAATGGAATACTATTTTTTGAAAATGAAACAAAGCAAATAAACCTGGAATACAAGAAAACAAGCAATCTCCACTACAAAGCAAGCTCAAAGCTGCATCATGAACTAAACAACTTTTGTTTAATAAATTCTTTGAAGAAAGTAACATATTCATTGACCCATGCATCAAAGAGCAAAACACTCAACAACTGCAGACCATTATCAAAAACAAAAGATGAAAGATGAGCGATTGAATTCTAGCACCCAATAACTCTTAACGACACGTTTTCCATTAAACAATATTTTTTTTTTTTGATGAAATTTCACTAGGAGGAGCTTACGGCATTTGCCTTACAGTTGGATTATATAGGTCTTGCTAATGGTAATTACTTTTAACTGGTACATATATGCACTTTTTCATTTGACCAGATAATATACTTTCAAAACTTTTACAAGTACAGCAGCTTATTGATTTTACTGTTAAAAAACGAAAACCTATTTTAGAACATTAATCAAAATATTGATAATAATAATAAAGAAGTTTAATGGAAGGGAAAAATACTTCTTTTATAAACTGATAATCATAAATTTGGCCATCTGCAGGAAATGGGATTTCAAAAATCAAATCTGTTGCATGAACTCCACCATCAGGCAATCTGCACATTTGATAAGTTTCTGGTGATAATTTACCCTAAAAAGTGAAAAGTATCAATTATAGTAATAACAATATTATTTGAAAAAGACAGACAAAAAAAAAAAAAAAAAAAAAAAAAGGTTAATTAAATAAATTTCTCATTTATATATCATCAAGTATCAAGTCCTTTACAATTAATAATGAAATTTACAGCTTGTTGGAAAGGAACTTCTTTACTACGTAACAAAAGAGAGATAGAGAAACTCAATTTAAGAAGAAAAAGTTTCCATATTTCCTCTTTCTCTTCACATAATTTCCCCTATTATTTTTTAATTAATATTATATATATGATGCACCGCCCAAATACTTACATTAAAACTGAAATTTTGTATGGTATGTATCGAATCCAAACTTCTGGAAATATTTTTTGCAATAAAAAACCTTTATTGATACTGAAAATACTGTCAATCTCCACAATACTTAAAAATTGTCCAATGCTTCAAAACCATTAATGGAATAAAATATTTATGACATTGAACAAGTAAACAGAGCTATTAAATTTCATTTAAGATTTCAGTCAAAAATACATTATTACAAATACAAGTTTAATTTTTAGAAGCTCTTTTCTTCTTTAATGTAACTTTACAGTATATCATAATTGAATAAACTATGAAGCAGGTTGATTTCCTTTTACCTTCCCATTTAAGAAATCTAAATAACGTTAAAACTTATTAAAATTTTAACACAGAATTATAATTTTACTTGATAAATGACCAGCAGGCAAGAAAAAGAGAAAATAGAAGGGGCTGACAAAGATAACTATCATAGATATTTATAGCTAAGGTACTAGGGTATGAATTTAATATAAATTTTCTGCATCCTTTTGGTGTTAATATTTTAAAATAATATCATGCATTTATTCTCTTAAAGAATTTCAGCTTACACAGATGAGGATGAAATACAACAGAAAACACAGATTAGGAACTGTTGGCAAAGTAACACTAATCAGATCAGAATTATTTTTCTGCTAAACTGCAATACAAAAATGTTCATAGAATGAATGTATTCATTGCAAAGCTTTGCAACTAAAAAAGAGAGCAAATTAATTAATATATATGTATATAGCATAAGAATGTAAAGATAGAACACAAACGGCAATCCACTAAGTGGCCTTTTAAATAGTATAAAAGGGTCGATCCTCGGACTCAGCAGCATTTTCTACTGTGATTTGCCAAGAGAATGAAACAAAGGTTATATGAACCATGAAATGGCCAATATGCATTTTGTTATGGCTTGGGGGACAGGAATGCATGTGAGGCACAGAGACTTTACTGGGACCGATTTCCGATAAGATGCACTTCAAATTGGAAAACATTCGAGCATTTGTATCCCAACAGCTGTGTGAAACAGGATACTTCACCACAGCCAAGCAAGACTCAGGGTGTGAAAGGAGGGTCAGGGCACCGTAACTTGAAGAAGATATTCTGCGTAGGGTGAATGATCAACCGGGATGTAGCATGTGAGTGATTTCCCTGTGCTGTAAACATGTCCCAAATCCACCAAATGATGATTTGCTGTGTGCTACAGAAGAAAAGAATGCACCCCTATTGTAGACAGAAGGTCATCAGTGGACTATCAACCACATGTCGATTTTGCATGCTGGTACCTCCATCAGAATGCAGAGCAGCCAGATTTCGGTGCACATGTTCTGTTATGGACGAGTTCTATTTATGTAGAAGTTGTGATGGGGCATGCGGTTTCATAGATGCCCATGTGTGTGAGTTGTGGGTATTAGAAACACCTATAAGGGTGTTTTTTATACCCACAACTCACACACATGGGCATCTACGAAACCGCATGCCCCATGTCCTCATTCATTCCAGTGGTAGTTCTCCATAAATGTTTGGACAGGGATGCTTCCTGACCATTTGGTTGACCCATAACTCATGCCTTCTATTGTTTGTATGACTTGCTTTACTAAAAGAGAGAAAAATGTGACAACTTGCTCAGAGTTACCTAAATGGTGGATGTGAGCCAAAGCTGATAATACAAACAATTATTTAAATTATACTTTTTGATATTATTCTTTAAATGAAAGTTATAATATTCAGGATTTAAAAAGAGGCAAATAATGAAAACATAAAAGAGCAAAAGAATGAAATTAATATACATGTTTTTAAAGGATTGTTTGATTGTTGTGGTAGATACTTTCTAAATTCCATTGCGAATCAAAAAATAAAAATGGTTCACATCATGATTTACTCATAAATTCTGCCAATGATTAAGTTAGAAGGAAACGAAAAGCTTTGATACACAAGTAGTTTTTTTTATTTTTATTCATTTATTTTTTATTTACTAGGATAGGAAATTTTGCAATTGAAACTGTATGTAAAGTTAGAGGCTAGCAGATTTGAGTTTGGAGAATTTATGAAAGAGAGGAACACTTAATGAAGATAAAAGTGGTAATCACTTTTACATGTACTGTTTATATAAATAACAAAACATTTTAAACATTTCTGAAATTTTTTTACATTATTTCACGACTTTTATATAAGATAAATACACAGATACATTTTGGTCTTCAATTCATCTAAAATTTAAAATTCTATACAGTAATAACAATATATGCAAAATTTTGAAAATGATTACTTAAAACTATATTATCAAATTATTCTGTGATTAGCAACATTTAATCTGACCATTAATACAACAGAATGCCTATACAGTAAGACCCCGCTTAACGCGGGGGGATACGTTCCATCAAAGTAGAGCATAATGCGAAACAGCGCTAAACGAGGCTATCTTTACATGTAAATATTGGGGTTAGGGGAAAATGGCTAGGAAATTGGTTAGGTATTAAATTTAAAAAGTATGTTTTTTTATTAATAAAAATAAAACCAAACATTTATTTCTTAAAGCCCAAATTAATACCACATTATTATTTCTTGCAAAAATAAAAACAAAATATAAATAACAAAACGAATATTCTTAAAAAAAAAAACAAATAAAATTCTATGTCAGTCATATTTAGTTAGCCTTCCGCGTTTTCAGTGTTCTGCCTTTTTGTGACAAAAGCATCTAATGTTGTTTGCCTTTTTCTTTTGCGTTGTTCTCTTAAAAGTTCTTCATAAACGGATAGAGCATCTCTAACACCACGCCTTACTTTTGAGCTCCTGTCAAAATTCGGATCATTTTCAATGAATTGATCCATTATTTCAGTTATGGTAGACAAACTCCTTTTTACAAACGCCATCGAAAGTTCTTTTTGCTCTTCTTCTGAATCACTGCTGTCAACATTTTTGTTTTCTTCTTGTTCAGTTAATTCCTTGAGCTCATCATTAGAAAGACTAGCCGCTGCTTCTTGAATTATTTCTTCGACATCTTCCACATTTACCCCTTCAAAATATCTCTGTACAATACCGCACCAAACAAGAAATACAAGTACACTCTTTCGGATACGTATTTGAAACCTATCGCTGCATAATATTTCGCGGAATCACCGTATGCTGCGAGCGATTTCATGGAATCCCCGGGTTGAAATAAAAGAGTGCTAAACCGAAACAGCGCTAAACGAAACAGCGTTAAGCGGGGTCTTACTGTACTAAGTAAATCTTGCCAATGAACTGATGCAATCTGAAGAAATATTTATTAGCAATATGTATAATGTTTTTAGCATTTATGCAATACTAACATATGAGAATAAAGAAATTATTTCTTCATCTAAAGCAGCATTTCTTAAACTGTGGGTTGCGACCTGCAGCAAGGAGTCAACAAAAAGTTTAGCAGATTTGATATTTCTTAAACTTATAATAATTTTACAATTACCAAATATTTTTATACAGCATATCTAAAAGTAGATAAAGATAAGCTAATACAGACAAAGAAAAAAGGAAAACGTTTTGATGCATTCTTTTTATAATATAAACATTCATTTTACTTGCTTTGCACTAGATGCTGTCATTTCGACTGTTACTTATTTAAAATTTTCACATTGCTCTGTGTCTTAAAATTTGAAATTAAAGTTAATGACCTAAAACTGCAATAGTATATTACAGTACAAGTGAAAACATTGGCAGTTTCACACACGCATGTGTCGGATTTGCGCAATGCTTATTGGGTACCACAAAATTTTCTTAAATATTATGGGGGTCTTGGGGTCGCGAAAAAAATCTGTGAGAAAAAGCGGTCACAACTCAAAAAAGTTTAAGAAACCCTGGTCTAAATTAAAGAGATTAATGAAAGAAAGCTAGTTTATTTTTTCAAAAGACTGCACAAATTTATTTTTAATGTTAATACTCACTGACAAAAGTTCCCTAAATATCATATCTAATTCAACACGAGTTTCTTCATTTGTTGTAGCACACAGGGACCATGTAGCAGCAAAAAAGAAGCAACACTATGAAACAGATTAAAATTTTAAAAAAATACACAAACACATGATCTTTGGGAATAAGTTTTAAATATGAGTAAAAGATTAAAAAAAAAATTAGGTACTTCAGTATTAGAAAAACCACTCCTGCACATTTTGGCAATATTTGGCAGATACAAAAGAATGATGAGTTACAGCTGCAAAATTTATTTATTATATGCAGATTTTATGTTTTACTAATATTTATTCCAAAAAATCAATCAATAAGATTACTTAAAAGCGGGTTTCTATTTTCTTTTGTTCTCATGGAAATTTTGTGGTGATCATTTAACATATTCAATGTGATTGTTCAATTTAACAGTTTTGCAAGAAGATACTGTATTTCTACAGAAATGTTACTGTAATGTTTTTTACTGCATGCAAATACCAAATGTGTCAGTTTTAAAACTGACTTTAAGAACAAAAATATATTATGATTTATGAAAAATATATCATATTTATCTCTAAAAACCATTGAAATTTTATATAAAGTAAAATAAAAATAGGCAACATTATACATTAAAACTGAAGAATTGTTGTATGCATATTTGTCACAGTTTGGTGCATTCTTAGCATTTGATGACTTCTTCTAAGGTGGATATAAGTATCTAAAATGTTATAAACCAGAAAAAAAGTTAAATGTAGATAAAATACATTCATCAAATTTATATTAATAAACTTCTGTTTTGGGTTACTATACAAACCATATTATTTACAAAACAGAAACATCAATATTTTATTGTGCTTAAAAATAAATTATTTATTTGAAAAAATGCTTAGTCTTATTTCAAATTAATGCAGTTTTACTATGAAGAAGGGGCAAATCAAATGTCTGCAACATATGAAAACTACTTACAGTCATACTTATCTTATATTTTGAAAACAAAAAAGTTAAATTAAAAAACATAAATTGTTTAAATTTTTCTACTTGATATAAAATGATAAATTTATTAGTATACAGCATTTTATGAGATGGCAGAGCCACCATGTAAGTAACATGTATTTAACAAACTTCCATTTTATGAATGATTTTTATGGATGAATATGTTCACAAGAATAAAATATTTCTATATTAAATTTCAATATGAATCCAAAAAATAAAAAAAAAGGAAACACAAAATTTATGAATAACATTAAAGTGATATTTTTCTAATAAAACTGACCTAAAATAAAATTTAAGCTTTGCAGCTTCAGAATATTAAAAATCTACTTGTTGGCTCATAATGTAGAATATTGTCAGTTCACAACAAAATATTTTAATTGGACTAATATGTCAGATTACCATAGCCCAGGACTTTCTATGATAGTTAAAAACAATATATGTTAAAATAGTTTTTGACATAATTGTATGAAAATAATAAAAGAAATTTTGTTTTTAATATCAATATAACTTTCAAAAAATGTTTCTATCACCATTTTCGAAAGAAGATATATTTATGCATGGACATGGATCCTTTTTTAATCTAAAAAATCCATTAAAACTTTGAGTTTATAGTGTTAAATTCTTCACACCAAATTAATTAAGGAAAGTTTTATGGCACTTAAAATTTTCCTAAATATGCAAAAAAATTCTTTGATACAAAAAGATCATTTATTATAACAACATTTCATTTGAATTTTGCAAAAATTTATCTTAAATATTTATCTTAAATAGTTGGAAATTCGTATGCTATAAAAAATGTTTTAGTACCAAAAGAAGAAATATACGGAAAAATTTACAGATCAGTTAACAGGAAAACAGTGATTAAGAAGCACTTTATTAGTATTTTCAGTACATTTATTCACTCACAAGCAGTTATATCATTGCAGAGATATCAAACTTCAATTAAATACTGCAAGAACTTACAATGACAGCAAAATTAGCATATATTTTTTTTAAAGGGTATTTGCTTTTTTTGTGTGTATGTGTGCCAATTGATGTTACCTAAAAAAATTTAAATTCACTAATCTTACTTAAAAAATTTTATTTCTAAAACTAAATTGAATATTAGTGCACAAATTAATAACCCAAATTAAAAATGTTTCAATTCATGTATACTTCAGGAATACTTTAACTAAAAATTCAAAAGAAAATACCCATTGATAATTAAAAATCTAGCTGTTCATAAGTAATACCATGCATCCATTTCTGCTCTAATGAAGAACAGTGAAAACAATTTATTTATAGTTACCAGATTTTGAACAACTTCCGACACAGTTCTCTTAGCAAGCTGATTACACCTCATTTTTTTTTTTTCAGAATGCAGACTTAATCAATCATTTGCAATCAACAAAAAATAAATAAATGAATTAAATTATGATCAATATATAAAAGAGGTTCAATAATAAATTCAGGTATAAAATTACCATTTTGATGTTCAAAAAAATATGAGCTCTAGCGAAATAAACACTTGAAAGTTGTATTTTATGGATACTGGTAATATTTTAATGTCTATGCATAATTTAAGTATAAATATCACTTTTCAATTTTTAAGTAATTAATGAAATGACAATACCCAAAAGCACAAATAAAGTATTACAACAACAGTAAGTTAAATGTAAACAATGTTTAAGATTATTATAAATTTCCAATTCTATAGATGAATAAAGAGCAAACTACACTGTTCCAAAATTAGAATAAGCTTCAGAAATTATGCAGGTCCTGGATTCAACCAGACCTTAAAACCAGAGTTTAAGGAAAAATTACAGAAAAATATTCAGCAACTTTCTGCTTTAAATTTAGATACTAAGTTTATTCTCCAGAAATACAAAATTTTTTTCATTTTCTTTTCTGAAATCTTATAAAATGCACACATACTTTCAAGAATATAAAAACTTGCATTTCAGGCATTTTCTGAATCCAAGAAAAACCATCAAATAAACAGTCTAGTAGATTCATCAAAGATTTAATACGATTTGCATCAGTAGTAGGAGAAAGTTCCTATTAAATAAAATGCAGTATTTCATTGGACATATTTTTACTTTTTACTAAGAACAAGGTTTATTATTTAGTCCAAGGTTTAAATTTAAGGTAATAAGGAATTAAAACAAATTTAAAGAATAAAGATTAAGGGAAAAATCAAAAAATCCCAAAGCAACAGCAGCACAAATTTTTAGAGAAGAGGAATGATGATACTCACAAATCTAATAGCATAAAAGTACCTATACCTTCACTAGTTGAATTAATCTTTACATTTTACAAACATATTTATAGACAATACTATCTCAGAGAATTTTACAACATCCTCATTTTTAATAAAAGCAAAGAATTCTTGTAAGTATTTATTCTCACTAACACATCAATAAATTAAAATAATAACTTTAAACTATTCATAATGTACTATTCTAAGTTTTATGTAACTAACATCATGGCAAAAATATGAATCTAGCTTTTGTAGCTGTTTTCATTTAAATGTATTTTTATATTCTGCTTTATGTTTTACACTATGTTAATACAGAAAGTTACATCTTTTAAGTGAAAAATATATACAAAATATTGTAAAGACATAACTTGGTTTTTTTCTCAAAATACAGATGATGAAGATTGATGGTTTTAGTGTAGTGCCAATGATTGGCTATCTTTTTATGCTTGTGTAATGCATATCACATTTCTGTTAACTACCTATAATACACAGGTGGTTTGGTGTGATGCAGATTATAACTTTTAAAAGCAGAAATATTCATAAATTAATAGAAACTATATTAAATATATAATATTCCAATTTGATTAGCATTTTAATTAAAAGTAATAATTATGTAAAAAGAAATTATTGCACTGAGAATAGTCATATAATAATGTAGTATGGTTACTGTATAATTTTTCTCACAAGTGCTGAAAGAAAGTTTCATGTATGTTAATGGGCTCACACGAGGCCGAGCGGTAAAGTCGCTGAACACTGGTAGTTCGGTCCGAGGTTCGAATCCCGTGAACGGGCTGGCTGCATGGGCGTTTTCGTGGTTTTCCCTATGTGTAACGTGTAGTTTCCCTTAGAAAGTCCTCCACGAAGGCATCCCTTCCCTTAGGCAGATAGCCCTCGTGTGCTTTGTCATAATTAAATACACTAACACCAACACCATGTATGTTAATGTATATTTCAGATACTGAAAGTTTAACTTTTGTATGGTCACTAAAAAAATGGTATCAAAATTATCCTCATAAATCAAATGCAAAATTTTGGAAATAAATGTATTAAATTGTTGTAAGCAATTAATCTTTAACTGTTGCAAAAACCTATGTATGCCATCTTCAATAAGATTAGGATGTGACTTTATTTACTTAACTAATATCTAATCTTTCTGTCATTTAATTTAAAAGGACTTTGTGATATTAAAAATACAGTCAAAAGTCATTAATTCGGACACCCATAATCCGGAATGATCTATAATCCGGACCTCAAAGCTACAAACTTTCTGCGCATGCGCCGCGTTCACGCATGCGCACAGGCATTTACGAGAGCGCGTAAGACCCTTACGGCTGCGAATTTGTTTGTGCGCATGCGCGTTTAATGTGTAACGGAGTTATACGCTAAGCTAAAGTTATCTAATTCAGTTAATGATGCAGATTGCGTTGTTCCTTAATCTTCGAATTGGATCCGGCTTATTATTTTTTGCAGACTGTTAGAGCAATTTTATAAAAGTAAGCTTGAACTTTCGATTATGTCAAATAGAATTTCCGATATATATTTACTACAAAGCGAAAGTATGTTTTGAAATCCGAAATCTGTTTATCAATTTCACGCTGCTCTGCGGCAGAGGGGGGGGGGCAGAAATGTAATTATTAGATTATGATAGATTAGAAAGATTATGTCAAATAGAATTTCCGATATATATTTACTAATATGTAATTTGTATCTACAAAGCGAAAGTACGTTTTGAAATCCGAAATTTGTTTATCAATTTCACGCCGCGGATTGGAAGTTGATCTCTGAGCACTATCCTTATCTTCAGGGCAGATGTTTTTATTTTATTTGGTTTATAATTCCGTACTAAGTGTAGTATTTCATCTCGATGTACTCCGTCTTTGATATGATTTAAATCAAGTTCCTCGTCATTATAATTCGCTTCCGATAGTGAAGAAAGTGACCCAGAGGTTATTGAAAACGAAAACATTTCGATTGACAAATTAGTCGGTATTCTCAACACAGCAATTATAGGACTTGAACAGCGGAACTTTGTAACGAAACAAGAAATTATGTCTGTTTAATAGAATTAAAGAGAAAGTATTATCACATGAAACGAAGCAACTTACATTGAAGGAAATGTTTAATAAAGTAAACAAATAAATATTAAGCTTTTTCTTTTTGTAAATTTTTATACCCTTTAGATCATAATTGTTCTTTATTTCATAAATTACGGTTTCATATTTTTAATTTTGTAATTTCTGCATGCCATCTTACCAGATTTAAACTGATTATCTATAATCCGGAAAAATCGATAATCCGGAATCGATGAAGTCCCGACGAGTCCGGATTAACGACTTTTGACTGTACTGAATAAAATTCTAAAGAAAATAGACTTTTCTCACCTTTGTAGGATAACTCGAGACATATGATAAAAGAGGAGGGCAAAAGTAAAGAAAAAGTTTTACAATTAATTCTTTATGTGCATCATTAATTGATAGTGGAAGCTCATTTAACCAAGAAATTAGCATTGGTTCCCAACCTAATGAAGTTGGTTCCATGTAAATCATTCCACATCTAGAAACCTATAAATTGTAAAGAAAAAGCAGTAAAATATTTGATATGAACATTAAATTTACTTCTTTCTAAAATAATAATTAATTTACATTAATAGCAAATGTTTTATATCAAAAAGGATAATATATAAATTTAATGAAACTATCTAATTAGAATGTATGAACCTGTTTTAGATAGTACTTCTGCATGACTAAGAAGTTTTAGTAAGTTTTTAAGATAGTTTCATGTATCTGCATTTGTTACATAAGTATAAAATAAAAATAAGCATAAAACAAATTTTGCCTACTAACCTGAAAAGCAGGAAAAATAATAAAGATAATTATTTATGAATTACTTAAAAGTCTGTCTAGGTATTAAGGAACTAACCGCAGATTAGAAGGTATAACTCAATTTAATCTCAGTAATTATTTTTAATAGTTGATCAGTAATACATCTAACTCTCTGAAAAACTTAAATGCATATTATTAGGATAAAATACAATTTGCTCTGGCATAAAATAAGAACTAAGTCAAATAAATAAAAATTTAGAATTAACATTTTCTTTTATTTACAATATTAAAGAGAGAAAAGTGATACTATTCCATTAGAGCAGCATCAGTTAAAATTGTTTGGCCACCAGTCATTGTCAAGTATAAAATTATGAAATAACAATAGAATTCGAAAGAGTTAAAAAAAATAGTTCTGTAAAAAGTAATTAATTTTTTTAAAATTTTCTTCATTCTTAAAGAAAGTAAATTTTTCTTTTTAAATATTTAACTTAGATTATTTCACACATAAATAAAAAATAACAAAATAAAAGGAAATTCAATCTAAACAGGTGGCATAAAATTACAAATATCATTCAACATCACAGAAAAAATTTCAGTTTTTGAATATAACTAATGCCACATAAATTCTATCAAATATGACTCTATATAATGATCAGCAGTGCCCTGCTAACAATTAGTTCTCCACTTAACGCTGTCCAACAACCACTCCACAGTTTGGGTATGGCATAGAGTTTCATGGTCTATAAAATTATAACTGTGATTCACAGGGAAATATTCATATCCAGCATTTCTTAATTAGTCTTTCTTATGTTCTTTTCAGCTGTCTGAAAATATAGTGGTGTTTTTCTGAATGGCAGTCATCAACGTTGTAGCAAAATGATTGGGAATGGCAACCAGAAAACATTCTTTGCTTTCCCTGCCTACCACTGTTCAGAAAGAATGCATATTCTTTCCGTTGTTTTTTCTTTTTGTGAAGAAACTTTTGTCTATTTCTACGATTTTGTTGGCTCCACCAGTTTTATTTCTTTTACAAGACATCAAACTATTTGCACATACCTTCCGCAAGTAGTTATTCCAATCTATTGTCATATTATGGCTGATTTCTAACTGAAATTGACCAAATTCAATTGATGTCAATTTCTGATACCACACAATAGATAAAACAAATGGCACTGAGGAAAGAAAGACAGGAGCCTTAAAACCATGTTTTGGTTCTTAATCCTTTTTTTCACAGTAACAATGTCATATAGGAGGATTGTTTGAGTCAAAAGTTAACTTCATCAGATGCTTTTGAGAACAAAGTCTATTGCTATGAATTATTCCTTTGTCCTGAAAGAATCTCATGGCAGCCTCTTTGTCCTTAGGTAATTGCCAAATTGTGTAATCTATCGTACTAAAAATGACAAAAAAAAAAAAAAAAAAAAAAAAAAAAAAAAAAAAAAAACAAGTGATGATATTTCAAACAAAAGCTAGAAATCTTCAGCAGGTTGTTGGTGCATTTTTAACTGATGCCGCTCTAATGAATCGTATCAAAAAGTTTAATAAAGAGAATCTTACAGTAGC
The DNA here is from genome assembly GCF_044657685.1 of Stegodyphus dumicola. NCBI lineage: Eukaryota > Metazoa > Arthropoda > Arachnida > Araneae > Eresidae > Stegodyphus > Stegodyphus dumicola. The sequence goes on along the minus strand of NC_140772.1, from coordinate 233,604,047 downwards.
TGGTGATGCAGCTTCCAAATCCATAGGTTCAAAAATTAAATTTGTTGTTGGTGCCAACTGAATTATTTCTCCACTCATCAAGCATAATTTTTTGTTATCATCAAGCACAGTGTTCATGTTTTCAATCCAAATAGCATCCACAGGACCATCAAAAATCAACCATTTGCGATCTGGTGTCTAGAAGATCCCATTTAGAAAAACTCATTTTGAATAACCATTTTTGTAGATAATATAAACAAGATAAATGAATTATTTTAATATTAATTCAACTAAAATATGTAATATTAACTCAAAGTCTTTCATAAGACCCTATTAGACAGTCAAGTGAGGCATCAGTATTTTTGGAATAATATAAACAAGATAAATGAATTATTTTAATATTAACTCAACTAAAATATGTAATATTAACTGAAAGTCTTTCATGATACCCCATTAAACTGTCAAGTGAGGCATCACTCTTTTTGGAATATATGATTAAATCTTATGAAGGTTTGAAATAAACCATTTTCTTTAAGCTTGAATGGAATAGAAGACCTTGGGTGTACAATCAAAACTCTGCCAATTGTAGGAATTAAAATAACATAAAGTTGAATTTATAATGTAATATAATATTTTAAAAAATTAATCTAAAGGCTATTTACATAAAGTTGATTTGAACTTAAAAGGATGAAATAAAATAATTACACTCAAAAACTGCAGTTGCTCTTAATATCTTCATATCTATGTTAATTCTAAAATAGCCAATAAATAATCTGAGTGTTGTGATCAAGAAGTCATATAATTATTTTATTTCATACTTTTTAGTGTCAATCAAGCTTACAGAAATAGCCTTTAGATTAAAAAAAATGTTCATATTTTATTTTGAAATATATTAAGCATCGTTTTTTTTGTATTTATTAAGAAACTGTAATTTCACTCAATTTTAATTAAATTTTGCTTAATCAATTATTTTTTGGAAATTCTTATTGTTTTGTTTATATTTAACATCCAATTCAGGAAGCAGTTTTCAGCGTGGCAGTTATACTTTATCAGCTAGTAGCACCATTATCTATTATCAGATACTGCATGAGTCCTTTTGCAAGAAGCTATTGCCCATAAGCAGATTTGGAAGAACATAGTTTTATGATAGAGATTTGTACATTAAAAATAGCCTTTAAAAAGCGATCATAGCCCAAGACTGATAATTTAGTCTAACTAAGCAGGCTCAACTTTAATGATTTGACTTAATTTCAGCTAGCAATTGATTAATGCTGGAATATTAATGAGTAGACCTCAGTGACGGAAAGTAAAGCTGCGAATATCATTGCCAAAAGATACATATCTAAAATTTTCAAAACCGTCACCTTTAATTTCATTAACCTCAAATTTTAAAACTCTTTAATCCCTTTGCATCCTGGTGAGGGCTAATATAAGGAAGTTACAGTAAAGATCTGAATCATAAAAAGCAAATTTTGAAAGGTTATAAGGTATTTCTCCCATCTTCTTAGCATGCCTTCGTGGCGTGGTGGTCTGTACACTAGGCTCATATTCAAGAGGTCCATGGTTCGATTCCCGGCGAAGGCATTGCTAATTTTTCAATCTCTCTTGCTTCCAAAAAAATCCTAATGGTTCTACAGTGGCATCCAAACTAAAAGGGTATTGGATGATGATTCTCCACACCCAGGATTTGGCGATTGGGTCCCCTAAAACCCCAGTCGCCCTTTAAAAGGGAGAGTATATAAGGTATTTCTCCAGCCTTCTTGGTGTGGTGGTCTGCATGCTGGGCGCGTATTCCAAAGGTCCGTGGTTCAATTCCCAGCAAAGGCGCTGCTAATTTTTCAATCTCTCTTGCTTCCCAAAAAATCCTAATGGCTCTATAAGGTATTTAACGTAAAATCCCTTTTAAAATTTGCTAACTATTAAATCGACAAGTTAATCAAAAGCAATAATTAATGAAATTCTCTTTTCCTCTTTATTAGAAACTGGATATGAAAAATTTCACTTGCTTTGGATTCAGTTCAGCATCGGCCACCTGGTACATGTTTTTCTTATCTTATAGTTTCATATGCTTGTATTAAATTAATAGCAATTAAAATTTATTATATGCATGGAAGTAATTTTAATTGATATTAATTTAATGCAAGCATATAAAACTAGAAGCTAAAACATGAGCTTTTTTTTATAAACTTTCTATGTAAAACTAGAAAGTAAAAATTTGTAGATGAAATATAGCTAACAAGATTTAACAAAATTTGGCTTTACAAATCTCTTTACATGTGTTTGAATAGCACTAACTTACCGTAGACTGTGCAAAATCTCTGTAGCTAACAGCTAAAATGCCATCAGACCATTCATGAGACACTGGATCAAACTGTCCATATAGCTGACCCATAGTTATTGATTTGGGGTTTATAACAATAATTTGAACTTTATTTTCATCCATAAGACCCTAAAAATATCCACAAACATAATTTTATTTGGACTTGAAGCCAAGCTATTTAAAATGTATAAAATATTACTATACATTTTACTAATACATGTTTTAATTCAATCAATGTAATTTAATAGGAGAATGCATGAAAAAATACAGACAGAAAACATGAGCATTAGTGACAGTGAGTTACTACTATAAAATTCTTTAAAGATATCGATTAAAAAAAAACAGTTCACTAAATACTAAGATAATTATACTTTTATACTGCTTATGATAAAACCTAAAAATGCTTCAAAATGAACATTGAAATACATTCAAATGCAGATTGAACCTAGAAGAAGCATATTAGTGCAAAAACTATTTATAAAATTGAAATAATCTTTTCAATAAAAAAGGGCTTTTCCATTAACCCTTTGACATGTGTGACATTATTTTTATAATTTTTCAAACTAAAAACTCTAGAAATTGAATATTATGATCCTACAGACAAATAATATATGAATTTAAAAAAATTTACTCTTGCCCATTGTTCTGTGGTTGGTGGTTGCACTGTAAAATCACTGCATGTCTAGGACTTTGAAACTTACTGAGGTAGTAGCGGAAAAAAACTTACCTGTTTCCGTGCGGGTTTCCAATAAATGACGAAATTAACGAATTTTAAAAAAAAAGTTATGTAAGAATTGCATTATATATAATTTTTTAACATTATTCTACAATGTAAATTGTGAGAAAAAAATAGAAAATAAACATTTATGTAATTTTTCTATAGCAGTGAAAATATAAGTAACTACATAATAAGGACGCTTGGCTAAATGGATTAAAAAACTCAGTAAAATAAGGATAAAAAAGACTCAGTGTTTTTTTTTTTTTTTTTTTTTTTTATAAATTTCAAAGAACAGCTTCTTTTTGTGACACTGTTCAAAACATGTTTTGTCTTTTTGGCACATGCATAGACTGACATTGCACGTTTCACACATGTATCTTGTTCTATGAGGTTTCTTCCTTGTGCTACAAAATGTACACTGCCTGGATCTAAATTTCAGTGGTATATGTTCAGAGTTATTTAGTTTTTTTCACCAAGCACATGAAATTTGTGGTTTTTTTGTGTTAATGGGAGGGGGGCTTGGTCTTTTTGGCTTTGGTACAGATCATTCGTTTCCCATTCATACTTATTTTATTCATATTTCATCCCAAAACATTCAGAAGATATTTTTTAATTAAATAAAACTTTGCACGATTTCTATTTTAAATTATAGCAAAGTATATTTACATTTAATTTAAACCACTGGAAATAATTTATAAAATCACAATACTAGCTTGGGGAGCAAGTGTGTTGAGGTCAAAGAAAAGTCTCTGGAGAAGAAAGACCTTTTTACTGAGCAGGTGCATGTATTGTTTAGTAATAAAATAACTCTGTGGTTTCAAATCCCCTTTATCTATACCCAGGTAAAAATAAACATTTGAACGCCATTGTGAAGGGCGGTGGTTTCAAGGCGCGACCACCGAGTCTCTAGAGGATTGTGAGCATTGTGACACAATGCTCTAGTGGTGCAGCTCTGAAACCAAAAAGCAAATGCTATACATATAGAGGTTATATATATATATATATATATATATATACAGTTGAATTATTTCAATTTTTTATTGTTTATGGTAGAAATCATGATGTGCGATGAATAACTTTTGAAATTTAAAGTTGTTTATATTAATAAAAGGAAGTTATTTTGTCTCATTGAAAACGAAATTTAAAAGGCATCAATTTGAAGTACTAAGACCTAAAATATGTATGATTCTGCAGTCATTTTGTGTTATTTAGAGGTAAACAATCAATAATCAATTGATTTTCACCCAAAAATGTCAGAAAGAAGGGGAGAAAAAAATTCGAAAATTGGTGGTTTCAAGGCAAAACCACTGCACATCAAAGGGTTAAAATAGAGTGTATTCTAAGAGGTACTTCATTCAAATCTTGTTGTATATAAAATAGAACAAATAATGCTTATTAAATGATAATTTACACCAGATGAAAGAAAAATATTTTACTTCAAAACTCAGCTTCAACATTAAGAAAACCTACTTGCTTACATATATCAGCTAAAGCACCAGCTAATACTCTATAAGCTGATGTCTTTCCCCCAAATGGCATCCCAACAATCATAAAACCATGACGCACAATCATCATTTCATATATCTACAGGAAAAGGAACAGAATAAAAATAATTTAAGTTCATTACATTTATATGACAATTTACAGAGAGAAAAATTTTAATTTTATATTAAAGACAAATACTAAATCTAATATTAATATATATACTAATTAGATTAAATTCAAACAATAAATATGTAAAAGAGAATTTGAAACACCAAGAAAAAAAAACAGATACATTAGAGAAAAATCTACATTACTTTTTAACTGCCCCCCAAAAAAATTACGTTTAAAATAATATTGAGTTTTTAAATCCATAATATTTAATAAAATTTTACATACATTTATTTTATTTCATTTTCATCAGGAGCCTTTTTCTTTTTAAAGAGATAAATTTAATTTGAAAGCAGGAAATGCTTAACATTCTTTGCTAACAGAAAAATTCTTAAAACTGCATTTTCATTATCATTACTTCAATTTCTGTACGTTTCATATTCCATGCTCAATAATGCAATATTATATTTGATGTAAGGAAAAACACATGTGCAGAAAAATTCTATATGGAGTACTCTCTTAGCAAGAAAACTGAAACATGATTATGTCTAAATTTCTAACATACTCAAAAAGTAATGATCACAAAATATTCGAAAATGAATTGTGCAACTGAAAAAATAAATAAATGTCTTTCATAAATTCAATTTGTAAGAATAAATATATCATTTATACTTGCTGAATTTTTTCCAAGAATACAGGAGGACACTGTAAATTTATTTCTTCGCAATATTTATAGACAGCTGCATTTAAATACTGATAATCAGGAGTTGGTAAAGCGATTCCAGGAAAAAGATCTGAGGTTATTCCCTGTAGAGTAAGAAATTACTTTTTAAAAATGAAATAACCTAAGATATAATGTTTTTAGGTAAATATACATAACAATATACACAACCTTCAATTTCATTTTTAATAACATTTGTGATATAATGAACAAGTTTGTAAACAGAAATGGAAAAAAAAAAAAAAAAAAAAAAAATCAATGCCGTTAAAATTCTTTTGTTAAATGATGATATAAGTAAGGCATGTTTAATTCACATGAAAACAAAAATTTATGTAATGTATGTGTTACTGGCAAAGCATGAAACACCAGCATTCTATAGAATGCCTAGGCATTGTATACACAATGCCAGACGATTTTAGGCAAAGTATGAAATATGAGAATTATTACATACATTCCCTAGGCATATAATACCCAGGCATTCTATAGAATGACAAATGCGCTTTAGGCAAAGTATGAAAAATATGTTATGGTAAGGTTATTATTTTAAAAACGTTCATTTCTCAGAAATTCAAATGTTATTTTGAAAAATTAATGAAAGAGTGCCATTAAAAAAATGTTATTCGAAATATGTAAAAAAATATTGAGATGATCTTGATACAACATAATAAGTTTGCTACCTGATTGACACTGGGAATCGGTAAGATCTACCAGACAACAGAAATTATATTTAGAAACAATCATTAGTTTCACATCGATGGCCTTTTTAATACCTTTTTGTTTTTCTGGCTGGGCTCATAAAGGCGGTTGTACAGTTCAATATCATTACGTGTAACGTTTTTGTAATTTGTTGAACATTCTTTCAACATTTTGTCACGTCCGTGTCCAGTACTCCAATGAGCTTTCATGAAATACGGAAAATAACTCGGCGTCTGTGGCGTAATACTGCACAGTACCGACGCTTTCTTTACCAGGCTAAATCAATGTACCTTTGCTTTCCATAAACATTGCATTTTAGCGATTAAGCCGCCAGTAGTCCAGTGGTTCCTTCTTGGTGGTCATTTTGGCCTTTTTACATCATTTATTAACTTCTAGTAAGTAGTTTCGGTTCTTTGAAATAAGACGGAAATGTATTTTATACTTTGCCAGTTTGGCAAAGTCCTTGGCATTTTATAGAATGCCTAGGAAATGTGTGAAATATGAATCGTTTCATACGGTGCCGGTTAGCTTTAGACATTCCATACAATGCCTAGGCATTGTATAGAATGCCGGATTTCAAACTTTGCCAGTAACATATGTATAAAAATTTATGTAAAAATTTCACAAACATAAATTTTTCATGCAATGCAATTAAACACTATTTAATTGTATCGCACTGAATTATACAGTGCATTTGTCCCTGAATTTCCCCCAATATGTTCAAATAACATCATCATAAATTTCAAGTAATAAAAATGATATAAACATTATACAGATTATCTTTAGATAACTTCTGTATGTTCCTCCATGTGTAAAATCATGAAATGATTAATTTCTGTTCACTTAGTTATATCCAAGTGAAAAAGAGAAAAGAATAAAATGAAACATATAGATATAGTACAAAATTGTATCTGAATATAGAAACACTCTTAAAACAAATTCACTCCACATTGAAACACAGTGCCTTCCAGGGGTAAAAAAAAAAGAAGTCATAGCAGCTAGACACGGCACTACCCGGCAGTTAGACAGGTGTCTTACTGCTGAATTTCTGCAGATGTAACACACGTGTACATTTGAAACAAACAAGCATAGTTGCTAAAAATTAGAAGCTTCTCGGTATTCATAACTTCACGTAATTTAATAACAAATGTAAGGGATAATAAATTTTGATGCTCAGATAAAATGAGTGCAAAAAGAAAGAGCTATTCTGTCAAGAACAGGAAAGGAATTGTGGAAAACTCCAGGGATAAATATCTTTCTGCAAAGGAAAGAAGCTGGATCTATGAATGGCCTGAAAATGTTGATTAGAGTACAATAACTTCAGTCAGCTGGTCAACAAGGAAATGCAAAGAAGTGCAAGTGTGGATCACATCGGGCACCATTATTTCCGGTATTGGAGCACATCATCAGTGAATGGATTTACTGATAGAAGAGCAAAGTATTTGGTTGTTTGCAAGGCTGATATTCAAGCATTTGCCCTTGCAATAGCACCACAGCTAGACATATCACCAGATGAACTCAAAGCATCAAAACACTGTGTGAAAAAATGGCTTCCTTCAGCAATATTAACTGTTTCTAAGATGATCAACAACACTGTTCAAATTGGAAGATAATGAAGTGATTAAACAAGCACTTGCATTCAAGTGTTTCATTCATGGCATCGACTTCTCTAAGTATCAACACTTGAGCATGGTAGCTATGGATGAAACTACAGTGTTTATGGGTCAAGGATCTAAATCTATCATTGATCAGAGGGGTTCTTCTGAGATATACATTCCCTCTACTGGTTACGAAAGTGTATGTATTACATGTATTTTGGAAATTAGTCTTGATGGAAAGGGCTCCCCTCTCTCAAATTATCTTTAACAGCATGAAAGAGAAAATCGAACAGGTTTCAGGTATTTATGTTCTCAAGACTGAAAAAGCTGAGTGCACACAAGCAGGAATAAGAAGGTAAGTCGATTTATTTCTATTACTTATTTTGTGAGGTGATCAACAAGGTATGCTAGTGTGGGATTCTGCCAGTATTTACCACACCAAACCATGAAAAACTTCCTTGCAGAAAGAAGAATTGAATAAATGATGATTCCTGCAGGAATGACTGCATATTTCCAAACTCTTGTTATTAAAATAAACAAGCCATTTAAAATCCACTGGTGCATGGAAATCCATGATTACACTGAAAATAGAATGGAGAGAAATCAACAATGAAACTTTGTTAAGCCTATGCTACAAGAACTCTTAACTTTGCTGAAGAATGCATGGGATAAAATAACGGACAGCTGTGTTGCCAATGTTCTACTAGCAGGCTGCATGGACAAAAAGAACTCTATTCCTCAACATGCGAGGCTATGGCAAATGGTCTTAGAGGAAATAAATTCACCAAAATTTCAGGCCAGAATTAATAATTTGGGGCTTAGTGTTGATGTTTCAGAAAAAGACAACATGGCTGCATATTAGAATAAATGATTTTGTTTGTTTCTGAATGTTTCTTGAACATGAATAATTGCATTTCTTGAGAATGAAGAAATGCCTTTCTTTAACATAAATTAAGGTTAACTGTGCACAATAAGACATCTCCTGAAAATAAGCGCTAGCATCAAAAATTAATATAACACAGGGTCTTATGCTTGAGAAAACATGGTAACACCATTATTATAATGATTCAAAAAGTACAGTACACCAATAAACTGCTTTAAGATGTCTGTGCTCATTAAACCTTAATGCAATTTTTATTTTTAATTTTCTCATAATATACAGAATTTCCAAATTTCCAACACAGGTTTGAAATCTAGATATACATGTTTGAAATCTAGATATTTATATTCAGAATGATCTAAATCAGACCACCAGCAAACAATTTTTTTTAAAAAAAGGGTATGCTTTATGCATTTGATATTTTTTTATAATAACTCATGCAGAGTTCCAATTCCTAAATTCACTTCGGCACTTATTAGCATAAATATGTATGAACAATAATTTGACTCCCTTTTTGTTTAGCTTTAATCTCAAATTGAAATATTCTACATTGAAACATCGTTTATTTTAAATGTACTCAAGAATTAATATCTTTGACACTAACTTGGCGAACCTATTTTCACTTTCTTCACCGTATGACAATACAACGCAGCTTGAGAAGTGACTCATGAAGCAATATCTAAACATTAAAATAAATAAATAAATAAATAAATAAAATATAAGCAACTGAATACCAAAGAGCATGGTAATCTTTTATGTTGACACTTTTATGTTGTTGGTGATAATTACAGACTTCAATTAATTGCATTGCAAAGCATTGAATGGTGAGAAAAAATTTCACCAAAAATTTCTTTCTATATGCAAAAAATACATTTTGCACATGATAATCATAGGCCGAAAGATTACATTTGGTGCTGTTTAAATTGAGATAAGCCCAGGACTGGCAGCAGAGCTGGTATGTGCGCAGCTGGTGGCAGAATTTAGGGAAGGCAAAATGTTTAGTATTTAGAGAAGCAAAAAGCAACAAAATTATGAGAATGCAAAATCTTCTGGGCTATCTCGCTAGATTTAATATTTAAACTAATAACTTGTGCTTGATTTGTAATGAGGTTGGGGATGCGTCTCACTTTCTCGAAAATTGTCTTTTCCTTTCACATATCAGATCACAATATCAAATTAACTGGAATAATGTTTTTGACAGTTTTAATGATTTCAGAAATTTATGTCAAGATATTGTTAGGTTTCTAAATAGTAAGCGACTGGCGGTGAGTGTTTGTGTTTGAGGTTTGTACTTCGTCTTGTTCCGAGCGTCCTTGTTAGTGTTCTTCCAGCTTGCAACTATTTAAGTGTTAATTTGTTGTGTAATGTGTCTTTTCCTAACTTTAACTTTGGTTTTACTAACATCTTATTTAATTATTTTATGTTTCTCTCTCTTTCCTTTTGTGATGTTAAGAAGCAGTTAGAATTCATGGAAGGCATGCAAATTTTTAGAAGTTACAGAAGTGTTTGCCAGCAGAATTTAGAAGCTTCAGAGAGTGCAATGGGTGTAAAATATCAAGCACCGGGCCTGGAAAAGTGTATGTGGGATTTTTCAGGGCATAGCTAAGTCTTAAACTTGCATGGGAAATAGGAGTAAGTATATAATAAATAACTAATAATAATTCAGGGCTTAACTTCTTCAGCATGCAATAGAAACAAGATAAAATCTAATTTTACATCACCAATACAGTATAGCGGACACTAGTTAAGCTTTATGATGATAGCTGGGAATTTGAAGATTTTCAGATATCACAAACAAAAAGCAAAATTTTATAATTAATGGACATTGTGCAGAAATGGTAATAAATTAGGATAATGTAACAGTAATTTTTCATTGCGATGAAGCTCGACTAACATCAATCAACATCAACTGATATCAATCATCCATCAACTAACGACGACTGAAATCTGCAGATGGTTTAAAATCCATAAAATATTGCTACCAGTAGAGAAAAAAGGGGCAGAGAGGTCGCTGAGAATGACAATTTAGTAGGAATTCTTGAAATGGCAATTACAGGACTTAAACTGTAGAGCTTTGTAACTGAACAAGAAATTATATATCTCTATAGAATTAAGAGGAAGTATTAGCTTAAAAAAAGCAAATTAAACAACTGGAAAGAAAAGCAAACAAATAAATGAGCTCTTTTTGTAAATTTTGATTCCCTTAAGCTAAAAAAATGCTTCATTATTTCATATCTTTAATTTTATAATTTCTGTAAGTCATTTTAGTAGATTTAAATTGATGATGTTATTTCTGGAAAGTTTGGATCTCCGACTTTGTACTGTATATATGAATTCCCACAATAACTTACTGATTTATTTTATAATGGGACAATATGCTTCTAATAAAAAGTATTTACAAACTGAACTGCTTATTTTTAATGTACTTGTACTCTGACACACATTCTCTGTTAATTAGCAGTTCTATGCCACAACATTGTCTGCCTGAACATTCTCTCTCTTTTATATCACTTGACAATCTCAAAAAACTGTTCTCACAATCTTTCTCATTGAATGTCACACTTTTGCTTTTCTTAGTGGCGATTCTCTTAGGTTTATGCACTCTGTGATAGAGTATTATAATACAGTCTCATATCCTACCATGATTTATTATTTGTAAAAACGATCTTTGACTTGCACTGTATAGCTGCAACAACTTCTTATAGCAGTTGAAATGCTATTGAGTTACTGACAGAAGTCAAGGTCCTCATCCTGCAGAAAACTTGTTCATGTCAAAATGGCCATGCAGAATGTGCAAAACAGTCATTTTAAAAATATTTAACTCTCTGATTTTTTAACCTCTTATCATTTAACCTTCCTCCTTTTATAAGAGTAACTTTTTTTTGAATGTCAATGCCTGATCTTGAAAAGGATCTACAAAGGATTTTCACTCTGAGTGAAATCATTTTGTTCATTTTTCACTGCAGAATATGAAGGAGAGGAATCACAATAAATACCCTCAAAATAATATTTTAGATAGTCAAAAACTTAATGACTTCAGAATAATCAATTTTAAACATTTCAGAAAAGCTTGCAAAACATTTCTTCATATATTTGTTACAAAAGAACTAAAATGGTTGTCTTAACAAAGCTTTCAAATTTACTCACTCAAAGCTGCCGTTACACACACACAAGAAAAACTATGACAAACGATTTTTTAAATGAGTAGTCGGAAGCATTTGGACCTCATTAAATACATGCTAAGATAAGCCACTGAATATTTACTTGTTTACTTTTACTTGAAACTGTGATTATTTACAAAGACAAAATGCAGCTTTTTTTTAAACCTTCTACATAATCAGACATATGCATTAAGATTAATTTTATAATAATAACAAGTTATTTTTTTATTGAATATTATGTGGTAGTATTCCTTCCCCTTTATTTTTCTTCTTTCTAGGTATTTCTTTCTCCTGATGAGGAGGGACCTTTAGCTGCCCTCGAAATTGATTGAGTGTTTCAATATACTTATGCTAATTACAAGGTTGTTTTTACGATTTTGATAGTTATATTTAAGTTTTACTAATGAAATATTTTAATATAATAATATGAATAATTTATATCTTTCAAATTTGCCTCATTTCACTACTTATTCGAGAATTCATGCAGATTTTGAGTGGCAAACAGTTTTACTACAGAAGAATTGTACAAAATTGATGTGAGAGTTTTGGCCTATCTGAATACGGTGTACTCCTGTGTAAAATTTCACTCTCTCTTAGAGACTCCTGCACTGTCTTGAATTAAATATTATAGTACAAGCATATAGTTAGTTAAAATGGTAAGATGTAAGTCTGAATCTCTGTTACTCTCAAAAGAAGTTTGTAGCCCCTGACAAAAATAAGATTAAATTGCTTAAATTAATTAAGTTACTATAAATTTGAGTACTATAAAGGAAGCTTTTGTTTAAGCCAGGTGAACCTAGCAAGTGATAATTTTGCATTTTACAGTCTTAATTTAACCCTCACAAGTGGTGAAGTAGAATAAATTTATAAAGAGAATATATTTCTGTGTCTGTTTTACAAGTTTAGAATTTCTAGGATAATTCTTCTCACAGAATCTATGTAGCACATTAGTTTCATAATAAGTTAGCTAACTTAGTTGAATCCAAGACAGTGATTCAATGCATAATCAATTTTCTAAATAAAATGTATGTTTTAGAGGTTACATAACAAAATTTTATTTTTATTTTATTCACCATTTCAGAAATTTAGCTGAGGAAACTTTACATACAGTGCAATTAGTATTAAAGCCATGACTGAATAGAAAGTATTTATTACAAATGTCAAATTATGTGCCATATTTATACTTGCTTTCAATACATATTTAAAACAGTTTTTATTCATTTAGGCAGTATGTGTTAAAAAAAGTACATAGTTTAAGAATTTTAAAGAATAATTTATAAATCAGTAACTTGCTCAAAAGCATTAAAAATACCAGTAAAGCTTTTAAAAATTTAAAAATGCATATACAGTCAAAAGTCTTTAATCCGGACTCGGCGGGACTTCGGCGATTCCGGATTATCGATTTTTCCGGATTATAGATCATCAGTTTAAATCTGGCAAGATGGCATGCAGAAATTATAAAATAAAAAATATAAAACCGTAATTTATAAAATAATGAGCAATTATGATCTAAAGGGTATCAAAATTTACAAAAAAAAAAAAAAGCTTAATATTTATTTGTTTACTTTATTAAACATTTCTTTCAACGCGCGCATGCTTACCTTACGCATAGCCGAAATTAGAAAATTGCAACCAGAAAACTATTTGATTTGTATTCGTGATATTTATAATGACGAGGAATTTGATTTAAATCATATCAAAGACGGAGTACATCGAGATTAAATACTACATTTAATAAGGATTTATAAGCCGAATAAAATAAAAACATCTGCTCTGAAGATAACGATAGTGGTGACAGATCAACTTCCAGTTCATTGTGCGTCGCGACCCCCCCCCCCACGCAGAGCAGCGTGAAATTGATAAACAGATTTCGGAACGGTTAGATAAACAAATTATATACCTTTATCCATTTTTTGTAGCAATTCGTTTTTTTGTTTGATGGACATCGAATCATACTTTCGTTTTCTAGATCCTTTGGGAGCTCCAGCATCGGAAATTCTATTTGACATAATCGAAAGTTCAAGCTTACTTTTATAAAATTGCTCTTACAGTCTGCAAAAAATAATAAGCCGGATCCAATTCGAAGATTAAGGAACAAAGCAATCATCAACATTAACTGAAATAGATAATTAGATAATTTTAGCTTATGCCGTCCGACGCGAAAACGTATTCTGCACTTGCGCAGACGCATGTGCGCAGTCGTAAATGTCTTGCGCGGACGCGTCAAACGCCTATGAGCATGCGTCAACGCGGCGCATGCGCAGAAAGATTTTAGCTTTGAGGTCCGGATTATGGGTGTCCGAATTAACGACTTTTGACTGTATTTTAAAATGAACATTACGTTAACAGATAAAACGCTACAAAAATATTGGATTAATTTAAGAAGTGGCTAATGGTAGCATATTTTATATCATTTTATTAATATTGATTTATAACCATGGATATTTTATACAAGCAAAAGTCGTTAATTCGGACACCCATAATCCGGACCTCAAAGCTACAAACTTTCTGCGCATGCGTCGCGTTGACGCATGTGCGTAAGACCTTTACGGCTGCGAATATGCGTGTGCGCATGCACAAAATACGTTTACGCATGCGCGTTTAATGTATAACGGACGGTATAAGCTAAGCTAAAATTATCTAATTCAGGTTATGTTGCAGATAGCGTTGTTCCTTAATCTTCGAATTGGATCTGGCTTATTATTTTTTGCAGACTAATAGAGCAATTTTATAAAAGTAAGCTTGAACTTTCGATTATGTCAAATAGAATTTCCGATATATATTTACTAATATGTAAAGGATCTACAAAGCGAAAGTATGTTCAGAAGTCCATTAAAAAAAAGTGGAATTGCTGCAAAAAATGGATAAAGGCATATCCTTTGTTTATCTAACCATTCCGAAATCAGTTTATCAATTTCACGCTGCTCTGCGGTGTGTGTGTGTGTGTGTGGGGAGCACCGTGGCGCGCAATGAATTGGAAGTTGATCTGTCAGCACGATCCTTATCTTCAGGGTAGATGTTTTTATTTTATTTATTTTTTTTTCAATATAACTTTGTACAAAAGCTTTCCAAATCAACACATTTAATACCGTAAGATCCCCAATACGTAAGGACATGAGTAATGTAAGCAACACTCACTAAAAGAGAAATCAGAGGGATAAAAAGAAGCTTTATTGAAAAAGTAGCATGGAGCACAATGCGACTGAAGGCCGAAACATCCCTGTGATGGGTGTCCAGCAAGAAACATCCATTCTTTAATAGGGGATATGATCTCCCCTGACTGCTAGGCAGGTTTCACAGCGTCTGCACATGCTGAGAATGAGGGTGTCAATGAGTTGTTGAGGCATTGGTGCCCATTCGTCTTGCAGCACCAATTGAAGCTCCGGAATCGTTACTGGTGGTAAGGTACGAGCTGCCAAGCGTCTGCCTAGAAAATCCCATAATGCTCGATGGGATTGAGATCCGGAGATCGTGCCAGCCAATCCATACGTTCAATATCCTCACTCTCTAAGAGCCGTTCGGCAGCTACTGTGCGATGACACGGTGCATTGTCGTCCATGAAAAGGAACTGCGGACCCATAGCGCCTCTAAAAAGACACACATATGGAAGAAGAATCTCGTTACAATAACGGGTCCCGTTGACTGAACCTGCATCGAAGATGTGAAGGTCTGTACGACTACCAAGCATGATGCCTCCACAAATGAGAACACCGCCACTTCCATACCTGTCCCTTTCAATGAAGTTCGAGGGATGATTGCGGCTTCTCCGCTCTCTCCAGATGAGTATGCGATGAGAATTGCTACTCAGACTGAATCTGCTCTCATCTGTAAAGAGTACTCGTCGCGTTCATTGTCTCTCCAATTCCGGTGTTCCCGGCACCAGAGAGAACGCCTTCACTGATGGGCAGGCATTAGAGGTACACACCGTACAGGGTGTTGTGCAAACAGACCACCACCATGCAGTCTTCTGGCCACGGTAAAATGCAATATCGGTCGTCCAGTCACCTGTGTCGTGTGTCTAGCGATTTCTCCTGCTGTCTGTCGCCTGTTTCTTCTGGTCTGTAAGGCAATATACCGGTCATCTGCGGGTGTGGTTCCTCGTGGACGACCACTACTAAACCCCTGGATAGCTGTTCCTGTAGTTTGAAATTGTCTCCAAAGTCGTGAAACGATGCTGTGAGCAATTCGGAACTCTGCAGCCACACTTGTCACACTGCGGCCTTCCTTCAACTTCCCAATGATTCGACCTCGGGTAAAAGCATCCAGATGTCGTCTAACAGATTGATTATTCGCCATTTCTCGCTGAGGCAGCAACTCGGTGTGATTTTAACTGCTATACCACGTGCAATCTCTTTGCCAGAAATACTGATCTTACACCGACAACATGCTTTATACTACTCAGACACTCCCCCATTACGTCTACCTGCATATTTGCGCATGTGCTACCGTACATCACCTTACTTAATCTCCTGATTGGTCTTTCTGTCCGCTCTGTCTCTTCGTTCAGCTGATATGCTAATTTTTCGACTTCGTCCTTAATTTTTGCACACCAGTGTAATTCCTTACTAAATGTAGTATTTCATCTCGATGTACTCCGTCTTTGATATGATTTAAATCAAATTCCTCATCATTATAGTTTGCTTCCGATAGCGAAGAAAGTGACACAGAGGTTATTGAAAACAAAAAAATTTCGATTGACAAATTTGTCGGTATTCTCTACACAGCAATTATAGTACTTGAACAGCAGAACTTTGTATCTGAACAAGAAATTATGTCTGTTTATAGAATTAAAGAGAAAGTATTACCACATAAAAAAAGAATGAACTCAAACAACTTACATTGAAAGAAATGTTTAATAAAGTAAACAAATAAATATTAAGCTTTTTTTTTTTTTTTTTTTGTAAATTTTGATACCCTTTAGATCATAATTGTTCTTTATTTCATAAATTATGGTTTCATATTTTTAATTTTATAATTTATGCATGCCATCTTACCAGATTTAAACTAATGATCTATAATCCGGAAAAATCGATAATCCGGAATCGCCGAAGTCCCAACGAGTCCGGATTAACGACTTTTGACTGTATTTAATACGTACCTGCAATTAGTTAAATTGAAATATGGATAAACAATAATGAATAATTTAAAAATTCACTAGGATAAAATATGATTTCACATATATAAAAATAACTGAGAACAAAAGCTTACAGAAAAAAGAGGAAGATCATGCATTAAAAATTTTGGCAGATTTACATCAGTTATTGATCGCAAAACTAAAATATCTTCACTTTCATCTGGATATTTCAACTGGAAAACATGGAATACAAATGTTAATATTAATTATTACAAATGTCAAGATTTTTAGAGGGCAAAATAACAATTCAAAAATAGTGTATCAAACAGAATAAAATTATATACAGTGCAAAGTCTTTAATCTGGACGTCCATAATCCGGACCTCAAAGCTACAAACTTTCTGCCCCTGCGTAAATGCATTAATGCGTTTAATGTATAACGGACGGTATAAGCTATACTAAAATTATCTATTCCAGTTAATGTTGCAGATTGCTTTGTTCCTTTTTGCAGACTGTTAGAGCAATTTTATAAAAAAAAAGCTCGAACTTTCGATTATGTCAAAAAGAGTTTCCGATTCTGGAGCTGCGAAAGGATATACAAAGCGAAAGCACGTTTCGATGTACCGCTTCCAATAGTGAAGAAAGTGACAGAGAGGTTATTGAAAATGAAAAAATTTCGATTGAGAAATTAGTTGGTATTCTCGACACAGCAATTACAGGACCTTGAACAGTGGAACTTTGTAACTGAACAAGAAATTATGTCTGTTTATAGAATTAAGGAGAAAGTATTAGCACAAAAAATGAAGCAACTTAAACAACTTACATTGAAAGAAATGTTTAATAAAGCAAAAAAATAAATATAAAGTTTTTTTTTTTTTTGTAAATTTTGATACCCTTTAGATTATAATTCTCTTTATTTCATAAATTACGATTTCATATTTTTAATTTTATAATTTCTGCATGCCATCTTACCAGATTTAAATTGATGATCTATAATCCGGAATCGCCGAAGTCCC
This sequence comes from Stegodyphus dumicola, assembly GCF_044657685.1. Classification (NCBI taxonomy): domain Eukaryota; kingdom Metazoa; phylum Arthropoda; class Arachnida; order Araneae; family Eresidae; genus Stegodyphus; species Stegodyphus dumicola. The sequence continues at coordinate 233,586,292 of NC_140772.1, read as the reverse complement.
GATGAGTCCGAATTAAAGACTTTGTACTGTATTAATGAAAAAATTATATTTACAATAATTACATTTTGCTATATCTCTTATTATTTTATAAAAATATTAAAAGAATTTATTCAACAGTTTTCTCACATACACCCATTGGATGTACAAATACGAAGTAATACCCACTGGATGCATAAATTTCCTACATACAATATTGGATGTACAAATAAGTCTCTGCGTTTCAAAAAAAGATGGCACCAGTAAGTTATAGTTATATTGTCTGATGTAGAATGTCATATCGTACGGCTGGACATGTATTAACAATAGAACCTTAAAATATTAGCGATTTTATATCAGCATATATTTTTTTCCGCGCCAAAAAGTCGAGTTTTGAGCCGATGAATGAACATTATTTGCAGGAACGTTTGATTTGCTTCTGTAATTTGAAGAAATTTGCAGCTGAAGCATATCGAGTGCTTGTAGAAGTACATGGTGAGGTCGCCTGCCTGAAGTGAGAGAAGTTGTCCTGAGTGGTTTCAAACGTTTAAGAATGGTTAAGTTGACGTTAAAGACGAAGAACGGAGCAGAAGGATAAAAGTGCACGAACATGCGAAATCGTGTCAAACGCAACTAGAACTTACACTTGCATTATGAATGATGCAACAAGCAATTTAAAATTATTGGGAATGATTCAAAGCTAAGGAAATTGCATTCCATACGAAATGAAGCCGAGAAACATTGAATACCGATAATTTACACATGAAATGCTCCTTGGCAGGCATAAAAAGAAAGGTTTTTTTTTTTTTTTTTTTTTTTTTTTCATTGCATAGTTACTGGTGATGAAAAATGGACCAAAGAAGACAAAATCATGGGGAACACTTAATCGTGTTTCAACATCGACAGCCAAGCTGAATATTATTAGGAAAAACAAATCATGCTGTATATAAAATCATTGGGAATGATTCAAAGATAAGGAAAATGCATTTCATGCGAACTGAAGCTGAGAAACATTGAATGCCAGTTTTTTACACATGAAATGCTCCTTGGCAGGCATAAATGAAAGGCCTTTTTTTATTTTGCATTGCATAGTCACTGGTGATGAAAAATGGACCAAAGAAGATGAAATCATGGGGACCACTTGGTCGTGTTTCAACATCGACAGCCAAGCTGAATATTATTGAGAAAACACAAATCATGTTGTATATATGGTGGGATCATGTGGGTGTTATGCATTATGAGTTGCTCAAACCGAATGAAACTATTAGTGGGTCTCTCTACAGAACACAACTGATAATACTGAGAACAGCATTCAAAGAAAAATATAGTAGTAACAACATTATTCTTTTGTATGATAATGCTCATCAACATTACTCCTTCTGATTATTACAGTCAAAAGTCGTTAATTTGGACACCTATAATCCGGACCTCAAAGCTAAAAACTTTCTGCACATGCACCGCGTTGACACATCCGCATAGGCGTTTACGCGTGCGCGTAAGACCTTTACAACTGCACATATGCGTGTGCGCAAGCGCTGAATACGTTTTTGCGTGCGCGTTTTATGTGTAACGGACGGTATAAGCTAAAATTACCTAATTATCCATTTCAGTTAATGTTGATGATTGTGTTGTTCCTTAATCTTCGAATTGGATCCGGCTTATTATTTTTTGCAGACTGTAAGAGCAATTTGATAAAAGTAAACTTGAACTTTCGATTATGTCAAATAGAATTTTCGATGCTGGCGCTTCCAAAGGATCTACAAAACGAAAGTATGTTTCGATGTCCATCAAACAAAAAGCGGAATTGCTGCAAAAAATGGATAAAGACATGAAGAAGGTGACAGAGAGGTTAGTGGAAACGAAAAAATTTCAATCGACAAGTTAGTCGGTATTCTCGGCACAGCAATCACGGGACTTCAACAGCGAAACTTTGTAACTGAACAAGAAATTATGTCTGTTTATAGAATTAAAGAGAAAGTATTATCACATAAAACGAAGCAACTTAAACAACTTACATTGAAAGAAATGTTTAATAAAGTAAACAAATAAATATTAACCTTTTTTCTTGTAAATTTTGATACCCTTTAGATCATAATTGTTCTTTATTTCATAAATTACGGTTTCATATTTTTAATTTTAGAATTTCTGCATGCCATCTTACGAGATTTAAACTGATGGTCTATAATCCGGAAAAATCGATAATCCGGAATCGCCGAAGTCCCGACGAGTCCGGATTAACGACTTTTGACTGTACTTGTTTCGATTGATGATAGATGACCAGCAGTGCTTCACATCACATGAAGATACCAAAAATTGGGTTCATTCGTGGATGGCCTCGAGAGATGAAGCATTCTTCAGAGGCAGTATACGTATGCTGCCAGAAAGAAGAGCGAAAGTAATGGCTAGCGATGGACAACACTTTGATGAAAACATAACATATAGTTTTTTCATAATAAATGCCGAATTTTTGAAAAATGGTGGAGAATTATTTGCACTCCTTACACAATTATCTCAAATAAAGTTTTAAACTTTCTCATTAATTTAAAAAATTACACGAATATTCATTTTTGAAAAAAAAAAAAAAAAAATAAATAAATTAGAAGCATTCATGGCAAAGCAACAAAATAAAAATTATCTACGTTTCACAGTATATTACAATATTACTCTCCTTTTAAAATTTTAAATACATATGTAGTGATCATATGTAGTTAGTTACTTGTTCATGTTGCTTTATATTAATACCGATGAGATGTGCAGCATTGCATGAGGCCCCCATCTATTAGCACTGATGAGAAGCGCAACATCCACAAAGTTGGTATGCACTTGGGTTTTGATCTTGGGTCTGTTACACGCAGTTGAATACCAAAATGCTATTGCAAAAGAGCTCTCATGTGGTAGATTTTGATATTTGAACAGCTTTATAATGCAATCATTTGATTGGCTTCTGACAAGGCTACACATTTCATTTACTGAAGATTAAGCTTAGCAATGTACTAATAATATAAATCTGCTCTACTATCATATAAATCAGACATTTGATATGTACACTTTAAAATAATTTAAATAGACATTTGTAAGACTTGATGATAATATTCCCCTTACAGACCATGAAACCACATTAAAATAAAACAGGAACTTCCCCAAAAACTTGAAACTAAGAAATTAAAAAGAGATCATGAATTACTATTATCAGTATTTTTTAGTTTTAAATGAAAGAAAATAAAATCATACATAACAGCAATATATGTGCAATACCACTTACTTTCAAATTCCCAGCAGCAGTCAGAACAGATTTAACAGCTCTCATACCATAATCATAATGACTCTGTGAAGATAACTGTTCAGAACAAAGTCTATAAGTAGCAACTATTTTAACAGCTAAAGGTCTTGCATTCACAAATCCACAAGAGTAAAGAACAATTTCAGATATAAGTGCATAGTCAGGCACCATCATAGCAACTGGGCGAAAAAGGGCCTAAACAACAAACTTCGTTATGTATTTGTTAATGCAAAGAAGAAATAAACATACAGAGAAAAATATCGTCAATGTAATAGTTGAAAGTTAAATTTTAATTAGATAAAAATTTTTTTTTATAGTGGAGAATGAGGATAATTTAGTTACCCAGCACACTCTCATTAACACAAGTCTCAAGGGGGACCCCCCCTCCCCCCAAAAATCAAAAGTTTGTTATGTTTTGCAATCACAAAATAGTGTCCAAACTTTAAAGTGAATTATTGCTAAGCATAAAATACCAACTGAAACTTTAGAAGGGTGCTAAAGACCCTTTTATTTAAAACTAAGAAGTAATTTAACACAGAAGATACACCTGGTACTTATAAATCAGATTATCACTTGTGGCGATGTAACCTAAAGTAACAGTCAAATGTAAAAGTTCAAATTCAAGTAATCTAACAGCCAAAGGCTACAAAATGCAATCTAACGCAAAGTTAGTCCATAAATCTAACTGCTGTGTAGATTTAATATCAGAAATTATAATGCAAGGCCAAAGATTACAAATCTTACCTAAGCTAACAACCTAGTTATGTGGTCTTGAGAGGCAGAAAATGCTCTGTCTTACAATCTGAAATCCTCATCTTAAATACACATGAGCTAGTTTGTACTCTTGTATGAAAATATAAAACAGTAAAAGTCTAAATCACAAAATAATTGGTTGGTTAACATAAAAGAATCCTATAATGTTCCCTGCCAGAATTTAACGACCTTGGCAAGATTTTAAATTCTAAACCTACTTTCTATAATCAACAGCTCACAGATTAATTATATGATAGATGAGTCTCCCCAGGATAATTCATCAGGAATTTATATTTTTTTAATTTTTATCAACATCTGCTCTCCTTCCGGTCATCTAGAAGGAAAAATATTTTAGCACAAAAACATGACATATTCACTTCCCTTTTAACTTCATATGGAGAACTTTTACTTGTGTATTCCTTCTAGATGACCCTGTTCTCCCCCTACTCTCCAGCAAAATATACTAAATGGAAGAGTGTTTGGTATTATAGAAGTCTATCAACACTACCACCTGACCGAAATACTACTGCTTTAGACACACTAGATCTCAAGAACACCTTAACCCTTTAACTGTCAAGTTATTTTGATGATTTGGGTACACAAATTGTCAAATTTTTTTATTGCAAAAATCAAATGTTTAGTACAAAATAAAATATTCTTAAGTAGTTAAAAATTGATATTTTGAAGTACATGGGTAAAATTTTTAAAGTTTTGTAGCCGCTGCATATTTGCTTGAGGCGGCTGCCACTCAACATGGCAGTTGTAAAGTTCGCTTCTAGTGGAGCATTATTTTCTAAAAATGAAAAAAAATTATTATTTTCTAAAAAAGAAATAAATATAAGTGAATATCTATTAGTAGTTCCGTAATTCAGTCTTGTGTGGTACAACTGGAAACACTTTTCCAAGCACAAACGAACTCCACAATCACTACACCAGAATCGTGATTCCTTCCTTATCTTTTCCTCATTTTTATCCTTTTTCGAACAACACACTTTGCACTGTCTTGTAGGCGCACGTTTCGCAGGAGTAGGAGGAATATGGGATATGAAATGTCGTTCAGTAAGACGGGCAGGGTTATCTATTGTAGGTGTTCTGCCAACATTCTTTTGTCCAGAAGCTGCATCATCATATTTATGTAAAAGCTCTTCTACAATTTGGATTCGAAATTCTAGAAATGTAATATGTTTCCCAACTACATTTTTATAGAGCAAATATGAGTTCCAAAGTACATTGTCTAGTAAATGTAAAAATATCTTTTTATAATATTTTTTCTGACGTTTAACGGATTGTTGGATGAAAGGATATTTCCTAATCACAGCGATCTACACCACCCATAGTTAGACTGCAATTAGAAACAATCTTCGCCTTGAGTATATCTCCATTTTTTTTATTTTTGAGGCTGACCATGGAAGTATCATGAATACTGCTCATCAAACACACATCCTTCATCTTCGGCTGAAGAATCTATATCATCTATATAACGTTTCAAAGAACTGGACGCCATTTTACAACAAAAAGATCCCATGCACTTTGAACCAAAGAACTTTTAACCTCTAACCTTTGAAATCTTCAGTAAAGTGCTGTCATCTATTGAACTGAGCGCACATTAACTTTTCCCGAGATACAGTCGGGTTTGACAAAGAGATGAAGCCGAAATAAACGTCTCCCGATATATATTCGGGTATAACAATACGATGCACTCAAAAAAAAAAAAAAAAAAAAAAAAAAAAATTACCCCGAGTAATACTCGGGCGTGACATTTTAAAACACCAGTGCTGTGCCCGAGATTACCTCGGGCATGACAGTTAAAAGGTTAATATAATTAAGACACAATAACACGCCGAACAATTATTAATTTGGAAGTCAAACAGCAAAAATCAGCGTTATATTTTCAAATTTTCACAGGACTAATTTCGATGGTTTTACCGAACCATCATCCTCAGCTACAAAAGCCCAAATGAACGAGATAAGATATAATGATTAGATAAGATAAGAAAGTCTGGACAGGAGATAAGCTACTGGCACCATCTGTTAATGAAACCAGAACTAAAACATAATTTCTTTAAAGCTGAAGGCAAAGATGGATTGGAATTAGGGTCGTTAACTAGAACAGAAAGATTTTTTTTAATGTGAAATGCCTCTAGAAAATCCAGTTCACCAATGGAAGATGTTTTTTGAATAATTTTGCAGCTGAGGATGATGGTGTGTGATGAAAGTGTGATTTTCAGACCAACAATGTTGGGCAACAGAAGACTTCTGTGTTTCCTTTTTTCTAACATATGCCTCATATTCCATAAAGCGAAATTTTAAGGCTATCTTAGTTTGGCCAATGTAAATTAATGTATCTTAATATGGTAAATAAAATACAGCAGAAAGTCTTTAATTCGGACTCGTCGGGACTTCGGCGATTTCGGATTAGGGGTTTTCCGGATTATAGATCATCAATTTAAATCTGGTAAGATGGCATACAGAAATTATAAAATTAAAAATATGAATCCATAATTTATGAAATAAAGAGCAATTATGATCTAATGGGTATCAAAATCAACAAAAAAAAAAGCTTAATATTTATTTGTTTACTTTATTAAACATTTCTTTCAATGTAAGTTGTTTAAGTTGCTTCGTTTTTTTGCTAATACTTTCTCTTTAATTCTCTCTTCTATAAACAGTCTCTCTTCTCTTTACGTGCATTAAACGAGCTTGCGTAAATGTATTATGCGCATGCGTAAAGGCATAATGCATTTACACATGTGCATAAATGTATAATGCATTTATGCATGTGCATAAAGTTTGTAGCTTGAGGTCAGGATTATAGATCATTCCGGATTATGGACGTCCGGATTAAAGACTTTGTACTGTACTAGGTGACCCCCAAAGTCCGTTAACATTTGAAAATTCAATAAATTATAGAATAATGTAGGTAACGAGGTAAAAATTAACACACATGTTTGAAATGACATAGGGTTTTATTAAAAGAAAAAAATTAAAAAAAAAAAAAAAAAGTGCAACATATGGTACTGGGCAGCAAAATGTCAGTGATGCCGCATGAGAATCGTGTATGAAATGAGCTTTACTGAGAGAGGGAATCAGTTCCTTCATGACTTTGTCACTTTTCAACCTTCACCTCTGGGTGTTAGTCACTGTGTGATGTGGACTTATCACATCAATCCTGACTGGACAATTTTTCTTCCAGGAAATGTGTAGTTCTGCTATTCGAATTATCAGTGTGACAGGGGCAAGGTATGCTAATATGTTACAGAACTGTATCATCCCTAGTCTGGCTGATAAACACCTGTTGGAAGGTATGACTTTTATGCAGGATAGTGCTCCACCTGTGAAAGATTTCTTGCAAACATCGTTTGGTGAGGATCTCATAGTGAGCCACCACTTCCGTCATGCTTGTCCTCTCAGGTCTACAGATCTCAATCTGTGTGATTATTGGTTGTGGGCAAAACAACATCTGATGGCAATTTCTCAACATACCTACAGATATGCTGTACAGTGCTGTTCACAACATTTTCCCTCGACTACAGGTATTGCTGATGAATGATGGCAGACATGATGAAAATTTGTTATAAAAAATAGTCTTTGCTAAAAATCAATTATTATGCTAATTATTGCTTTTCTTATCACATGAAGAACCATCTTTTGGCTGTGTTAAGCACTTTTTTTCCTTGCAATAAAACCCCATGACATTTCAAGCAAGTGTGTCAGTTTTTACACCTCTACATACATTATTCAGTGAACTACTAAATTTTCAAATGTTAACAGACTTTTGGGTCACCCAGTAATTCATTAAATCTGAGTACACTGGATAGCCTAATAGCTTTCATGCTGGAGTTTTAACAATGTTTGTGCACACTGCTAACTTTAACTTATTTTATCTTACCATGCTAGCTTGCACTTACACATTTCATACACACATTAAGAATTCAACTTTTACAAGCATACAAGAATATACTTTAGCATTGAACACATAGTTTACAAACAGTAACATATTTACAATTCATTTACATGAGGAAAAATGATTGAGCTTGCACCTTATATCACATGTACAGTAGCTGCTTATTTTGCAATTACACCAAACTTCCTTAAAACAGGCTATTCGACTAAAATCAGAAATCTTATACTAAACTTAAAATCATTATGATAAATATATATTTAAATTAAAAGCTTCTTGCTATATAACAAAAGTGAAATGTCCTTGCTTGAAGGAAAAACTTAGGATAAATAGCAACTGCTGGACTTTAGACATAAATAAAAAACTAAGTACTTGAAGAAATTAAATTTCACTTATGTTTTTCTCTGCTGGTAGTAGTCACTCATCTGTTTGGCAAGGAAAATCTTCTCAAGATGAATAAATACTTGTTTGTTGTACTTTTATCTGTTTCCCTGGCTGTGGCTCAACATGTATGTGACCTGAAAACTCGTGTTTTCTGTGCTCATTTCTGGAACCTTCTGAATTTTGATAGGCCCTGGATGAAATCTGAAGTTGTGGACAGCTTCCTCATCTCTAGACTGGTTGCCAGCACATGTGGTTTCTCCTGGACTCTCATCTGTTGGTTAGCCAAGCTTATCCTCTGCTTCTTTTATACTTTTTTCTTCTGTGGTGATTCCTTCTCCATTGACCACAATTGGAGTAGATGTTGAATTGAAGGTACATTGCTGACATAGTTATGCGGCAACTGAGATCTTGTTCGTTGATGTCTCAGTTGGCTCCGATTCTCTGTTGTTTGCTCACTAGATCTGGTGGATTGTTGAATTTTCTTTGTTTTTATTGAAGCTTTGTTATGCCTTAGACATGGTTCTCTTATCTTCATCAGCTCACATTCTTCTGATGTGACACACCCTGGCTTTTTCTTTTCTGCTGCATCATTTTTGGTGTTTCCACCACAAATAATTTGAATGCTCATAATATTTATAAGCTGATCAAAATTGGCCACCACATTCTCTCCAATTTCATGCCTTTAAACAATCACTGCTTCACGAATTCCTCCAATTACGAAAGGGCCTTCAAATTTAGGGCAAAATTTTCCCACCTTTATCCTCAACTGCACATGAAAGAGAATGTTTTTTTAGAACAATTTATCTCCCACCTTAAAGTCCTTCCACTTCTTATAGTGTAATTCTTGTTTTTTTTCTCACTGTATCCCAATTATGGATAGCTTTGTCGACTAATTTCTGGATATCTGCTATTTTAAATACTGTAGCCCTCTTCTGAATGAAAAATAGTTTATCCAAAGAGATAATTAACCTTCTGTCAAAACATAATTCATCTGGCATCTTCTTGATAGTATCATGTTTAGCTATTGTCAAGGCATACACAAGTTCATCGACACAGCTATCCTAGCACTTATGATATTTCTTCATACAACTATGAATAATCTTAACTATATTTTAGTTATCCTATGCGGATGTATGTAGTTTTTACTAACAGTTCCTTTTCAGTTAATGCAACTTTTCTTTACACACAAGCTGCATCATTATTTATCTATGTCACTGATATCAAAATTTTCATGACATGTGCATTAGTATTACTGCTTACCTTTAAGAAGCATAAAGGTTTCTGAAAGATATAATAAAAATGGCATACTTTTAGGTTGTCGGGAAGCTCTGAACGCCCAGCATATCCAGGATTCATAGTAATGAAAACTGAACAGGTAGGATCCAGTTTTATGTCTGTTCCTTCAAAGAGTAAAGTTTTTGCTCCAGCATTTATACCCCTTTGTATGGTCAATATTTGTTGAGCAACAACGGACAAAACCTCCAAGTCTATACGATTAAATTCATCAAAACATGACCAGGCACCACATGATGCCAATCCCTATATAAGTATATTAGAGAAACATACAATAAAAAAATAAATACAATAAAAAAGGGAATAAAATAACTTTAAATGTATTAATTTTAAAAAATGAATAAATTTTTAATAAATAAATGAATACGAATTTTAATAAGTATTAGATTTCATATATTAGTTCATTTTGGAAAAAAAAAAATATATGGTATACTTTCATGAAAATCACACGTGGAAAAAATATTTTAATGTTACAAATAGTATTATGACACTAAAGTGATACTCCTACAATATTATGCAGCTTCATAATGCATGGTTTAGTTTAGTTTGGTTTGGTTTGGTTTTTATTTGATTACAGCAAAGCACTCAAGGGCTATCTGCCTAAGTGGAGGGAACCTTCATGGAGGACTTTCTAAGGGAAACTTGTTTGTATACATGTGTTACATATGGGGAAAATATTAAACACCAAACCAAACTCCCAGTGTTCAGTGACTTCACCACTTGACCACTGGTGGGCCCTCATAATGCATATTTCAGAAAGAAAATACTGATGCTTCAGATTTATGTAGCGTATTTGTTAATTTTGCTGAAATCATTAGGCTTTATAACTTCGAGGTTAGGATTATTTATTGTTATAATATGATTGATTTCACCTTTTTGCAAATTGTAATCATGATTTGAAATATTTACAAAACATGCTCTTAAAATTTCTAAATGAAACCTATAGAATTTTATTAAAAGTTTTGAGTTAAATATTTCAAAAAATCTCCACCCTTTTGTAACATTTGATGAATTCATCTACGTCTATTATTTGTTATAATACATCACTACATTATGTATGACCCAAGTTTTCAACCATTTCCTTTATAAATTTTAGAAATGCAATCAAAATTCTTGTTTTCCCTAAGAGAAAACTAAAATTCAGATATCCTCATCATTTTCAGAGTGTTTAGGATTTTATTGAAGGATTTGATAGAAACACAACAATTCAAAATTTACCTAAATAATTTAAAAAGGTGTGGTATTTTTAAATTTGTATTTCTAGTTGTGAAATATTTCTTCACTCCATTAAGTACCAGATTTAAGACCATCATATTTAAGGGAAATTATAAAATGTAAAAATTAATCAATCTGATTTTGGTAGTGCTGCAAGTTTAAAACATAATTTTCTTTTCAAAATCGTAAAAACAACCTTGTATTTAGCGTAAATATATTGAAACACTCAATCGTTTTCGAGGGCAGCTAAAGGTCCCTCCTCATCAGGAGAAAGAAATACCTAGAAAGAAGAAAAATAAAGGGGAAGGAGTCTCAGAAACACGTGGTCCTTATCAGCACTGCACGTGGTTATAACCGGATTTTTAATCAGAGTTACACTGGCCGCCTACTTTTACTGAGCCAGGCTATCTGATCAAACATGTAACACAAAGGACAAGAAAAATTAGCGAAGTTAAAAATAGGGAGCGAGGGGCAACTGCACCTTCACACTCAAAATCTGAACTTCGAATAATGGAAAGCAACCACTGAACGAATTGTTATACCCTCTGGTAGTACCAAACGCGAGGAGGTAACGCCATCTATCGGCAAAATTAACTGAATTAAGATAGTAGAATTTTAAAGGCATTAGGAAGGACTGGATTGGACTTCAAATGATTAACTAAACCTGCTAAATCTTTGTGAATATGAAAAGCCTCAAGAAAATCCAATTCACCTATGGAAGAAGTCTTTTGGATAATTTTTGCAGACCCAAAGTCAAAATTATGGTTAAATGTCCAACTATGATACGCTATTGAAGACTTGTTAATTTCGCCTTTTCTGACATAAGATTCATGTTCCTTGATACTAAACTTCAACACTCTTTTTGTTTGGCCAATATATCTTAAACCACACTGACACGATATACTATAAATTCCCCAAGAATTCAAGACAGAAACGCAATCTTTTAGAATCGAAGGGTGAATTTTATTAATAGGGAAGAAACCGACTTGAAAATTGAATTTCTGGAGAATCCATGCAATTTTATAGCTAACAGAAGGATAAAATGGAAGCACGACAAGGTCATTAATATTATTTCTAACAGTGGAATGTCTTCTTTGATGGGAATCTGAAAATTTTTTAACGGCTTTATTAATAATCACAGGAGAAAATCCACGGTCAATCGCAACTGCTCTCAAATAATTAAGTTCATTGGTAAGCACAGATTTAGAGGAACAAACTTTAAGCACGTGGAATACATAATAGTAAAAAGAAGCCATTTTTTGCTTAACAGGGTGGATGACTTGACATGGGGTGGTAAAAAAACTGCAAAGGGTTTACGGTACACAGTGGTGCTAAAATCAGTTTCATTGCGGATTATAAGAATATCAAGCAAGGGGAGGGAATTGTTGGATTCAATTTCAAGAGTGAATTGGATGGCTGGATCAATTGAATTCATAATAGATAGAATCTTGGATAAATCCTCTTTATAACCATCAAAAAGTGCGAAAGTGTCGTCAACATACCGAATCCAAAGACAAAAAGATAGTTTATCAAATAATTTCATCTCAAAATAGTGCATATAAATGTCAGCAAGTACCAGACTGAGAGGATTACCCATAGCCAATCCTTCAACTTGACGAAAATATGCATTTTGGAAAACAAAGTGGGTTTGACTCAGAGAGACTTTTTCTTTTATTTATGAATGAAATTTTCTTTTATTTATAAAATCATACATAATGGGGAAAAAGTAGTCACATAGCACTGTTTTATTATTTTCTACCTAATTTTTAACATTTCAGAAGAGGGAATTAATTATAAAATACTGAATATTTCCTAAGAATAAAAATAAAGTAAAATTAGGCAACATACGTAGAAACATGAAAACACATACAGTGTTTACTATTTCAGCAACTAAAATTGTAACTGTTTTAATGAGTACAATTAATTTACAGACACTGAAAATGCTAAACAAACAGAACTATTAACATCTGTTCGAGGAACATTATTTAAATTTATAATAATATGAGATGAGAAAATTTTGATATTAAAAGAGGAATTAATGCCCTTACTAAACTGATTTTTAAAACACATTTAAGAAATGACTACACAAAGAAAGAGGAATTTATTTGTTAAAATTAAATTAAAAAGAATTGTATAAAAAAATATATAACAGTGTAAGATTTTTCTGCTTTGTATCATTTATATATTAGACACTGCATTTTACATATATGTTTAGACTCCACCCGTTAAACTAAATTTGCCTTAATTTAATTTGATGTATAGTTTCCAGTCACGATTAGACGTTAAAATAATTCAAAACATTAACTTATCTTAGAAATGAAATTATGATGAATAATTTGACAGATATAATATACACATATCTTAAAATTTATCATTTTATATGATATTCAGTATGATTATAGATGCACAGACTTTTATGTCTTTTATTCAGTGTTTTATGTTTTAATGCTTTAAATTTTTGGCAACAAAAATCATTATTTAAAGTACATCAGTCAGAAAGTATATATATATATAATTTTCGGATGAATATTATTAATAAAAAAAACTTTACCATAGTTCATCAGCTGATTTTAAATACAGAAATGCAAGGGTTTTCAAGTGGAAGGAGGACTAATTGAGGCTGATGTATTTTCTCTTCAGAAGAAAATACATCAGCCTCAATTACAGTCCTCCTTCCACTTACATCAGATTAAATTCTGATGTAAGTGAATTTAATTTAATCTGATGTTCTTCATTACATCAGATTAAATTAAATTCCTCTTCTTTATTTTTCTGGTTTTGTTATATATTTTCAGGTTTTAATTTTACATTTCTTTAATTCTTACTTTGTATATTTGCAGGATATTTTGAAATTTATTGATATTGAATTTCACTTTTCTTTGGGTCTTTCTGTAAAATAGGTTCTAAATTTCTTACTTTCTGTCCACATACATATATAGAAGTAAAATGTCAATATTACAAGATTTATTTACACTAATACACTGCTCGACATTGAAAATGCAACACCAAGAAGGAGTGGTCAGAAAGTGACGAAATTTATAAAAAAGACAGAGACAGCAAGCAACAATAAGATCTTTATTTCAAAATGATAGTCAGAATACAAAGCGAGAGCGGCGGCGGCTCAGTAGGATGTAGGATCACCACGAATAGCGATGCACGAAGAAAGACGTCTAGGCATAGAGTCAATAGGACTGTGGATGGTGTCCTGAGGGATGGCTCTCCATTCCCTTTCAACCATTTGCCAACAGTTCGTCTTCTGAACGAGGCAGGGGCAGAGTCTGCAAACGGTGTCCTATCACATCCCACACATGCTCGATTGGTGACAGATCAGAAGAGTACAGTGGCCAGGGAAGCATCTATATACTCTTGCAGAGCATGTTGGTAGATGCGAACACTGTGTGATCGGGCGTTATCCTGCTGAAAAATTGCATTAGGCAGCCCCAGAAGGTAGGGGATTACCACCGGCCGCAGTACGTTATCCAAGTATCATTGGGTCCTGAATATGAACTAGAGGTGACCTGGAATCATAGGCAATAGCGCCCCAAACCATTATGCTACGTTGTCGCATTGTGGAACATTCCACAGTTCCCGCTGGATTAGATCTGTCTTCACGTCAACGCCACACACGTATGCGGCGATTGTCACTGGATAAACAGAAGCGTGACTCATCTGAGAAAACGACGTTTTGCCATTCTGTCATCCACATCGCTCCAGTCTGGCACCATTCTAAACCTTGGCGTCTATGCTGTGGGGTCAATGGCAGTCTTCTTAACAGACGCCATGAGTGCAGGCCACGTTCAACCAGTCGACGGAAAATGGTTCTGGTCAACACGGGAACATCCAGGGTATCTTGCACATGCTGCAGAATCACGGTACAAAAGACTTGTGGGATTGTGGGACTGCCACAGCTTGTTGGCTGATGTGTCGATCCACGTGTGCTGATGTCACTCTGGCTGCACCTACACCCCTCCTTCTTCCCACATTTCTTTATTCCAACCATGTTCGCCATAGCCGATGTACCGTGCTTGCATCCATGTGGGTATCAGCTGCGGTTTGACGTAAGGACCAACCCGCCCTACTTAGTCCGATCATCATACCCCTCGTAAAATCATCTATCTGCTGGAAGTGCCTTCATTGATGGCAGCCTGGAATTCTCTCCTATTACACGTATCCTCTGGGACAAAAACCAATTTTCTTCGAAAATTCGTCTGGTTAACGACACGAATATTGCCCATTCTGCACATTCCTTCTCTAATATCTTACTTCATGTGCGTCGGAGAGCTGTGCATTTCACATCATTCGCATAACTCAGTGACGTGCGTCTACTCTAAAATTTGCATAAATTTCTGACCACTCCTTCTTGGTGTTGCATTTTCAATGTGGAGCAGTGTAAATCTTCTAATACTGACATTTTACTTATTTACATATTGCAGATCATAGCAAAAAAAAATGAACAATAACAATAATAATTTATTACCAAATTCACAATTTACAGAAAAAAAATCAGTTTTCAGAAATTTTAGACCTAAATTATCAAAGACATTAAAAAAATGATTTAAGCGAGAACCTTGAAAAATTTCCCTAAAGCTATGTAGTCTAATCCATCTGAGCAATTGAAAACAACACACTGCTTTGCAACTGCCTTTGCTAGATCCTTAGTTGTTTCTGTTTTACCAGTACCAGCTGGACCTTCAGGTGCTCCACCAAGATGAAGATTAAGAGCTCCATACAAAGTACGATAACAACGATCCGTCAATGGTGTTATAACTAAGCGTCCAGAATTTCCTAAATATTCATATCCATAATCCAGATAGGAATTGATCATACGTGTGGTCATGTTATTATCCTAAACAACAAAAAGTAGAGGGTATAAATAAAAAAAAAATATAAATAATTACAGAAATAAACTCTGTAAATTCAGTACATCAAACACTAAGAATCGAGCTATTTGTTGATTACTTTTTAAGTGCATCAGTAATTTAATTAAATTCAAACTCAGCAGTTTTTCCAACTTAGTAATAGTTATAACTGTCATGTACTTTAAAAATTTAAAAATTCCAATTTATATATTGTCTTAGTTTGCTGCTAAGATGGATTTACCATTCTACAATATTTTCTTTTCTTTCATATTAAGGTCCTTGGTTTCAAATGAATTTATGACAATGCTACCGTTATACCACAAAGGCATGCTGGAAGAAAGGAGAAAATATCTTATAAATCTAGTTTTTTTTTTTTTTCCCCCCCTCATTTGAAGATCTATTTTTACCCTTTTTTGACATGATATGTTTATATAATAATAAAACTGTTTCTACTACAGTCAAAAGTCGTTAATTCGGACACCCATAATCCGGACCTCAAAGCTACAAACTTTCTGCGCATGTGTCGCATTGACTTTTAAGGCTGCGAATATGCATGTGCGCATGCGCGTAATACGTTTACGCTAGCGCGTTTAATGTATAACGGACGGTATAAGCTAAGCTAAAACTATCTAATTCAGTTAATGTTTCAGATTGCGTTGTTCCTTAATCTTCAAATTGGATCTGGCTTATTATTTTTTGCAGACTGTTAAAGCAATTTTATAAAAGTAAGCTTGAACTTTCGATTATGTCAAATAGAATTTTTGATATATATTTACTAATATGTAAAGGACCTACAAAGCAAATGTATGTTTAGAAGTCCATTAAACAAAAAGTGGAATTGCTACAAAAAATGGATAAAGACATAGCCTTCATTTCTCAAACCATTCCAAAATCTGTTTATCAATTTCACGCTGCTCTGGAGCCTGGGGGGGGGACGCCGAAACGCCGCAGCACGCAATGAATTGGAAGTTAATCTGTCAGCACTATCCTTATCTTCAGGGCAGATGTTTTTATATTATTTGGCTTATAATTCTTTACTAAATGTAGTATTTAATCTCGATGTACTCCGTCTTTGATATGATTTAAATTAAGTTCCTCGTCATTATAATTCGCTTCCGATAGTGAAGAAAGTGACCCAGAGGTTATTGAAAGTGAAAAAATTTCGATTGACAAATTAGTCGGTATTCTCGACACAGCAATTATAGGACTTTAACAGTGGAACTTTGTAACTGAAGAAGAAATTATGTCTGTTTATAGAATTAAAGAGAAAGTATTATCACATAAAACAAAGCAACTTAAACAATTTACATTGAAAGAAATGTTTAATAAAGTAAACAAATAAATATTAAGCTTTTTTTTTTTTTTTTTTTTTTGTAAATTTTGATACCGTTTAGATCATAATTGTTCTTTATTTCATAAATTACAGTTTCATATTTTTAATTTTATAATTTCTGCATGCCATCTTACCAGATTTAAACTGATGATCTATAATCCGGAAAAATCGATAACCTAGAATCGCCGAAGTCCCGACGAGTCTGGATTAACGACTTTTGACTGTATATTATTATAATACAATACAGTTCAAATATACTGCTTAATATATATATATATATATATACACAGGCATACACAAACATATATCAATATACACTTATACTATATTTATGTAGTAAATTGTATTAAATAAGGAAGCATAGGAAGCCTATTTCTCTTTTTATTTACAGCTAAAATTATTTTGAAAATTATAAAATTACTTACGATCCAATAATAACGCAACTGACTCAGCCATGCAAAATCTTCATCAGATGTTACTTTAGCGTTGCATAAATATTCAACAACATCCCTGGCATGAACATCTAAAACAACTAATGCTCCAAGAGTGATTCGATTCTGCTTTGAAAGCTTCCCTCTAACTAAATTGACAATTTTTTCGATCTGCTCATTATTCAGTTGAAGGTATTGTTCTAATGCCTAGAAAGAAAGAAATAATATTAAAATAATCTCTCTTTAATATTTTTTATGAAATTTTATGCCCAAAGTTTCAAAACTTCATGAAATGACTGACAATTTGAGCATTTTCTGGCTAACTCTAAGTTTAGCCATGAGAAACTTTTGTTGCCAAAACCTGAAGTACTGGCAAATTATTGCATATTTCAGAATTTGTTGAGTAAAATGTGGTCGGATATTTCATAAAATGGTTAAATGTTTAGTTTACTTCCATTCCAATAAAAATGAGAGAAAAAAGATACCCCAAGAGGAAGAAAATAAGCGAATTTTTTTATATTCAGAAGAAACTACTACAAATTGCTGCTCTTTCATATACTATATCAGAGAAATAATCGACTAATAAATAATTTGTTTTGAATTCTATTCATAGACAAAGGAATAGGAATCATAAGAGAACCACAGGAACTATAATGCCATACACGTTATCCATTAAGAATAAGTATAAAACAGGAATTTCCTTGACTGAATGCAACAAATATCAGTAAAGTGAAAGGTTAAGTTTGGTTACAAAGTGAAGGTTAATTTGATTATGAGGAGGTATTACCAATCAAACAAGAAATTATACATTATGCAGTCTAAAGGGATATTTAAAAGGATATAGCATAAAATAAACTCCATAACCTTAACTCAAAAATTATTTGGAAAACTATGGAAATTAAGACAACATCAGAAAACTGAGCTTTCGTTTGACATGGCTTACATGAAAGATATGAAAACTAACCAGTTTTCTAATAAAAATCATAATTATTCATTGAATCTGTATCGCAAAATTCATATTGAAAGTCCTACAACAAGTTAGATTCAACCTTAATTACAGAATCAAAGTAAACTACTAAAATCAGTCTCATACTTTCATAAAATTAGGTCTGTTGAATAAAACTATTATTAAATGTTGCACTTCAAATTAATTTGCTTACTTGAAGATTATTTATTGTTATACATATATTCCTTGAAGGTTATTCTTTGTTTACGTACATTCTTTTCAGGTTATAAAAGAAAAATCAATGTAATTTATGGAAAATTACATATTTTTAAAACAAAATCAAAAGAACGTGTCATAAATGCAACATTTAATGAAGATGCAGTTATGTCATGCAAAATAGATGCCAATCTGAGAAATTTTATTCTGTATATAATAGCCACACAAATGGCACACAACACACATTTAGAATGTTGCATTTACAGTATGCAAATTTTAAACTGCCATGATGCACTTAAAATATATACATACAATTCTGAATAAGACACAACTTTTTTTTTGGACTTATGTAAGTAAGAAGTACAGCCAGAGGGCACCTGTATCACTTCAGTTTGTTGCCAGCACAAGTGCCAAGAGGTTCAGATAAGCTTTAGCCACTGACAGAAGCAGATGCACTTTAACTCCAGAAGCAAAGCCTATGGACTTTGTAATCACAAAGCAGAGAACCCTATTAGCAAACCTTCGAAAAGTGTTAGATTAACGGAGCTATCCCAGTTATATAATAGTGTCCTGCCAGAGTTTGCAAATTACTGAGATGATTAACTCTAAGGACTCTGTATGAACTTTTTATGGACTGTCATTCTTGGGGGTCTCACCAGCATCTATGTCAATACAGTACAAAGTCCGTAATCCAGACTTGTCGGGACTTCAGCGATTCCGGATTAAGGGTTTTTCCAGATTATAGATCATTAATTTAAATTTGGTAAGATGGCATGCAGAAATTATACAATTAAAAATATGAAACCTTAATTTATGAAATAAAGAGAATTATGATCTAAAGGGTATCAAAATTTACAAAAAAAAAAAAAAAAATCTTAATATTTATTTGTTTATTTTATTAAACATTTCTTTCAATGCAAGTTGTTTACGTTGCTTCTTTTTTGTGCTAACACTTTCTCTTTAATTCTATAAACAGGCATAATTTCTTGTTCAGTTACAAAGTTCTACTGTTCAAGTCCTGTAATTGCTGTGCCGAGAATACCGACTAACTTGTCAATCAAAATTTTTTCATTTTCACTAACCTCTCTGTCACTTTCTTCATGCCTTTATTAATTTTTTGCAGCAATTCCACTTTTTGTTTGATTGACATTGAAACATGCTTTTGCTTTGTAGATCCTTTTGGCAGCTCCAGAATTGGAAACTCATTTTGACATAATCGAAAGTTAAAGCTTAATTTTTATAAAATTGCTCTAACAGTCTGCAAAAAATAATAAGTCGAATCTAATTAGAAGATTAAGGAACAGCGCAATCTGCAACATTAACTGAAATGGATAATTAGATAATCTTAACCTAGCTTATACTGTCCGTTATGCATTAAACGCGCAAGCATAAACATATTATGCACATGCGTAAACCCATTATGCATTTATGCATGCGCATAAAGTTTGTAGCTTTGAGGTCCAGATTATAGATCATTCCAGATTATTGACGTCCGGATTAAAGACTTTGTACTGTATTATATCTTATCAGTTTTCTAATTCATTATAATAGCTTAGTAATAAAGTACTATATAGTTTATACCTTCATTTTGTGCTCTAGTCAACCATACCATACAAGTATTACTTCATCGATTGTGAAAGTTGGCTATTATTGAATCACGAAAATTGGTGGAAATCCTGCCGAAATTGTGCAAATGGTTCTTGTAAAATTTGAAGGAACTCACACCTCTCTGTTTAATAAACAATTAGTATTCAATCCACATCACTTTTGTGCTCTGTAAAATTGCATTTGTTGATTTCCATTGTTTCGCTAGGCCCTCCAATTTTACCAAAAGTGCTGTTTAGAATGCTATGAGAATAAACTTACTGTAGGTAATTGTTCCAATTTCTTATTGTTTTGTCAGCCATATTTAGCTAACCATATCATGTCCATTAATACATAACTTTTTAATAGCTAGATACCTTAATTTTGAAAATAATTCACTGCTTGCTGGTAGAAGGCAGTTTCTCAATTTTAATAATTCTTTCAAAATGGAAGAAAAAAATATGTAATAACAGTTCATTTATATCCTTGTTCATAAATATAAAAGGCGGCTTACCAAAAATCAATCAAAATTGCATTAAAGAAAAGTGCAGATGTTATGATTGTGTTATTAGGCCATGTTCATTCATAATTAGATCTAAATCATACTGGTTGGTGACAGTTTCACGGTCGATGGTATAATATTTAAGTACGATTTTTTTAAAAAAATTTGCCTACCTGCCTTGTTATTTTCATAAATATATCAGCTTTGTTCCCTTTTTAATAAAAGCTATAAATATACTCATTCAGCAGTCTATCATAAATTACTTTTTATAATCTGTGATCTTTATTAGAAACAAGTTTAAAGGCCTTTATTCTTATTTTCTTAAAAAAAAAAAAAAAAAAAAATCCTGTCATGTTGCAAGGAATGCATGGAAACTTTTGTTTGAAACTGTGGCTGTCATTTGCAAGAGATAAAGTGTCTAAATTTCAAATATATATTTACTTAATTGAAAAAGATACTACTTCAGATGACTCAAGATATTTTAACCCTTTCGTGTCTAACAGGACACATACGTCCCAAACAAATTTCAAAAAATACTCTTGGGATAGAAGCGCTTCTCTGTCTAATGGGAGACTTTCCCACCAGTCCTGCCAATATTTTTGAAAGTATTTTCATTCACAGAACATAGATGGCACTACCGTACATAATGCAATTCCCGCATTTTTGAAGTATTGTAGCAGCTCATTACATACTCTACGAACGTAAATAGTTTAGTTTTGGAAAATACTGCCTATTTTCGATTAAATTTTGATTTATCCCTAAATCTAAGGCCAGATAAGTTACTCACGAAGCAGATTACCTCTAATAAACTAGTAAGTGGCAAAGTTTTACTTCCGTTTTTATTATTGGGACATGTGTGTCCCTCTCGTCTTGGATAGTGGGAACACATTGTCCCAAAAGTCCTATGTGATAATTTCTCTAGATATTATATTTTTCGGTTACTTTTGAAATAGATGCTTATTATTTTTAATTTAGGCACATATTAATTCAATCTAAAATGACTCGACGCCGGGGACTTACTAATGAAGAAATCAAAAACATTTTAGAAGAGTCAGATGACGAAGATATTGATTTGGATGATGAAATAGACAATCCCGATTTTCAAGATCCAACACACAGTTTGCGGTACTCATCGATCATGATACCATTCCCCAAAATACAAAGAACAGCGATGCTTTGAGTGATACTGATACGGCATCACTTTCATCAGTTGATGAGATACCATCAGCTAATGCTTCAGGCTGCAAACAAATCTTATGGTTTCATGCAGATTCAACTTTCCAACCTCGTATGACAATTCCAGCAGAGTCATCGCCTAGTTTGTTATTCAAATTAAATCGTTCAGCTACCGAATTGGACGTGTTCCTCAAGATATTTCCAAAAAGTCTTATGATTTGGATCTCTCAATGCACAAACCAATGACTCGAAAAGTTAGGACAAACAATTCACCCTACAGACCCCTCTGAAATTATGCTTGTCCTTGGATGAAATGCTTGTCATGTCTTACAAAAGGGTGCCGAAATTCTCTCATTATTGGTCATCTATTATTGGTCCTTCTTTGGGAAACGTAGCAATAAAAAATGCTATTTCAAGAGACAGATGTAAAACGTTGCTGTCGAAACTATATTTTGCTGCACCAGAAAATGCAAGTAAAACATATTATATTGACAAGGTTGTTTCGTGCCTGAAACAAACCTTCAAACAGTGCCGAAGCGAAAGCTCATATCAAGCTATTGATGAATCAATGGTGAAATTCAAGAGGCGTTCATCCCTCAAATAATATATGCCGATGAAACCTGTGAAAAGAGAGATAAAGATTTGGCAGCGATGTGATTCAAAAACAGGATATGTATATGACATGAACATTTATTCCGGAAAAGAAACGGGTGAAGTTCAAGCTACACTCGGGGAATGGGTAGTATTAAAGCTAACAGAGACAATCCGAGGTAAAGACGTGATGCTTGCGTTTGACTGATTTTTTACAAGTAACCTGATGGATTTACCTGATGGAAACACTGAAATTTCCTGCTGTTGGTACATGCATCAAGACACGCAAAGATGTTCCTAATTTTGGAAAAAATCTAAGCAAAAGGGGTGAGGCTGAGTTTCTCGTAACTAAAAATGGAACATTGTGTGCGAGGTGGCTTGATTCAAAGGAAGTGATGATGCTAAGTAATTGCCACGAAGCTAAATACACAAAAGTAAATCGCACCATGAAAGATGGAAGCAAAGAAGAATTTGAGTGCCCTGTGGCAATCGAATTCTACAACAAAATCATGGGAGATGTAGACCTTGCAGATCAAATGGCAAATGTCTATGAATTAGATCGAGAATCTTGCAAGTGGTGGAAAAAAGTATTTTTTCGCCTATTGATGAGCGCAGTGGTCAACTTATGGATTGCGTACTGCGAACTCAAACATCGAAAAAACCCACTTCTTGATTTCATTGTACCTCTTGCAGAAGCCTTGATGGCGTCCGGAAAGCTCAACACACAGTATCAATGCCGTAGAGGAACTGGATGCCCATCCAAAATATCACGAAGTTAGTTGTTAGTGACTCAATGTTAGTGACCATCTGCCAGTAACAACAAAAACACGATGGCGGTGCCGTAAATGTGCACAACAAAAGAAGGAATCGCGCACTAAAATAATGTGCACGATGTGTAATGTCGCATTGTGCATTGATTGTTTCAAACCATACCATTCGTAATTAAATTTTTATGACTAGAAAATCATTGGTTTTCTTTACAAAATTACTCATTGAAGACTACTGGGACACATATGTCCCAGAGGTCAGGACTGATGGGACATATATGTCCCGGTCCTAAATCAGTGTTCAAAATTTTTCTAAAAATATAACATCTTAATTTTTAGCATTCTAGAGTGCCCTACTCATAGTTTATGTTATCAAAATTGTTCTGCTGTAAAAAAAAAAAAAAAATCTCGTCGCGAAAGGGTTAATGTTTAAATTCTTTACACTGGACATTTCTGAAAGAATGAGTAAATTGTTTAGCAAAAATTTAAAATTTACTGAAACTGTAGCCCTATTCAGAATTCTTAATGTATCTTAATACAAAATAAATATTTCATAGACGTGGAAACATGACCTGATTCTCTTTTCCTCGAGTACTGAGATTTTTGTTTCCCTGGTTTGTTAAGACTTTCATTTAGAATCCAAATTTCTTTCTCATATGCATAAATATGATGTAAGAGCCTTATCTTACTGCAACACTATTAGTTTCAGATACTTAACTTTTTTTACAGCCAGAATCTTCAAACAAAGTTCTTGTTTAGGATTATAGTTATGTTATTTTTCCAGTAAAAATGAATTCAAACAGACCTTTGGAAATTCATCTACTCTGCTTCAGAAGTATTAAATTATGTTTCAGAACAATTTGTATGAGCTCACTTAAATTAATATTTTGCTTCTGACATTATAATTCTAAATTGCATACACATAGACTTTTTTTTATAAACAGACCTTTTGACCTGCTTTTATTGCTTCATGCATTTCTGCAGTCCAGTAGTTTTGTGAGCAGCAAAGAACAGCTTGGCCTGGCCATTCAAGAACCCATTCTTCACGAGGTTTAGATGAATAGCCTTCTAAGGAATCAGAAACTACCTGCGCAGAAAATACAGATGTAAATTTATTTTATGACTGAAACAGAAATAATTGAATTTCAATACACTAACATTTCATAAAAAGATATGATCAAATAAAAATTTTTTAAGGAATTCTATGCATTCTCTTTAATATTTAAAATAAATTATCTTTGCTATTAAAATCCTAAAAATATGAGATAGATTTTTATGAAAATATTAATAATTTTTAATAGTAAAATTGAGAAAATAAGCACTCATTAATTACTAACAGATGAGATATATTTGGAGTGATTTTTTGATAAGTTACTAATGCAACAAAATATCAAATGTTAGTGATTAAATGACATTTTAATGTGAATAAAAATATTTAAATTAATCTTAATATTTTCTTAGTAAATTCAAAATTTAATCCACGGAAAGAAAACAATATTTTTATTTACTTTATTTTAACATATCCTGTAAGGTTCTTATTTTAAACAAAACAGGTATGATTTTGCAAAATTCTTTTTTTTTTCCTTCCATATTCCTTACCACAATGCAAATTAGGTTGTAATGTACTTGAGATTTTTTAATCTTAGTTTATACCTTCTTATGCCACAGACCTTCTGGCATTCGTGCTACATGGTTAGATTTTCTGCCAGATAAATTTCTGCTAGTTAAATGCAATTACCTTGGCTTTGCATCCTTTAGCAGATAACACTTTAAACTTAACATATCATTAGATTAACTGAGCTAGCTTATACCTTTAACTTCATAGTCTTAGACCTATATATCAACATTTAACTTTATTGGATTGTTCTTATTTAACTTGTATTGCCCCAAGCAGTACTTATCTGTAGCAAAAGCTGTACTCTGTTTTGTTAGAAGCTCATTTTGTAAAAGATTGTTTAAAACCATTATAAGTTTTGTCATGCTATTTCAAATAAAGACATAAACTCTATACAAGTAAGGTTATATATACTTACCTAGTAAGGTTCCAGCTAACTAACCTTATAACCTTTTAAATAGACTTGGTTAAAATTTGTTGAAAATGCAGTGAATATAAGGATTCAGTTACAAATAAAACAATCTGGTTACTCAACACTTTAAGAAAGAAAACTAGATTTTCTTTCCTGAAATAAACTACCTAGAGTTTTGTAGGATATTCTAAGGAGGGAGAGAATAAGGTAATTCAAGATGTGGCATACTACAGCAATTTTCAAATATTTTGACTTATGAAGCCCTTTCTAGAATGAGCTCCATTAGCAAAGCCTTAACTTAGGCCTATCCTATGTCTTACAAATTAATGATGTTTAAGAATTTTATTACATAGGCAATTTAGATTAGGTTACTTGATGTCACGTGACAAAGCATGCAAGAGCTATCTGCCTATTACATTAGTAGGTTTGCTTTGGCTTGATTTAGTTGACAAAGCACACTAAGGCTATCTGCATAAAGGAAGGTATGCCTTCATGGAGGACTCATATTTTAAAATTTCAACTTTACCATAATATCTTATTTTATTCTCAACATGATATTACCAGTTCTCAATGTGTTTAGACATACATAAAGGTTCTTTCAAAGTTCATTAAGACATACCAGTATGTGCTACAACAAATATTTTATGTTATTCCCGAGAGCATCATTAAAGCCACTACAATAAATTCAGTTTCTGCAAGTTAATCCTTATATGCATTCAAATACATATTTGCTCATTACTTGTTATTTGGCATTTATATTACTTTACTTTACAGAAAACAGTTATAGTGCAATTTTATTATCAATTCTAGTGCACTGCAGGCCTAAATTAAGATAAAACATTAAAAACAAAATCATAAAATCATTTAATGAGCTACCAGTAATTACTTTTTTAGCACACATCAACACCACAAGACAACCATCTTAGTGCGTAGCACAGCAGAAGGAACTTATGGTGGTTCCTCAAGTTTTTTATACATTGGTATACAGAGTCTGCTTTTAAGAGATTGTGATTTAATACCATTTATTATTTTTATTTATCATCTTTATTAATGAAAATTCACTAGTTACATAAAACTCATAATAAAATCAAATGCACAAAAGACTTACAGAAGAATTCCTAAGAAATCATGATATTATCACTATGAATTTACTCCAAAACAACAAACCATTTATTTTAGTTTCAAAAAGCTTTGAGCAGATTCCAGGAATTCTCAAAAGACTGAGAAGGAATAAGAAATTTCTCAAATGTGCAGATCCAAGTAATGGCCTGTAACATGAGAACACGAAATTCACAGCACATTTCAGTGTTCAGAATGTAATTTCTAAATTTCTTGTTTCGATTTCACTTGTCTTATTCTGTAATTTCACTCAGTTTCTACTTACTTTATTTTTTTGGAGTGATCGAGAACCACACGCAGGGCCCTACATGGCAGAATTTTTAAATATTTTGATTATGGAGAAATATTTTGATTCCTTTTATTTAGAATGAAAGCATAATGTTTAAAATAAATCCAACATGCTAAACATCTAACCACAACATGCTAAATATCAGATTCAATTTGGTACAAACACAGACGCTAAATTCAATATGGTGAATTTCCACCTTCAGAGAATTTTTTTTGGAACATCTATAGGTAGTACATTTCTAGAATTAATTGGATGAATAAATTTTATGAAAATGAATGCTTTTACTCTAAAATAAAATAACAGAATAAAAGTAGAGCACAAAGTGATATAATTAGCATAATTTTAAGCTGAATAATGATAGAGAAGCAAAGAAAGTTATATGGATAAACAACTGAAATAATTGGGGGGGGGGTGAAGTGTTACTCAGACAACAGTTATAAAGTTTTTACTTTATAGCATATTCAGAAAGTCAGATAATTTTCCAATTGGTTTACATGAATATTAAATAGAATTTAAACAGAAATTATTTTTAAGTAACAAAATCTGTCCTATTTATAATTAATGAATATGCTTGCTCTAGTACATTCTAGCAATTATATCCACATTACTAGCAATTATATTGTATTAAAAAGATAATTATAAAACAAGATATGATTTAATTAGATGAAATTCATTAACTGTTGGAAAGAATTTAAAGGATAAGAATTACTAAATTCATAAAAGATCTTTCAAGCGAAATTGCTTTGTTTTTACATTATGCACAGAAATTCTCAAGAAAACATCAGTGTAACCCAATCCATTACACATTAAATTCTAAACTCAAAATACAACTAACACAATTTTTTAAATTCAGCCATTTGGTCCTTGGCAAAGTTATTAAAATTTAAACTAAAATATTTAATTCAAGGTACTTCTGTAAGATTAAATAACATAAAGTTTATATACATGAGAAATTTAAAATGTGAAATCGCTTCACTAATTAAAACATTAGAGTATGTCCATTTAGGCTAAGTACATTATTATATGAAGTAATACTATTAATTTAACTTTAAAATATCTTTTGAATAAGTATAACAGCAGAATGCAAGAGAAAGCATATTTTCCTCTGTAATGTTTTAATATTTGTAATAAATAAATAAGATAAAATTTAGATTTCATAACACATATAAGTGAAATTCAATTATTACACCTTTTTAATGCTTGAAAGCATATAGGATTCAAGTTCCAAAAGCCATTTCTCAACTTGACCTCTAGCGCTGGCAACAGATATAATACCAGTTAATTCAATCACCTCTCCCTCACTGCTTTCCATATGGGTAATGTCTAAGTTGTCTAAAAATTTGAGCTTTGCAATGCCCTCAAAGCACTTTTTCAAATGTGGTTGAACCCTGTGAAAAAGCATAAATTATTACATCAAATATAAACAAAAGTGGAAAATTAATTTTCAATTTCTTTTAATTATATATATATATATATATAGAAAGAGATTCTCTGTATTATATATATATATATATATATATATATAAAGAGATTCTCTGTATTATATATATATATATATATATATATATATAGAAAGAGATTCTCTGTATTCCTATTATACAACATTATGCACTTATGTATTAAAATAAAACTAAACAAAAAATATTTAAACAAATGAAATTAAAAAAATAAATTATTAAAATTAATTAACTTTGGCTTATTAACTTAGGCCTATCCTATGTCACAAATTAATAATGTTTAACTATAAGAATTTCATTACATGGATAATTTAGGTTAGATTATATGAATAAGCAAAGCACACTCGAGGGATATCTGTCTAAATGGAGGGATGCCTTCATGGAGGGCTTCTTCAGATAGACTGGTGTTATACACATTACACATAGAGAAAACCATGAAAATATCCTTGTAGCCAGCCCGTTTGCCTGGAATTTTCACATTTTAGGTAGAATATGAGTTATATCTATAGTTTAGAGCAATTACAGCAAACTGTAACATTTGTTTTGAGAAAAATTGTTTACATGATTATTTTACTGAACTTGATTTGCTTATAACTTCAAATTTTGGCCTACTTTAATTAAAGATGAAAATAATATAATGATATGAACATAAATTAAACAAAATATTTAAAAATCTACTAATTTATAAGAAAATCTCTAATTACACATTATATGGTTCAGAGAGCATAGAAATTGCAATTTTGAAAAGTTTCTTTAAAACAATTAAATAAGAACTGTAACATGTAAGGCTGTAAAGTCACTAAGATTATAATAATATTAAGGCTACATGAAAATATTTAATTCAGTGAAGAGATATAACATAGAAAAAAAAATTAGCAAAAATTTTATACTTTTTGGGATCTTTAGTCTCTGATAATATTTCAAGTAATTCATCATTTGAGAGGAAGAAAAATCTTGGAAAGAACAGACGCTTTTTTTCCAAATAATCATTAAGACCCTAGAAAAAAAAGATAGACTAAGCAACTAATAATAAACTGCTTTTTTTAAAAAAGAAACATTTAAACAAAGGTAATTTTAAATGAAAGGAAAGTTTTAACCTTCTAAACAATAATATCTATATCACAAAATTATACACATATTATGGAATAGAAATAGAGCTTAGTTTTATAGTGGAAAAAAAATTGGCTTGTCATTAATTATGCATTTGGTAATCCATTTTTATTTTACAATGATTACAAAATGCATTAAATGGTATTAAAATATTCAGACCTTCTACATATGTGGTGCATTCTGTATCAACACACATAAAAAATATTGAATTAGTTTCAATAAAATAAGTAGTTTGTCAATTAAAAAAAAGGAACTAAAAATTTTGTTGTTGGAAATACGTATGTAAGACAATAATTTAAGAAAACATATTCCACAGCCATTTATTATTGTGAACACTTTATATAACAGGGCTGGTCAAACTTCATGGCAAAAGGAGCCGCATGTCAGAATCCTGGAAAGTTTGAAAACAACATCTATGCTGGATAACTCTGAATTTTTATCATTTTTAAAAATACTGAGATAGGTTTTGAATAAATAAAAATATTTGAAATAAATAAATAACATTATGGTTGCACTATATGTAAATTAATAATTATTTTCTATATTCGGGAAACAATGCTCTCAAAATATACAAATTTGAAACTACTGTAAAATGTATCTGAGTGCTCTCTTTTATCAGATAAAAACATAGCACTTTCTACCGGTTCCCATCTTTTGTCTAATAGTTACCTCCAGTTATAATTGTTGACAAGATTTCCTAGAGTAAACTAGTGGGCAAGCCCGCTATTCATTGTTCATGTGTATAAGAGTTCCCATTGTAATTTCATAGGCCAATCAAACGTTAGTATAGGAGAGTGAGGGCCACAGACATTAAAGAAAGAAAACAAATTACCATACAAATCACTAGTTTAATATATCACTTTATTCTACCATCTAGAAATCAACGTGATGATTGGCACTGCTTTTTTGATACAATGCCCACTGTAATTTCAGTAAGGCAAAGTCTCAGGCTCGATTCCAGTGTAGCACTTTTAATGCTATTTCTCGTTTTTGATTTAATTTGTTTGAGAGCAGAAAAAGCACTTTCATGCACATATGTACTGCCAAATAGCGATAACATTTGAAAAGAGAATTTATGCAGTTTGGGAAAATGTTCTTTAGAAATAAGTTTCCAGGAATGTTCAGTGACATCACACTTTTTAGTCTGGTAGAATGGATCTGCCTGAAGATTACAAATTTCCATTTTAAGGTCACGAGACACCTCACTTACTTCAATCTCTATAAGGTTGTTTAACAACGAAAGTTTTGTTTTTAGGGAGCCAAAATCCTGGAACTCTTTCTTGATATCAATAATTATTTCATGAAACATACTAAAATTTGTGTCATTTTCTTCTTTCAGCAGCTGACAAAATGGGAAGTGTGCCATATTATTTGCCTTCAGAGCAATTTGCATAGCATGAATTTTTTTTGCAAAAGCCTTCAATATGTCCATAAAGCTGGGATATATTTTGTTTTCTGCCTTGTAGTTTAACTTTTAAGCATTTAGATGGGCTGTTGAATCTGTCACCATAATCAGCATCCAAATTGTCCATAAATGTAATAAATGTTCTCTGTCTCTGGGCTTTCCCTCTCTTTATTAAATTTATAATATTTACCAACAGTTTTCATTGTCTCACTGAGCCTTATAATTTTTATTATTTAATTATTATATTTAATATAAATATTTATATTTGTTATTTAAAGCAGGGTCTTTTGTTTTTCTAAATGTTTAACTAACACTTTTTTTTCCAATAAGAAGGGCAAATGCCAACAAAATGAATAAGAGGGCTGCATGCAGCCCACAGGACACGGCTTGGACCATGCTGTATTAGATGGATCCAGGCTTGTGCATCCTTTGGTCTCTCTTTTCTTTCTTCCAAGGATGGAACTTCCCAAACCTCATACCTGAAAATTTCAAAATGATTTACCATTCCAGAACTTGAATCTTACCACTTTTTTCATTATTTGAATACTAAACTCAGAATTCTTAAACCCTAATATCTCAAATGATTAGTTTTATTAATGCTAAATAGAAGCAATCATTAAAAAAAATGCTGTTGTTATAATTTTAGTGATACCTGAAACACCAATATCTCTTCATGACAGCCCTGACTAACACAGTTTCAGTGTGGGTAAAGAAATCCAGCAAAAGGTACCCAAATTTTCAAGCAATGGCTGTACAGAGTTTAATCAAAAATTCTAGAATCATCTCAATAATTCTAAACATAAAAATGGTAAATCTAGCAAATCATGCCATGGTATACAAATGCTGCATCACACACATGACCTGTAATTGCATCTCAGTTGAACTATTCTGCCAGGGCTATCAAATTTTGAACTGTTACTCAAATTTTGTTGACAAAGTGAAGCTCAAAATTCAATAGTTTATTTACATATATTGTTTCTTTTGTAGCTTTTTAATAAATATAGGCGAATTTTTTAAACTTTTATTATCAAATTTACTTTTCACTAAAATTATATTTTAAATTTTGTTTCATTTTAAAACATATGGAGCAAATGGTTTCACATGGAGCAAAAGCATTCTTCCCTTATCATTATTCTTATTTGAAAGTTTTATAAAATTTAGGATTCAATTTACCCTTACTTTTTTTCAATGCAACTTACACAAACTATATATATTTAATAAGATATCAATAAGATTTGAAATATATCATCAACACATCATAATATCAACATGCATGGACCATTTAAAAAATAATGCATAAGGTAGCAACAGTGCAAAGTGCTTGATGCAATCAGAGTGAAATTTGTAGTACAAATATTGACTATATTGTAAAAATGCCAATTCAAGCAATAAAAATGAAGTTTCATGAGCTGTGTGTAGTTGAAAAGCAGAACAGATCGCATAAACAATTATATACAGGAAAATTCACACACCTTATTTCAGTCAAAATTTCTTACAGAAGGTACATTTCAGATGTTTGAATTAAACTTTTAGTAATCATGGCCGCTTTCAGATGTATTACAGAAGACTTAATATAAAATAATGCCCATGACCAAATCTTAGGTTGGATGCTAACGTTACTATATTTCACGACCCCCAGAACCCCATAATATTTACAAATTTTGTGGGACCCCATATGCATTCCACAAATCTGACACACGCGTGAGTGAAACTGTCAATTTTTTCACTTGTACTGTAATATACTATTGCAGTTTCAGGTCATTAACTTTATTTTATAATTTAAAGACATAGAACAATGTGAAAATTTTAAATAAGTAACAGAAGAAATGACAGCGTAACTTTATTTTATAATTTAAAGACATAGAACAATGTGAAAATTTTAATTAAGTAACAGAAGAAATGACAGCGTCACGTGCAAAGCAAGGGAAATGAACGTTTATATTACAAAAAGAATGCATCAAAACGCTTTTGTTTTTTTCTTTGTCTGTATGGTCTTACCTTTATCTATTTTCAGATACATTGTGTAAAAATATTTGGTAATTGTAAAATTATTATAATAAGAAATATCAAAACTGCTAAAATTTTTGACGACCCCCCCCTGCTGCAGGTCTTTTGACCCCTAGATTTACAGATTTACAGAGCTAATAGTTTAAGAAACCCTGCTATAGTAGAACCTATATTAATCAGGCTTCTATCAACCTTGTCTCAGTTAATGAAGCTGGCAATCAAGTTAAAGAAATATCTGGAAAATGCAGTGACATTAGAAAAATACTGACTGCTTTATCAGGGCTCAGTAACATTTCAAATTTTATTAGTGATTGATATTTTGGCCTTTCTTATCAGAAATGGGTCATTAAACAACCTTCCTATTGTACATTGCAGTAAAAATTGTGATATATACGTGTTGAAAATGAAATCAATGTCAACTGATAATTATTTACTAGACATGTTTCAAGGATAAAAGAATGATGTTTCAAAATGGATAAATACAGAAAACAATGAACCAGATTTTCAAATTTTGAGTGATGAAGAAATCATTTACAACACAGATATAGCAAACAATAAAAACTGTAGTAATGTAAAATGTGAAAATTAACCATACTGATGTTTTGATTTCGTTTTATTTTGACTGCAGTAAAGCATATGATGGCACTCTGTCTAAAGAGAGGATTGCCTTCAATGAAGATTTTTAAGGAAAACATCTCATATAAATATACCTCATATATGCATCAAATATGTAGCATACATATATGAAATATATCTCATATATGCATTAAATATGTGCAAAACCATGAAAAGTTTCTATGCAGCCATCCCAGCAGTCACGATCTGAAGAGTTGAACAACCAAAATTCAGCGATCACCCACTTGCGCTTTGCACCTATTAATTTTGCTGAAGCCTTTAGCAAAGCTCTTTAAAGCAACATCCCGATGCTTTTCTTGTGGTTCTTTTGCTTATCAAAAAGTGATATAATTACACAATAGATTCAGCGATCACCGACTTCTGCTTTGCACCTATTAATTTTGCTTTAACAAAGCTCTTTAAAGCAACAATCCGATGCTTTTCCTGTGGTTCTTTTGCTTATCAAAAAGTGACATAATTAACACCATAGATGATAGATTTACAGAGCCATCATAAAAAAAAAGGTTGACATACATTTATTGATTCATTAGGTTTATAGATGTAAGAGATGCAAAAAATGTGCAGGATCCCCACCATAATTCGAACACCAGATCTTCCAACTGCTAGCTGGACATGCTTCCCATTATGCAACAAAGGCAAGGAAGAAAATATCTTATATACTTTCCCTTTTAAATGGTGCCTGGGGAGGTGGGGGCCAAATCACCAAATCCTGGAGTTGACAAAGCACGGTCCACCACCTTTAGTTTGGGCACCACTTGTAGTGATATTAGGGCTTTTTTAATCAGCAAACTCAAAACTGGAAAGTCCTCACCGACATTCAAACACCAGACCACCCGATGCTATGTATGCCATATCCTCTAACACTAGTCAGTTAATTAATGATCTTAATTATAGCTTGGCCAGGTACCTAAACAGCTCGCATTTCCTAACAAATTTTTAGAAACTGATATGTTGGTCTTTACCCACACAATGAAAAAATAAAAATATTCTTTTTGTTCCAACTGTTGATCATTTTTCAAAGTGGGTAGAAATAATTTTGCTTAGAAAGGCAATTGTTGCAGGTTTATTTAAAATAAATTTAAATTATAGATCTGTGATAAAAATAATCTCAGATAATAGTGAGCAATTTGTAAGTCAAATCTTTGAGGGAATGTGTTTGGGTCTTGCCATAAAGCATTTCAAAATGGTCCCTTATTGACTACAATCACATTTTGTAGAGTGAACAATAGAAATATAGTTAAAACTATCCACAACTGTATAAGAAATTACTACAAGTGATGGGATAGCTGAGTTAATGAATTAGGGTATGCACTGATATCTACCAAACATGATTCCATTGGGATGACACTGGCTGATTTTGCTCCTCAATAAACTTTTTTGTTGAAAAGAGGTCAGACGAATTTAAGTTGGAAGGCATTCACATATTAGTAGATGAGGCAACGGATAATTTTTTACATGGCCTATTACTATGATAAAAAAAAGCATGAGATTGATTTTAAGGTGGGAGATAAAGCTTGAAAATAAAGCATTCACTTACTTGTGCACCAGAAAGAAAGGTGAGGAAATTTGGTAATACATTCGAAAGTCCCATTTTAATCAAAAGAATCTGTATTTGTATTTAAAAGAAGAGAATGGTGTATCCATAAAAGTGAATGGAGATCAGGCGAAAAAATATGAGCGAGCTCATATGCCACTTATAGGTATTGAAAGAATGAATTGACAGGCTTGAGCAGTGTGGAAATTCAGTTTATCCAGCAGCGGCATATATGTCACAAGACTTGGAGGAAAAAAGAAAGAATTCCTGTAATGAAAAAAGAAAGAAAAGGCCCAGGGTGCTTCTAAAAGGGAAGCTTCAGAGCATGAAAAGCCTAGAAGAAAGAACAAGGAATATATCAAGGGTTGAAAAAAAAGTTCAAGCATTTTTGAGATGTCGAGCCCACTCAAGTAAGAAACAGGAAAAAGTCTCAATGAAAAAGATCATCAAGGGACTTGTATTGATGGGAAAATGGTGGGCCAGCTAAGATAAAATCTATGATATAAACAGCCACAAGAGAAGGAACCAATATCATTGAATGAGAAAAGAACCAGCAAGCAAAAAACACAGATCCATGGCAGACCAGACATTAAAAACTATGTATGGGAAACAAGTTTTCCAATGAAGTGGCCAGCTTCATACGAATATTCAGAATAGCAGTGGAAGTCGACAAGAATAGAGGAGCGAGTCCAGAAGGGAAATAGACCATCACATGACCAGGATAGTTATCAACCTCAGAGACTCTTAAAGGTAAATAGGACTGTCATTTTATTTGACATTGGACAGCAGATGTGATTGCTAGAAGCTCTCTCCACTAGAGATTCAAAACTCTCAGCTTAAATACACTCAAAGCTAATTTGCATTCTGGTGAGGAATTACAATCTCAATTATACCCTATTTCAAAATTTGTATCTAATGTTCAAGACTTAAATTGTATTTAACTTTGTAAGTGTTGACTGGAAAACATAACATTATGTTACTTATCTGCCATAGAGAGATTTCCTGGAGAAGCACATCTCTGACTGCTACAAAAATCAAAGTTAAAAGAAAATTTACCTTACTTCTTCAAATATCAATTTAATTTATGCATGTGTAAAAAGTAGCTAGTACATTTTTATTTTGCCGCCCAGATGATATAGCGGTTAAGGAAGCCAGACTGTGATACCAACGGGCCCGGGATCGAATCCCGGATAAGGCATGGATGTAAAATTGTTTTTCTCTTCATAGGAGGTAGCAGTGGTTGTCTGTTAAGCACCTACACAATAAAATGGCCACCACTTTTGGCCTTAGTAGTGGCCAATGCCATTATAGGCAAGTGCCTGCTATTGGGGGGGGGAATTATTTTTATCTTAAGCAAAGAATCTTTCCATGTTAGACAATGCTCAGAAACAGACTACTCATTAGACTGGGATAGGGTTTACCCAGGAGCTGAAGAGAATTGAACTTTGTTCACAAAGCCAAAGGATCTCAAGCTATGTTTAATTCAAGAAAGAAGCTTTTCTGTTGATATACTCATTTACATTTAAGAATATTTTCTTTGTGTGTTAAACACAATTGTATTACTACAGTCCAAAAGACTGTAATGACTAGAAAATTTTGGCATGAATGTAAATAAAATAATAGCAATTGCTGTACATTTCTAAGAAACTTTTAAACTGGCTAATCTTTTGAATATGGCCAGTATGCTGAATGAAGCTTAATATCTTGAATGCATGAACATACATGTTAAAAACGAATGAATTATGAAAGCAAAATGTGCTCTTAGTAGTGTGTACTTTAAATGAAAAATAAAATTTTCCATATTGAAAAATGAGGTTAGTTAAATGGCATGCTTTCTAGTCAACGCTTAAATGAAATTTAAATCTTGAACATTAGATACAAAATTTGAAGTAGGGTGCCATTGAGTTTGTAATTCCTTCCACATTCCTTGCCAAAATGCAAATTAGCTTTAACTGTATTTAAGCTGAAAGTTTTGAAGCTGCAGGGGGGTTTCCAGCAATCACATCTCCTGTTAGCATTTTTTTGCCAGCTCTTAAAAGCTTCAGCAAAAATATTAACAGCAGATGGCTTTGGCATACTTGCTAGCTGATGCTTTAAACTTACATGTCCATAAAATAACTGAACTAGCTTATTTCTTATCCTATTGAATGCATTACATTACTCATGTATGAATTTGTCTGCTATTGCTTAGTTTAAATTGTCCTAAGTGGTGCCTGTAGAATGAGTTGTAGCTTTATGTTCAACTTCCAACTAAAGTGGAAAGGCTATTTTAAACTTTCTCCTGTATTTATGAGTTGACGAGATGAAGTGATAACTCACTGTAATCAGCAGGGTTTTAACCTTTAGCTCCAGTTATCAATAGCAACCCTAGAAAGTTTAGTGTGTTTAATGCTCATAACCATGTAAGATTTTGGTTAGCAGGTAGTTTTTGAAAATATTGCAATTTAACACACTGTTTCACTCAATACAATGCTAGAAAGTAGGGTGAAAGAAAGAGTTAAAAGAGAAAATGCAAATTTTAAAATATTATTTTTGTACCTGAATATTGTCTAACTTAAATACTTCTATGGCTACACTATTTTTATTTCCAAATTCCTGGATGGAGATATTAGATGTAAGTAAATTTGAAAAAAATGCACAGTTAAGAAGAAATTTTGCAGAACGTAAATTTAGCATCCTGAATTTAATTGCTTGTAAGGTCTGGCTCATGCTTTTAGATACTAGAACTTTAAAACATCATCCAAGGTCATTAACACCTTTGCTTGTGATTTGTTTAAATGATGGTGGGGAAAATTATATGGTAGTTTATGTTAATTAACCAGTAATTATCCTTTATTATAACTTATCCTTTCTGTAGTCTTCACCAGAATGTAAATTAGTTATTTTATGTATTTAAGCTGAAGATTTGAATGCTTATATTAGTGCTTTTGACAGCTGCATCTTGATGTTACTGTTGCAAGATGTGCCTAAGCTATTCCAGCTTTAGTATCTTGATAGATGATATTTAGAAAATTTATGCCGCTAATTACTTCAAAAAGTTCAAGAAGTCTATTTTATGTGCAGTCACTAACTATGTTATCTATATTTGAACTTTAACTTTCTTTTGTATTAATTCAAATACCCGTCAGTAGTGGAAATTCATCTGTCTTTCTGTTTATGCAAGGCTTAAATAAAAAGGTTATGTTAGCCTTCACAAGACTTTGTGATTTGTTTCAAACTAAACAATAAGTCTAGTAAGGTCTGAAAGACTTTGGTACAAGGTTCTATAATAGCAGAACTCTAGAGGGCAAAGGCCACATACGGGATCATGAGCTGCAGTTTGGCCATGCTTGTTATATAATACAGTCAAAAGTCGTTAATTCGGACACCCATAATCCGGAATGATCTATAATCCGAACCTCAAAGCTACGACCTTTACGGCTGCGAATATGCGTGTGCGCAAAATACGTTTATGAATGCGCATTTCATGTATAACGGACGGTATAAGTTAAGCTAAAATTATCTAATTCAGTTAATGTTGCAGATTGCGGAATTGGATTCGGCTTATTATTTTTTGCAGACTGTTAGAGCAATTTTATAAAAGTAAGCTTGAGCTTTCGATTACGTCAAATAGAATTTCTGATATATATTTACTAATATGTAAAGGATCTACAAAGCGAAAGTATGCTTCCAAGTCCATTAACCCCTTCGCGCCGATTGTCACGTATACGTGCCAACAACAAACACACTTACCTACCAGCCGACACACAGGCGTGCCAGAGCATTTTTATGTTTACTACCGACTGTCACGTATTTGTGCCAGTACCCTGGAACGTTTTTCAAACTATAATTTCTGCCACAAGATGGCACTGTATGTCCATATGGTTTCAGATACATGTACATTAGACCTTCTACTCGAAATGAGAGAAGCATGACTCACATACACATGTTTTTGATTATATAAACAAACGGGAAACTAAATGTTTCCGAATGGCGTGATTTATGACGTCTCTTTAAATCGCACTTTATTCACATGTGGTAGTTGTTTATTGTAAGTAGAAGTTTTATATGCACTAAAGCGTTGAGTATTTCGGTTTACAGTTCAGTTTTTAGAAAATAATTAGATCTTGTTAGATGTGAATTCTTTCTGTTTTTACCGTTTCAATGTCGAAGCGTCGAAAATGTTTAACAGAGCATGAAATAGCAGAAATGATGCAAAATATTTCAGATATTGATTCTGAAAGATTAACTGAAAGACATTTTCCAAAACTTTGTTCAGAAGAGACTGATAAGAAAATGAGACGACGATGCTTCGTTTGTTCACATTCCCGGAAAAATCCTCCAAAACGGCAAATGAGTTATTACGAGTTCAAGGAATGTAACGTAGGACTGTGTGTAGATCCTTGTTTTAAAATTTTTCATATGAAAAGAGAATTTTAAGTAATATATTTAGTTTTCAGATGTATAATGTTAAAAGTCATAAAATGGTGAGTAATTAAAATAAAATGTGTAAAATATGCATTTAAACAAGAAATAAGGTAATTAAAGTATATATATATATATAAATATCTATAAAGCATAAGCCATTTAAATACTCTATAGAGCATTATTAAACAATGCGTTGATTCTTCGGAAATTTCATGGATTTAGGCTTAGTAGCAAAAAAGCCCCGGCCCTGGAGATACTCGCAAAAGACACTGCCGGTCTCCGCGATAAGCGCGCGTTTTCGCTACCCGGCTCGAAGGGGTTAAACAAAAAGTGGAATTGCTGCAAAAAATGGATAAAGGCATATCCTTTGTTTATCTAAACTTTAATGTTTCTTTATCTAAACTTTGTTTATCTTTAACGCCGCAGCGCGCAATGAATTGGAAGTTGATTTGTCAGCACTATCCTTATCTTTAAGGCAGATGTTTTTATTTTATTTGGCTTATAATTCCTTACTAAATGTAGTATTTCCTCTCGATGTACTCCGTCTTTGATATAATTTAAATCAAATTCCTCATCATTATAATTTGCTTCCGATAGCGAAGAAAGTGACAAAGGTTATTGAAAATGAAAAAATTGTGATTGACAAATTAGTCGGTATTCTCGACACAGCAATTATAGGACTTGAACAGTGGAACTTTGTAACTGAACAAGAAATTATGTCTGTTTATAAAATTAAAGAGAATGCATTATCACATAAAAAACGAAGCAACTTAAACAACTTACTTTGAAAGAAATGTTTAATAAAGTAAACAATTAAATATTAAGCTTTTTTTTTTTTTGTAAATTTTGATACCCTTTAGATCATAATTGTTCTTTATTTCATAAATTACGGTTTCATATTTTTAATTTTAGAATTTCTGCATGCCATCTTACCAGATTTAAACTGATGATCTATAATCCGGAAAAATCGATAATCCGGAATCGCCGAAGTCCCGACGAGTCCGAATTAACGACTTTTGACTGTATTATAG
Organism: Stegodyphus dumicola; assembly: GCF_044657685.1. Lineage (NCBI taxonomy): Eukaryota > Metazoa > Arthropoda > Arachnida > Araneae > Eresidae > Stegodyphus > Stegodyphus dumicola. The sequence continues at coordinate 233,546,063 of NC_140772.1, read as the reverse complement.
CATCATGTGGCAAACTATTTGAGCTAATATAAATTCAGGAGGAAAAAGCCGAAACCTTTTGTATCAACTCGAGGAGTTCATTTGAATTTTTTAATGTCTCCAGCAAATTCTCAATATTCACAACAGCAAGAACATGTCTATCTTCTAATGCTGCTTTCATTATATCTCTCCAGTTTTTGTCAACAGTATTAAAGCGTCTATAAAATAAAAAAAAATAAAAAAATTAAATTAAATTTTTTAAAAAGACTAAATTTGCTGAAGAAAAATTTGCTTATTCCATTTTAAACATTTATTCATGAATGCTCACAAGCATTTCCTAAAGCATTTTTATAGCCTAATTTGTTTGCTCATATAGTTGAAATTGATCAAGAGCCATTTATATAGTTGCTCTGAAAACAAAGAAAGAACAATCAAGAAGAAAACAATGGAAAGCAAAAATATTATTATTTTATTTTCCATTGCTTTCTTAATTGAAAAAGAACTGCTTCCTGAAAATTTCAGATTACAATTTGATCCTTAAATACTGGCAAAAGAATTTGAGAAAGCTAAAAAAAGTATTTAAAAAAAGAAACTGAATCTGACCTTGGTATGCAGATTTCAGTTTCAGATCAAAAACAATTTTAAGTGAAGCAGTTACAAAAAGCTTGATAATTTAAGAATTGGAAATAAAAAATATAGACCATAAAATCTTATACACAAAATAGATTGTTCAAGTTGGCAGGGCCAAATAATAGAAACAAATTTCAATTCAAATGATATTATTTTATCATACCTTAATGACACAATGAGATCTGCGTGCTTAATTAATAAAGAAACAATTATTCATCATATAATAGCACATTTATTTCATTGGATCACTTGCATCTAAGGCATGCAACAAACAAATCTCTCAAATACTAATACTTCAACAAATACTTTTCTTAATTGGAAATACTTTCATTTCGCCAGAACATGGAATCTATAAACTGAAACAGCAAACACCTTTAAAGAGGTTTACATTGAGGTGCTTAAGAAATAAATACACTCATTAACAATTCATCGATAACTATAAATTAAATAATAATTCTAAATAAATATGTATTATTTTCTGAAAAGCAAAAATAAAAGTTCAGGTCTTTTCTTAGTGTATTAAAAACTGCCTCCTGAATCATGACCCACATTATGGGAATCAGTGGCTTTCAGAATCATCTTTACATCTGGGTAAACAAAAATTAATGTGAAACCTGAAAAGCTAAAATAAAGAATACATAAGTGAAGGATAATTAAGAGAAACCAGATGTAGTTATCTAAATGACAATAACAAAAGGCAGTATCATTTAATACAATTTTTAATACTTTACTATCAATTTTACTGTTTTTTTTAAATTTTCTTAGTTAGTTTCTGGTTTTCACTTTTATGCTGTCATTAAACATAAAAAATAATTAAATTGTTTTATTGGAAGAATGATGCATGAAGAATTTTAAATTAGTGAGGGGGGAGAACTTAGATTTCCATAGATTCTGACAAAACTGTCACGAATTTTTAAGGGAATTATGCATAAATCTTCATTAGTAAAAATTTTTTTCAAAGTGAGGAGGAGCAAAAATCATACTCATAAGGAAATTAACATGTGAAGCATAAAGGAAAAATATAGCACCATCTGTAACTATAATGAAATGTGAAAAACTTTTGAAAGAACCAGGAAAACTGGAATGTAACTTTTTTTTTTTTTTTTTTTTTTTTTTAATGTAAAAAGATTCTATGAAGTCCAAGTTAACAACAGATGAAGCTCTGTGGATAACTTTTGTCACATCTAAGTGAAAACTGTGATTAAAGACCAGCTATGATTAGCTATTGCAATTTTGTTTATTTCTCTTTTTTTGAACATAGGATTTATGTTCTTTGATGAGAAATTTTATGCTCTTTTAAGTTGGCTGATATATATTGTTATGCCATATTGACTGACTGATTGATTTATAGCATATCTTGTTAGCTCCTAGAATCATGGTTACTTCGAATCAATTAAAAATATTTTAGGAATCAGCTTGTAGAATCACTTCCTGAAATACTTTTAGTTGATTATTTACGATTTAATTTGCTACATACTTTTAAGCCAGAAAAAACATTTAGTTGATTGGAAATGGCCAGCAGTATTTTTAACTGATTAAACAATATTACAACTCAATTTTAACAAATGGTTCAGAAGCAAAGTGACTACATAAATCAACCTAGAGAATAAACTGAATCTTGTAATTAAACTTGTCTGCAAAAAATATACAGTTTGACTGCTCAAGCAACCAAGAATTATACATATTTTGTAAATCAGGTCAAACAGCACTCTCCGTACATACTTACCAAAATATCATATTTTATACAGAAGTCAGTCTGAAATTTTTCATCGTAAGTGGCAGAATAAAATTAACAGTTAGATTTGAAAACATTACTATTTTAGCAAAGCAAATGATTTTTTGGACAACTGCAAGTAGTTTGGCATAGAACAAATAATAGGCAAAAGGAAAAATGGAGTTGACGCGAGAACATTATTGTGCTATGATTTTCTTTGATTTTAAAGTGGGATTTAATCAAGATGAATGCATTTAACATCTACAGTTAGCATTTAGATATGTTGTGCTACTGTATTCACATGGTTTATAGAATTTTCCAGAGGTTGCAACTCTCTTCAGGATGAAAAACACACAAAGGCCATTGTTAGCAGTAATCCAGCATGTATGTTTGCCATATAAAGAATGTTAATCAATGATAATCGCTGCACCTACCAAATGATACAGAAGGAACTTAACATTGGATCCACCATCATACATAAAATTGTTCATGAAGAACTGCATATGAAAAAACTAGATTTCCACTGAGTTCGCCATAATTTAGCAGAGCACCAAAAAGTGGAGTGTGTCAGAATCAGTAAAGAAACCCTTAAATTATTTAAAGATTACATTATTTACACACACATTATTTCTACAAGGTATCTTGTAACAAGTGTTTCTACAAGGTATTCTTGTAATCAAAAACGGCAAGAACGTTTTGGAGAGTCAGAAAGAAAAAGTCATAAAACAAATAATAATCACCGCAAATCCTCAAAGTAATCAGCATCAGCATCCAGTGACTTTTGCCAATGAGTGGCTAGCTGTACAATGCCATCACAGTATATCTCAGGAGTCATAGATGCAAAGAAGTCTGCAGAGGACTTTTCGAGGTCTGGCCAGTTATTGAAGGATTTACTATGAAGATGGTTGTCCAGGGAATGGAAAAAGGTGGTAGTCTGTTGGCGTGAGATCTGGAGAGCATGGTAGATGAGGTAGTGTCTTCCAGCCCAGTCGCTGGATGGTGTCCCAGGCCTCCTGAGCCACATGCGGCCTCCCATTGTCATGGAGGAGGAGTACACTCTTATGATTGACCAATGCTGGCTCTTTATGCATCAGTCAATGGTTTGGCTCACTGGCAGGAGCCAAACCATTGACTGATGCATAAATACATCCATTGACTGTGCACCACTTGGCGCCTAGTCCACCAGATACTGAGCATGATCTTGCGTGGGTTGAGAGAAGGTTTCACAGTGTGAGGCACAGGGTCCCATGGTGACAAGCAATGTATGGAACACCTGGGAGTGTCATACTGGGTCCACTTTTCATCACTGGTGAGTACTCGATCAAATATGGATGCATTGCCGGACCAAGTAAGCAATGACAAACAGGTAGTGACATGCTGTTGCTTGTTTGCATTGGACATGAGTGGGGTACCCAATTGCTCAGCTTATATACCTTTTCTATGCGGTACAAATGGAGTCTGATCATTTCATCAGATACCTGGAAGTTTCATGAGTGGGGGTACCCACTTGCTCAGCTTGTATGCCTTTCTTATGTGGTGCAAATGCAGTCTGATCATTTTATCAGATACCCGGAAGCCCACCAGCGGCCGAGCGGTAAAGTGGCTGAACAATGGTAGTCCAGTCCAAGGTTCGAATACTGCGAACAGGCTGGCTGCATGGGTGTTTTCGTGCTTTTCCCCATGTGTAATGTGTATACGAGCCAGTTTCCCTTCGAAAGTCCTCCACGAAGGCATCCCTCCCTTTAGGCAGATAGCCCTAGTGTGCTTTGCCATAATTAAATACACCACCACACCAGATACATGGAAGTGCAAGAGCAAGCTCACATGTTTGGCTACTTTCCCTCTCTATGGCTGCTTTCAGCCTCATCGTCCAGTGTTTGTGGCCACTGCTGCGTGGTGCATCATTAAGAGACATATTCCCTGACCTGAATTTCTGGAACTATTGCTTAGCAATTCATTTCTTAATGGCACCCTTCCCAAAAGCCTGGCAGATTCGGCGACTTGATTCTGCTGCTGACCGGTCCACTTTAAAATCCTACAGCAAAGAACTCCGAACGAACACCTTTGATGCATCCATTTTAATCAGTCGTTGTGTGAGTTATGTTTGAAGTACCGATGGATCACACATTTATATTCTTGGTCAATGTCCATACTCTCATCCTAATCACTTCATCGCCAGGTTTGGTAACTATTTTAATGTTGGGGTTCACTCTTCTAATGTATTACAGAACTTTTTTGGTTACTTTGTAAAAGTGTAATGGGTGATGAAACATACATACCATTTTTTAATGTTCCAACAAATCAAAAAAGTATGGGTCTTTGTAGATGATTCCATGCCCACAATGGTGAACAGACAAGAAATGCCACGAAAAAAGTAATGTATACATTTTTCTTCAGAAGTATAGTACTAGTCAAAGACATCAAGCTGAAATGACAGAAGACAGCTAGACACCCAATCTAGCTGCTTGTGACTTTTAGCTATTTTTTTAATGTAAAAAATTAAAAAAAAAAAAACTTATATGGATGTCATTTTCATTCGAGAGATGAGAATGATGAGACTACAAAAATATCCATGCTCATTCAAAACATTAGTAAAAGCCAACCAAAAAACAATTATCCATATGTAGCTACTAAAAATGCTGGAAGCTGTATGTATTTTGCCTGCTTCATTTGATATCTAATGAAGGTTAAAATATTTTAAAGAATTGTCTGTTTTAAAATGCCGTCAAACATTTCAATCCTGTTTTATAGTCCTTTTGGTAAGACAGGAATTCAAAGAATATTATTATCTGAGTTTGATCAGCATCAAATTGTTCTGCATTGTATTTGCTGCTCTTCTAAAAGCCTGCCCCTTTCTGGCAACATTAACACCAACATGAAGATGTCAGAAACATGCCAGACAGCTTTTGTGAAACTTGATTATCATCCATCAACTGACATGATTACTCAGATTACAAGTTCAAATGATTCTTTTATTTCTTAATTATGATTTCTACAACAGACATGATAATGCACTGTTAAGACCAGTTTTTGGAATTCTTATAGTAATTTGCTTTGAAAATGTATGCAGTAATACTGGTGAGGCTTCAAGATATATAACACAATAATTTTTTTAAAAATCAAAACATTTGACATGAATTCTCGTACTGGATAAAAGATCATACAAGTTAATACAATAGACATTGTAATTTATTTTTCAGTAATTGACAAAATAACAGATAATCTTCTTATTAAAACATAAATTTTACTTTTATTTTACTGAGATAAATAATTTGAATACAATTTTTATGTGTCAAAATTTTCATACATCTCCTAGCTGGTCAAACTTCAGAATAATAATTTTTAAACAATTTCTTCTGTTGCTGAGCAACAGTTACATCAAACAAATATGGCATTGCCACTTCAATAATTAATATAGTTATTTGTTAAATAACAAGATATTACAACACATTAATATGATAATGATATCAGACATAAGCAATAGTAATGTAACTAATTATGAAACTGATCAAATTCCCAGAATTAAAGAAAACTGGCAGCTGTGAAAGTGAATTACCTGAAACAATGTTTATATCATCTATTTTTTAGGATAACTTAAAGAAAAAATAAAAATTCTGTAAATTTATTTAACTTTGATATGTTCCTGAAATGTTGACCTGCATAATAGTTAAAAACTTAAAATGTGCATCAAAGGGGCAAATAACTTTCGATCATATTTAAAGTGAAGTAAAATTAATTTTCTTAATATATTGGGTCATATAAAAAGTCTGCAGTTTTTTGCCAGTCGATGGTGTTGATACCCATATGTCCGGCAAGAATCACCCGATTGTCTCAAACAAACATGTGCTTAAAAGGTGACATTCAGCTTCCATTGTTAGTGAAGATAGTCTTCTAATTCATTGCTCATGTAAAAAGTTATACTGATTTTAAAATGAATACAATATCTGAAGAAATATGCTATGTGATGCTTTTTTACTATAAAAAAGGTAAAAACCCTGCAAAAACATGTTGAAAAATTTGAAGTGTACAGTGAGAATGCTGTGAGTGAACGAAGGACCAGGAGTGGTTTGCACAATTCTGTTCCGTAAATTTCTATGTTAAAGTTGCACCTCGCTCTGGTCGACCAGTCACTGAAAAAGGTCGATGAAATTTTGCAACTGGTGGAGCTAGATTGGCACACAAGCTGTCAGGAAATAGTGCAAGGCACTAACATCAGTCACATGTCAGTTTGGAATTATTTGAAAAGAACACTCTACAGAAAGAAGCTTGATGTTTGGGTGCCAGAAGAATTAATGCAAATATATTTGACTGACTGAATTACCATCAGTGAAATGCTGCTGAAACGCAACAAAATATAACCATTTTTAAAGCAAATCATTACAGGCGATGAAAAGTGGATGAAATATGAGATTATCAAATGCAAGCGATAATTGACAAAGGTGATGACCCTCAAAAAACGAATTCAAAGCCTGGATTGTTGCCAAACAAGGTTATGCTGAGCGTTTGGTGGAATTGGAAAGGAATTGCCCATTATGAGCTGCTGCAACCTGGCAAAACCATCAAATTGGCTCTGTACTATGCACAACTGGACTGTTTGAATGAAGCAGTCCAGAAAGAGCGACAAGTATTGGCCAACAGAAAGGGAAGTTGTGTTCCATCATGACAATGCAAGGCCACACACATATTTGATTACTCGGAACAAATTGATGGAACTTGGTTGGGAAGTTTTGATGCATTCACTGTATAGCCTGGACCTTGCAAAGTCTGACTACCATTTGTTTTGGTCTCTGCAAAACTCTCTTGATGGTAAAAAACTGGCTGACTGAAGCACTGCTGAAAATCACAAAAAAGTTTTTTGATGTAAACCACAGAAGTTCTACATCAATGGAATTATGAAGCTACCCAAAGAATGGCAAAAGGTCATAGATAACACTGGTCAATATATACGAGGGCTATCCAGAAAGTAGATTACGTTTTGGAATAAAAAAATAAACAAAGTATAGGAAACAAATTTTATTATATACAAATGAAAGCCACACTCAAATACTACTTTTCTACATAGTCACCATACAAATTAAGGCATTTATCGTAGCGATGTACGAGCTTGGAAATTCCTTCGTCGAAAAATTCGGCCGCCTGCGCCTTCAACCACTTCGTTACCTCTTCTTGCAGCTGTGCGTCGTCATCAAAACGCTGCATAGCCAGCCACTTCTTCATTGCTGGGAATAGGTGGAAGTCGCTCGGTGCCAGGTCGGGACTGTACGGCGGATGAGGAAACAACTCCCACTTAAAAGATTCAAGAACTTTACGAGTGACATTTGCCGTGTGGGGCCGGGCGTTGTCGTGAATCAACAAGATCTTAGAGCTCAACATTTCTCTGCGCTTGTTTTGAATTGCTCTTCTGAGTTTTTGGAGAGTTTGGCAATACCTTTGAGAGTTTATTGTAGTGCCTCTTTCCAGGAAGTCCACCAGAATTACACCTTTTCTGTCCCAAAAAACAGTCGCCATCATCTTCCTTGCCGACATTGTTTGCATGCATTTCTTGGGTTTTTGGGGAGAACTTGTGTGCCCCCACTGCATTGATTGCAATTTCGTTTCACAGTTCACATGTTTCACCCATGTTTCGTCACCAGTAACGATGCGATCGAGTAAAGAGTCACCATCCTTATGGTAAGCGTCCAAAAAGTTCAACGCTGCAGCCATTCGCTGATTTTTGTGATCCTCTGTCAAGATTTTTGGAATCCATCTTGCACAAAATTTGTGGTAACCAAGCTTTTCGCTGATGATTTCGTGCAACAAACTTCGCGAAATTTGTGGAAAACTCAAAGAAAGTTCCGTTATTGTGAAATTTCGATTTTCACGGACTTTAGCATCGACTTTTTCGAGAAGTTCGGCGGTCACTATGCTGGGTCTCCCACTTCGATCTTCGTCGTGAACATTGGTTCGGCCATTTTGAAATCTTATGACCCACTGACGCACTCCACCTTCAGTGATAATGTTGTCCCCATACACTTCACGAAGCTGCCGATAGATTTCTATCGGTTTACAGTTTTTTGCAGTCAGAAACCTTATTACTGAGCGCACCTCTCAGCTCGCGGGATTTTCAATTAATGCAGACATTTCAAACCGTCACAGTATCTGAATGGAGCACAGCACGAACCTCTCACTAGCACGGCTAGATGCAGACTGAGCTGCGCAACGCTCTGACCCCAAGATGGCCGCGCTAGCCCCACCCCTAGCGGACACAGACGGAAACGTAATCTACTTCCTGGATGGCCCTGGTACTTGATTAAAATTTATTTTTAATAAAGAATTTTTTTTCAAAAAATGTAACAAAAAACCACAGGGACTTTTTATATGGCCCAATGGCAGCATAAATTAACTAAATTCAAAACTCTACTTTTGGCTTATAATCAGTATGATGATATGGCGTATTTGTGATAATTTTCAATAATAACATAAGAAAATACTTCTGAGATACTTTATTCAGGATGCTTTATTTTATTTTATGATGAGTATGAACATCAGTTAAGTTTGATTAAATTTTGTAAAAGGTTTCAATGTGCATATATATCAAGTAATAAATCAAGCAATTTTTAAAATAAAAAAATACAAAATTTTAATAATAAATCAAAGTTTAACATACAAATTTACCTAGAAGCTTCTTAACACATACCTTCCTTCTTCAGGCATTTGAGCCATTATATCAGGAGAACTAAAAATTGGTTCTAAATACAGCCAAGTAGCTTGAACTTTCAACCACTCATCTATTATTTCTTGCAGAAGCATTAGTTTACTTTCCCAAGACCTTACACATAAACAACAGCATAAGTATTATAAAATGCTTCATACAATTTGAGTGTGCATAAGTCATAAACATATCCATGCTGCATGCAAACAAATTAAATCAGATAAAGTTTTAACTTCAACATTTTAATTTTAACTATACCTGTGTGACATAACATAGGTGACGTATATATCTACATACCAGTAAAAGAGAAAATATAATCTTTCAGCCAATACCACAACTAAAACTTCTATAAACAAACAGAAATAAAATGATACCACTAAACTAAAATTTCTATTAACAAACAAATAAAATGATACCACTATGTTTCTTTTCAATTGCTTGCCTTTGCTTAGTTAATATGTCATCTGAAATCTATTTCTTTATTGCCAATTGAAATAATGTAAGTATTTGAATCATAAAATTAAAGTTAGTGAATAGAGGGTGCATTTATCATCTTTGTTACTATTCTGTGTATTACATATAAAGAAAGGTGATCTGCAAAAACCCATGCCTAACAATTAATAAAAAAAATTCATAAGCTCCAGTATGATATTTTCTGTAATCTTATACATTACATCTTAAATTTTTATCATGTATTTAATAGATAAATTAATCCTTGAACACTGTGGGTTTCAGTTGTATGACTCCATTTATGTAGAGATGTCTTCAATAGACAAACAAGCAACTAATTTTTCATAATTCTGGTACTTTCTTCTTATTATTATTTCTATTTTTAAAATGTCAAGTTGGCATCAAGATTATTGTCAAATTCATGTTTATTTCTCTCACACACTTTTGGGCTGCTATGTTTCCACAATTGTTTTTATTACGGCATCAGAAGCATTTTCTCATCCCAAGGACTTTTAGCACATAACTCCTCATAATAAGATTCATAAGGCAAACCATGCTGATAATTAGAAGACTGTTATAGTATTTTAACATTCTATGTATGTGCAGCTTTTGTTGGATCAATTCAAATTTAAAGATTCACAGCAAAATAGTATTCTCACAGTATTCTATAAACTGATTTTTTCAGTTTTTCTGCTTTATATACTCATCAAAAGTCAGAATAAATACTTGATCCCTCTTGTACATGGTTGACGATTTTTGCCATGAGCGTAGTTGTGTCTCTATATGGAACTTTAGCAAAGTCGAATTTAATTTCTCTACAAACAATACTAAATATCCAGTATTATGGAAGAATAATGCAGGCTTTGTTTTTCCCAGTATAAATGGTTTTTGTTTATGTCCACAATTTTTCAGAGCCAAACATTCACTTATTTTTTTGTTGAATTAGATGAGTACTAGCATAAATATAGGTAGGCAAGATTAGAGAATGCACAATGGCCCATGCATTTTAACTATTACCTTTTGGCTTGTGAATGTTAAAAAGTAATACAAAATAAATAAATGTGTTACCAATTCCATTTTTGATATATATATATATATATATATATTACTTGTTGATTTATTTTAAAATAAATTTATTTTAAAATTTTGTGAATAATTTATGTCGTTAATTATAAAAGAACTTTATACCTTCTTTTCAAATAATATAGAAATCTCTACATATAATAAAAGAAAGAGTCTGTCTGTGTGTGTGTCTTTCGTTAGCGCTGCACATAAGCTAATAGACCCACGGCTACGAAATTTGGTACATAGGTGCATCTAGACCAGAGATGAGTCAGTGCACCTCGAAGCGATTTTTTTTAAATTTGAATTTGAATTTTTTTATTTTATGTTTTTTGATGAAATTGCGTCATTTTGAGACATAATGGGCTACAGGAAAGCGAGATTTACTATAGATTACACACTCCATTTTCACATCGTCATGAAATGTAGGCACTTGGCTATTTTACGAACATAAAATAAATTTCATGTTTCAATAAATCGATTAAATACAAATTTATTTAACAAAGGGAGCTTAACACCTTTTCAACGGGATTTTTTTCTAAAAAAGTTTATTTTTAAAAATGTACAGTTTATTTTTCTTTGATTTTTGCACAAGTTAAACTTTCATCCTTGCGACTGCTTTTACAAAAAGATTTTTAGAAAAATGACAATATTTTGTATTAAAAAAAAAAAAAAATTAAATGAAGCTTCCGAGTACACTTCTCACATCTTTAAAAATGTGATTTTTGCAACAATTTTCCTGTCTTATTGTTGTTGATAGATTTTTGATGAAATTACATCATTTTGAATAGTTTCATTCCTTTAGAAATATGGGTTTGGTAACAATTTTTCATCGTATTTCTTATGTCACTGTTTTTAAGAGATTGGCATATTTCATTGTCATTTTTTTATATATATAATACATTTTTATTGATTTTTTTTTGATAAAGTTGCTCTGCGGAGTAAAATTCTGTGTGGAATTTTATGTTTTTTGAGTTGCTTTCATGTTATTCTTTGCTTATTTTACTGTTCGTAAGATATTGAAAAGTTTTGCATGATTTTTTTTTCTTCAATGGAAAGTTGGTTTAATTTTTTATTAGGATAATTAATATTTGTATTAAGGGATATAGCTTATTTCATTGTAATTTTTTTCTATTGAAAATATAAGATATCATTATACTTTGCTTTTCAGAATTTTTTGTTTTTTATATTCTTTTATTAAATGGCTGCGATGTGACTGCTGACACATTTTCTCAGTAGATTCCTAAAGTATCATAACATTTCAATATTTCAGAAAAAGAATCATTCAAACTGTCGAGTAAGAAACTGTTTAAAAAATTTTAATTTTATTGCAGAATTTTTATATATTTTTTTATGTAGTTATGGTGGTGGTTAAGAAGGGGATATAAATTATGCTTTAACAAATGTTTAATGCACATCTCATGCAATCAGTTTGTTAAAAATTCAAGATGTATATGTTTTTCTAGAGATACATCAGGGCCGTATGCAAGGGAGGGTTGGAATCTTAACAAAGAGAAAAAAGTTGGAAGAACTTACGTGGCCATCGGTCCCAGGTGTGTCTTTTAGGCATTTTTCCGGTATGTTTAAAAGCCAGATGAAGGCATAGCGGTTAGTTAGAAATAAAATTCAGTGCCACAGCAGCTTATCTCGTTTGTTCCCAATTCTGGTGCTGCATAATGAATTATTTTGCTTACACATATTGGCCTGTTTTATAGTAGCATTGTTAGCAACTATGCATGCACAGTAAACTAAAACCGGTATGTTCCAGTTGAAGGAGCAGTAAAACATCTTGAAACTAGGCTTCAAGAATTCCATTTCACTTATGCTGAAATTGAAGAGTTAATTTTTCTTACTAAAGTCTCTCCGAGTCAAATCCACCCAGTTTTCCAAAGTAAATATTATCTCCAAATTGAAGGATTAGCAATGGGTCTTGCTGACATTTACCTGTACTGTTTTGAGGTTGAATTATTTGAGAAATTATTTTTTTGTCTCTGGACTCGTTACACAGATGACACTTTCACACTTTTTGATGGTAATAAAGTAGTTTGATCCCACAAAAACCACATAAACTGCAAACACAAAACTATCATATGAAAAGATTTTACTATATGTGAACTATAAGAAATAAACTAATTTTCTTCTATTTTTTATATATATAATATTTTGCTGCAATTTTGTATATTACGAATATTGCACATCAAATTATATCAACTAGTCATATGAAAATTATTTTGAAAACTATTAAATTTACACAGTACTGAAGCAAAAATATAGCAAATTTGCTCGATTTCTTAATAATATGAGAATTATAATCCCCAATGAATTTGTGTTTTAAATAAATTCGTTAATATACAATGTACACAAAAGAAACGAGTTGTTAAAATATGAAGTATGTTAAAGTAATGGAATGTCAGTCTTAGGTATTATCCCTATAGAAAACATTACACAATAAATTTTTCATTTCTTTTGAGTATCCAGTTTGAGTAATATAAAAATATTAGCAAATTTGTATTTTGGTGCTTCTTTAAAAATTACAGATTGTTAGTAAACATAAATATATCTTTGTTCTTTTAAACTTTAAAATTGGTAAGAAACTGCTTAAGAATTTTTATACTGCTACTTGCACAGATGATATTACATAATAATTCTATATTATGTATGTTTAGTACTATGGCTCAATCTCTAGAACAAGGCTAAAAAATATATGGCTCAAGAAAGGAATAATAATAATAATAATAATAATAATAAAAGGTTTTTCTTACTTTGCTTTGGCCTCAATTGGCTTAACAGAAGATGTACCTATCATAGCTTGAGTTTTGACAATATGATCATCCAAAAGCAATTGTATCTCATCGACAGAAGACAGAATATAAGTTCCAGATTCCCGAAATGGTACCACAGAGAACATGATCTAAATATAAAATATGGAACATTATAACGAAGTAGAAAACTGAAAAATTCGAGTCTAAATGAAAACAAAATATTATACAGTGAAATCCTTCCCCAAAGTTCTATAAAATGCTGGAACTCATTTATTCCCCTTTTGCAAGTTCAAAAATGATTTGCTGTTTCTGGAATTTTTCTGTTTGAGACAGTGGCTAACAGTTTAAAGTGGCAGAACTTTTTAATTATTATTTTTTTTTCATGTGATACCATGATACTTTTTATCAAGTAATCCAACTTGCATTTATTTAGCCATAAACTTTATTTAGTCACCTACTGAAGTTCTTTAAGTAACATTAAGAAGTAACATTTGGTGTTTTCCTGTTCATAATGTAGTATATAGATGGAATGAAAATTGCAAAAATTGAATTTCAAAGAAAGACATTAAAAGTTCACATCATTATGGATGTGCTTTTTGAAGACTTCTTGGATATCCAGTAAAATATATGCCTGGCAAACACAAATCCTTAATAATAATAGCAATAATAATAATAAAAGAGGAGGATAATGACAATAGATTTGATGTGATGAGACAATAGGAGTGCATGTATAATATTTGCAATTCTGTTTATGATGAGTTACTCTAGGGGGGGCGAAAGATCTTTAAAAGAACTAAAGTATTAATATAATTTTCATTCAAATTTATTCAAAACCATTTCATGCATAAACTCACTTCTTGGATCTTGAACTTACTTGTCTAACAACACATCTATAAAATATTTTAACTTACTGTGTTGAAGGACTGCAAATAAGTGCTTCATATTTTGCTTGATGTATTGCATCATACTTTTTTAAAAACACTTTATGCTCAAGTTTTAACTCTAGATACTATAATTCTATATATTTGCAAATCATTAAAAGATATACGAGGGCCATCCAGGAAGTAGATTACGTTTCCGTCTGTGTCCGCTAGGGGCGGGGCTAGCGCGGCCATCTTGGGGTCAGAGCGAGCGTTGCGCAGCTCAGTCTGCATCTAGCCATGCTAGTGAGAGGTTCGTGCTGTGCTCCGTTCAGATACTGTGACGGTTTGAAATGTCTGCGTTAATTGAAAATCCCGTGAGCTGCGAGGTGCGCTCAGTAATAAGGTTTCTGACTGCAAAAAACTGTAAACCGATAGAAATCTATCGGCAGCTTCGTGAAGTGTATGGGAACAACATTATCACTGAAGGTGGAGTGCGTCAGTGGGTCATAAGATTTCAAAATGGCCGAACCAATGTTCACGACGAAGATTGAAGTGGGAGACCCAGCATAGTGACCGCCGAACTTCTCGAAAAAGTCGATGCTAAAGTCCGTGAAAATCGAAATTTCACAATAACGGAACTTTCTTTGAGTTTTCCACAAATTTCACGAAGTTTGTTGCACGAAATCATCAGCGAAAAGCTTGGTTACCACAAGTTTTGTGCAAGATGGATTCCAAAAATCTTGTCAGAGGACCACAAAAATCAGCGAATGGCTGCAGCGTTGAACTTTTTGGACGCTTACCATAAGGATGGTGACTCTTTACTCGATCGCATCGTTACTGGTGACGAAACATGGGTGAAACATGTGAACTGTGAAACGAAATTGCAATCAATGCAGTGGGGGCACACAAGTTCTCCCCAAAAACCCAAGAAATGCATGCAAACAATGTCGGCAAGGAAGATGATGGCGACTGTTTTTTGGGGCAGAAAAGGTGTAATTTTGGTGGACTTCCTGGAAAGAGGCACTACAATAAACTCTCAAAGGTATTGCCAAACTCTCCAAAAACTCAGAAGAGCAATTCAAAACAAGCGCAGAGGAATGTTGAGCTCTAAGATCTTGTTGATTCACGACAACGCCCGGCCCCACACGGCAAATGTCACTCGTAAAGTTCTTGAATCTTTTAAGTGGGAGTTGTTTCCTCATCCGCCGTACAGTCCCGACCTGGCACCGAGCGACTTCCACCTATTCCCAGCAATGAAGAAGTGGCTGGCTATGCAGCGTTTTGATGACGACGCACAGCTGCAAGAAGAGGTAACGAAGTGGTTGAAGGCGCAGGCGGCCGAATTTTTCGACGAAGGAATTTCCAAGCTCGTACATCGCTACGATAAATGCCTTAATTTGTATGGTGACTATGTAGAAAAGTAGTATTTGAGTGTGGCTTTCATCTGTATATAATAAAATTTGTTTCCTATACTTTGTTTATTTTTTTATTCCAAAACGTAATCTACTTTCTGGATAGCCCTCGTATTTTTACCAATTATAATTTGAATGTATATGATACTTATTAAAACTAAAAGTGTCTGCAACTCTATCTCTGGTTAAAGAACAAAACACTCATATCACCAAGACACTCACTTAAGACATCAGGTATGCATACAAAATAGGAAATTATTCCACAATTTCACAATTTAAAAAATTTGTTAGTATATAAAATAGTTACAATTTATATTATGAATATAAATCAGATAAATTTTGTTAATATGAGAAAAATAGAGAGCTGAAATTAATATTTTTCTTTCAATTAAATAGAAAAGGGAGAAGAAGAAATCTTACCTCACTCCATTCATCAATCATTTTATCCAATGCTTTTTCTAAATTGTATTCTTTACTAGCTGCTTCACTAATACCTTCAAACTGAGGGATGTATTCCTCTAAGTTCAAGCCAATTAGTTTTGCCAAAGTTGTTGTTGGATCAGGCTTGAGGGGAAACCCAACAATCTCTGATATCTGATCCCAGTGACGATTTCTAAGACCAGGATTACATAATGTTTGAACTAAAGGAATGTAACCTTTAAATTTCTCTACTACAGCTCTCACCTATAAAATACAGAATTTGTTAGTCATACAAGTGACTAATCAAACATATGACATCAAAAATTGAAATCTTGTTAGTATCATATAAAATGGACTCTCATTAATGCAAACTCAAGAGAATTAGGGACATTGTGTCTAACAAAAATTAACAGGAGGTTGAGCTGTCAAATGTATTCTAAAAATGTCTTCACAATTGAGCTTATCAGAATTTCAGCATAGGTTCAAATTAATTAAAATCATCATATTTCAAACTAGTGAATTTACTATATTTACCTTTTGTAAATTAATTTACCAATATTACTCCAAAATTTTTTATTTGAATTTTGGGAAGAAGGGGCTAAGCTATTTTGAATGTTTCACATTCTAGATAATGAAACAAAAGCATATTCTCTAAAATGTATACACAGTACAATGTGCATAATCCGGACTCGTCGGGATTTCGGGGATTCCGGATTAGGGGTTCTTCCGGATTACAAATCATCAATTTAAATCTGGTAAGATGGCATGCAGAAATTATACAATTAAAAATATGAAACCGTAATTTATGATATAAAGAGCAATTATGATCTAAAGGGTATCAAAATTTACTAAAAAAAGCTTAATATTTATTTGTTTACTTTATTAAACATTTCTTTCAGTTTAAAATGCTTCATTTTTTTTGTGCTAATATTTTATCTTTAATTCTATAAACAGACATAATTTCTTGTTCAATTATAAAGTTCCACTGTTCAAGTCCTGTAATTGCTGTGTTGAGAATACCGGCTAACTTGTCAATCGAAATTTTTTCGTTTTCAATAACCTCTCTGTCACTTTCTTCACCATTGGAAGCGCGCATGGGTAAACGCTTTACGCGTATGCATAGCAGACGCGAGCATTAAATGCGCATGCGTAAGTTTGTGGCTTTGAGGTCCAGATTATAGATCATTCCGGATAATGGACGTCCGGATATCGAACTTTGTACTGTATATGAATTATTATACAAAAGTTAAGTTCCCTGGTAAATTAGTTTCCATAAAGTATTGAACCTTTAAATATATTTTCTAACAACGTTTTTTTTTTTAAGTTCATCGTTTTGATAGAGTATTAACAATGTATGACATTTACATGATTTATACGTGCACACACTACTATGGGAAACTATAAAATAATATTACTGCAATTAAAAAAAATTCATCTTTGACAACTTAGTCCATAATTTCTAATATTTAATAGATATTTATTTTTTAATAAAATTCGGTGTCTATTTATAACACAGATAAGGTTCTTGCATTAAACAAACCAATTCTTATGGTTTCGATCTTTACTTTAACCTCTTTCTGTATTCCTCACCAAAATGCAATTTAGCTTGTAGTTTATTCATCCTAAGGGCTTTTGGATTTTGAGAGAAAGACTGGCGTTCCTGCTGCATTGTTAGAATTCTGTCAGCTGTAGCTAAATATCATTATTTCGCCTTTGCATGCTCTTGCAACCAATATTTTAAACTCATGCATCAGTAAAGTATTTGAGTCAGCTTGTATCTTAGGTTTTTAACTGAGTAGACTACAGAATCAACGTTCAAGTTTAAGTGACTATTATTTCTGATTTGCATCATTACAAGTCATGGTTATTTGTAGAGTAGAAGGTGTGCCCTATTTTCTCAAAAGACCTGTCAAGTAAGGTTACAGGACTAAAGCTCTAGTATCAGACCAAGTATAAGCTTATTCAGAAATGAAAAATTTATCTAAACAGCCTGCATGGAATCTGATTAAATAGGCATAGTAAAATTTTAAAAGCATATTTTTCTTCAATAAAAATCAAAATTTTTTAAATATTTTAGTACAGAAATAAATAAACATACATTTTCAGCAATTCGTTTTGGTTCTAGTTTGTCATAAAATCCTTTTTCTAGCTTGTATAAAGAACGCCAAATTGTCATCACGTCTTGCTCTACAAGCTCAGGATCTACTTTATGAATAGGACCATCAAGCCAATCTCTTAAAGAAATAATGAAATTAATATTAAATTGCAGTTTTTAAATTAAAAGATGTATGAAATGAAATTTTTCCATCAAGCCTAGATCTTAAAAAAATCATGAAAATAGATTTAAACTATATAGTTTTTAAGTTATATGAAATGCATTCTTTTAGCGAACTGATTGTAAAAGTGAATACAATTATAAAGATCTGTGAAGATTTGCTCATGATAGTCTATTGTGAAATGTGGAAGAGAATAGTAAATTTATTTACTCGTTCACATTTTAAAATAGATCATCATAGAAGGCAGCTGCATTTAAAATAAAATATTCACATACTATTAACTTAATATTTAAATTATTAGATACATGAAGAAAAAACTTCGATAAACACAGTTAAAAAGTTAATAAAAAATATTACCTGAAAATTGGAAATATATCACTGGAATCGAAATAATATGAATCTGCATTTTTTTATTATTTCACTTAAATACATTTTCTAGCATGTGCTTTGACAATTTTCATTCTATTACAAAGACAGTGATACATAATCTACAAGATAACCAATGTGCTGCCAAAATTAATAATTTCAACAGCAATAAGATCATTCAGTTTTAACCCCACCCTCCTCCTTGTAATTTTGATGATTTTTTTATAGAAAGCCATGCTCCTGAATTAAAAAATGACATTCCTTTTTGATTATCACTTATCAGTTTTAAAGGAAACAAAGAATTACAGTTAAAACATTGATTAAAAGTTAATACATATTCATTTCTGTTGCACCCAAAAAATCAAGTATGAAAATTTTGATTATTTGCAATTACCCATTTAGCTTATCAATAACTATAAGACTTTATTACAATAAAAATCTACATCATCATTTAACTGTTTCTTCTAAAACCATCAATTTAAGTCTCTCATATACAAATTCAACAGATGATAGCAATTACTTTGAAGTGATATTTTCTTTGTAATTCTTTTTCATATGGCAATGCTTGGTGATGCAACATTAGATTCAATTAAAAAAACTTTCAGGACAAAATCTAAATGATACTGAAGTTTTCAAAAAATAATCCAAATGAAAATCAAGCATGATTGATTAACTGATTATGAGAAAGCCTGAGACGGCTGGCTGTCTGAAATCATTATTTTATTGCTTTCTCCATTCTTCTAGGCACCAATTCAGATCTCTTGAATAAGTTCTCAGTCATCCATAACACACATAATCAGTTTTTTAATCTATCTACTGTCTTACCACTGGTTGAGTAATTAATACCATTGGGCATTGGTAGTTCAGCCTGCTTCAAAACCAGGCAAATAGGCTAGTTGCGTGGCTGTTTTTCATAGCTTTCTCCACTTTATATCATGAATATAAGTCAGTTTTCCATGAAAGAATCACTCTCTTTTTAGGCAGAGAGTTATTGCTTTTTTACATTCAAATAGCTAATATATCTGCTTTCCACATGAGCAATATCTTAATAAATCTTTCCTATTGCTGTCCTAAAATAGTTCCCTGATTTTCAGAATAAAACTGAAACAGCAATAAAGGAAATGCAACTACACTGAGATCTTGCAACTCATGGTTCTGTGAGATAAGCAATTTCAACATGCATAATTTGTATAAATTTTAGATTCCTAATTTCTTCAAAAATTAATAAAACATTAAAAATATATTCCAGGTACTTTTCTCTTTTTCCTGATGTTAAGGTTTCCGAAAGTTGATTATTTTACAGTCCAATAAAAATTCTAACTTATCTTAGGCTAACTTGTGCCAATAAATTTCACTTTTAAATAAAAGAACTCATCTCTCATCATTGTCTCTTTATCAGTAGTTTTAAACAGAGACTCAGTTTTATACAAACTTGAGGTAGTGAAGCTTTGCCTTCTTTAGCTTCAAAAGTCACATTTTCCTCACTAGGTGAAATATTTTTATTGAGAAATAAATTTTTCATGATGCTCTTCACTCAGCTATTTCATACGCCTTCTTCCCCACCAAAAAAATATGAGGGTTGGAACTTTAATACAGTCAAAAGTCATTAATCCGGACTCGTTGGGACTTCGGCGATTTCGGATTATTGATTTTTCCGGATTATAGATCATCAGTTTAAATCTGGTAAGATGGCATGCAGAAATTATAAAATTAAAAATATGAAACCGTAATTTATGAAATAAAGAACAATTATGATCTAAAGGGTATCAAAATTTGCAAAAAGAAAGAGCTTAATATTTATTTGTTTACTTTATTAAACATTTCTTTCAATGTAAGCTGTTTAAGTTTTGCTTCGTTTCATGTGATAATACTTTCTCTTTAATTCTATTAAAGAATCAGACAAGAAATTATGTCTATTAAACAGACATAATTTCTTGTTCAGTTACAAAGTTCCGCTGTTCAAGTCCTATAATTGCTGTGTCGAGAACACCGACTAATTTGTCAATCGAAATTTTTTCGTTTTCACTAACCTCTGTCACTTTCTTCGCTATCGGAAGCGAATTATAATGACGAGGAACTTGTTTTAAATCACATCAAAGACGGAGCACATCGAGATGAAATACTAATTTGGTAAGGAATTATAAGCCAAATAAAATAAAAACATCTGCCCTGAAGATAAGGATAGTGCTGACAGATCAACTTCCAATTCATTACGCGCCCGCTGCGGCGTTCCCCCCGCCGAGCAGCGTGAAATTGATAAACAGATTTCAGATTTCAAAACATACTTTCGCTTTAGATCCTTTAGATATTAACAAATATATATCGGAAATTCTATTTGATATAATCGAAAGTTTAAGCTTACTTTTATAAATTTGCTCTTACAGTCTGCAAAAAATAATAAGCCGGATTCAATTCGAAAATTAAGGAACAACGCAATCATCAACATTAACTGAAATAGATAATTAGATCATTTTAGCTTATACGTCCATTATACATAAAACGCGCACGCGAAAACGTATTCTGCACTTGCACACACTCATATGCGCAGTCATAAAAGGTCTTACGTGCACGCGTAAACGCCTATGCGCATGTGTCAACGCGGCGCATGCGCAGAAAGTTTTTAGTTTTGAGGTCCGGATTATAGATCATTCCGAATTATGGGTGTCCGAATTAACTACTTTTGACTGTAGTGGCAAAACAGCTGAAAAAATGCTACGCAACAAAACCAAAGAATATCGCGTATACCACACGTAAACTACATACCTACCTTACCTCTCAGCAAAAAGACTCGTCCTGCCTACGTCACGCGCATGCGGAGTGACGCAAAGAACAAATCCTTGTATTAGCTCGCAGTCTAAAGTAAGTGTTATCAGGATGTTTTCAAAACAAGAACAACGATGTTGGATAAAAATTGAATGTGCCAGAGGTCGTACAGCACGACAGTGTCATCAAGGGCTTCAAGAGGCTTGTGGGGAATCTGCATTGCTTTCCAGAACCATAGCAAGATGGGTGAAAGCATTCAATGAAGGACGCCAAAACGTGGCAGACATGCTGTGGCCAGGTCGTCTGAGTGTCAGCGATGCAGACATGCAAGCTGTTGCCGCACTAATGGACAGTGATCGCCGTTAAACGATTCGTCAGCTGGCCGGACAAACAGGATTAGCGCACACGACTGTGCTGCACATTCTGAAAGAACGCCTGTCCATGAGAAAAATTGCTTCACGATGGGTTCCACATCAATTGACGGAAATGCAGAAATGGCTATGATACGATGCTGCCCGAACCCACCTGGAGTGATATGAGCGTGAAGGAGATGCTTTTTTACGCCGTATCATTACGCTGGATTAGACTTGGGCCCGATCGTACCAGCCAGAACTGAAACGCCAATCAAACGAATGGCGTCATCACGGGTCACAATGACGCTCGAAATTTCGTCAGAACCCCAGCAATGTGAAAGTTATGGTGATTCTCGTGTACGACTGTGATGGTGTCATCCTAACACATACCGTTCCCCCACAGCAGACCATCACTGCGCAGTATTACTGCTCATTTTTGGAGCACAATCTCCGACCAGCTTTGAGAAAAAAATGGCGACACTTTCTGCAGAACACTCTTCTTATTTTGCATGACAATGCTCGGCCACATGCAGCGCAAGCTGTGACTGACTTGTTCAAGCGATGGGGCTGGGAAGTGCTTTACCATGCACCATACTCCTCAGATCTAAGCCCTTGTGACTATGACTTAATTCCTAAGATGAAGGAATCACTTTGTGGCACTCACTTCCAAACTGTTCCTGAGATTTTTGTGGCAGTAGACCGGTCCATTCAAACTATCAACAAAACAGGCGCTGCTACAGGTATTCTGCGATTTCCACATTGTTGGAAACGGGTTGCACACAATGTTGGCAACTATATTGAAGGATTGTAAAACATGGTGACATGAATCACTTTTGTATTCCTTGTAAATAAATAGTTGCCACTATTAAAGTTCCAACCCTCATATATAGCCTACTTGAAATCTTATCAGAGTAATTTTACAGCTTTATGATAATGACAGAGATTTTACTAATAGCCTGTTATACAGTATATATTAAGAAAATATTCCGATATCATGATAAGTCTGCATCATGTTTAAACTACAAGCTGTAAGAATAAAAGAGTATTCACTCATTAAAAGATAAACCTTTTTTTAAAAAATAATTAAGGATTTTACTGTGAGGAAATCAAAATTTAGAAAACAATTAAAAACACCAATGAATGTACAAAAGCTATTAACTGTAAGAATTAGATGGAATAAGCTAAACGAGAAACTGTTGGCAAAGAAAGAGAAAGAAAACTGTTGGCTAATCCATCATAAATGACACTGTTGCACCTGTAATTCACTGTGTTAATAATTATTGCAAGGTATTTTAAAAAAGTATTTCACAGAAACATTATTTGTATGAATGTTTTGTACTCCCTTGTTGTAGGCATAAAATTTGATTTGGTACTCCCTTGTTAAAGAAGCCTCTGTGCTTAATCCTCCAAACTAGCAACTTGTAGTCACCCAATCTGTAAGGCATATCTTTAACAGATCTTGCCAAAGATTTATGTGGTGGACAATTTAACAAAGAAAGTGGTATTTTTATTCTTTATATATCACAGACTAAAGGCCTCTTCAATTAATTTCTAACATACTTAGATTATGCAATATTTAGTCATTCCTTTTGGATAACTCAAATATTTAATTGCATAAAAGTTATAATTAATAACAATATTCATTTATTTAATAAATTACATTATTTTCTATGTATCATTTTAAATTTTTTGATCATCAGTAATAAGTTTTACCTTCTACCTGCAGTTCTTTTTCCTTATGCAGAGGGTGTCACACATTTTTTAAACAATTCTAATTCTATTTACATAATCTATTACATAATAGTATTGAAATGTTCTATTTGATAACCCTTATTCTTCACTAAATTTTAAGACCATTCCAAGCATTTTGTAGATTGGAAGAGGTATTTTATCCCATTCATCTTGAACAGTATTCCAAAGTCCAAGGAGGGTTGCAGGTCTATGTTTGGACAATCCACTTTCCAAAAGTTCAAACACTAAAAATCCACAGGTTATACATCCGATTTAGTAGATATGAGTAAAGGGCATGGGCTTGCTTTCGTTGCTTGTTACATTTTTTTTCCAGGAAATTAACAGTGGATTTTTACATGTGGCTGCTTGCTTTATGGTGATACAGTTGTACTGCCTCATGGCACTGTGGGTAAAAAGAAAAGTATTTCATATTTGAAAATTGGGTATAAAGTATGCTCGTGATAATAAGTGAAGTTTATCTTAAAATTTTTTCCACTCTTTTTATTTTTAATTTGCCGTTATATGAAAAACCAACGAAATCCCTTGGATCAATTGTGATAACATTTTTACATTTTTGTCTGGATAAATCTTTCTCATAAAGGATTTTTCAGTATGTTTTGCAGTGATATGTTGTGGAGCAAGACGATGCATATTATGTTCTTATGCTTTCTTAATATTAAAATCAGCATTAATGACTTTGTTTAGTTTGTAGAGTCATTAGGTTTATTGGAAGCAGAAAAGATGAAAAATATGCAACCGCCTTCGCCGGGAATCAAACCACGGACCTTTGGAATACCGGCCCAGCGTGCTACCGTTACACCACAAAGGCATGCTAGGAAAGTGGAAGAAATACCTTATAAGTTGACACTGAGCATTTTAATGATTTTACAACTGTCTTTTGACTTGACAGATTTTCGTTTAACATTACAGATCTCACTTTTGCAACATTCAAAACGTTCCATTTTTAACTTGGATATGTATTGGGGCAATTTTTCAACCTATTGCCAACGTTGACATTTTATTTTCCAAGCCAACTTTGACATTTTTTTCCTTTCTTATTGACAATATTACCTATTATAGCTTTAGATATAAAACTTTCACAACTTTTTTTAATAATTAGATGCAAATAATCTTCTTCAGAAAGAGCACAAACCTAGCCTTCAATTGACTGCTTCTTTACAAGTATCATTTTGCATGAAAGCCAAAGTGTCAGATAGAAGACGATAATTTATATTTTCAAAAATATGCAGTTAAAAATATTTTAAGCTGACGACTTTTTTTTTTTTGATAGCAAAGCAAAAGCATCTAAAAAATGTGCGAACAGCCTCCCTGTAACATCATATTTCTAGAGAAGAATATGTTTTTAAATACATATGCAAATTTCTGCAAAAATTAGATGAGAATTATTTATGTTATTTAGAATTAAGAAAGCAAAGAGGAAGTGCACACATTCTAACTTTCAGTTTCATCATAAACATACAGTCATTAACCAAAAATACTAGCATTCAAAGAATTCGCATATATATCTGCAATTTTAAAATGTAAACAAGAATAATTTATTTAAATTAATAATAGCATACAGAATACAATAATCTGCATAAGAAATACAATAATAATGCAAAATATATGCTTAATAATAATAAAGAAAATTTATGCTGTGGAAAGACAGAAAAATATCACATAATAACAACTGCACCTTTGTTTCTTATCAAACTCTACAGCATATGTGTATAACTGCACATAAGGTCTTATGTCATTCAGTAAGGACATGCGGAGAGGATATGATGTTATTTCCCATCCAAAGGCCTCTTCTTCAGTGTTAAAAGATTCAATAGTTTTCTCTGCATTACTCAACCATTCTTCTATATCTGTTGCATGCCTCAAATACTTCTCCACAAGTTTTGTGTCACCTAAATTTGCTAAATTATTAATCTGCTTTGAATAGTTTCCAAGATCATCAGAAAATGCTTTTCTTCTTTCCTAAGAGGAAAAATAAATTGAATATCTAATGAATAAACTAAGAATTTTGAAACGCATGCTGGTTATTTTTTATACAATTTATAAAAATTTATTTTATGCATATGTTAAAATTTAATATTTTATAGCCTATATTTATCTATAATACACTGTGTTACCTGTAAATATTTATAATCTGTAAATATTTATTTAAAACCTGTAACTATTTATAATCTGTATATATTTTATAACCATATTCAAACATAAAAATTGCACAATTCACACTCTATGTTAATTATTAAATTATAACTTACTGATACATCTAAGTGATTTAAATGCATTAAATCCATTTAATTTGGTTTGATTTGTTTGATCATAGCAAAGCATGCGAGCACTGTTTGCCTATGGTCCTTCATGAAGACACCACTTTCTTTATTTGCTTAAGGAAAGAGATGCTTTTATGAAGGACTTTCTGACAGAACCTGTCTCTATACATGGAGAGTGTTCAATTCTGATAAGCCAAAATTCCATTTAGTTACACATAGTAAAAATAATGTGACAAAATTTATAACATTGATAAAGAGCATAATTTAAATCCTAATATGCCAAGACTCTAAAAATTAAGTTTCTAAGAAAAATATCTATACAGAATAAATATATTTTTTATAATAATTTATATTATAATCAGAATATGGAAGAACTGATTTGTTATTAAGAGCTCTCATCATTTTTCCTCCTTTCGGAATAAGATCAGAAATGAAACTATGTAGCAATATTTTACCGGTAACTGAAAATATTAAGTGACTAACAAAATTTTAATTTGAAAGTAAACTTTGTACATTAAACAAAATAAATTTAATAAAATACAAACACTACATAAAAGAATTACATGACAAAATTTATAAAAGTAACATAAAGAAATTTTCTCGGGGAGAAGGGGAAAAGCTATGCCCATGCAAAAATCCATCAAACTAAGGTTCGAGTTGTCAGTTTTTAAAAATTTGTTTTTAAATCATCTGCTAGAGTGGTGCTGAAGGAAATGAAGGCTGTTTTTAAGCATTTGGTTACATGGTTGCTGTACTAAGTTTTCATGAACTGCAGACAGAAATCATATGCATGTTCATTTAGTTTATGATGGCTTGCTTATTGCTTTACACAGTATAAATATAAATTTGGCTGGCTAATTATCTGAGCTATTGGCTGGCTTTCTGAGTCAGCTATCATTTGGCTGGCTTTCTGAGAAATATCTTGATTACAAGTTCACCGTCAGACTCTAACGACATTTGAAAGAAGAGTCCACATTGGATATTCCAATTTTGCGAGGGTTTTTTTTTTTTCTTTTTTTTCTTATGGGAACCATAGGATCTTATTCTTTTGATGAAAACAGTTCAATAAGGTCTCATCATACTGGTATGATAATGTAGAGACATTAGGATGTTTCGAAGCTGGATATGTGAAAAATGAGCAATGCCCTCGCTGGGGCTTGAACCACAGACCTCTCGAATACCCGTCGAGCGTGCTGACTACTACACCACAAAGGCATGCTAAGAAGGTGGGAGAAATACCTCATATACTTTCCCTTTTAAAAGGCCACTGGGGATTAGGGGACCCAATTGCCAAATCCTGGTGGTGGCAAATCATCATCCACCACCTTTCAGTTCAGGCGCCATTGTAGAAACATTAGGTTATTTCGAAGCTGAACGTGTGAAAAATTAGCAATGCTCTTGCCGGGACTCGAACCATGGACCTCTCGAATTCGCATCAAGCGTGCTGACCACTATACCAAGGAGGCATGCTAAGAAGAAAGAGAAATACCTTATAACCTAATACTTGATTAGGATTAGCAGGATCTGCAATATAATACAGTCAAAAGTCATTAATTCGGACACCCATAATTCGGAATGATCTATAATCCGGACCTCAAAGCTAAAAACTTTCTGCGCATGCTCCGCGTTGACACATGCGCATAGACATTTACGCATGCGCGTAAGACCTCTTACGACTGCGCATTTGCGTGTGCGCAAGTGCAGAATACGTTTTCACGTGCGCGTTTTATGTATAACGGACGGTGTAAGCTAAAATTATCTAATTATCTATTTCAGTTAATGTTGATGATTGCGTTGTTCCTTAATTTTCGAATTGGATCCGGCTTATTATTTTTTGGAGACTGTAAGAGCAATACTAAAAAAGTAAACTTGAACTTTCGATTATGTCAAATAGAATTTTTGATTCTGGAGCTCCCAAAGGATCGTACAAAACGAAAGTATGTTTCGATGTCCATCAAACAAAAAGTGGAATTGCTGCAAAAAATGGATAAAGACATGAAGAATGTGACAGAGAGGTTAGTGAAAACGAAAAAATTTTGATTGACAAGTTAGTCGGTATTCTCGGCACAGCAATTAACGGGACTTGAACAGCGGAACTTTGTAAGTGAACAAAAAATTATGTCTGTTTATAGAATTAAAGAGAAAGTATTATCACATAAAATGAAACAACTTACATTGAAAGAAATGTTTAATAAAGTAAACAAATAAATATTAAGCTTTTTTTTTGTAAATTTTGATACCCTTTAGATCATAATTGTTCTTTATTTCATAAATTACGGTTTCATATTTTTTATTTTAGAATTTCTGCATGCCATCTTACGCGATTTAAACTGATGATCTATAATCCGGAAAAATCGATAATCCGGAATCGCCGAAGTCCCGACGAGTCTGGATTAACGACTTTTGACTGTACATTGTGGGAGATCTGCTAGTAACAATGAGATAAGGAGCTTCAAGTTTGGGCATAATTTTTTTACTTACCTTGTTTATAGCTCCACTTACTTGATTTATAGTTACCCAAATTTTGTTACCAGGCTATCTATCTCTTTTATCAAAGTATTACTTTCTTTTGTCTCATTTCTATTTGACATGTTCCCTGATTTGAGGTGCTTTCAGCTATGGCATAATTTTAGCAACAAAGTTGTCATTATCAACAAGTGCTCTTAAATCATGATTAACGTCATCTGTCATCTTAAGTTCTCTTTCACACTGCAAATAAGTAGTGCTGTGACCTGTTGTGTCACATTTTGCTGTATTCATTGCAAAACAAACCATGAGTAGTTTTTATTCCTAAGTATCATGAGCATCACTAACTAGTATGATTAGTCTGGGTATTAAATCTCTTCACTT
Source organism: Stegodyphus dumicola (assembly GCF_044657685.1). Classification (NCBI taxonomy): domain Eukaryota; kingdom Metazoa; phylum Arthropoda; class Arachnida; order Araneae; family Eresidae; genus Stegodyphus; species Stegodyphus dumicola. Next base: position 233,517,459 of record NC_140772.1, on the reverse strand, counting down.
CTTTCACTTAGATGGATTCGACTGAGGGTGATAAACTGGAAGAAGTTCTTGTTTAATTCCAAGAAAGTTTCAGATTTGCTCCATTACAGCATTAACAAACAGTGTGCCATTATCACTAATTAGTCTTCTGGGTAAGCCATAGCATAAGAAAACTTCTTCAATTAAGATTTTTGTACAATTTGTTGCAGTGGCATCTTCTAAGGTGAAGAGTTATATCCATTTCATACTGGTGACTTCGATAAGAAAAATCCATTTTTTTTTCCAGTGGGGGTTTCTGAAGTGGGCCAAAGATGTCTATGGAAAATATCTGAAACCATTGTCCATATACGGCTGTTCTAAGCTATCCAGCAGGTATCTGGTTATTTGGTTTATACTGAATGCACTTAGCACACTTTTTCACATAGCCTGCAAATATTTTCTCATAGCAGGAAAGTAATATCTAGAGGCAATTTTATGAATTGTGCTTTCAGCTCCATAATGTTCTGCAGTGAGAAAAATGTGAAATTGCTGTAGGACTCATTCACACTCTTGACAAGAAGCCACTAACAGAGTTTTTTTGGAGTCCGTATCAGGAGAGTAACAACACAAAATTCCTTGATACATGAGATATCCTCAATTAATCCAATTTACATAATTTTCATCTCTTTTGCCACTCTCAAAACAGTATATAGTCTTCCTTACATCTAGTTGTGGTTTTTTAAAATTTCATTCATCTACACAGCAGTTTTCTTGGCCATGGTTATAAACTGAATTGATGTCTTCCTTAATTATATTAGTAAGGGAAGTCAAAAGTTGCTACGTAAGAGTAAACTGGCTGAAAAAATTGGGAATTTTTTACAAAGACAATACAATTACGACTATTTCGGCAAGATAATAGATCTATGCAGTTGAAGTCCCACGATACTTTTCTGCATGCTAAATAATGATAACTTTTTAAAATATATAAGTGGTTTAAAATGTGCAACTTACAGTTAAACTTTCTTGAAACTTCTTTAATGAATTCTTGGCCACTAAAGAATTTTCTGCAATAACTTTCGGAAAATCTTTATGCATAATGAATATTTTTGCATGATGTTCAAGTTCTGATCTTGTAAAATTGAGTATTCCACACAGATAATATATCCAAGAGCTTAATAACTGCAATTTCTGCTTAAAAACATCTAATGGTTCTTGGATGAAACTCTTAACAAATTCCTGCAAGAAATTAAAATACAGAACCAACAAATATATTAATATTAATGAAAATTTACATACATAAAATGAACATTAGCGAAGATCTCAAAATGACTTTTATTTGTTTTTCAAATAAACAGGAATGAGAAAATAATTTCATGATAAACGGACCCAAGTAAAATATTTTTGCATAAAATCCTCATTCTTTATTATATGATGTCCAACTCTTTAATTTGTTCAAGATAACAAATATGTATTATAGATTTATTCATTAAAGCTGTTGTTGTATTTATTTACTGATGTTTTGCTTTTACTTTTTAAATAGAAAAACTGACTTTAGTTCAGGGTTTCTAAACCAGAGAAGATTTTTCTCTGGTGAAAAGAATTTCACAGTTCCAGAGGGCTTGCACAAGACTTGCTGGATACTACTGACATTGATCCTGAGTTTCTGAATACCATGCTGGATACTGAGCCTCTGAAAAATGTGAGATGAGTCATGGGTGTACGTTAATAAATAACCCAGAAACAAAAGCACAGTCATCACAATGAAACATACGAGGTCCCCAAGGCCAAAAAAAGTACAAGTGAGAAGCAAAATCAAGGTGATGCTAGCCATGTTCTTTGATATCCAAGGAACTGTGCATCACGAATACATGAATACGTAACGGAAGGACAAACAGTGACAAAAGAGTACCATGAAGAAGTTCTCCACTGAATCCTCCGCTGGATAGCAAAAAATTGACAGCCGCATCTCTTGTTCATTGCACCTGATACAAACTTTTTTGGCAAGCGTGTAATACCAGTCATTTGCCGACCTCCCAACTTCTCAGACATGGCACCTTGTGACCTTTGGTTCTGAAATTGAAGATAACACTGAAAGGATCCCGTTTACAGAGTAGAGATGAGAAAATACAGAATATGGTTGAATACCATTTCCAAAAGAGTTTTCAGCAGTGGAAGGAACGGTGGGCTAAGTGTGTATGGCACAAGGTGCTTACTTGGAAGAGGATTAAAGTCCCAGTCCCATCAATATTTTTTCCAGCCATAAATTTGGTACTTTTTAGAGAAACATCACATTTTTAGATTTTCAAATTATAATTAATTTCCATAATATGGTAATTTTTAAATTTGTAATTAAACAGAAATGCTAGCTCATTTGCAAAATATATTCAAACTTTATTACAAATGCTTATACTTACCAATTTAACCTGCTTAACAAATGCATAGTAATAATGCTTCTGGCCTAAACAAACATTAACAATATCATATGCGATGAACACTCAAACTACTAAAGCAGTGGATCTGAAGTTTGAAAAGAGCAAGCACAATGTCACCATGTCAGCAGCACGATTTATAACAGTTACTGACAAATTTTATGCAAAGTTCTTCCAAACATAGTTAAAAAATAAAGAACATCATTTACTGCTTAATGGCTCTTTAATTATTGTTAATATAAAATCTTTGATGGCACTGACAATCAGAATGCTTAGAAACTTTTCACTGCATCCATTTCCATAACAGTATTTCTTGGGAGATGAAAAATTAAAACATCAATTTTGATAGTTATTTTCTATTAAGTGATCACCTCTACAGGAACGCAAAAATTACTTCGATCTGTAGGTGGTTGTCTTTAGGAAGTTCCAATATATAATTCCTAAGAACAGAAAAAGACAAACAGTAAATAATTTGGAATGATTATTGGTCTTTAATCAGAAAAGGCTGGTATTTTCAGAAAATCATGGGCTATGGGGGGCCCTGGCAGCTGCCAGCTGCTTACCCGGCTATGGAATCTAAAGGAATTGAAGGACTTTCAAGTCAGCATTGGAAAAGTCAGGACCATACATATGTTTTTTTATAGTCTAGCAATCGTGAAAAGGCGCATGGGGTAAAGCAGGTTGAGAACCATTGTATTAGATAAACTAAATAAAAATCATTTGCCTCCTCCATTATATAAACCAATTGGTCAATCAAATATAATTAAACAGAAAACTATTAGAATATATTAGTTTTTCTTTCAAATTCAGACAATAAACTCAATTTTTCTACACCTAGAAGCAAGAGTATCAATTAGAAAAAAAGGAAAAGAAAAAAATTCCAGATAATATAGGATATGCATGAATAATTGCATGCATGTTGTCTATAATGTAACTTCAGATACCTGAAATTCATACTGAAATAAAATACTGAATATATCTAGATCCCAGGAGTGTTGCTTGATTGTTAGCGAACCACACTTAGTTAAAATATTAGCAACAATAAAAATAGAGTTTATAAAAAGATGTAATCTTTTAAAGACAACATTTAAACTTAATTAACTAATATCAGACTTTGAAATCAGTATAATTTTAAGCTTGAATTATTTTACTGCTAAGCGCATATCAAAATAAAAAAATAGAATTTTTCATGAGCAAAATATTTAGACTTTATTTAAGATTTGTTTCTTTTGAAAGAAAAACTGATAGCAGAATATTTCCAAAAAATAGAAATCATGGTTTGATGATTAAAGTATAAATGTGTAAGATTGTGAATGCACAAAAATAAAATAAATCATCAATCAGTATTTTTATACTATCAATAAGTATTTTTAAAATGTGCATTGACTAGGATTATTCATTCATTTAAGATTAACTGCTGTTAAATAATAATGTAATTCATTTTATGTAATTTTGCCTGTAATCTGAAATAGAAAAATTTAAGAAAATATTTTAATACCTTGGCTTCAAAAAGCTCTCTTGTATCAGATGGGACATATTTCAATTTATTCATCGCAATTTCATATTCTTCACATAGACTAAGATTAAAAATGAAAAAAATAATAATAATATTGATATAACACAGTAATAATCAACATAAATTTAACAGTACCATAAGTACATTATTTGTTACTTAAGTATGAAAGTGATCATTTAAAAATATAATTCTCATTAATTTAGGAGTCAAACAACAAAAATCAGCGTTACATTTACAAATTTTCACAGGACTAGTTTTGATGGATTTACCGAGCCATCATCCTCAGCTGCAAAAGCTATCTTATCTCGTTCATTTATGCTTATGCAGCTGAGGATGATGTTTTGATAAAGCCATCGAAACTAGTCCTGTGAAAATTTGAAAATATAAAGCTCATTTTTGTTGTTTGACTTCTAAATTAATTCTTGTTTGACATGTTATTGTATCTGAATAATTTAATAATTCTCATAATTAGTAAGAAAAGCTTAGTAATATTGGGTCATTTATAAATATATTGATAATTATTAATAGCATAAGTAGCTACCAAAAAAATAGTTAATCATTATGAAAGTCTAGAATCTACTAAAACTATGTTATAAAAAAATCAAGTTTTATTTTAGGATGTATCTCATTTTAAATATTATAAGTTTTTTATATAGCACAAAGTCATTTATATAGCCTTTTACATAGCCCTTTTATATAGTGTAAAGTATCAACACACTTTTATCATTGCATTTTTATATACCTTCATTTCATTTTTGTAAGAATCACTATAAATGTTTTTCTATAAAATATACTATTCTTGATAGCATGATACTATATGCCATATAATATTATGAAGAACTAAAAAGAATATTTCAAGAACATGAATTAAAAACTCTAATAAGCATTTAAAAAGTTATGAACTTTTATAGATAATCAAGCATAACTGGTCAAAGAGAAATACAGTTTAGATATATAGAATTTTTTGATAAGCAGTCATAATGGTGCACAGGGCAAAAACTATCACGGTGAGTGTAAAAAATAAACGAAACATAAGAATAATAAAATACTGTTGATTTCATATTTTCAAAGGTGTATTGCTTATTATTTGTTTCACAGGTCATAAAATATTTGATGAGCCTTAGATTTAAATATTTTAATCTGTCTAATATACTTGTTACTTCCTTGTACAAAATACAGGAACTATTGTAATCGCAAAAAATTTCGGGTATCATATTTCAACAAAGGTATCCATTTTGACCTCAAATTCATCTGAACGATGTTTTTGCTTGACAGCTGTACATATGGACAGGATAAAGGACTTTTTTTTCCCAAAACAGATTATAAAATGGATTCAGTAGAGTTTTTTTTCATGACGTCTGTAGGTACATATGTATGTATCTCGCATAACTCAAACACGTTGAAATTTTATATATGGGAGTGCTATAACATATAATTGTACATATTCCTTTTTCATTTTAATTGGCCTGCCAGATGCATATAAATATATATACATATTGCCCCTCTGTTATCCGGTGCGGAGAGCACAGTATTTTTTATTCTTATATGTTGGTAAATTACGCATTTGTCCCCTTAAAAGTGATTGAATTATGCTGTTATTGTATTTTGGTTAAAGTTTTTTTGCCTTTAATTAATTTGCATGCAATAGTTACAGAATTATCAAAAGCTTAAAAAGTTTAAGTGCCCTAAGGCTGCCATTCAGCTATATATGAAACTCTTAGTAGAATAGTGAATTAAGGCAACTTCAACGTATTTTTGCAGTGTGACCAAATGTGAACTTTCAATGTTGTGCACCGAAAATTTTGTCTTGCTGCCAATGGCCAAATTGTTTAGTTTTCGCTTAGAAATTCTAATTTTAATTGCTAAAAAAAATTTTTTTTTAACTGTAATTTGGTGTTTTAGGCTTTTCTGTATTTTACAATTTTTAATGAAATTTTTATGTATTTTTGTTTTGTTAAGAAGAGAGATATGAATTTATTGAATTAGAAACATACCTTTAATGAATTTCAAGGAAATAAGTTTAAATAAAGTGCAGCAAAAAATGTGTATAATTTAATATGCTATACAAGGAAGTCACATAGTGTCCACATCAGATACAGTACAAAGTCCTTAATCTGGATCTCAAAGCTACAAACTTTCTGCGCATGCATAAACGCATAATGCGTTTACGCATGCGCATAATACATTTACGCATGTGCATATGCATTTACACATGCGCATAATACGTTTACGCATCCGCGTTTAATGTATAACTGATGATATAAGCTAGGCTAAAATTATCTAATTATCTATTTCAGTTAAGGTTGCATGTTTTTCCTTAATCTTCTAATTGGATCTGGCTTATTTTTTGCAGACTGTTAGAGCAATTTTATAAAAAGCTTGAACTTTCGATTATGTCAAAAAGAGTTTCCGATTCTGGAGCTGCCAAAGGATCTACAAAGCGAAAGCATGTTTCGATGTCCATCAAACAAAAAGTGGAATTGCTGCAAAAAATGGATAAAGGCATGATGAAAGTGACAAAAAGGTTAGTGAAAATGAAAAAATTTTGATTGACAAGTTAGTCGGTATTCTCGGCACAGCAATTACAGGACTTGAACAGTGAAACTTTGTAACTGAACAAGAAATTATGCCTGTTTATAGAACTAAAGAGAAAGTATTAGCACATAAAACGAAGCAACTTAAACAACTTGCATTGAAAGAAATGTTTAATAAAGTAAACAAATAGATATTAAGCATTTTTTTTTGTAAATTTTGATACCCTTTAGATCATAATTGCTCTTTATTTCATAAATTACGGTTTCATATTTTTAATTATATAATTTCTACATGCCATCTTACCAGATTTAAATTGATGATCTATAATCCGGAATCGCTGTAGTCCCGACGAGTTCGGATTAAAGGCTTTGTACTGTATTTAAAATTCTGAATGGTTTAATGCCACAAAATAATACAAATTTCTAATAATTTTATTTATTTATTTTATCCAAGAACAACTATTTGGCATTTATAATTTTTTCCTTCAGATAGTTTAAGACTTGTTTTTTAAATTTATTCCCTTAAAATATTTAGTAATAAGAAAAGAAGATACTTAAAAGTTTTAGTTTTGAAGTTTAGGCTTAAAATTAGAGATAAAATAAGATAAATTAAGGGCAGATATGCTGAAATGGTCATTCAGTAGCATCAAACTTATATAAACCAAATGAAATGATGGAATAACTTGCACATTTATTTGTAATTTACTTTTGTTAAAACATTACTACAATTAAAAGTATAATTTAACAGGAATTTCGTAAATGGGAAAAGATAGATAAATAATGAAACTTAGCAATGATATTTGAAAAAAAAAAAAAAAAAACATTTTTAATCTTTTGATGGCCAACAGTGAGCACAGTTTACATTCCAGTTATGCACCACATTGAGCGTACACATATTTATGATTAACAGATAGTGCACGTATTTTGGAAAAAAGAATTGCTTAATCTCACAGCTGCTGAAGGGTTAATATATAAACAAGTTACTACAGAATGAAATAATTCTGCATTTTTGAAACTGTGACTTCAAAAATGAACTTTTGCTAATGGCTTTATTATCTTTTTTATTTTATGGTAATAGAAAAAACAAAGGATATAAGATTAATAAAGTTACAAAAAGTACTTTTTCAAGTAAGAGTTGCTCAGATTTATAAACAAAGTTATAATTATGTATGCCATTCAGGAACTAAAATAGTTTTTACAGACTTTTATAAATACTGTTAAGGTTTTTGAAAACAATGTACCTAACTATGTAACTTTCTATCATTTGCTTATAATAAAAATTCTCATTATGATAAAAAAATTAATGTTAATTATGCTAACATATATATACTATATGATGTCCCATTGTTTATATGTAAAATAATGTTCCAGTTACAATAAAAATGAAAATAGCTATTGCAAAGTGCTTTTTATGTGTTTATTTCCTCATAGACAAAATTATAAAATTTTAAAATGAATGCAAATAAATAAATAAAGTCAAATGCAAGAGAATTTTTTTAGTGTTAGTTTCCTTAAAATAATTTTGTGCTGCCCACAAATGCCGACATCTAACTATAATTTAGATAATAATTTAAAACTACACACTTTCTATAGTTACATCTCTTTCCATAAATTTATTACAAAAATGCATAAATGATGCTAATGTAAGAACATTAAAATAAATAATTTACATATTAATGCAATATGATTTTCAATTAAAATATATAAATATACTTAAATAAGAATTAATTTCAAATGTTTACTTTGCAGTAAATTCTGCATGCTTTTCCTTCAGGTGTTTTATTAACTTTGTATATAATCCACTGACTGAAGAATAAAGGTTTTCAAAGAACTCTTCACAGTCAATAACAAACATGCCTCTTTCTACAATTTTTCCTCTTTTCAATTCAATTTCTTGCTTTAAGGATGTTAACGAATTAACTTTTGCCTCATATTCATCTAAAGAATGTTCACTTGCAAGGAAAGCATCTACTTCATCACTGGCCTTGGATGATCAAAAACAGAAATCAGAATGTATAATTTAATACATTTTTATTTACAGAAGACTGAAAATACATTAGTATTGGATTAAAAAATTAAGATTCTGATATAAATATAGGCTAATGTTCAAGTTTATCTTTACATATTCAAAAATAATGATATACCATTAAATTTCCAATTGATATTATTCATTTTTGCATGGAATATGTGAAAGAAAAGCCTTATTGGCATTATCAAATCAAATCTGATCAAACGGCTTCAAATATGCAAATCAAGTCATTGTCATATGATGGTGATGTGTAAAGTGAATAAATCTGAATAAATTTCTGCAATACAGTGTTTGATTTCAGTGTGTATGGACCCAATTTGTTATAGCTGTGCAGTAACACCTAGTAAAATCTGTGAAGTGGCAAATTATTGGTAGTTTAGAAATAAGGCAGACAATCGTGGACACAGTGAGATGTGTGAATATTGCAAACACGACAGTCTCTACACTACGGAACAGTTGTAAGAAGACCTGGAAAAGGTTGTAAATGGACAACAACTGGTTCTCAAGATCGATATCTGACAAAAACTGCTCATCATAGCAGGAAATTTCCAGCCTATCAATTAAGTTCAGAGCTAATAGCCACAATGGAATTGTTGTATCACAGCAAACTGTATACAGAAGGCTTAATAAAAGAGGCCATTATGCCAGTAAGTCAAGGGTATGTGTTTGACTGTCTTCACAACAAAAGAGGGATCATTGTAATTGGTATGTAAAGATAATTTTGGACATGAGTGTGTGTGTGTGTATACATATATGCACACATTCATGTGCAGCATCCATCATCAGAAAAAATGCATACACACTTTCAACATATGGTATCCGTGTAGTGGTTTTGAATATGAAATTGAATTATATTTACAATTTGTAGTATCATGTTTGCTCAACACATGTTTACACTCTTCTGATTGTAATGTATGATGTATGATAGTGAATCAAAATGGCTTTAAGGGACTAGCTATGCTTTACTTTATCAAGACATTTCAGCAGCATTCTCCATGGGCACATTAGCCTATGCTGTTCAAGCAATCGTTCATCATTACACTTGGTGCCTGGTTGCTAATGGCCTACACTCTGATACTCTAAGCACCCTCAGTAACTGTAAAGGTACAAGTGAAGGAAGATTGTATTAAACCTAATATAATATGTATAATTATATTAGTTTAGAATAAAGTTCAGTATAAACACAGGATAGAGAACTTTTTTTCATGGATACAAGTGTGGATACATTTTTCTGATAGTCATATATTTAAGTCAACATTTTTGTGCATGTATGTTTGAAAAAGACTTTATACTGCTTAATGTGTCTGCACCAAATTTGTCATGAATATTCTTTGAGACCCCTGAAAAAAAAAAAAAAAAAAAAAAAAAAAAAATACTGTAGAAGTTCAATGCCCCAGTTACCTCTAAATTTGAGAGCTATTTGAAAACTTTTAAAGCAACACTACTAGAAATATTCATAATTTTTAACATTGACAATACATTTTGGATTTACTGCATAGTGAAGCCTATGCGAAACACGAGCAACAGAACTAATGTTTAAGTAACAATAACATTCAGACAACAAAATATGAAACATTTGAGAATTTGGAATTGAAAAGTCTGAAAGACATATGATGACAGTCAAAAATCAGAAATAGTACTTAAAAATTTAAGTGATGATTGAACGGCAATTCTGAAATTTGTAGGGAAATATAAATATATTTTGATTTTGTTTCAGCAACTTCACCTTCTCTGGTGTTATCATATTCATGTTCCCTCAAATATTCATATGCTTTCATATCTTTTAAGCTGAATTAATTTTAAAATATTACTTATTGTGTATAGAATATATGTAAGCATAATATAAATATCTGCTTTCCTCTTAACTTAGTTAACTGAAAATTAATTTTAATAAGAAAAATAACAAAAACAACAATTTAATTTTTATTCAAGGAAAGAAAATGACAAGAAACTGTTAAGAGGTATGCTATCTTATTATTATTGTTTGATATTAATTAAGATAATGTACTGATATATTAAGAAATTTTTAGGAAAAATTAAATATTTTCTTTATCAACCTCGGAGACTCCTAGTAATTTAGTTCTAGTAAGCAAGCATATGTTTCACTTAAAATGGCAACATTATTTCAGATGTTTTTATTTTGTCTGCTGGCTATTTAATGCACTACAAATATTAGAAAGTACAACAAAACCTTGTTTACCTATAATCTATACCAATAAAAGTCCGATAAATGCCAGGCATAGGCAGCTAATTACATATACATAAAAAAAGAGCAAAATTTGATGCTTCCTCTACAAAACTAGAATTGTTAAAATGTAAAGATTTTTTTGATTAAATAATACACATATACAGAATTACACTGTAAACAACATGAAAAGATGTTATGTATTTGTTAAATATATCCAGTTAATGCTAAAAATGGGTGTTGCCTAGGTAACAGAGCAATGATTTGAATGATTTAAATTCTACATTCAAGCAAAATTTTAATTCTCACTTCGAATGGTAGCCACAGAAAATGAGAAACTAAGGACTGCTTGCAAATTTTCTTTGAAATAAAGGACAAAAAAAAAAAAAAAAAAAAAAAAACCTAATGACTTTTAAGGACTCCATGAACCTTTATGCTGAGATGGTATATATTTGTCAATTGCACTAAGTTAATACCAAAAAAGTGTGCTGTATTGATAAAAGAGCATTGTAACTAACAGATTGCATTTGGATTGATACAGTTGTCTTGAGATTATTAATGCCAAATCAATTATTAATTATTAAAAATATTAATTATTAATAAATACCCATTTTTAATAACTGTGTTTTCAGATTTTACTTATAATGAAAATGTAACAGCCTGGTTAAAAACCCTAAACAGTAGGAATATGCAATGAAAGAAATTTCTTATTTCTTCTCCAATTATTTAATGTCTGAAGAGTCATTAAGTTAAAAAGACTTTTATACTATTGATGATGGAGAAATGAAAAATTAGCAATGCCCTCACCAAAATTCAAACCCGGACCTCTCGAATACGCGCTGAGTTACACCACGAAGGCATGCAGAAAGGAGAGAGAAAAATCTTATATACTCCCCCTTTTTAAAGGCAACAGGGGATTATGGGACTCAATTGCCAATTCCTGGTGGTGAAGAATCATCATCCACCACCTTTGACAGGCCAACAGGCTAAGTTGGACCTTGACATTAATAGCAATTTTTGGCTGTTGTCGTTCGTGATTTTACAAGCCAGTGATTATCAACTGACATGTTAGCGTGACTTTGTTCACCTAGCATTTATCTATCTAGCATTTTATGGTATAAACATTTACATATTTCAACTAATTAACACTATAATGACATATGCATAATTTTTGGAGGCCTGTGATATTGGCTGGCATCTGAATAATGTAACTGTTCTTTCAGGAATTATCTGCCAGTGTCATACGAACATGACATCACTCAACCAGTGATTATGAACTGCTTTCACATATACAGGATGCAGTAAGCCATTGAATATCATCTGGTTTCACTTCAGTATGACTTCAATTGACATCAATTATCAGCCAGTGACACATGATTGATTTCAATCTGTCATCAGCTGGTGTATTTTAAGTATGCCTATTTTACCTATTCTACTAGATTAAATATATGATTTATTTGAAACCCTAATCTAATCTTTTGACATTTCTGTCTTAGGTTTGCAGTATATATACTTAAAATATTGTGTTATTAAATTGCTTTATGAAAAAATTAAGATTATTAATAGAGTTTAATTATGATTATCTAATTTCTTTCTGTAGGCTATTCTAATTTGAATATTAGGAACAAAAGTGCAAAAACAGCAAACAGCATGCAAAAAGAGCAAATCTGCACAAATGATGCTGACAATAGTAAGAGTCTGAGCATTATGAGCAAACAGTCAAAGTGTTAACACTGACAAAACAAGATGGAAGTAAGCAAAAAAACTTTTCCCCTGTTCTAACTAAAATGAATTTCTACTACAGAATTACATTACAAGAAAAAAAATTAACAAAACATATTATGCACATGTTTATAAGAGTTCTAATATCTTTTCAATGATTAGACACAATACAATTGCTTAATTATTAGTCTTCTAGTAGCATAAAAGTTAAAAAATTCTGTGAAAAAGAGATATTATTTTACTTCAAATCTGCAATTCAAACAATATATTAATATATTTTGATATACAAAACAAATATATTATACATTTTTTACAAAATATATTATTTGTTGGTAAACCAGAATTTCAAAAATCAAATTAACAACAGTATAAGAAATTAAGTTAAGAAAAAATTAAGACGGAGTCATTTTGCTAAATTTTGCATTTTTTTTAAGATCATAAATGAAAATATACAAATGCATTAATGAAAATTATTTTCAAATCCATACTGCAATTATAATAGTAAGTTGTATATTTTCAACAATGTTAATATGCCAGACACTATATACAAACAGAAGTAAGTAAATAAATAAATACTCATAAGCAATTAATGCACAACATTAAATTAATCTAAAATATAATTTAAGCAGAATTTTTAAACACTAGTTTAGAAGACTACTAGTTTATATTTTTGGGTTAATACAATTGTTTTCAGGTGTTATGATTGTTAGAGAAGCAAAATAATTTTATACTGAATATCTGTATGTTCCCAATAAAAGAAATGCTACGTCACATCCAAGTGTTATCAGATTGTAAGAAGAAATTATGTAACTCAAACTATCATACAACTTATTCTATACAATTATTTCAGAAGTTAACAAGCACTGTTAGTAATCTTCCACTGCAAGTATATTTGTTTTTAATCAGTTAACATTTCATCTTCAAGGCATAGTTTTTTTACACAATATAAAAAAAAATATATTATAAAAATGGAAAAAGTTTATATTTCTTGAAAATTCATTCAAAACAATTAAATTCAAAGAGTGTGACTGGTTCCTCAAAATTTGCATGCAATTATGTTTTGTTCTTTCTGCATTTTATGACTTGTTGTAAATTTGCCTTTTCATATTAATGACATAAACTTATTATAGTACAAAGTCTGAAATCCAGACGTCCATTATCCGGATCTCAAAGTCACAAACATTTTTTTTTTTTATTAACGCTTTATGCATGCACATTTGATTTTTCCTTCCATAATAAAATATGTGGAGATTTTCACTTAAAAATTCTGATTCTTAAATTCAGTTAGGCATTAAATAAAATACCCGGTTATGGAAAAACAATCATGTAAGCATAAATTTGTGAGATTAATAATTTGGCTCCATAGCTGAGTATCCACTTGGCATACATCTCAAACAGAAAAATTCACCTATTTTATATCCCTGACACCAACCTGGCGAGTCATTATTTATTATATTTTGCTTATATCGCCACATGTTTATCAATACATGACAGCTTCAATAATAACTCATGCTGTGATATATAAACTTTTTTTATATTAGTAATCGAATAACAAGAGTATGGCAACCTTTTATGCTAACATTACCCTTGGCGAAGATTATAGATTTTTAAATGTTCTAAGAAATGTTGACGAGAAAAAATTCAACAAAAATTTCTTTTTAGAGAAAAATAGATTTGTTAATGAAACTCATAGGCCAAAAGATCACATTTAGTGCTATTTTAATTAAGAATCACTGATATGTTATTCACAATAAACCCAGAAGTGGCGGCAGAATATGTCGGCACCAGATGGCAGAATTTTTGGAATTTGGGGAAGCACTGAGCGGCAAAATTAAGGAATGAGAAGTTTTTATGATTTAGGGAAAGCCCTGAGATCCAAAGTTTAGGCACAGTGAAAATTTAGAACTTTAGGAAAGTGTTTTGTAGCAGAATTTAGGACCTGCACCAGGTGATATCGAGCGCCGGCCCTAGATAAAGCCTTAAGTGGGAGTTTATTTATTCAGAACTTGGATTAGTTTTAAGCATGTGCAAGAAATAAACGTAGGTGTAGTAATAACTAAACTAATATAATTCAGGCTTAATTCAGTACACAATAGGAGCAAGAAAAAATTTAGCAAAACAACTTGGCTTTCGTTGCCAATCTTGTGATACACAGCCAATAATGTATAACGGACACTATTAAGCTAGGCTAAAATTATCTTTACTGATTATAAGGCATTTTGATTAATGTAGCAGACTGCGCTGCTCCCTGATCTTTTAATTTGATCCAGCTTATTATTTTTTTGCAGACTGTTATTACAGCAATTTTATAAAAACTAAGCTTGAACTTTCAATTATGTAGAGAAGAGTTTCAATTCTGGAGTTGCCAAAGGATCTACAAAGCGAAACCATGTTTTGATGTCCATTAAACAAAAAGTGGAATTACTACAAAAATGGATAAAGGCTTATCCGTCTCAAAATTATGCGAGGAGTTATGGCATTGGAAAATCCATTGTATATGATATGAGAAAAAAGAAAAAGGAAAATTTTGAATTTTTTGTGGAAGCACTATAAACCACTTACATTGAAAGAAATGTTTAATAAAGTAAACAAATAAATATTAAGCTTATAACCAGAGGGCCATGTAAACTTTACATTTAACCAAGCAAATAAGAGAGAATTATAATTATAAGAAAAACACTACATGGAAGAATTACATGTCAAAAGTAATAAAGGTAACATAAAGCAATTACTCTTGGATAAGAGGAAAAGTTATGTCCATGCAAAAATCTGTCGAATCTCTTTAACTAACGGTTCAGATGTTAGATGTTTCAATTTTTTTTTTACTGTTGCCATTTAGCATTAGGTTATAAGCTTTTTTTTTCTGTAAATTTTGATACCCTTTAGATCATAATTGTTCTTTATTTCATAAATTACGATTTCATATTTTTAATTGTATAACTTCTGCATGCCATCTTACCAGATTTAAATTGATGATTTATTATCCGGAAAAATCCCAAATCCAGAATTGCCAAAGTCCTGACCAGTCCGGATTTCGGACTTTGTACTGTATTATAAATCTATTATTAAAAAAATTGTCAAAGCACTAAAAAAACTGGAATGTATATTTGTGATTGAACTGACAGGTATAAAACTGAACTGTGTTAAACTTATTAATATAAATCTTGTTCATTCTTACCTCCCTGGTATATGAACTGTAAAATGTAGAAAATGTTTCCAGAGGGCAGTGATGTGCAGAAAAGAAAAAAATCCGAGAAAGTTTTCTTGCTATGGAGAAGTCAGTGTTCCCGCCTTTGTGACGAAAGTGTTGAAATAATTATAGATTTGTGAAATAAAGCTAGAGTCCTAAACTTTATAAGTGTTTTCGAGTTATTAAGAAGTTGTGATTTATAAAATGAACGTTCAAATCTGTTATTATAAAAAATTGTCAAAATACTAAAAAAAACTAGAATATATGTTTGATTGAACTGACAGGCATAAAATTGAACTATTTTATTAAAGATTTTTATAATTGTTAAATTAGATGAATAACAATTTTACATTGCATTACATCCAAAATTTATATTACAGAAAATCAGAAGAAAATATAAATACTATGTTACCCAGAAAAAATTTTAAAAAAAATTACAGTTTTGCATTGAAATAAAAACTTATATGCTTATTTACATTTTCATGATTTAAGTTTCCTTAAATTAATTTGGAGTTTATTTGGTGAAAAAATAAAAAATCTGATCATAAAATTTAATAACATTTTAATTTGGTTGTAGAATACAATAAGAGAGATACATTACACATATTGAATTTCAGTATGCTAAAGCGCATTGAAATTTAATCCTACTAGAAAATTTTTAATTCAGTTTAATTTATCTTGCTACACAAATTTTAACATAAAATCATAATACAGTAAAGTACACAAGTAAAATAATAACAAGTAAAATAAGTACACAAGTAAAATAACAACACTGAAATTTAAATATTTGGCTTATGCTTTGTAATAAAATATAAATTTAATAATGTGTAATGACATGCAAAGAAGACAGATTCAATGATTTATTGTTAACATTCCTGGGTAATTATGCTCTCCTCCTAATAAATGAAAAGCAATTATTTTCCAAGTTCACATGAGAATAAGATTTTCACTACAAATGTTAGTGCCCATTTTTCTCCTAGATGGGAAATATCATTATCTTAATTAAATTTCTATAATCCATATTAAATAATAACAATAAAACCCATTAGGACTGCAAATGATATTCAAAGCTCTTTGAAAGAGTAGCCAAATCCATGCACATAGAAGCAGTACACACTTTTAAAAGGACAATATTAGTACCCCACTTCTTCAACAAATACAGAGCTATCAGAAATAAATAGATTACTGAAATTGTAAAATTAATGAATTTTATGAAAATAAATATTGGTACTCTACTGTCATCAGGATGGTATTCAGAAATGTATGCATTAATGTATATATATGTAAGATAAAAAAAAAAAAAAAAAAAAAAAATGCAAATCAAACTTATAATTTAAAATGCCTCTTAATTGCTCATTTTTAATTTGGGTACTTTGTCTCTGGTAATAACTTTCTCTAAACTGCGTCATATCTGAAAACGTATTCTGCATTATGTCATCTTGAAACTTCTGCATTGCCTATAAGTTTTAGCCAATCAGATTAACAAAAAATTTTACGATAAATATTGTTGCAATCCTACCCCACCCTCTTTCTCTGCTTGTGCTTGCTGGCTGAGCAACGTCTCTTGCTTTGCTGCTTTTGTTTAAAATGTAATGCGCCATCATCAAAATTGTGGGGCGCAGATTGCCCTTCATTGTGAAATGCCACAAGTAATAAAGATATATTTGGAATATCAAGCGATTTTTGTGAGTCTTCAAAAATTCCTGACTGCCAAACTAAATTTTATCATCACAGTAAAAAGTCGACAGGACTGCTGCTAACTCCAATGGATAAAAGTACCTGAAAAAAATGACGTCAGTGAAATGTGTTGATTTCAGAACAAAGATCAATGCTCTTCTGATGATTAAAAAGTGTGCCGTTGACAAGTATTTCCATCAGCAAATCACTGTGTCTAAAGTATAAATATTTAAAGTGAAAAGAAATCTATTTTTAATTAATAACAGAGTAATGAAAGTGAATTAATGTGTCCGAAGGTTCTGAGGTTATTTTAACAACACAGTCTAATGATTATCGAGGTCATCGTTCTTTCTGTGAATAATTTATTACTACAGCTATTTCATCTAGTAATTTGTGCGTTAGTAAACTTCTTCATTAAAAGTTAGTTCAAAGTTGCTTTTCTCGTTTAAGCTGAAATGAAAAATAGGAACGATTTTTCTTGAACGATTTATTCATTAACTTTTGATTCCTAAATTTTGTGATATGGATTTCTTTTTTATATATGGTATGGTTTTATTTCACATTGAAATTGCTAATTATTATTATTATTTTGAAAATCTGAATACATATTGCTATTTTTTCTCATACTGAATTAAGCGTATAGCATTATTTTATGAAAAAATGGTGTGAAAAATTTGATTTTCATAATTATGTTTAATAATGAATTTAAAAGATTAGTAAAGATTTTATTTATGGATGGTTATTAACATGATTAATATATTTTTGCATTATTATTTACTTTTGAAATAATATTCTGAATCTTTTTTTATTATTTTAACAAAGACATTTTTGTTTAAAAATTTGAATTCTAAGAAAGAATTTTCCAATCATTTTAAGAATGAAGTGACATAAACTTTGAAGGCTCCCACTTTTTTCATACATAATAATAATTATTTTTTAATATAATGTAGTTAATTTTTTTAAGTAATGGAATGATACAGCAGTTCGAAAAAGGCCAGTTACCTCTATCCAATGAACGGAGGCCTTTTCTACAGTAACTGCTAATTTGGCAAATCTTTTGGCCACTGGTGAAGAATAAACACCAGTTTGCTCAACTGATAAACCAATGTGATGGATATGTTAGTATTTAGAGAATACTGTGGGGTCTTCAGGTTTTGTAAAGAATAAGTGAACTATAAATGTATAATAATGGTAAAAAGCATAGTTTCAATAAAATATTTCAAATGATGTTTAGAATGATGAAAAAATTATATTATAGTATTTTGAAATTTCTTGTAATTTTGTAACATAATTTATAGATGTATTTAAAATTTTTTATATTTGAATAGTTTAATAAAAAGTTCCCTAAGCAGGTGAAATTCTTTTCAAACCAAGGATTGCAAAATATGATTATGATACTCAAGTAAATATTCCAAGAACTGTAAACTTTTACTGTTATTTATTGAAAAAAATTGGGACTTTTTTTACAGTAGGTTTACAGAAATATGAACACAGACTTTCAAAATTTCAGTAGCCTTTTTAATTTACATTTCTTGTTAAAAATGATGTTTACAAGATTTTGTTATTTTAAAACATTTAGATCAAAATTTTATCATTTTTTTTACAATTGTATTTTTCCTTGTTTTGCTACTGCTGTAATGTTTTCTTTTAAAAAGGCTTTTCTGTCGCCAAGCCTTTTTCTCTTTGAAAGGGGGGGGGGATATGTAAAATTAAAAAAAAAAAAAAAAAAAAAAAAGCAAATCAAAATTAGAATTTAAAATGCCTCTTAATTGCTCATTTTTAATTTGGGTACTTTGTCTCTAGTAATAACTTTCTCTAAACCACGTTGTATCTGAAAACATATTCTGCATTATGTCATCTTGAAACTTCTGCATTGCATATAAGATTTAGTCAATCAGATTAATGAAAACTTTTACTATAAATATTGTTGCAATCCTACCCCACCCTCTTTCTCTGCTTGTGTTTGCTGGCTTAAGGATGTCTCTTGCTTTGCTGCTTTTGTTTAAAATGTAATGTGCCATCATCAAAATTGTGGGGTGCAGATTGCTCTTCATTGTGAAGTGCCACAAGTAATAAAGGTATATTTGAAATATCAAGTGATTTTTGTGAGTCTTAAAATATTCTCAACTTTCAAATTAAATTTTATCATCACATATCCTGCTCAACAATTATTCATTTATGCATTTTCATAAATTTTTAAGATTAAAAAGTTTATTGGGATTATATATGCATAGATTTTGATACTTGCACTTGATTAACATATGCTCTCAAAATTTAAATGATAATGTAGATAAGTTTGCAGCAATAATTAATCATTTATTTGTAATTCAATTTCATTAACTATTGCGAATAGAGAAATTGTGAATAGGCAATGTTTGTTAAATTCAAATTTATATATATATATATATATATATATATATATATTTAATTTAATATATCTATGTGTGTGTGCATAAATATATATATATATATATATATATATGCTTTGACTACTAGTCTATACATATTACATACATATGTGTGTGCACACACACACATACTTATGCACACAGATGTACATATGCATACATGAACACATACATACATTTCTGAATCTCGTCCTGATAGCAGAAGAGTACTGAAATATTACTCTAATAACAACACCTCTAATATAATATTATTCTAATTTCAAACAGCCAATGATATATTTATTATTGTAGCATTAGAATGAATGTTGTTTTCTTAATAAAGAACTAACATACAACATGAAGTCACAGCCCGAGAAGATATATTACTTCTTAGAATCTGGAAAATCACATTTGATAATAAGATAAAATCACAGAAAAGAGCATGAATTACTAGTGTATGTACTGTTTTGTACTACTTACTAATAATAGTACTATTTATTACTGTAGTACTATTTAGCACACTACATTTCATGCAGAAGCCTATTTAAAAATACACATATAAATTAATACACATTTTAAAATCATTTATAAGGTTGTTATTTAAATTAACCAGTTACTTACAATTTAAACTTTTACTATAACTCCCCTTTCTGTTTTTTTTTTTTTTTTTTTTTTTTTTTTTGCCAGACATGTAAATGAGTTACTCTTGGATTGTAAGACAAAATACGTTTTTGCCTCTCAAGGCTTACTTTTGTTCTGCCATTGCTAAGTTTGTAATTATTTGCCTTCTTGACTTCTAAACTGCTATGTCAGTTAGAGTTTTGAGGCAACTTTAATTTAAATTTATTTGTGTAGGCTTTGACACTGCTAGTCTATGTTTTAATTTAAATTTGATTTTTACTTTAGTTGCATCATAAGTGGTAGTCTATGTTTTAATTAAAATTTGATTGTTACTTTAGTTGCACTTCATCACAAGTGGTGGTTGATTTCTGTAGCATGAAAATGGCATTTATGCCCTAAGTTTTGTTAAATAAAAGGTTTATTTGAACCTTTTAGTTAATTTCAGACACAGCAATAATTCACTTTACATCTGTTAGGAGTTTGAAACTAGTTTATGCTTTGAAAGCAAGTCAAACTCTATACATTTCACAAATAAAAATTTCATAAAATCATACATATATGTTAAAATATCTTTTTCAAGTTCTGAATATCCTATATGTAGTTATAAGAACTCAGCTGATATAACTGTTTTAACGAGCTAAGATTTCATAATCAGAACTCAATGAAATTTTAATATTAAAATGAAACAAATCGAATAGTATTTAATCTCCTTACACCTGGAAAATAAGTCCATTATAAATATTCTTTACTGAATATATCAAGCAATATTACATGCATATACATGCATATCTCAAATGATATTACATATATATATCATTACGTTGCAAATGAATAACTAATAATAACAAATAATAATGAATAACAAATAGTATATCTAATTTAGACTTACTTCCTCAGAAAGTAAATATCTGTATTTTTTAAGTTCTTCAATAAGCTGAAGAGGGGCCTTCCACTTAGAATGTAGTGATTCACAAGCTCTCATTATAAAATTCTCAATGATAATTTCAGGTAATGTTGTTTTCAGAGAATCTTTTGCTGTTTCTTTAAATTCCTGGATAATATAGTGTTTGTCAGCAATAATAACTTAAAACTACATATAAAAGGAAATATAACAACAGATAGCCCTTTGAGTGGCACAGGATTTTACATCCGTCATGAAGACCGGTATTTAAACAGCATTTATTAATTGAGTTCGTATAATTACTTACTTTAATCCATATTTTCATAAACTTTCATTCATTAAGATTATATTTACATTATTAAAGAACATAAGAAAGCAAACTATCTTGAATTATAAGCTAATATATGCCAAATAGCAAAACATCTGATGACCAGATAAAGCCGGTCATAATGCTCAAGGGGTTAACAAAAAGTTATATCAGAAATGGTAGGTTATTTCATTGCATTCGTTCCTAAATGAAAAACCGTATGTTTATAAAATAAAGCCAATAAAATATTATTGTGGATTTAGACTAACAAATAAATATGTTTAGAGATAAAGATATCTTTTAAAAATAAAACTGTACCACAAATTAACAGAGTTGTAAATATTTTTTTAATCAAGCATTTTGTAGACAAGCTATATTCTCATGTAATTAATCTGCACTGAATTACTGAATATAAGAGTACATTTAGATAAAATTTCCTTATCTGAGATTCATTATTTCCAATAAGTACAAACAGTGACTTATATAAATATTTAAATTAACAAAATTACTTCAAAATAATATAGTTTTTTAAATTAAACATATTTAGTTGAATTAGTATATTGAAGTGATAAGTATTTTAATATAACATTTTACATTAAATGTATTTAACAATAGAGTAGTAAGCTAAAGAATTTCAAAGCAGTCAGCACATACATTTTAGAAATGTCAAGCCAGTATACTTATAGAATAAAGGAACAAATATTAAAGTTTACTAATTAAGAATATGAGTAGAATATCAGTAGTAAGCTAAAGAATTTCAAAGTAGTCTAGCATATACATTTTAGAAATGTCAAGCCAGTTTACTTATAGAATAAAAGAACAAATGTTAAAGTTTAATAATTAAGAAAAAGAACCAGTGTTAATACAGATTAATTTTATGGCAATAATTTAGCATTTTGAACAAAATTTTTACTATTTTTGTTAATAACAAGCGATTGTCTTGGCCACTTTTACAATCAATTTTTATTTTACAAAATACATGTTATTCAGTATTCTAGACCAGCTAATTAAAGTGATATTTGTAATAAACCATTAATCCAATACAAAACAGCACAATTTATTTCTTGAATATTCTGCAGATACTCAATATTTCAAGTTAAAAATTGAAACACAGTTACAGATGCATAAATAAAGATACTTGCATTTAAAAAGATTGTTTTCACTTATGGGATTAATTATCAAAAAGAATTTTGTTTTAAGAGAAAATTCTTTCCTAAGCTATTCTGCTTTGATGAAGAATACATTGTTTACATTGCAAATAAATGCTGTGTTTGCTGGTTAAAATTTTTATTTTTCTCTTAATTTACTTCTCTGAGGTTTATAATTTTTTTAACAACATTTAAGACAAAAAAAGTGTTTTGAACATTTTTTGCAAAATAATTTTTTACAATAACGCTTTCCTAAAGTACATGTACTTCTACTAATTTGCATAGTTATTTATTCTTTGGGCATGAAAGTAAATCATGCTCTAAACAATTATTCCATCAGTAAACTGTAGTTAATCTTACATAGCTAAACACACAAATTCAAAACAATCAAAGCCTGTAATTTATTTCAGTATCCACTATTCTTAGTCTTTATTTGAAATTATATAATGGATTGACACAGTTACGTAGTACAGATAATATATTCTTTACCATAAATTGAATTTATATTCTTACAGCAGGTTTAAATTCAATAAAAACTTATCCTTGCCATAAACTACATAATGTCAATGAAATTCATTACATAATTTATTTATTTTATTTTTTACTTATCATTCAAAATTTTAGCCAAATAATATCATATAATGTGATGCCATCTTTAGCAGACATTAAGAGATAGACTGATTATGAAATTTTCCATTTGAATAAAGGGAGTAATATATAAATTTCAAGCTGACAAAAACAGATTTGTGCAAGACTAAATTCACATTTAAATTTCAGTTCAGCAATTCATCATAGGCTTATTTATTATATTATATTATGTAACGCGAGTGAGAACTACAAAGTAAAAAAGAAGACAGAAAAAAAAGGGAACACATTTAATATAAATATTGTAACAAACCTAGAAATTACGTTGCATTTAATGAAAATATTTAAAAAAGCTGGTTGTAGGCTTTATCCTTAAATATGTATTGATTTTAAATTTTTACTTCTAGGAAAAAAAAAGAAAAAAAGAAAAGAAAGAACCTATCAAGATTTGTTACTGAATTTCAACAATCGCTTCAGTACTGTGAGCAGATTGAAGTAAATATAAAATCTAACTTTTATCATGGTCACTGAAAAAATTCAGTTAATTCAATATCCATTATATTTTAATAAGATAAATATTCCATACCTTTACATGAAAAAACATAGAAATGAATGAATATTATTTCCATGGAACAAGCTACTAATTTAGTAATGAGACTCAATTTATCCAATACAAAAATCATCAACTGCCAAAACAAGCTTCTTTTGCTTATGAATTTCTATCAAAACAATATTCTAAATTCATTGCTATATATCTCTGTATATATAAAATTATGTGAAGGTATTTTTCATGCAAAAAT
Organism: Stegodyphus dumicola; assembly: GCF_044657685.1. Classification (NCBI taxonomy): domain Eukaryota; kingdom Metazoa; phylum Arthropoda; class Arachnida; order Araneae; family Eresidae; genus Stegodyphus; species Stegodyphus dumicola. The sequence continues at coordinate 233,493,470 of NC_140772.1, read as the reverse complement.
TTTTAATTTATCAGTGTATACTGAGTATTTACTAATGGGAATTTAAGCACTAATGACATAAAAATATTAGATTTTGTATTTGCAGAATACTTCTATCCCAGAGCTGCAATTCATTCTCATAAAATTCTGTACCTTACTTTGAGAAATTTTGTAAATGAAAATTGTGTCTAAGATCAATATTTAAAGAAATTAAGTTCACAGATAAAAATTTTTTAACCATCCGTATATGTTTTAAAGAATGTAGGCTGTTGAGAATGAAAAGCTAGAATAATTCTTGGGTTTCCATCCATCTGATGCAGGGTGTTGTAAACTTCAGAAAGACAGGAGTCCTTCTGCAAACATGAAACATTTTATTGGAGCCCACAAAAGCACACAAAGACAAACACAACGTCCAAAAACATTCCTTACATTTCTTTCCTCCTACTCAACTGAAGATTTGCTTTTTGCTTCATATATGTTCTAAAAGTTGACACCACACTACCCCAGCTTCAATTCACTTCAGTTCGCAATCCCCCCGCCCCCGGTTGATAATTAGGGAGAGTCTCAAGCTTATAACATGTATAATTGAATAAATCTAGTCTTTCAGGCTCTTTTATGTGTCTAGCAGAAGGTATACCTTTCCATTATTACTTTAGGAGACACACTAGTGGTGATTCCAGATGATTTCTGAGAATTAGATTCCTTCTCTCTCATTTTCTTTTTTCAGTTAAAATTGTTCCAACAGTTTGTAGTTATAAAGGGAAAACCCTCTGCATTAGTCGCAAGACACTTCCGTGTTGTGTTTTAAGGCTAACAGTGTGGGCTTTCCCAGCTTGACCAGGAATTATTTCAATAATCTTTGCTACAAGCCAAAACATACAGTTTTTATTATCATCACCAGTGAAAACTATTTCACCATTTTTTGGTTCACATGATGTTTTTTTGGGCATTTCTGAATAAGCTGACAGATATTCTTTTCTAATGCATTTTCTTAAATTCTTAAAAAGTTTCCTTTGTTATTAGTTCAAAGGGGCAATTTGCGCATAAGGACTATTAATTTATTTTTGACATTTTGCATCGATTCATGATAAGCGTTGTTTCACTTTTCAAATTGTTGCAACCCAATATTATCATCCTATATTAATTTAAAGAAATTAAATAATGAAGAATCTGCATGAACGTATGTATGTTTCTCGCATTGTGATAAAACAACGTTACCTAGAGCCATCAAAATTTAAATAACGTAATCTTCCATAGACTATGGGCATGTGGAAGCCCTAATTTGAAGATGTAATTTGTTTTATTAACAATTTCATATTTTGTAACACTTCAATGAATTTTTGTATTAACAAAATAAGCAATTTTAAAGCGACCAATGGCAACACTGTACGGAAAAAAACATTTTTACCTCCAGCACGCGAGACTGTATATCGGTAATTCTAAAGATATGCTCATTTTAAAATTATTCTGCAATATTGCTCTTGAACTGAATTTTATGGTTTAAGTGCAAAGAATATGATATTTAATAAATAAAGGTAACACACAAAATGTTAAAAAAACACTTCTTTGTATATAATTTAAAGTCTGAAACCTTTCAGATTTTTTTTATTTTTTAGTTTTAAATTTCTTTATTCAATATTTGGGAATTGAATTCGTCAAAATTCCTAACATCGGAAGAGTGCTTTTTGATAAGAAACATAGCGGGTGTAAGAGGTATCAATTCTTGTGGATCTTCTGATACATAAGTTAATGGTCTAATATTAATAATTGATTCACAGTCACAGATTGCAGTGCTCAATTCTACCTGACTCAATACAGATTTACCTAAAGTATGTTTCAACAATTCTTCTACAATTCAAAAAAACCTCTCCCACCAGGCTGCAGTGGGTGGCATAAATTAGCAAGTTATTTTATGTATGAAGTTCTCTCTAGAGATCTTGTCCCAATCTAATTCAGAAAGATCATTAAATGCTCCTCTGAAATTGCTACTATTATGTCACAATAAATTGTACTTGGTCTTCCTTGCCTACCATTAAAAAAGCACCTGAAAATAAAGAATTCACCAGTTCTAGATGAATGGCTCAAAACACTGCAAAAGTAAACAATGCTATCCACACCTTTTCCCCAGCTTTCAAAAACAAAGGCCTGGAATCAGTACCTACAACCTTAAAAGCTACACAATCTGCAACTCAGTCTGGTGGCAAAGGAGTAAGTTCGCTTCACATCGATTTAACTTTACACTGATGTTTACATGGCATGCAATTATATAAAACATTTTTAATTGCTTTCCTAGCTTGAATTATCTAGTATCTCTTTTGTAATAAGTCTGCCAACAATATTGGATACAAGAAGGATTCTTTTTTGTCTCAATGACTTACCTTGGTCCTTATTCTTTATAAGATAAGATATTATAACGTAACAAAATTCAAAGATTTTACATCAGGTAAATAATAACTTTGAACTAAACAAATCAAACACTTCTCAGAATTTTCAGTTTCAGAAAAAGAAAGTTCAGGTTTCTTACATTTGATTGGAGTTGGCCAACAATTATTTACAAATCTTAAAATACAAGCAAATATTCTAATTAATTTATCATAATTTGATATGTTGTTTAGATGCTAAGGGGATGCATCTTTCACCAAATCAATAATCATCATTTTAATATTTCTTTCTATATCTACATCTTCAGGTTGACTACCAGTTTTGCCAACCGACCAACAATTAGGATTTTCCTTTAGCCATCAAGGCTGCTCCCACCATTTGGAAGTAATCATGCCCCGAGAAGAACAGCCACGACAGTAAATCAGCAATATTCATTATTCCCATGATATGTTTCCATGCCTGAACATTTGCCAAATGCTGAATTTCTTTAACTTGGTTTGTTATGAAACATGACAAGCTTCCCAGTTCTTTTATGTACCAATCGGCTGTAGTAGAATCAGATCAAAGTGTTAAGATTTGTTAGACACCATAATCAGATATGAGTACTGTCCTTAGTAAGACCAAGTGCTTTGGTACCAGAATTCACAAGCCTAGTGCCTATACAACAAGCTATCAACTCTAACTAGGGCATACTCAAGGGTTCGAGAGGAGCTACTCTAGACTTTGTTCTAACATGAACTATTGACAGATATCAAGATGCAAGAGAAACACGCCAGTGCGTGTGTGTGTGTGTGTGGGGGAAACAGGCAAATCGACAACTTTGTATTCAGCATAGATTTTGTCGAATCTCAATCGATTTCAAGCGTAAAACAGGTCAACTTCATCAGGAGCAAAAATTCTGCTAATTTAGGCAGAATTTTTTTACAATTCAAATGCAGTGCATCCTAAAATATTTGTTATTAAAATAGTCTTTTAATAATTAGGGTAATGGCACTAAGGTCTATAATCTAATAATAATAATAATATATAATATAATTATAATATATAATAATAATAAGTCTAAAAATCCACAATATCTAATCTGTGTTAAGTCTAAAAATACACAAGAAGTTAGACAGTATTTGCAGTATAATGATTTGACTCAGCATCATTATATTGAATTTTATAAAGAAATAATAAAAATAGTGACTATCAAAACATTCTTGTAAGTTCACAAACAGATTTTGGTACAGGAGATTCTGACATTTATTATATTTTTTAATTAAGAAATTACGTTATATTTTAATGCAAATATCATACAACATACTTGGTGAAGGCAAGTTTCTATGCGAGGGAAGAACTGTACAGCCAACTGCATCAAAATAAATGGCTCTGTTACTGCTTTTTCCACTTCTCTTATATTAGGATCCAGTTTGTAATTTCCTTTTGAATAAACTAATTTGATTTTTAGACTACCAATGTTCTCCTAGAAAAATGAAATGAAATAAAGAAAATAATAGCTAAAACTCATTAAATTACAAGATAAAACATTTCCTTAAAATATATTTCACTAATTATGTATTACTTTTGCTTACATATTGTTCCATCTACCGTGAAATTATCACCAAGCAACACAATTTAGCGCCAGTTATGGATAAGCGGAATGTCACAACACGTGACACATAACATGTTTGCTTTCCTTTGATGTAATCACTACTGAGTTTTCCTAAGCTACCTTTTGTTTTTGTGAATAAGGATATAAATTAACTGTTCCCTTGCATTTAAAACAAAAAATGAGTTAGTCACATATGTGATTGCATTCCTGTTCATTTACAGCTGGTTGAGTTAATTAACATTTCTTGAATATGGAAAAGGATAGCTGAATGCAGCCAAAAGAAGGAATAAATTGGAACACTCACCTGCAGGAAGCTTGTATTTATAGTGTTCTAAGGCCTAACAAAATAGCAGATTAAGCCTTTTTATGAAGCACAAAAAGGAAGCATGTCAAATTTTCCACAGCATTGGCTATTTGGTGGATTGTGCACAGAGACTGATGAATGTTTTTATTGTAAGAATTGCTGACAGAAGTGCGGTTTAGAATTCCGAAGAACAATTGGCACAACTTAAGCAGGATCTCCACTAACTTTTATTGTTCGAAGGTATCCAAATTTCATGGTCGATGGGATAATATGCTAGTCTTTATTACTAACTATACATATAAGCATTACACAGGCAGTTTTACAAAAAATGTTAAAATTATTTTTCAGTGCTTCCTTGTTAAATAAGCCATTCCGGTAGTCATCCAAATTGGAAGAAAAGTTACCAGAATTCCTAAACTTCACCAGAGAGTTTTTAATGTGTAAGATTTTAATTTTCAGACTAGTTTCATTATGAAATTGTCCATGTGATATCATCGATTAAGTACTTTTCATCCTCTAAAATTATTACCATTTTTAATTTATAATCAGTTGACAAGGAAACTTTTTTTTAAAAAAAATTTGCAACACACAATGCAGTTGATTTTCTTGCTCACTTTAGACTGCATGAAGAAGAATGGAATTTTGCATGCTCAGAGAAAGTGCAAAAATGGCCAGCAGTTTATTAAAGTAAGATTTATTTAAGTATTTGCAGTTGCAAGTGAAAAACTTCACAAGGAAAAAAAGTCTTTGTGCTGATAATTTGCTTACTGGTTCCAGGGCTGCTTTTCTTACTGCTTTGCATTTCATTATACTGTTGGGCTGATAGAATTAAGTTGCATAAAATGATGCAATAAACAATTAAATATGAGTCAAAATTGAAAAGTACTGATAATTGATTCTATAATATAACAGCTATTGATGAATTATGGTCTCCATGAAAAGAAATAAATGTTACGTTTCTTTGTATTTTGGGTTTTCCATTTCTTTGAAGGTTGCTCTAGTTCTTGTCAAAATCGACAATGTGCTTATGGTGGCCACTTTAACATGAAAGTATCCTTTATGTGTATAGAGTGGTCATAAAGAAACTTTGCCAACATCTGCATTTCTAGCATTTGTTCTGGTTAACTGATCAAGATGAGATTGCAAATACAATTATTTGGAGGTATGCGCTCGAAATTCTGCGAACGGCAACACAGGGGTGCTCATGGTTAAGGTTATAGTTACAGAAACTCGGAAATGTCAGATGGCAATGGCAACTTTTTCTGGTCACAAAATGCTCAGCACATGCGAAAACCCTAAACAGCCATGGAACGGTACTGATATGTCCAAAAACGGACATGCTATGCATACACAAAAAAAAAAAAAAAAAAAAAAAAAAAAAAAGAGTTCTGAAAAACGGGCCAATGAAACACATTCTGGGAGCATGCTAAAAATTTGCATAAGACAGAGGCAAGTTACCAATCACAGAATGGCCTTCACCAGATATTCGGCATAGGAAACTGATAAAATGACAGGCGGGTATGTGAAGTCGTCATTCGGGAACTCACATGTGGCGACAAAATGACTCTTCCTAGGAAAGTTCATGGTGAATTGATAAAACTGTATTATCAAAATGGGATGAAAGCTGCAGAAGCCTTGCGTGTGCATCACCGAAATCATCTCCAATGACATGGCTCATGTACTCCACAAATTATGCATGATTTATTGCATAAATATGAAGATATAGGCTGCACCTGTGATAAACCACACTCTGGAAGGCCAAAAGTTCCTGAAAACGTTGTTACAGAAGTGCACCAGACAGTGACTGCAGGACATAGAGAAACCGCAAGAGGCACAGAGCTTGTATTGGATATTCCAATGATAATGGTCCTCAAGCTACTGTGCTTGGTTCTCCACGTGATTCACTACCGAATAATCCAAGGAAAAGGATAATTACGCGAGATATGCAGTCACCAAAATACTTTTTCAGAACCCTTTTAACAGGCCTCCTTATATGTGGAGGTACACCATCTTGCAACCAAACAATATCATTGAGTGCATTCCGCCTATGCAATTCCAACAGTACATAATTTCACAGCAAGGTCGTATAGCAAGAGCCTGTTACACAGCATGTTACATAGCAAATCAGTGTCGCTTCCTCAAGGAAGAAGAGGCTGAGAACAAGTGGGGCTGTAATGCTGCCCCACACAGTCACTTTTGCGTCAAATAATGGTACTGGTGCCACAGAGTGAGGTTTCGTCTCCATGAAACCTCACGCTGATGTTGCACGTCCAGATGTTGCAGCTGGGAAACCCGCAACTATGTCGAGACTTTTCAAATGAACTTATAATACAATATGATGCTGACAATGACTGGCCACTGCGCATACTATGGATGGACAAAGCCTATTTCAACCAAAATGGCAACATTAACACCAAGAATTGTGTACACTGGGCAGAGACGAAACCTCACCCTGTGGCAGCAGTACCATTATTTGATGCCAAAGTGACTGTGTGGGGCAGCATTACAGCCCCACTTGTTCTCAGCCTCTTCTTCTTTGAGGGAGCGACATTGATTTGCTATGTAACATGCTTTGTAACAGGCTCTTGCTATACAACCTTGCTGTGGAATTATGTACTTTTGGAATTGCATAGGTGGAATGCACTCAATGACATTGTTTGGTTGCAAGATGGTGTACCTCCACATATAAGGAGGTCTGTTAAAAGGGTTCTGAAACAGTATTTTGGTGACTGCATCATCTCACGCAATTATCCTTTTCCTTGGCCTCTCTGATCCTCCAGTCTGACATGTATGGATTTCAGTTTTTGGGAGTATCTCAAATGCAGAATTTACCTGTGCAATCTGCAAACTTTGTCAGATTTAAGGATTCTATATGGTATGAGATTGCAAACATCTCTCATGCCATGTTGCATTCAGCGGTATTGTCCACCGTTTCCCGCATGCAATGCATACTTGCCTGTGACTGCGCCCATGTGGAAAATGTTTGATCTAAATAAAGGTATTCATTTGTCCGATATGTGTTGTCATCAGTGATTGGTGTCTTCTCTCTGTCATATAAAATTTTCTGCATGTGCCCAGATCATGTTTTGTTGGCTAGTTTTCAGAACTCTTTTTTGTGTATGCATAATACATCTGTTTTTGAATATATTGGTACTGATCCAATCCTATGTAGAGCTTTTCCATGCGGCGAACATTTTGCGACCGGAAAATGTTAGTGTTGCCATCTGACATTTTTGAGTTTCTGTAAATATAATCGTAACCGTGAGTGCCCCTGTGTTGCCATTCACATAATCTTGAGCGCATACCTCCAAATGACTATATTTGCAATCTCATCTCGATCAGTTAATCAGAACGGACACTAGAAATGCAGATGTAAGCAAAGTATTTTTACAACCACTCTGTAAAAACTCTTTATGGTGTGTGTGTATATATATATATATATATAAATCTGTTTTACAGTAAAAAGAATAAAACAAATGAAAATATTACTATTATCACAGCATTCAAATAAGCATTTAAACTCCTTTAGTCTAAATTCCAAAAGACATGTAAAAAATATTCAATATGAATTACCTGAAAATGGTGCAACAGATTCTCATATTTAACCAAGGATTCAAAACATAGACTTTTCAATTCAGAAGTCATTATTGCAGCTATGCAATTAAAGATAGTTATTCTTTTATGTTGTAGAATATATTTTTTTTTCAACCCAACATTCACAGTTTGTTGAACAAGTGGATACCAGCTGAAAAAGAAACAACCATGTCACACAAATACATACAGACTATGAAAATAAGCAGCATTTTAAATTCAGAAGTTTAAAAATAAACATCGTTAATCTCCAGACTAGCAGATTAAAATAAATTTTTTAAAGGTTGTGGAAATAATATTAATTAAAAATATTTATATTGTTGACTATAAAGCAGATTTATATTAAAATTACAAATATCCCAGGAACTACTATTAAACAATATTAATAGCCGTATTCTAAAACAAGATGAAATACAACCTTATCTACATCTCTTCTTAATCCCATTTCCTGAACTAACTGCATAGCGAAGGCCCTGGGTTTGAATCCTGATGATGGCATGGATGTAACAGCCTCCATAACAAAATGACTAATGATTCTGTCCTTAGTGGTGGTGAAAGCCTAAAATGACTAGCATCTGCCATAAATATTTGTATATCATAACATGTATGATATACATATATTTATGGCAGACTATTGTCTCCTGCTCATTTTTCTTTAAATTTCATTAATTTTTTGAAGTGGGATTTTGCTTGTTTGAAATGTTTCGTTTTAACCTTTTAAAATTATTTGTTGCATTTATATGATTATTTGAAATTTATTAATTATGAATTTCAATTTCTGGTCTTTGTAAAATATTAGTTCTAAATTTCTTACTTTATGTCTTTAATGATAGATAAATTTATACTATATTTTAGAACAGCCAATAAATCAAACATGATCTACCGGTTGATTACGAAGTGACTTTCGGTCAATCACGACAAACACGAGATGTTTTCAACAAGCAAACGCAACTTAGATTACCCACAAAATAGTGACCTAAAAAATTAGAGTAGGCATCTTAAGGCACATTTCAGTTTATATAAGTTCAACAAAATGTTTTTAAAAGTCTCATGTTGAAATCACATGCAGTGACCACTGCATCATTCAAAGTAAGCAATATGTTAAAAAAAGGGGAAAGAAAAAAAAAGAAAGCCACTTTTTTTAGGAATTTCTAAAAGAAGCTTTCTTAGAAATGTCAGATTTTTTTTATTTTTTTTTAAAGATTACAATTATTGCTGCAATTAAAGATATACAATTGCCTCAAAATATTCAGCAGATTCAGAAAATGAGCAAAAACATAAAAGAACCACATTAATATACACTCTCTTTTTTCCCTTTGAATCAGATTAATTGATAGATATAAGAGACACAACAAAATTGCTTATTTTTATTAATAAAGTTTCTAAAGATTATACATCTAACAAAGTATATTGCTGGATATGATTTTTTGGAAAGAAAGATTTAGAGGTGAAAACATATTCAATTGTTTCAAAAGCTTCCTCATGAATTAGAAACTACCATTTCTTAAATTACTTTCAATAACAGTAGATGCAGCAGCAGCAATAATATAAGGCTCCATAAACGGATTTATCATTCTATGCCAAAATAATGATGAATTCCCAAATTTTTGGAGCTTCTAGAGCATAATTCACCCACAAGTATTAGCCAGCAAAAGAGTAAATATTAAAGATGCAATGGATATTGCATTCAAAATTGTTCATTCCACTGGAGGAAGTTCTCTCAAACAGCATCTCTTCCGATTAAACACGTTGAAGGACAGCAAAATTATGACATACCAATATAAGGTGTAAAAAAGCATAGCAGCATGAAAAAGTAGAGATAACCAGTGTTTCAGAAATATCAGCGTTAATTAAGGCTGCTTGACAAAAAAGCACAAAATAATTCACTTGAAACAATACTTTTGCATCTAAAGATTAGTACAGAATGGAAAGAAAATATCCTAATCTACATGTGACTAAAGTCAAATTGACAACCATTTGAAAACAAATCAAAAATATAATTCAAATAAATAAAATACAGGGTGAATCTGAACAAGTGGGCAAAACTTTAGGGGGTGATAGAAGGCAGCTGTATGAGCAATATTCGTCATAAAATGTATGGTCAGAATGCAAACAGCAAGCCGCCATGTGGCATTGTAAATAAATGGTATAAAAAGGGCCTGTTCTCGCACCCAATGGCATTTTCTTCCACGGAATGCCAAGAGTGTTGCTGGTTATACGAACCATGAAATGTCCAGGGTGACAGATTGGTCAAGGTGGTTCCACAGCTTGGCCACCAAGATCACCGGATCTCTCGTGTTTGGACTTTTTCCAGTGGAGACATATGAAAAGCCTAATCTATTAGTGCTCCTTTGAAACCAATATGGATCTAGTTGCCAGGATCGCCATTGGGAAGTTCCTGGTGTCTTCGCAAATATGTGTTGATCCCTATCCTGCAGGTGCGAAGACTACATTACAGATGGCAGAATGTCTTTTGAGCAATTACTATGAGCCTATTCTGTTAATGAAATGTTTTCTGAAGTATCACCACTAATTCTTGTGTTAATTCTTCAAATGTGATAGTGGAAAACTACCCTTTAACTTCTCTCTGATAGCATTCTGACCAAGCATTCTATGACAAATATTGCTCATATAGCTGCCTTCTATCACCCCCTAAAGTTATGTTCAGATTCACTATAGTTTTCAGTAAATATCAGAGAAAATATTAAAAATCAATTAACATTTTTAAACTCCTTACTTATCATAATCGATCTCATTTCAGTTTATCTTCTTGATAACAAAACATTATAGAATCTGCATTTTTTTATACAGCAAAATGAATGATAGATATCCATCAATATTTTGATATTTAAAGAAGGAAAGCTCTAGAAGTCATCAATATTTTTAGCAAATATTACAGCAAAAAAGTTATGTGCATTGTTAGAAAAAAATTAATACATATATATGTTATTACTTACACTTTATGTAAAATATCCTGAGTAGAAAGAACTTGGGCTTTTACAGTCTGAAGCCATACTGATATCTCATAAGGTTCGAATTTTTTTAACGAAGATGGGTTAACCAAACTTAGTTCACCACATATCTGTAGCCATATTTCTAATAATCTCAAAATGCATTTGTTGGAAAGGATAAAAATTTGAGCTAGTTTCTTTTTGCTCATTTGCATGTTTGAAGAAGCTTGTGCAAATACAGTCATCTCTTGGTAATATCTTGAAGTTGGGTCATAGAGACTTTCTTTTGGGATAGGAGAATTCAGAACAAAATCAACTGGTAGAGATGGAAAGAAATAAAAATGCTGAAATATTACTATATATTTACATAATTGCAATTACTGTTGTTACATAAACAGTAATATAAATATGCAATAAAGTTAAAATAATAATTAAAAATAGTACACCATGATACATGAAATTAAATACCTCACAATGAACAGTAAAATAATGAAATACATGCTGCATATAATGAACAATTATAATAATTAACTAAGTAATTATAATGGGATCCGAAAGTTCCCTAAATTCCAGTCTAAAAGGGTTATGTCCAAAACCCCTTCACTGATGGTCATGCAAATTTATCCCAAACAGGAATATTTGCAAATGCTTTCATTTGTTACAGTAATATGAGCAATGAGAATTTGGAGACTTTCGAATCCCACTGTTAACATCCTTCGTTTCTTTTTATGCAACTCTAATTTATAGCTCTTTTGGTACTAAAATTTTAAATATTATTTTAAGCCTCTTTTATTTTTTTAACTTTGCATTTTTTTGGTTACTTTTAACTTTTGTTAACGAGCTAATTTTTAAACTTACACCTGATTGAAGATCTGAAGCATATTAGGTCTATTTAAAAGTCAACATGGAATTTCAACTTCCTTTTTATATTTGTATGGTCATTTATTTGTTAACTTCATGCAGTTTGCTGCTTAAAAATATTACAGCATCTAAAACATTTCCCTAACAGGTACTATCACATCATCCACCAGGCCAGCTGGCAAAGTCACCAATACATATGAAGAACAGTAACCATTTTAAAAAATAGTGGCCAGGCTAAAAACAGCAAGAAATTAATGAAATTAAAAATGCAAGATACATACATAATGAAACAGTAAAAGTTACACAAGGCAATCATCCGTAACGGAACATTCAAAATTTCATAAAATAGGAACAAATTAACTAAATTAAAAATATAATAAACATCTACAATAAAACACTTAACCTTCTATTTTCTCAGTCTTCTGTCTGAGCGCAAAGCGAATCATTTTAAAAACATCAGAGAACTGTAGAGTTCTTGGCACTGCAGAGCAAACTGGGACTGCTGTCCATGTACACACTAACCCACACATTAATCACAAGCAGAAACCATAAATATAACCCTCGGGAATTCCATAATCGTGTGCATTTAGTGAGTTGTTGACATAGTGCTTTGCCCGGTCATTCTTGGGCAGTTAATGCAATGGTACCCACTAATCTTTTAATGCTCTACTGGTTTATCTAATAACTAGAAAGCCCGGCAGTCATACGAAATGACCACTGTTCTAGATATTATAAATTGTAATTAAAACGATTTGTGCAAAGGTGTCTGCTTATTCAAACTAAATTACCCAGGGCAGGCGGTGAGGATGCCCCTTTGCTTACTGCTCCACGGGGTTTCCCCTTCTACTTGCTTAATTGCCTTAAGTAGAGTGCAATGAAGGAAACCACTGGAGGTACATTTCTTAAGAGCCGCCACTAGCTCAATCAATAAAGGTGATTTAAATAATAAAATGTTAACTCACATGTCAAAGATCTCTTTGTAGACAACATTTCTCGTGTAGATCTTTCCATCATTTTTAAGCTTGCCTTGCAGAGGACCATCCATTATTTTTAATTTTATGCCTGTTCTTTCACGAGCTCTTTAAAAGGCAACATAAAGTTGATCGTGTCCAAATTCAGGCTCAGGTAAAAAAACGCCAACACGCTTAAGCGTTTGGCCCTGAGACTTGTGGATGGTCATAGCAAAGGCAATTTTTACACTAAATTGTCTACCTCTCAATTGAAACGGCAACCCTGTGCCGTGGCAACTTCACCCCATTGGCTTGTACAATTACGCAAGCAACCAATAAGCTATCAGTGACAAACAGAAACTTAAGCCACATATAATAAAGATATATATATATTTCCTTTTATTTGTCTTTTCGTCGTTGCCGGTTTTTGACGGTTGCATATTTCTGAATTCTATTATATATAGATGTTAAATTTATTTATCAAATGTTAAATGCACATGCTCTTGTATTTTTAATTTTTACGCCTTAGCTTTCTCATAATATTCGTCACGCACTGCACTGCACGGGGAATAAAACAATTTACAGTTACGCAAGCAACTAATAAACTATTGGTGACAAACACTTAAGCCACATATATATAAGACTGATGCTAGTAGCTTAGTAAAATACTAATGATAAAAAACACTACTTAGTACACTTTTCCTGTTAGTTTTAGGCTCAACATTCCATACTCTTTCACAGATCTTATCCTTTATTGACCTATCACCGCAATCTACTCTTGCAACTTCTAATTTAGGTGCCCAAATTAACATGTATTAGTTATATAGTGTATATATATATAACATGTATGTATTAGTTATAGCTAGAGTTCATAAATTCTTTCACATTTCATTTGTCAACTGTAATCCCCCCTGGTCGTCGTTTATTGTACTGGTTCGGATTTGTACCTTGGCAGGCTTGGCACCAGGGGATGAAAACACAAATCTGGCAGTTCCAGAATCCCAAGGGAAGCTCATCTGCTAGGGTTCGACCAAGGGGGTATTGACTGTAAGTCTCCAAACTCGTGGTATCTGTAGTGGTCATGACTTGCTGTTCAATCTGAAGTGATGACCCTGGATGAACAATTTGGCCATGGGTTTGAGAGATCTTAGAGTCTGTTGCCTATAAGTATGGGACAGGCGACATCAAATTGAATTACATTTACTCTCATCAGTAGCAGTTTGCCTGACCGACCCACCTCTTGCCTAATATAGAGATCCAAAGTTGTGATCGAGCCTGGCTGTGCGTCTGTCTCAGTTTGTGGTACCAGCAATTAATAAAACTAAAACTAGTCAATTGTAATACAAATACAGTTTTCATATCAAAACATAATATTATATGATAATAAATACTGAACAAACTCATATCTTTTTAATAAAAAAGAAAAAAATGACTTGACAAACAAATCTTGCCATTTAAAAATGTATCATTATGATATAAAGGACACCAGATATATAAATACACCCAAGAAAGGGGGGAATACAAAACTGAGTAAGAATGTTAAATAATCTTTCCAAAAAATAATACCTGCAGCTTTCTTAACAATCCATACATATTCATCTCTGATAAGACGAACAGTTTTTCCAAGTTCTGTTTCCATGCCTACCTAAAAAACTTTCTCTGTTTACATTTAATTTCTACACATAATAACTCTGTAATATACAAATTAACATGGATAAAAGATTATTCTAATGCAAATCATTTTCTGCAAATATTAATACAGTTTTATTATGATTTTTCCCTTTAGTTTATGCCATTTCACAATCAGAGTTGTTCTGAATGAATTTCCAGTTGTGATATTTTGGGAGTGCCAAGCATTTTTGTCACCCTTGCCAAGTCAAATTTTCATCTTTTACTCATAGCATTTATTTGTTTCAAGTTTTTTAAAGAATATTACTCCAGAAGGGAGAAGCCAGCAAACTTCTATCTGAAAGAAACATGGCCAAGATACTAAAGTATATGTTGGAACTAGCGAAACATTCTTAAACTTTCAAAGAACTGCTGGCAGCACTGACCCCCCCCCCAAATTAGAAAATATATTAGAAAGCATAAAAGTACTTGTCAATGGCTTAACAAGTCTGATCCTGGAATCCATGCACATACTTCCACAGTTTGAAAAGGATTTCTCAAAATTGGTCATAAAGCTGTTTGAACTCAGGAAAAAGAATTGCTGACAACCAAGATGAAGCAGTTTTGTTGTTTTGGTCAAAAACTTATTTATCGTGGAAATTAAAATATTGGAAAAATGTCCCTTTTGCTGATCAGACTCACTTTAATGTTCTGTGCTGGTGTTTGCAGCACTAAAGAAGTCTAATGAAAGCATCTCACCCAAACACATTCACAAACATTAAAAGCTCAGTATATATATATATATATATATAAAGAATCTGAAATTATTTTTCTAGACATTATCTAGGATCCCTCATCGTTGGTAAAATGAATTCAAAAAAATATGTTGAACTTATATAGAAGAGACTTTTTTCCAAACATGAGGAAACTATGTAGTGTGACAGAACTGAGATTTTTGGGGACAAGATTTTGCTCCATGTCACAAAACTGACAAACAAATGTTTTTCAGGAGCATCAAATGCCTGTTGTTGAATTATCAGGAAACTCATCTAACCCCAACCCAACCACAAATCTTTGGTCAATCATGAAGGAAAGCTGAAAATAAAAGACAGTATGTTATAAAATCTCTTAATTTCCAAGAATAGCAAAATTTGATTTCCCGAGGAAACTCGTGGGCAAACAACTAGTGAAAAAAATATCAGAACATGTGGAACAAATTATCAAAACCTGAAGAAGACAATTTAATATTAGTTTTACTATTAAGCTCTTTAAAACGTTTCATTAAAATTATGTTTCATTGAAATTATACATTTGTTTGACGTGATATAATTAATATATATACTGCTATATAATAAATATTACAAAAAGGTATCACAGAAATTTATACATTATTTTATTTTTGAAATATAAAAAAAATCACATGAAATTATTCTAAACTAAAATATGATAGGCTAAAAAATGCATGACATCAAATTAAAAATAAGCGTACCAAAGATAGAAGTCCATTCTTATCTGTCAGTAGCATTTCCTGGAAACCTATTTTATGTAGGCTAATAAAAATGACAGTAAAACTTCCACAAAGGCTGAGTCAAAATTATTAACATAGAAATATCATTAAAATCAAAACACTAACTACTAAAATTATTATTGAAAAGTCATAAGTGATAGAAGGAATATGATAGAATTGTTTGAATAAAAAAAATATTACTCAATGAAATTTACTTAACAACAAAAAAAAAAAAAAAAAAAAAGATGCAACACAGATCACATTTTTAGAGGATTCTAAAAAAATTGGTCAGTAGGTTTAGAATTAAATTATCTGCATCTCTTCTGTATGTCTAAATGCACTTAGGTCTTACAGTTCAAAAGAGGAAATAGCTATATTAATCCTAAAAAATAGGACAGTTGAATTTTTTCAAAGAATATTTTGTACATGCATACTGTATATGAGTCAACTTTTTTTACGGTTGTAGTTGGCATATATCTTAAACTGTTAAATGGTGAAAGAGCACAATAAATGATAGCTGTAACATTATTTCAAATTATTTTTCTGAACATTTTGCAATTTAAGTAACTTGAAATATATATATTTCACTAATGAATAACTAGAAAGCTAACAGAAAATAAAGTTTTTGAGACTCAAGGATCACATTTGTGATAATAAAAGGTTATTAAAAATGTAATAAAATATTCACTCTTCTGTGTCATCAGCCACTTGAAGAAAATATGCAAAAATGCAACGGATTCCTGCCCAAATTAAAACCAAAGGCAATCAGATTTTTGGCAAACTGGAAGGAGACCAGATTTCTCCAACGGCTCAATAAATTTAACTTTTCTCATTATTTTCACTGTTGCAGTCTTCACACTCAAAGAAGAATTAGTTAAAAAATTTGTAAGTTTGCAAAATTACTGCCAATAAACACATCACTCAGTGATTTTGAGAATAGTATCATAATGGAAAAAAAATATAACCTATGGCATACGAACTTGCATTAACTGCTGAAATTGCTCTGACATAGCATTAAATATTTAACCCTCCAGTGTTACATAAAATTAAACAAAGATTGCATGCTTGATTAATTTTTTTTACTAAATGAGCAATAAAATCAACTAACTAAGCAATATAGCAACTAACAATTTAATAAAAGAGCAAATATCTAATTTAAAATTATATACTGTGTACCTGAAAATGACATTTCACCTGCTTTGAAAAAAAATTTTTGGATATGACATCGCTAATTGCTAACTATTGAACTAAAATAATTTTATTATTACATAAATATTTTCTCTCTTAGAAATTCCTCTGAATAAAAGTGTTTGCAAATTATATGATATTAGTTGGTTCAGAATAAATAATATATAATTTATGCAAACAATCCCACACAGCTTCACAAACATATACTCTCTTTCATATTGTTAAATGTCATTTGTCATTCCCCCTAAAAAAAATTCTACTTGGAATGAATGTCCAACAATTTCACTCTCAGTGTTGTAATTTGAATAATCACTGGACAAGTATTACAAAATTAAAAAATAAAAATGTGATTTTTCCCTCTTTTAAGTGTCATGACTAGTTTGAGCAAAATAGTTTTCATTTTCAGTTAGTTATTTAGTTATTTTAACTTTCCAAATATTTAAAAATGCGGTACTATTCAGTTTTGAGGGCCGTAAAAAAATTGCAGCGAAAATATATGCGCAAAAGTGCCAAATCTAGCAAATGCGCCCATTTAAACAGCGCGCCAAATCTAGCGTGCGCGTTGAATTCAGATTGGGTAAGTTTATATAATTCTATATTTCTTAAGATGCCATTGACATACTAGTTTAATTTTTAAATCCTTTTTTGATTTTAAATCCTTTTTTGATATCCTATGGATTTAACAATTTGGGAATTGCCCATGATGAAAAGTTGGCAATAGAATTTTGGGTAAAGTGCAGGATCACCCACTGCTTGACGCGTTTTTAAGAATTGCACATACTCAGTATCCATGTGCACATTGACATATTTTCACTCAAAAAAAAAAAAAAAAAAAATCCTAGAATTTTACAAAAATGGCACTGTGCACACCCTTAACTTTATCTATGTACTGTAATGTATTTTGCAGTAATTTACAAACAGACAATCTTCTTAGTAGAACATAAATTTTATTTCTAGTTCATGGTGATAGACAAATTTTATACAATTCTTAAGTGGGAAAATTTTTAATACTACTCCTAGCTGGCAAAATCTTCAGAATCCTAATCTTTTTAAAACAATATCTCATGTTACTGAGTAACGGTTTAATACAAATATGGCGTTGCCACTTCAACAATAATTATATTTATTTATTAAATAACAAGATATTACAACCTCTTCCCCCTCCAGATAAACTTTAATTTATATTTTTATAAATTAAAGTTTATTTATTTATTTATTTATTTTACAACAATATCAGCACAATACAGAATTGAAATACAAGATATAACATAATAACATACACTGAGGAAGAGAGGAAGGAACAAAATATTTTTTTTTATCTATATAGAGAAACAAATTATTTAATCAGGCTAGGGAGTACGACTTAATGCGTCTACATTTTTATGGTTTTTACCACTTTGGTGAACGATCGTGTAATTGTAGGGTTGTAGTACTAGTGCCCATCTCATAAGTCGTGGATTTAGACTCACATTATTTTTTAGCCAAACTAAGGGATTATGATCGGTCATGATGAGGAATTTAGTATGCCCGTCTAAATAACATTGAAGTTTCTTTACAGCAAATATTATGGCGGCGCATTCCTTTTCTGTGGTAGAGTACCTTTTTTCAGTTTCTGTAAACTTCTTACTGAGGTATAATACTGGATGTTCATTGTCTCGTTCATCTTTTTGAGCTAAAATGACACCCATACCAGAGTCTGAAACATCAATTTGCAAACTAAACTCCTTATTGAAATTAGGCGAGTGTGACAAAGGCTTTTGTGGCAGTTTTGCTTCTTCAACAACTCACTCTTGTCTGTTTAGTTTCTTTAAAAACTTCTCTTTGACTTGCATCTCAACTCCAGAACTTGGCAATTCATCTGGAACTTTTAACTGAGAATCGTTTAATTTTGTCAGTTCTTTCTTGTAAGATAGTTTTTGCTCTTTGCAAGATGAATCTTTGTTCTTATCTGCTACTTGCACTCTCATTGAATGTGGCAACTTTGAGTATCCTTCATCATGTTTGTGCCTCTTTGCTAAGTTTTCTGACGCGTGCATAGATCCTGAACGTATTTTTAATTTCTTAACTTTAGAAGCACCTTCATGAGTTCTTTTATCAGAAGTTCTTTGATCTTCTGTTAACAAAATGTCAAACACATCTTTGCTTTTTAGAGAAGAAGGAATTGGGGAACTTGTAGAGGAATAATCACACACATTATCCATAGAAGATGAATCACCAGGTAAATAAGGTGAGTCAACTTCCATATAAATAACTTCAGCTTTCTCATCAAGAGATGAACGCTTAGATTGTTTGTCAGATTTCCATGAAGCATTGACAGCCTGACTTTTAGGAGGGTGAGTATTGACCAAATTACCCTGAGTTTTAGCACTATTATTTGTTTGGTTCTGAATCAAAGTTGTGTAGTTCTGCATTTGATCCCTATATTTTTCAGGAATAACAATTACTTCCCTTTCATTTCCATTTTTATCTAATTTCTTTTTCTCCTTTATTTTGAAATAATTTCCGAAATTTTCACTTTTAGCTTCAATAAGCATTGAGGTTAGATCTCTGCTTTGATGCTGAGATTCAATTAATTCCTTTGAATTAGCATTAATTATTTTCTTAATTTCCTTGTCTTTCTCATCAGCTTGCGGTAAAATATCTTCGTCAGACTCAATAATAGAAAGTTCTTCTTTTTTCCCCATTTCGGTGTCTCTACTTCGATATCCTTCTCGAGATCGTTTTACTTGAGATTGTGTCAAAACCGCATTTATCCTTTCTAAATTTAAGAACTGTTTATCTTTGAACAACTGAGCAGTTTTGTTACCCAATATATATCTGACAGGACCATTTATAACAACAGCTGCCTTTGTTTTTATATGACCAAGTTCACTATTAATTTCAACTTCAGCTAACGGTAGACACACTAAATGGTCAATTAAGAGATATTGTACCCAGACATGTTTTCCAATCATTTTTGCTTTATCTACGTATTTTTGAGAAATAACATCTACTGTGGCTCCTGTGTCTTGAAGAATAGGCATTTCATACCCATTAACTAAACCATTAATTGTATACGTCTTTAATAAATCATCATTCGAAAATATGCAATTTATCTTTTCTTTTGGTTTTAAGCGAGGGCACTGAGGCTTAAAATGTACGTATGACCCACACTCGGAACAACGTGGTCGATATCTTTTGTCATATAAATTTTCTTGGTTTTTGTTTTGGAACTGATTCCTTTGCTGATGATCTTTCTTGTATTTTGAATCATCCCATCTATCAGAATGCTTAAAATGAGGCGGATGCTCTATTTTTTTCACAAAATTATCGGAACGAGGTTTAAATGATCCTTTGTTAAATCTCTCAGTTTGACTGGCAGAAAATTTCGGTTTTATTGTTTTTCTGACATCTTTAAAATTTTCAATTTTCTTAACCATCTCAGTAGGTGAAATTATGGTTGTCCATTGATCCATAAAATGTTCTTTGAAATCAGGAGAAGTACGCTTTTTATTTGGTCAACCAGCATGAGATCTTTTAGCTGTTCAAAAGTTTTAATGTTTAATCCGTTAAGCCATCCTTCTAAATAATTCTTTAATTCATAGTAGGAATCATACCAAGTACTTTCAGTAGATTTTTGGTGTTTATTAAATAGTTGTCGAAATTTTTCCGCACTTAATTTAAATCGTTGTAACAGTAAAGTTTTTACATATTCATACTTTTTCGCGTCCTCTTCTGGTTCTCTAGCAATAAGCTGAACAATGTCGGGAGGCAGCAATGAAATAAGTTGAGTCACTTGATTTTCAGCAGGTATATTCATTATTTTAGCTTCATGCTCAAATAACACCAGAAATAAACTTATTTCATCTTCTTTAGGGTTGAAATGTGGCATGACATCGTGAATTCTGACTTTTAAAGGCTGCTCAGCTAACTGCGTAGTTTCTACCGGCTGTGCTGTTGCAGCCATTGCTTCCAACTAAAGTTTCTGTAGCTCAAAGGCTCTAATTCGCTCTTCTCTTTCACACTCTTCTTTTCTTTCTCTTTCTTCTCTCTCGCGTTCCCTTTCTCTTTCTTCCCTTTCGCATTCTTCTTTTCTTTCTCTTTCTTCTCTTTTGCGTTATTTTTCTCTTCCTCTTTCTTCTCTTTTGCTTTATTTTTCTCTTCCTCTTTCTTCTCTTTCATGTTCCTTTTCTCTTTCTCTTTCTTCTCTAATTGCAGCCAGTAGTTCTTGAGTAAACTCCTCATCATAATCGGGACTTTCAGTAATCAGTTTATGCAACTGAGCAATCTTAAATTCAGGTTTCACGGTTAAACCTAACTCTTCTGCTAGTACTTTTAAATCCTGTTTTTTACTCCTAGCTAAGAATGACATGTTGACACAAGTTACCTTTATGAGGCTTCCATTTGAAATTGAATCTAAAAGATCATACTTGTACTAAAAATGTATAATTTCTGGCGAGACTTAATTTCTCAAATACGAAATTCACACTAACCAATTGGAGAGAATTATTTAAACAACTTTGCCAGGTTGGCAAAAAATACTATAATACTACGTCGGGTTGACGTTTTAACTCACTATTCACAAGCCTCGTTAGCTGTAACTATATAAACACCTTTGCCAGTTAGGCAATACAATGGAATTTTACCCACATCAGTTTGACGACTTTACTATCTTTATTTACTCCATGCCTGGTTGGCGATAACAAAAACAATTTTTGCCAGTTTGGCAATACAACTTTTAGAATATACAATCTGTAATACATCAGGATGACGTTACTAACTACCACATGCCTGGATGGCGAGAACTGAGAAAACATCTTTGCCAATTCAGCAGTATAATCAAATCACACTACGTCAGTTTGACGTTATTACTTTTTTTCACGCGCTTGCTTGGCAACAAATTCAAAAACTCAGCTAGCAGTTCTTTTTTTTTTTTATAAATGCCGGGATGGCTTACACATATCATTTATCAACATAAAAATTCAATACAAATAAAAGTAAAGCATAAATAATAATTTTAAAATACTTCTTTACCACAAATATCAATTATAAATTTAAGCTGAATAATTTTGGGGTCAGTTATTTTAAACAAAATCTTACACGATAAACTATAATTCTGAAACAAAGTATTAAAATTCAATAAAATCTTTTTTAAGAAAACCAAAAGTTAATCTTATCTTCAGACATCAGCAATATCCTATTTTTGACAGTTTTTGCTTGGACGCAAGTTATAGAAGCACAGAAGATGACCTTTGAATGATCCGCTTCAAATCTGGCTTTAAAACGGCAGACTTCTTACATCCATTTCTCCTTGAAATAAACAAACTTGGTAATTGGTATTAGCAAACTTGATCTAAAAAATTCAGTAAATTTCTGGGGTTAGGAGACCAGCACCATCGAAATTGATAATTGCACTCCTAATTTCCAGTATCTCGGTGGGACCTCCAATTAATTAAGACTGTAATGTATTTTGCAATAATTTACAAACAGACAATCTTCTTAGTAGAACATAAATTTTATTTCTAGTTCACAGTGATAGACAAATTTTATACAATTCTTAAGTGGCAAAATTTTTAATACTACTCCTAGCTGGCAAAATCTTCAGAATCCTAATCTTTTTAAAACAATATCTCACGTTACCGAGTAACGGTTTAATACAAATATGGCGTTGCCACTTCAACAACAATTACATTTATTTATTAAATAACAAGATATTACAGTACACATTGAGCTGTTTTCACTTAAAACGTAAAAGAAAATTGACAAAAATTCAATTGTTTTTACCCTTGTAAAAAGCGGCAAACAAATAAGTGAGTGATTCTGCACTTTACTGAGAATATTTTCAAAGAAAATGCATCATTCATTATAGAAAATTACATTTGAACAACCAACAAGATGAAATTATGCTTTAGCTGTAGCGAAATAGCGATGCAGGCATCCATTCAGTTATGTTTAGCAATTTTTATATAAATTATAATAATGATCTGAAATAGTTATTTACTCTTATGTTTTTATTCAGTCATGTTTAGCCTTTTTCATATAAATTATAATAATAAAAAAGTATTATATGAAATTAACCTTTCATCTAAATTAAAACATCAATTTTAGATAGTTATTTACTATTATACTTCCTTTCTTGCCGCTAATATTAGGGTTGTCACAGTTATTTTTGGCAGCATTGGCATCAACGATAGTTTGGCGATTTCTTACGGCCCTCGAAACCGAATAGTACCAAAAATGCTTATCATCAAAGGATGCCACTCAACTGCATAGGAAAAGCAATAACTTCTTTGAGATGGTAACTCTGATGACTAATAAATCTGATATTTTAATCCTCAGAGCGCTACCGATTTGGCCTTGAAATTTCAGTTTCCCAAAATGTTATAAATAAGTTATATTTTCTTGATTATAATTCCAAAACGAACCTCTTGCATTGTACACTAATTCCTTTTCTTCCAATATACATCCAACCTAAAATTAATCAGGATCTGGCAGAAATTTTCACGTGTAACAAATGTTACAAACATCTTTTGATATGGAACTTTATGTCCATAACACTTGGAAAGTTAAATTCAAGATTTAATAAAATTTACATTTTTTATTATTTTTTTATATAGGATTAATATATTTTGGAGTGTTAACTTTAGAGTACATATTCGAAAATTTATCAATATCAGCAAATTTTGGTGAATAGAACTTCGAAACATACTAACTCTGAAGCGATAATCTCACTAGTTGATATAAAATGCAAAAAATATATAACACCTATGCATAAAGCTTAAATTTCTTAAAATATAAGACATAATAAGACAATAAAATATTTTATTTAATAATATTAAGAGAAATGCACTTTAAGAAACTATATGAATATAAAACTATATTAAAATAGTTTTATAAATAATATAAATTTTATAGTCATGTAACAACATTTAACTATATGAATATAATATTTTGAAACTAAAAAGTCATGGATATTCTATCACTAAAAAATAATAATGAAACTAACCTTCAGTTTATCAGGTACTTGACTTAATATTCTTTCAATGTGGTAGTCAGTTAATGTTGCAACAGACTCCAGTGGAATCAACTTGCGGAGATAATATTCATATTTCTAATATAAATCAAATGTCTTATGAAAAAGAATTAACATAATTTATCAAAAAATTGAGAAATCTTAAAACAAAACTACGGACCACTCTAAATAATAAAATTAAGAACATAAAGCCAATTCCAGATTTTGATAATTTTGCAGCATCTTAATTTTTCTTTTAAAATTTCAGTATTTATAGAGTTTAAAGAGTTTTTGAAATCAGTGACATATTCTTAAAACAAGTTTAAACACTTTTATTCATTAGGTAGGATTTTTCTTTTTTAACAGGAGCAGAAATCAAAATGCAGATGAGGATTCTAATTAATGGGATCCAGACAATTGATTTCTCTTTATTTTGAATTTCTTCCTCCCCCCTTTTTTTAAATTCTTGTGTTAGTTCAGATACTTTCAAAACACTTCATTTCAATGCACAAAAGTAATTGCTCTTTTTATTCATTTATGATACAACAATGAGATGAGATAATGAAATTTACATAAAGAGAAAAAATATCTTTCCTGGTACATTTTTGGAAGATCATTATATTTCAGGCTATCACACACTAATTTGTAATATGTCTCTCCCTTAGCCTTTTTCAATAACCATGAAATAGATGGTTATTTATGACTCAATATTGTGAATAGATAAAAGTATAATTGAAATTGGGAATGGAAATGTAGTATGTAGAGAAAATATTCAAAGCAATTGTGATGAAATGTTTTTCTATGATTTAAATTTTTTTTCAATTTCAGGATGACACTCCAACATTAACAAATAAAATAATATTTGCAAAATCATATGAAGCAATGCATATTTGTAATTTTTTAGACAGCTTATCAGATAATAATCCAAAATCCACTGAAGAACATCAAACTAAATTTGATATAAAAAATTTTTGAAGCTTTTACCAATTTAAATGAAACATTGGTAAAACGTTTTTGACAGAAAAAAAATCAATATAAAATAAATTCAACATTATCACAAAAATTTTGAAAAATGCTACTTATAATTTCACAAATTAATGACTGTTTTTGATGAAAAGCTACTTCATCAGCAAACCGTATTTCTGAACATTTTAAATAAATTAAATATTTTTTTTAATATTTAATGCACACTGATTAAAAAAACGTGTGATGGTACATTTCTATCAATTAAATATTTATTTTTTAATATTTAATAACTTATATTAAATTAAACAGTAATAATTAAGTATTTAAAAATACTTAATTATTACTGTTAAAAATACTTATAAATTTTTTAGTATTTAGTTTTTAATTTATTTTATTACTTTAATAATTTTCAGTCAAAAAAGTTGAGGGTACAGTTCTATATCTCACATTCTACTCTGCCAGTTCAAGAAATTCAACTTGTGTTTCCTATGTTGCGAAAACACAACTTAAAATATGTATTACATTTATATAGTACTTAAGTATCATCACAAGCACATTAACAGAAGTCAAAAATTTTCAGAATGTGACACACTGTGGCAACCATGCACGTAATAATTCTTCAGTAATAATACATAAGCACGTAATAATTCTGTAGTAAGTCATATGCATTCTTCTTAGTTATGTTTTACGTTCTTATTTAATAATTATAATCTCAGATTTAAATTGCTAAAATGTGTTTTCTTTTCACGTATTCCGACATTCGATCAATATCGTTAGTTTGGGAATTTTCTGGGGGGGGGGGACTTTGCAGAAACCACCAACTTGCAGCCAGTAAGTATTTTTTTCTTTTACCATGTAAAACAATTGTCAGATTGTGATAATGTGGTTACGTTAATATGCAAGTAGCAGTTATATATGCCGTCATTCTAATGTATATATATTTTGACACAAAAAAGGAATTTTTTCTGAAATCGCACCAATTTTTTTCCCCATATTCTGATTCTACGACTCAAATTATGCCTAAAAAGAAGTTTTGTCAAATTTGGTGAGATGCTTACCTAGAAGTTCAAAAATATCATTTGGCACACTTTTTTGACCACCTAGAGTAACTGGTGAACTTCTGAGTTTATGATAATCCATTCAATTTATTCCATTCATTCTGCACGTTCAAAATAAAAGCTTCAGTTCTTCTGTTTTGGAAATATTTTTTGTTTTTTTAACCACAATTCTGCTATTTTTAGATAATTTTCCTTTTCTTCTTTACAATTATTTGAATAGCATGGTTGAATTTTTTTTTCAAATAATTATTTAAAAAATTTCTATTTATTCATTAAATCTTAAGCATATTTATTCAAATAGATGTTTTTTTTAAATTTAAATTAAATTTAATTTATTTGAATTGTTTTTCTTTTTCAAAGAATACTTCATAGCCCAGTATTCATTACTATGGTCTCTGTAAATGGCATACTGCATTGGAAGAGAAAATACCACAAAACAGTAGTCTCAAACTGGTGGCCTGTGGCAGCAAAGCAATTTTCTGAAACAGACAGATTTCTGGCATTACATGCATGCTATATGGTTCATTTCCTGCTAAATGGTTATAGTTATTTAACTTTGTAGTCTCTCGCTGCCGACACTTTAATTCTGATGTGCCGGTAGAATTATTCAGGTAAAATATATTTAATTCTGTAGCTTCTGGTATAGTATTTAATTGTGTAGTCTTCAACCATTGCTCAACATTTAAGTTAAATTTGACTGTTCTATTTCTGTGCATCCCCACAAGTTGTAAATATTGTACCACAAGAATATACACTTATGTTCCAATTTCTGTTTAATTAAACAGGAGATTTTAACCTTCTCAAGACTTTGTCAATGAAAAGAGATGGCAATAACTTGTTTCACATCAATCATGGGTTACATGACTTAAGTAGCATTAACAGAACAAGTGAATCCCCATAAAAAATAAAATGCACATTTTTCACAAAATCCTGATCTAATATTTTAGTGCTTGGCTTCAGACATTATCAGTTTGTAAATATTAACTACATAACAAAAGAAAATTCCTATTCAAACATTTAAATCGCAGGTTTTAATTATTAAATAAGGATTATATGATACATTTAAAAACATTAACAAACATTTTTAATCATGTTTGAATATTTTAGCCCTGTTCTTCTCACCATGTGTACAGTGATTAGTTTTACGGGAATGGCTGCCTAAAGAATGTTTATGTGCATGGTTCCTAGAGTTTGTCAGATTCTGAAAATTTGGGGACTTTTACGAAGATGAGTGCAATAATATGGAAGCACCAAAAATAAATAAATAAATAAATAAATAAATAACTGCTTTTGAATGTAAGAAGATTATTCATTCTGATGAGCTGTAAGATTGCATTTAGTTCATTTAGATATACAATCTTATCATGATTTAAAAGCATAGGCCAATTACAATGAAAGATTAAATGTTTTGTTATAAAAAGACATCACTGTTAATCTGCAAACCAGATAAAAATACTAAACAATTTTTTAAAAGTTGCCAAAATAAGGCAAATCATATTAGAAATTCTGAAAATCATTTATTTAGATGAAAACGTTTTCCTCTATGTGATGGTATAAAGGTCAAAATTTTGTGATGATTAGTTCAGTTATTAAACAAGAGTTTCACAATAAAAACATTTGTGATGAACTTTACAAAATATCATGTAAGATATTGCATTGTCATCACAGATATGAATGTGGGAAAAATTTCAAGAAAATCGAGTTGATAGAAAGGAGTTAAAATTAATATAAAGATTTGACCTAATATATAAACCAAGTTAAATAAAATAGTCGTAATGATAATAATAATAAGGTTTGATTTAAATGCTGATGACTATCTTTTAACAGAAAAATTACCTTGAATAAAAAATTTGTATTGCCACATACTTCCTCTATTAAACCTTATTTTCATGACATAAAGAAATATGCTTTTTATCTACTAGCCAAATGCAGATAATAAATTTAGTTTATGCATTTGCCATATGAAAGAAAGTTCAAAAGTCACTAACTCTCTCAAAACATAAACAATAATTTAAGTTTATTATAAAATTTGACCATGAACTTCACATAAAACCACAATAAATTTAAGTTCTGAGTTTGGATATTAAGGACTAAATCCTAAAGAAGGAGCTGTAAATTTTTCTTATATATATATATAAGAAATATTGATTATATTATCTAATAATATAAATTTAGTAGAAGTGTCAAAAAGAGGGACTCCATATGTAGGAAGTTTAATTCCGAAAATTGTGTTTTAAAGTAACTTGAATGTTGAATAAACTACGAAATTTTTTTTTGTTAAATATTGAATAAATTATGAAAAAAAAAATGTTTTTGAACCAAGTGAATTTTAGATCATTCAACATATATATATGATATACCTAATTTATTAAATATGTTAAAATACTTTACCAGCCACTGTATTTCTTGATTAGTTAATCTCTTTGGTGAAAAACCTGAAACATGTTTCACTTCTTCAGATCTATAAAAAAATGCATGTTTACCACCTTTATTTTTAATGAATGCACTGGAAACTAATATTAAAAAATTACTGTATATTAATACACATTTTCAGTTATCGATTTGTTTCCTGATTGTCATAGTTATTGCAAACTAGAGATCCAAAAGAAATTAGATCTAAAAATAAAACAAGACTTTTAAAAAAAAAAAAAAATATGCAGAAAATATAGTTTTCTTAAAATTTCAAACAGTTTTTTAAATTCATGTATAATTTTCTAAGATGATACTTTCTTAACAAAACTAAAAAAAAAAAAAATAAAACATCTGATTCTCAAAAAACCGAAGGCTGTGCATTTTACTTTACAGTTTAATTTTTGAAAATAAATAATTAAATCTCAATGCACAAGTATTGATAATTTTATGTCTCATATCTCACTTGTTTTTGAAATTTTGCCTCAAACACACTAAAAAAATACAGTTTTTAAATTATACTACATCTGCTTCACGGTTTGAAGTTTTACATTCTAATTTTGAAGTTAATGTTTATTCAATTTTATAAATTCCAAAATATTTTCTTTGTTCACAAATGAAAAACTTCCAAATCTCATAACTTTTTAAAAATGAAACACAGTCAAACATTCATTAATTTTAATGAATGTTAATGAATGTTTGATTTTAATGAAATGTTTAATGAATGTTAGGAATTTAGAAGCATCAAATAGATGATTTCAGTATTTCTTTAAAGAAGAAATTTATGGGATCTTCTTCATAAAGATCTATTTTTGCATTTGGCAAGACAGTTTAAAAAACTCATTTCCTGATAAAGTTTTAACAAAACATGTGACAATCTCATGATATTGAATTCCCTTGGTCTCTCTCTTTTCCCTACCCATAATTTAACTATTTTAGTGATGTAGTTTTCAAACTTTATTCACTATCTTTAAAAAAAAAAAAAAATTCCTTTACTTAACTTTAGTTATTTAGCTACTGCAGCAGTAAATTTAGAAAAAGTACTAAGCATATATGAATATTACATGCATTTTATGTGGAAAATGAGAAAAAAAAATATTATTTCATTACATTTTTTGGTAATTTCTGATTATCTACATCACTACTAAATATGAAAACTGTGATGCTAATTTTTCACAGCATTTGGAATCTTGCTATCGATTTATTTTTTGCTAGTGGCATTTTCAAAATGGCAAAAAGAGCTTTACAGATAAAACAAAAGTGCACCTAGAATCTGTTTTTTTTTTTTTTTTTTTTTTTTTTTTCAGACTACAGGTTGCTGCAAACTAAGTAACTGGCACTCATGGTTAAAAAATAAATAATAATGCTAATTAACCTCTGAGATTTACATATCTTTATAATTAGTAGTTAAAAAACACTAGAAATGTACGGGCACCCATACAGACAAATTGATGAATGACTGTGCTTTGCTGTCCTCAAAGTGTCTTATTTACATCTAAGTAGAGTCTAATTGATAAAGACAGATTTACTTCATAACATTTTAGGTAATAGTGGCAATTAAAATTTAAAAAGCATTTATTTAATAAATGTTTAGATGCTTAGTTTTGTGGTTTCCATGGTATTAAAAAATTCTTTGAATTTTAATTTTAAATTACTTTTGAATTTTCAGGGAACCTAAAGCATGGAGCCCTAGTCTTCCACAGAATACAGTTTCGATCTAGCTAACACCTTAAGTAATCTAAGTTTCTTTAGAATGCAATGTTCACATTGTATTCTTAGTAAGAAATATTTTTTCAATATCTATGCCAGGAATTTTGAATTAGTATCAAATTATATTAGTGCTAATATCAGAATGGTCTGTTCTTTATTGTTTGAATTACAATGTTACTAATCAAATCATTTTAGATATAAGTTCTGCATTGTAAATTGACAGTTTAAGAAAATACAGTATAAAGTCTTTAATCCGGACTCGTTGTGATATCGGAGATTCCAGATTAGGGGTTTTTCCGGATTATAGATCATCAATTTAAATCCGGTAAGACGACATGCAGAAATTATAAAATTAAAAATATGAAACCGTAATTTATGAAATAAAGTGCAATTATGAACTAAAGAGTATCAAAATTTACAAAAAAAAAAAAAAAAAAAAAAAAAAAAGCTTAGTATTTATTTGTTTACTTTATTAAACATTTCTTTCAACGCGTGCATGTGTAAAGCATACATTATGCATAGTCGAAATTAGAAAATTGCAACCAGAAAACTATTTGATGTGTATTCGTGATATTTATAATGACGAGGAATTTGGTTTAAATCATATCAAAGACGGAGTACATCGAGATGAAATACTACATTTAGTAAGGAATTATAAGCCGAATAAAATAAAAACATCTGCCTAAAGATGAGGATAGTGCTGACAGATCAACTTCCAGTTCATTGTTTTTTGCAGTAGTGCGGCTATAAGAACTTTTTTGTGTTACTACGTTCTCTCCCTTTTTCTAAAAGTGGTTTGTCCCAAATCACATGGTCGAAAGCTTGCGGCGACAGCATATTTTGTAGGCAGGTGTGTTTAGTAACCGACGATAGAAAGAAATGGTGTCATTTGAGCAGAGAATAAATATCAAATTTTGTGTTTGCTTGGGAAAGAGTGCTACAGAGACTTCTGAAATTTCGAAGCATGTGTACAGAAGTGAAACATTGTTGAGAATGCAAGCTTTTGAGTGGCTACGTCATTTCAGAGGAGGCAGGGAAAGTGCTGAAGACGAGAAACGCCATGGCCGTCCCATGACTTTGCACACTGATGGAAACATCAAAAAAGTGTCTGTGGTGTTACGTGCGAACAGGCAGTAAACAATTTGCTAAATAGTAGAATCAGTTGGGATATCAGAGGCCAAATGTCAGCGGATACTGACTAAGGATCTTAAAATGCATAGGGGGTGTCAACACATGGTTCCCTGAATTTTAAGCGTAGACCAAAAGGGAATTCGAATGGATATGATGGGTGACTTAATCTAGGCTAAAGATCCTTCCCTACTTGGCAGAACTGTTACTGGAGACAAGAAATGGTGTTTTTTGTACAACCCGCAAATCAAGAGAGCATCAGTAACATGGAAATCACCACAATCGCCATAGAGGCCGAAATTCTGCCAAGATCGCTCTAAAGGAAAGGTCATGCTAAAGGTATTCTTTGATATCCAGGGCATTGTGCATCTGGAGAACAAAGAACTCTATGTGGAAATCCTGCATCATTTGCATGAGTCGATCCCGAAGAAGAGACCAAAAATGTGGGCTGAGCAGTCATGGGTGCTGTTGCATGACAACGCTTCTGCTCACCAATCCCTACTCATCAATGACTTTCTTGCGAAAATAAAAACAACTGTTTTGTCTCATCCTCCTTACTCACCTGATCTCGTACCCTGAGATTTCTTCCTATTTCCTGAACTGGCAAGACGCTTGCAAGGTTGTTGATTTCAATCTTCGGATGATGTTAAATGTGCATTGCAGGCTGAATTAAAGGACATGGCCAAAAATGAATTTCAGACATGCTTCAATGAACTTTATAGGCACAGGCAAAAGTGTGTTGTTGCACAAGGGTCTTATTTCGAAGGAAGATGTGTTCCTGCAGTTTAATTCATAATATTTTTACGTTATAGACTCAGTCCAGGAAACTGAATTTTACCTTGTGTTAGTAATAATAGCAGTATATATATGTATGTGTGTTTTAAAGTGGAAAAAAAAAAATATGACACATTTTTTTATCTCATTTTTATATGTATATGTGTTAGAAAAGTAACTGTTTTAAATAAAAATACCAATGACGAATCTGCATTTTGTATGTTCTTACACTTATTTCCCAATATCTACTTCTTTTACATACTAAGACACTTGTTTATATGAATTACATTTAATGCCAAGTAACACAGTATTTTAAATTTTGCAATTGAAAGTTTTTCTCTGATTATTTTTAGTCTTTCAAAATCTGAATGCTAAAAATTTTGGAAATGATTGGTTTTATTTATAAATAATAGTGATAAAAATCACATGATGTTCTAGTAAAAATTAATAAAGTTTACCAATGACTATAATTAGAATTAGAATGATCTACCGCAGTGATCACATGATTTTTATCAATTAACATAAGGATTTATTAATGTTGCTTTCCTGATTTGGATAGCATTTAATGATTGCAGTTAGCATCATTCTGTATTATTATGAGAAACTGAAGCAAATTTACTGAGATCATATTGTGAGATAATTAAGTTGAACTTTTTGACTAATTATTTATAAATCAAAGCACAAATTTTTAAAATTTATTATGGAAAGAATTTGACAGCTATCTGCTTTACATGAAATGCTTTCATGGAGGAGATTCAAATGAAAAGTATGCCATGTTTATGAAATACAAGGGGTAATAGAAATACCCATGAAACCAGTTTAACCCTCTTAAAATCTAACCCTAGATTGAAACTACCAAAGCTGTATGTTTCGGCCAGTTGAAATCAAATGCCGTAAAGAAGTTTCATTGAAGTTCCTGATTCAAGTTTAATATCAGGTTTATGTACATTAAATCATCCTAAAGTTTTTTTTTTATTTATTATTATTTAAAATTTTAATATGAATGTTTCGTTGAATAATAAAAACAGAAAGTATGTTGCTTCCTAGCAAGACAGCAATGTAATAGTCTCGGCTAGTGATTTGACCCGAGTTCAAATTTGGATGAATTGATTGGATACATAGGCATTTTATGACTTTTCTAATGTATGAATAAGAACAGCGGTTTCACTTCCTTTTGAAAATCATCTGTGAAGGCATTTCTCTCTTTCAGCAGATAGCTGTTGTGTGTTTCACCATATTTCATTTATGGTGATCATTAAATTTGCATTTTTTACTGTATTATTCAAAAAACTTTGGCAGAATTAAGAAAAACATGTTTGTATTACTCTCTTCTAAAATATAAACAAAATGTTCATTAATTTTTAATAACTCTAAAGTATTATTAATTAGGGGGAAAATGAAAGATTATGCTTATTACACTACATATTTCCTTTAGCATTTGTATTTTATTAACAAAATGATTATTTATAGCACTAGTAATTAAAACTGTGTGTTTTGAATCCATGTGATCTCAAGGGCTTTTGTTGAAGGATTGAGTATTTTGGAAACAAAGTGGCTTTGTTTTCAAGCTTTCATATCTGTCATTATCTTAAATCTCTTAAATATGGTCTGTCCATTAAATATGTCTCTTAAATATAGATAAATGTATAGATGACTAGATTGCATAATTATCAGGGGAGGGGAATCAATCTTTAAAAAACAGGAAGAAAAAAAGTTGAAGAATGAATATTTAAATTACTTGCTTTTGTTACATGTATTCATGAAAGGAAATAACTTCACTTTGAATGTGAAAGTTGCTATGTTTCATTATAAATTCACAAAATCACTTTCTGTGAATATCATAACTGTATCAGAGATTCTTTGAATACCAAACTTCCACCACCATTCAGTACTTCCAAGCAGCAGTATGTTTTTAAATGTCATCAGAATTCTACCAAAAATCTAAGTTCATGTTACAAGTGAGGATATTGAGTTTGCACTGTACATGTCAGGACACAAAAAATACACATTGGAGATTAGATAGCAAAATTTTCACTTTTTAAAAATAAATATAGAAATTTTCAAAGCATAGTCGCATTCCATACAATTTAAAAAAAAAACAATATGTATGTTAAAATTTACACATAAATCTAAATAAAACTGTTACTAATGTATCCATAATGTAGGCAACTCTAATATCAGCAACTAAATTTAATACAACTTCAATTTATTTCTAGCAGCTGCTAATTACAATCAAACAAGAAATTTGAAATCAGAAGAAAATGCGTAGTTTTCTGTCTGAAAATAAACTGCCATAAAAAGCTCAATTGTATGTATAAAGAAAGCAAGACAGTAACAAGTAATGCTAAGCTACATTTATAAATACACATATTAATTAAAAATGTGAAGTCCGAGAATTTTATTTTAATTCTATGCTTAAAAATTTGGAAACAAATGTTTGTAATTTATTCAGCTTCTTAGTCAGCATGACATCAGAAAGTAAAAAATGAAGGTTTAACAAGAAAGTAGAAGTTTCAAGAGTGAATGGGAAGAAAATTTTGCATTCATTGACAGAAAAGCCACTATGCCTTATATGCAATCTGGCCTCTATAAATAACCTACATTTTTATCCTCTTTTAGGAAAAAAGTTGGCAGGACCATCGAAGCCAATTTTTTTTTTAATATCCTAGAATATTGCTCGTATTAAACATCCATATGAAGAAGGAGAATTAATTAAGCAAATTCTGGAACAAGTAGTTAAACTTTTGGATCCAAACCATGCAGAACTGCACAGATCAATCCCATAAATTACAGATTCCTATCTCTTGTCATACAACAGAGCGTTATGTTACAGAAGTTAGTAAAGTTGTTACAGACAATCTCAAATGTTCCTCAGCTAGCAATTTTTGTTCATTATGTTTCATCACAAATGATTATGGAAGAAAAAAATGCCAGATTTAGTAGCACTTAAAGAATCAACTCACAATATCAATATAAAAAATTCACTTGACACGGTGTTGAATAATTTTGAGACGCCAGTTGTAAGTGTTACAACTGATAGAGGGCTTGCAATGGCTGGGAAAAATAAAGGTTTACCTGATTATTTAAAAAGTGACCTTAAACTTTTGCATTTTATATGTGAAGACACCTTCACATAGGCATAATTGATTAATGAACATCTCTTAGCAAAGGATTCATAATAAGATTAAAGTATTGT
This sequence comes from Stegodyphus dumicola, assembly GCF_044657685.1. Classification (NCBI taxonomy): domain Eukaryota; kingdom Metazoa; phylum Arthropoda; class Arachnida; order Araneae; family Eresidae; genus Stegodyphus; species Stegodyphus dumicola. The sequence goes on along the minus strand of NC_140772.1, from coordinate 233,458,323 downwards.
GAATTACATTCAAACAAATGCAAAAAATCACTGCAAAAATTTCTTGAAGATATGAACAATGCGGAGCTTTCAAACTATTTAACTTTGTACTGCATTGTAATGTGGATATCAACTTCTAATGTTTTAAATAGTGTCGTTGAAATTCTGTCACTGCATTTCTAAAGCAAAAGGAAAAGCTGTATTCACATATGAAAGATGACGACTGGCTACAAGATTTAATATTTGTAACTGAGAATTATAAGAAAAGAGGAAAATTATATGTGATCTCTCTCAGAATATATTCATCTTTCAGGCAACTTATTATTTTTCAGAATGATCTTAAAAATTATTCCTGCAACTATTTTTCTAATATAAAAAAGAGATCTTTTCACTTTAAAGGAGAAAAACTTAATGAATACCAAGAAAAGCTAGATGAAATTGTGGACAGATTTTAAAGCTCAGTTTGAAGAATTGAAAAATTTTTAAATGACAATTGCTCTTTTTGTCATCTCATTTGCTATTAATACTATTGAAGATGACTTTCAAATTTCTGAACTAACATTTGCCAGCAAGCAGCTGGGGAAATAGAATTGCCAGAAATTCAAGATCAGTCATTACAAAGGTATTGTAAATCTGCTTGTCTGACTGAATTTCAGAAACTCGAGGCAGAATCAAAGTATCCTTGCTTGAAAGCAGCTGCTTGCCGAATAATTTCAAGTTTGGGAATGAGAGATTTCTGCAAGTCATTTTATTTGACTATGAAGGTCATAAAATCAAATATCATGTGTAGTTGACACAACAGCACTTTATAGAGTTGATGTGTACTGCTTTAAGAAATTACACACCAAATTTCAAAGTTCTGGCAAAATGCACGCTAAGTCCAATAAATAATTAATATTTATTTATTACTGTTTGCTTTATTTATTTATGTATTTATTTTCTTTATAGTGATCCACAATATGCATTATGTAATATGTTTAAAATTTTTCAGTCATTTTTGGCATCTTGCAAATCTAGTTGTGGCTCTTGAATGTTTTCAAATTCTAGTATGCAGCTCTCATTGATGTAAAGTTTGGCCACCCCTAATTGATAACAAAACAATTTGATCTTGAGCTTAACTCATAATTTGTATAATTTAAATATTAACACATTATGTTATCTAATATTGAAATGCAGTGTTATATTATAGTGAAATTAAGTCACTTGATTATTATAATCATACTGAAGTCAAGTAATTTTTTATAACATCTATAAAGAAATGTTCTTAAGAATCATTAATATTTGAACAAAAAACAGTTTTAATTTTATTCTGTATGTCAGAAAGATAATGGTTAAGTAGAAGTATATAATTATACATTTAATCTTTGTTTCTATGTAACTATTATAACACACACAAGAACATGCTCAATCAGGGTTCCTTTTACCTGAAAACTTTCAATAATGCAGAACAAAATTTCTGTCGTTTATCTAGCATTGCCCAATATCCAGAGCAAAAAATAGGTTTTTTATTAGACACAGTTTTCCTTCCAGTTTTCAAACCTAAATAACAGAAAACAAAATTCTTTAAATTGAACAATGATAAACCACACATTGAGAAACTTTATTGCACTAAGTTCAAATGCTATAATCAGCTAAATTCAAAATCAGTAATTTTATAAGAAATTGTCTGGTTTTAACAAGACTGAACAAAAAGGTGAATTCTTTTAGCTTTTATAGAAATATGTAGAAAACAAATCTCTATATCTTAGGGTAAACTCCTTTGTGCAAGTAAAAGATTTTGTTGGTGAAATGGGAAAGCACTAGTTGGACTGCATTGGCAAAGGATAGCGATATTTATCTTGAAGAATAGACTGAATAAGAATCATTGATAAAATTTTTACAGAAATTCAATTCAAATAACGAGTTTGCTTTTTACACATTAACCTAGCAATATGAAATATTCCTGTACTTATAATATATGGAAACAACTCCTCTTTTTATGATCTATTAAAATTAAATCTATAAATTAAAATAAAGATATCAGCATATGTAAGATACTTAAAAATACATGAAAAAAAATCATAGTTTCCAATTTGCAACTAAACTGGAACAAAACAGAATTCTAATTTAACTTAATGCCTTATATGTTTTATGAAGGAATAAAAAATAAATTTCATGGAGGCTGTGAGACAGTAATTTAAATCTGAATTATGTAAAAGTGTTCAAAGAATATGATTAAATATATAAACAATGCAAATGATTTATAATAATTAATTTCTTACTGCCGCAAAATATAATTCATGTGCTAATAAACCTCATGTTTTCAGTACAATTAATTCATACCCAAAATAAAGCTATTCGAAATTTAGAGAAATTTTATAAATGCAGAATTTACTTTATAAAATTATAGAAATAGTATAGCTAAATAATACACACTGTTTAATATACATAAATATGAGCACTTTATTGAATCTAGTATAATGAATTTCATTCAGTCTTATGCAACCATCTCATATTACAAATTTTCATTTTAGAAAATTGCAAAATTATGAATTCACCTTCTAAAAGTAAAAATGATTTTTGGTACTATTCGGTTTCAAGGGCCGTAAAAAATCGCCAAACTATTGTTGATGCCAGAGCTGCCAAAAATAATTGTGGCAACCCTAATGCAAAAAATGAAGTATAATAGTAAATTACCATCTAAGATTGATGTTTTAAATTAAATAAAATGTTAATTTCATTTAATACTTTTTTATTATTATAATTTATATAAAAAGGTTAAACATGACTGAATGGAAGCATAAGAGTAAATAACTATTTCAGATAATTATTATAATTTATATAAAAATTGTTAAACATAACTGAATGGATGCCTGCATCGCTATTTCACTACTGAGTTATCACTAAAGCATAATTTCATCTCATTGGTTGTATAAACATAATTTTCTATAATGAATGATGCCTTTTCTTTGAAAAAATTCTCGGTAAAGTGCAGAATCGCCCGCTTATTTGGTTGCCGCTTTTTACAAGAGTAAAAACAATTGGAATTTTGTCAATTTTCTTTTACTTTTTAGGTGAAAATAGGTTGATGTGTACATAGATAAAGTCAAGGTTGTGCACAGTGCCATTTTTGTGCAATTCTGAGAATTTCTTTTTAAGTGAAAATAGGTCAATGTGTACATGGATACCGAGTATGTGCAATTCTTAAAAACGCATCAAGCAGTGTGTGATTCTGCACTTTACCCTAAATTCTATTGCAGACTTTTTATGATGGGCAACTCCCAAATTGTTAAATCCATAGGATGTCAAAAAAGGATTTAAAATTAAAAAAGGATTTAAAAATTAAACTAGTATTTCAATGGCGTCTTAAGAAATGTAGAACGCTAGATTTGGTGCGCTGTTAAATGGGCGTGTTTGCTAGATTTGGCATTTTTGCGCATAAATTTTCGCTGCAATTTTTTTGCGGTCTTCAAAATGGAATAGTACGTGATTTTTTAATGATATTTTGAAGATTAATTTTTTTATAGTCCAAAGGGCATTAGCCCAGAAGGGCTATTAATTTCATTTTGGCATTTTGTCTTGAAAACTTTAAATGCGGATTCACTTTTCAGTTTGTTGCCACCAAATGTATGTGTTATATTTAAAGAAATTAAATAATGAAAAATCTGCATAAATGTATGTATGTTTCTCGCATTGTGATAAATGATGGTATCTAGAGCCATGAAAATTTGAATAACATAATCTTCCACTGAATATGGGCTTCTGGAAGCCCTAATTTTGAATTTGAAATTTGTTTTATTATTGATATCATATTTTGTGTAACACTTCAATGTATTTTTGATTAAAAAACTCAATGATTTCAAAACAAGCAATGGCAAAACTGTACGGAAAAAAACAGTTTTTATCTCCAGCGCACAAGACTACGTATGGGAAACTCTAAAGATATGTTCATTTTAAAATATTATGGGACAGTGCTGTTGAATTGAAGTTTATGGTTTAAGTACAAAGAACATCATACAGGTCCCAGACCCATTTTGATGTTTAATAACTCATAAAATAATAAAGACAGATGAAAATTAATAACATAAATGGTTAGATAGACTCAAAAAGTTTCATGACCCTTGTCAATGAACTTCCACCTGTGCCCCCTTCGTCGCACGGAGAATATCAAGTCGATATTCAGTTTCACGCCAGGTACCGCCGAGCATGTTGGCATCCACAGAGGCTATTGCAGTTATAATTCTGGCTTTTAGGTCATCAATGTTTGAAACTCTCCTCCTGTAAACATTGTCCTTTACAAATACCCAAATGAAAAAGTCCAGCGGCGTTATATCAGGTAATCTGGGTGGCCAAGGAATTGAACTTCCTCGCCCAATCCATTCTTCCTGTAAAATGGTCATTCACAGAACTGCGAGCGATGGTATCCCAATGAGGTGGTGCACCATCTTGTTGCAAAAAGACATGTGGCTGAAGCTCTTCTAGTTGTAGAAATACGAAGTTTTCCAACATGTCTAAGTATACGACTGATGAGACCGTCTTTTCTGTAAAGAAGAAAGGCCCAATGACTCAGTCATGCATTAGTCCACACCACACATTAACCTTTGGGGAATCCCTTCGTGCCTCACGGTATTCATGGGGGTTTTCAGATCCCCATATACACACATTATGGTTATTAACAATGCCAGAAAGATGAAAGGATGCTTCATCGGAGAACATTATGCGCTTCAGAAATTTTGCATTTTCTATCCTCCTTAGCATATCTGTTGCAAAGGCCATCTTCCTAGGCCTATCATCCGGTTCCAAAACTTTAACAATTTGAACTTGCAGTCTTAATTTTTTCTTAATATCCTTGTACACAGTCAAAATAGGCATATCCAATTCTCTTGCCACCAATCTCACAGATCTTCTACAATTGTGAAAAATGTGTCTCTGACATGCTCAACATCAAAATGCTTGTGCAGAGACGTCCGGAACGTTTCTTATCCGTGATACTTCCAGTTTCTAGAAAATTGTTTTTCCACCACAAGATGCTGCTTTTTGATGGAGTTTTGGTAAATTCTTCTGCAATTTCTCTGTGGATTTCGTTTCTATGAACCAACATAAAATCTGTGATTTCTCTTGTAGTGTATGCATTCTCCTTAATATCCGGTCGAATAGAACACCACATACGTACTAGAACAAACACATCAAAAGCAAACATAACATTGCAATAGTTGCCAAAAACAAAAGAGAGAAAAATGCAATTAATAAGCAGACAATATTTAGAAATGTACAGATATTTAGACTGAAAAATGAAATTATCTGAAATTAACCACACGCGCAGATGATATTTGCAAAAGTAGATATTCAAACCTGAAAAGAAAAATATATAAGTTATTCCATCAACAAATGCCATAAGTTTGTTTATATCTTCATTATTTTATGAGTTATTAAACATCAAAATGGGTCCGGGACTTTATAAACACCCTGTATTTAATAAATAAAGGTAACACACAAAAGGTTAATAAAAGTTCCTTTGGGCATATATAAAATTTGAAAACTTTCAGACATTTTTTTTTTTTTTTAATCCGGAAATAACCCAATTTTTTTCAACGAATGTAAAGAATCAGCTAGCAGTGTTCTATCATCATTATTGCTATTAAGAGAATGAAATTCCTATTAATAGTTACACAATCAGATCTCTGCATAATGGCAATTTATTATATGAACTTCTGTATTTAGTGAAAACTTTGGTATATTCGCTAAATTATGAATATCTTTATACAGTGGTATAGCAGGAGATGAGCTATCCCTTCTGTGCAACACACTTCGTTTGAGAGTTGAATTTTTTCAGGGTTCGTGTTTTCACTTCTGCACATGGAAATTAAGTACTTTTAAGGACCATCAATGAAAAAAAATGAAGGACAAATTAAGGAGCTAAATAAAGTAAAGCATTTATCTACACCCAAACTTCACTTTCGTAATACCACTTTTTAATTTGTACGAATAAAATCTGTAAGCAGGATACATTATAATTAAACACACTCTGATGTTTAATTATAAAGCAAATTAAAGAATAAAATTAACTTCACAATTTTTTTTCACGTAATTAGCTTGAGATTATAAAATTTGTTGAAACATTTACATTTTACAATTATAACAGCTTCACAGATTTTAAAGAAGATAAGTGGCTTTTTATTTCTATTGTACTAACAGTTAGCTTTATACTAATTCTTTCTTTCATGCCTCATTTCATCACATATTTGCTCAGTCCAGAGGTATATGCAAATGTCAAGTGGCATAAGTTAAATTTTGAAGTAAAATAATAATTAGCATGAATCATAACAGAAACTTGGCTTTTGCCACTGCAGTTGCTCACTTAGAGGCAGAGAGCTGTTGATCATGACAGACGTGAATGTCTGACATAAGTACAGCTGGTAAGTACTGAAAGTTAATTGCATTTTGACTGAGTTAGAGTAATAGCTTAATGAGGATTTGCTGAAGTTATAATTTAGTTAATATACAATATTTAATATAAAGTTACAATTTAATACAAAGTAATACAATTTAATATAAAGTTGCAATAATCAGAGAGTACCAGAGATGATAGGTTGTTTTGTATTATTTTAAATCTTATTAGCTGTAAAAAAAAAAAAAATAGAAAGATAACTTACCTTAATAAGTAAAGATAACTTCTAAGGATGAGTAGTTAATTACAGATAATTAAATTATGTAGTTAGTCATAAGAGATTTAGATGGTTACAATTATAATTGTTTTTTTAAAATTTCTACAAAAATATCCATTAAGAATGCAATAAAAATGTTTTACAATGGTTGTAATTTATAACAATTCTAAAATGATATGAGTATAACTATACATTAAACCTATAAAAAATTTTGTTTAGCAAACAAGCAACAATATGTTTATGTGTCTTTTTAACTTCAAAATTTTCTGGATATTTTAGCTAATTTACATTGATTTCCTTCTGTCAATTCCTGTCTTAACTATTCTGGAAAATCTTAATATAATAACTTCAGATGTATTTCTTCAATGTACGCAATATATTCAAATAACTCTTAATATAATAACTTCAGATGTACTTCAGATGAAGTTATTATATTAATATTGTACAAATGTAAACTTTGAAATTTGACTTTGACAACTAATGCTCGACTGATCTGTTTTGGCCCCGATCTAGGGTTGTGGCCAGTAGATAATAGATGGCTTTACCTGAGTTACTTATTTCGTTTGCTGCCTTTAGGCTAACATAGGTTGGAAGTTGCTCAGTAGGTCAGTGTAGTGCATAATAAAATAGATTACAGAGCATGTACTTTTTTCCAAGGATTTGTCAATTTTAATAGAAAATGGATCACAGGTGAGGTAAATTCCACAAAAACTGGTTCCAAATGTCTTCCTTCAGAGAGACAAAGCCAGAGAGACACAAAGCAAGTTAAAATGTTAAATTAGGCAAACTGGTACAGATGGTACTTAAAATCTATACAAATATTTTGGCCTAATATTAAGCCAGATATTTTTTGCCCCTTAGAGATATGTAAAATATATTAAGATGATAAAAAATTGTTTTAAACAAGCAAACTGCACAAAATTATCAGATTTTTTTTTGGGGGGGTTAATAAATTAAAAATAATACTTTAGAATGGAATGGATGTATATATGTAACCATACATTTTCAATACTAAAAACTATTTTTTTCTATAGATAAAATTTATATTTATATATTTAGGACTGTAAATCATACATCATTATCTAAAATGTTCATCAAAATTTTAATTGACCATAATCTTCATTTAATGGCGATTTTTGTAAGATTCTGTGAGAAAATCCTTTTATTAAACTCAGCAATGGAATTAAACTATTTTAAGAAACTGGTCTGCTACCTAAATAATCAATAAAATTAGCTACTAAATATATATATATTGCCTAAATTAATACCATAATTAAGCTTTAATAAATGAACTAAAGGTACTTTTCCGTTTTGCCGGCACAGGTGATAAAGTCGCCAATAATGGTACAACTGATGCCAAACGGAATATCCTCCCTGGTAAACTTTTACTCCTTATTTTCAAAACAAGTCACAGCCATTTCTTATCAGATTAATTGTTTCTTTCAATATTGGATTACATTGAATTTTTACCAGATAGTTTATGCCCTAAGGCCATTCGCGGTAATTAAGTCAATTAGGATGTAATCCCACCGCTCACCCAAAGGCGAAAATACAGAAAAGGCAAAGCTAAGGGTTAAATTCATCAAATCTAACGAGAATGCTGTAGCAAAGTAAAACACTGTGGTTTTATATAATTTCTGAGTAAGCTATTTGTACGAATTGAAATAATTCTTGCATTTAGACTTGACTTCCAAATTAAAATTTAACTTGAAATTAATGTAGATACTGAGAGAATTAGAGTTTTTGCAGCATAGTTTACATGAGATGAGATTGCTTGGAGTCACGTTAATCGGGATGTTGTACCACGAAAGTATAGTAAATTCTTAAATTAATGATTTTTTACAAATTTATTGTCTTTATTTATTGTCTTTTTATAAAATTTAAACAATATTAAAATGTTTATGCCCTCAAAATAAAAAATTCTTAGAACCAACATTTGTGAACATTTTATATGTGTATGTTATGTGTTGTCGGCAATAAAGTCTGCTTGGCGAGATTTGCACCGGCGAAACGGAAAAGTACCAAACTAAAAATATTTTGGGAGTAGGTTGACTTAGCAATATTTTAGGAACAGAATTCTGCCAAACTGGCTAAATCCCACTGCTGCTCTACTTGCATCTCACTCCCACATTATGAATCAATATTAGCAGTGAATAAATTTGGCAAAGATAAGATATTTATATACTCCTTTTTAATTGCTTTTATGAGAAAAGCATTCGATAGCTAAGCATTCAAAAAAGGTCTTTTAAATTAAAGAGTAAATATTATTAATGCACCAATAGAAATTCAAAAAGTGGTCTTTTTCTCCCACCCGTTTTTTTATACTTTTATTTCAAGTCAAAATTGTAGTGAATGTATTCCATATCTGGGGGGGGGGGATCTTGACCATATTTACTTCTGTGTGCAGAGAAATAATTTAGTTTGACATGCTCGAGTTAAATAGTTGAGTGCAATAAAAGGTTAAGATAATTTTAAAGACTGACAAAATAAAAAGTTTTAAACTACAAAATAAACTTAATAATTAAGTTCTACCCATTCAAATAGAATTAGTAACTATAACAGAAAAATTATATTTTTTCTCTAGTGATGGAGCAAATAAAGATAAAACTCTGCCTTAATATAAAATTAAATTAGGATTACAACATATAAAAACAAATATTTGTGCAAAAGTTTTTTCCCCTCTCATTAAAAGTTCTCCAAATGCAGGAATTTTCACAGCTACTGTAACAGAACAAAATCTTCAGGAAAAAAAGATGGTATTGTTGGAAATACAAAAGTAAATTATAATGTAATTAACACATTCATTATGTTTTATCAGAATTCAAGATAGGAATATGCTTAAATAAACTTTATTAGTTGATATTACAAAAATTTAATAACACAACTTATATATCATAATTTTTAAAAAATTTTCTTAATGTACCTGTACATTTTTTACTATGCACATTGGAAACTCTTTTGACTTGTGAAAGTGCCTGATGCCATTCTGGTTTTTCAGCAGTATATGGTAGTTGTGGTAAAACTGCTTCAGGTGCAGGAATGAGCTTACGTTTCAGAGGCAACTGTAAAAAATGTGTGAGTACATAAATAGCAAATGTAAGATTTCAAACAAAATGTGATAAATATAACCATTTAATATACTATCAGTCATTAAAAGTACAACATTAGTAAGGACAAATGATAACATAACTAAGTTTATGTTACAAATTACTCTTAATACAAAAATATAACCATTTAATATACTATTGTCATTAAAAGTGCAACATCAGTAAAAACAAATCATAACATAACTAAGTTTATTTTACAAATTATTCTCAATACACAAATCAAATTATTAAAATTTCAAATGCATTTAATAACCAAAATGTCCTAGGATCAGTGTCAAATTTTGTCATCACTTACAGCAATACTACAGCTGTATGGTAAAACACAGAGTCAAACAGATATCAGATGGTATCTTGTGCTACTGCATTCCAAGCAGCTGTAACTCTTTGCCAGAATTTATTTGTTGTAGTTACTGACAGTCTTTGTCAAACCAATGTTTAAAACACAATAGACAAGAGAGGTTCAGTCATGAAAATCTCTGGTGAATATATCAGCTAAGATAGAACTGTAACTGACTGTTTTATTGAGGAAATGAAGTTTGTTAAGTATGATGTGTTGTCATATATTATCTTGTGAGTAGATAGCTATAGGATAATCCTGAAGATACAGGAAAACACAGGCCTTTAAAGTAATATTGTGAAACATATTGTAACTAATTAGATATAATCTCATAACATAACAGCCAGCATTGGCCTGGTATAACGACATGTGAAGCAAAATTAGAATTAGTGCTCTCCATATAGCACCATATGAACAATTTTCTTTAAAAAAAATTGTTGCAGAGTTCAGCCTGTGATACGAAGCATGAAGGTGCTTAGTCCCCTCGCTCGTGTTTTGCTCTGTTGGTTCTGCATAGCATTTTCTCTTTTGCATTCGGCTCAAAGCAGGTTGGCTGTACGACCTTACGGTTGTTGGCTGTAAAAGGGCTTCACTGAGCTTTTGCATTTTTTAGCTCACTGGGAATTTGATCCCTTTTATGGATTTGGACTTACGATTTGCATGATGATGGAATGTCTTTTTGATGTAATTGCATTACTCATCACTGAGCCTGAAGCTAAGCGAGATACGAAGATTCAGCTCTCCGAGCAAGAAGCCAGAGACCTCACCATGCTAGAAGGCTTTTGGGCTTGTATGCATAAAAATCTTACTGCTCGCCTCAACTTCAATGCTGCAAAGGCTGCTAGCCCCAGCTGTAATGTCGCAACGACTACTAACAACCCACCTCAACTGGAAATTCCTGTCACCAGCACCTTGACGGAAAACCATGATGAACTTCGCTCAAGTCAAAAAAGACCTCTCAGTCCTACTCATGACTACAGTGTACCTGTGGCAAATCAGTATTCCTTTGGACGTGACAACGAGCAGGAAATTCCCCCAGACGTTGACAGTGAAGATGATGAATGTGACCATGGCTTGACTAAAATTTCGAAGAACTCCAGCTACTTGGATACTCAACGGTGACAAAAGCAACCAAATGACTTCTGATTCGCCAACGGTGATCCGTGCTAAGACGCCGCAACCAATCAGAGACTATGTGCAAAATGAACCTGTTCTCCCGAACATAGCCACGCCCACCAGCCAGCCCACGGTAGAGCTTTCAGCTGCTACACCATCTAGTGAGATCCCCGAGAAGCTGGCTGCAAGTACGTCTCAGACGGAAAGCATGGTGCGGCCTATTGGTACTGCAGATGAGATCACGAGCCCAGCTGGGCTAAGTGATGCTCATAATTATGAAGCTGGCACCAATGAGATCAATTCAATAACACTAGGCCGCGCCCCCACACAAAACAAACCCAATGTAAATATGGACTCAGAACCAGTTGAGAAGGACTTAGGTAAATTTACATTTCCTAACAAAGTAAGTACCAAAGCCCTGCCTATCATTATTCAAGATGGCAAGTATTCATGGTCCAAATACAGGGAAATGATAAGGGAAGCAGGTATTACGCTCAAATTTGGTAATATGAAAGCGCAGGATCACTACGAATTAAAAGTAAATGACATACAAACGCACAAAAGTTTGACGGCGTTACTAAACTCCAAGGGAGTAAAATATCATTCATTTATTCTGCCTGAGAATAAGAAAGTTAAGGTTGTAGTACGCAGCCTACCAATCGATACTCCACTCACAGAGATCGTGGAAGAGTTAGTTGATAGAGGATTTCCAGTAGAAAAAGTTACACAACTTGTCAGACGCCGAAATGGTGAAAAATACAATCTGCCTTTATTCTTAGTTATTCTAAGCAGAAATGAAAAGGCAAGAGGAATTCACAACATAGTGAAGTTATGTGGTCTCAATGTTAAGGTTGAAGACTACAAAGGTTAGGGCCAGTGCAGTGCTTTCGGTGTCAGGCATTTCATCATGTGCACGCAGGATGTAGGCATGACCCGAAATGCATGAAATGTGCTGGCGATCATTTATCGAGAGACTGCCCTAAACCATGTGAAGAGAAACCCAAGTGCATTAATTGCCAATTAGAACATACAAGCAACTACAGGGGTTGCCCGAACTTTCCTAAAACAGATTCGAAAAGCCCACCCACTAAAACGTTTAATGACAGAGTTATCACAAACAAAACTTATGCGGATGCTGGTAGCGGTCACAGTTTCAACAATAACACACTGAATGAAGCAAGGACCATTTTCAAAGGCCTTAAAAAGCTTGTCAAAGCCATTAAAGCATCGGGAATACTACAATTAAAATTAACTTCTAGTACCGCCACTAGCAGTTTCAACGCGCAAACTAAGTCCCTACCAAATCATGGATAGTAACATCAACAGTAGCAGGCCAATTAAAATGATAGTTTGGAATGCTAACAATCTTATGGATAAGAAGGATGAACTCAAGGATTTCATCTACGATAATGACATAGAGATATGCCTTATTTCTGAGACACATGCCAAACTGGCTGATAGGCTCAATATTCGTAATTTCAGGTCCTACCGATGTGACAGATTGCATCACAGAGGTGGAGACGTGGCCATATATGTGCACTGTAAATATTCTTCATGTCTCATTTCCACGAATAGAAGCAAAGGTTACGAAATTGTGGTCACTTCCATACAACTACCCAAATTTGGGGACACTTTGTTCGCTGTCATTTACAACCCGCAGACTAACAGCTATCAGAAGAGCTTTTCAGGTGCATTATCCCAGACTCTATGAACATTATAGTAGGAGGAGACTTAAATAGCAAACACACAGACTGGGGATGCCGCGGCACCAACCATAATGGAAAGGTTCTTAAGGAATTCATAAGTAATCATCCTGTGGGGATCTATGCACCCAATTATGCCTACGTTCAGGCCGCATATTACAGGGCACATTCCAGATATCTTGGACATTATACTATTGAACACTAATATTACTATGATCTGGAAGTATATGATGATCTTAGCTCGGACCACTGCCCGGTGGTAGTGACACTGGGGGCTGCAAGTATAAGCTACCCAACTACTAAGACTTACACAGATTGGATGATGTTTTATAATGTTGTTAAGAAGCGGCTCCCTAGGCCAGGAGTACTTAAAACCCAAAATGACATCGACAGGGAAATTGACTCTCTCACTGCATGCTTAAACAACTGTTACTACGAGTCTACCAAAATCACTCAGATGACAGATAAGCTTACTAAGTTCCCTAAATTTATTAAGGCACTCAAGACTGAAAGAAACCGGTTACGCAAAAGCTACAATACTACCTGGGATCCGAACACGAAAGCTGAGCTCAATAGAATAAGTAAAAGACTCAAGAAGAAAATACAGGATTTCAGGCAAGAAAAGTGGAATGACAAAATCGCTGAGCTTAAGATGGATTGCGATGCTTTCTGGCACTTCACTAAAATGCTTAAGCGCACGCACCAATGCAACAGGCCTGTAGTAGCAAATGGTATGACAGCCTACACTGATAATGATAAATGTAAGATTTTCGCAAATCACTTAAAGAAGCAATTTAGTCCCAACATAACACCATGAAATAATTCGTTTGCACAGCAAGTTCAAAATGAAGTAAATGAATGGCTGAAGATGCCTTGTGCACTTAATGCTAGCGGGCTCACTACTCCGAAGGAGGTTACGAAGACAGTCTCTAAACTTAATCTAAAGAAGGCACCAGGCATTGACGGGATTACGAATCTCATGATCAGGAATTTGCCTAAAAGTGGCATTACAAGACTCACAGGCATCTTTAACGCTTGTATTGCGTGTTGCTACTACCCAGAAAGCTGGAAATGTACGAAAATATTTTTTCTTCCCAAACCCGCTAAAAACATCACTAAAGTAGAAAATCACAGGCCGATTAGTCTTTTATCCAATCTTGCCAAGATATTTGAAAGGATTATCTTACAGAAATTTCAGCCCTAGTTGCAATTTCTAACCGATGAATAGTATGGCTTTAGGAGTGAGCTGTCTACTGCGAAACAACTAATTAGACTTGCTGAGTTCATTGGATCTGCACTCCATCATAAAAGCTGCACAGCACTGCTCATGCTAGACATGGCCAAAGCATTTGACCGCGTCTGGCATGAGGGTCTAATCTACAAATTAATCAAGTTTAATATTCCCAGAGAGCTTATCTTACTGACACATTCTTATATCACAAACAGATTCTTCACTGTGAGCTGCAGACAGAGTACGGCTACAAGATGATATCAGCAGGGGTGCCACAGGGATCCTGTTTGGGGCCAATTCTTTATTTATTCTATGCGGCGGATTTTCCAAGGGACAAATTAAATTGGAACACGCTACTCACCTGCTATGCGGATGATACGGCGGTAGCAGTTAAATCAGTAAATCCTAACAGAGCCATTAGTGGTTTGCAAGATATTGTAATTGATATTGAAGAATGATGCTCCAGTTGGAGGATTTCTATTAATGCTGATAAGTCTCAACTGCTTATCGTATGCAGGAAGAAATTAAATGTTGTTATTCAGCCACTGTACCTATTCGGCCAGCGGGTACCCACAGTTGACAAGGCCAGATATCTAGGAGTTTATTTAAATCAAAGGCTAACGTGGAACACCCATATCAACTATGTAGCTAACAAAACTAAAAGTGTTGCGCAGCAGCTGAATCTTCTACTTGGTAGGTGTTCTAAATTGGACCTATGCAGGAAGCGACAAATTTATCTTTCCATTTTGCGACCTATCATGTGTTATGCCTCGCCAGTTTGGGCTACGGCAAAGAGCAATGAACTGCACAATTTACAAGTTGTACAAAATAAAATCTTGCGCAACCATTACAAACGCACATTTCTATATTAGGAACAAACTACTGCATGATGATTTGAAGGTAGAATACATTGATGAGTACCTCAATAGATTAAACAGTAAATTTTATGATAAGGGTTTAAAATGCACGGCAGGCAATTTTAATGCTTCTTTAAACTACATAGGCGTCCCAGAAGATGTCACACTAAGGCCTTTTACTGCTCACAGAATGCAGGACCATAATTTCGTCACTTAGGCATACACTTTACTACATTTCTCAGTGTAAATATCATTAATTTACACTTTATTTGTTTATTGTTCATTTTTCTGCAACTTGATATCGCTACATTTGCACATGTATGTTTTAGTTACGAATTTCCCACAACCTCTTCGATAAGTGGTAGTTATGTAATGATTATCTTATACGCTTCGAGGGCAACAGGCCATCTTTCCTACCTTGATCCATTTCCCGGCTGGGATTTAGTTGATAGTTTACATTGTGATGTTCCCTAGGGATTAAAAGAACAGAGCTTATAAAAGCCACAAGGCTACATAAGCATATGCAATTTGCATTTAGGCATAGCACCATATGCACATGTCCATCATGATGCTGGGATGCCATAAATGTGGAATTTGTCTTAGATGATAATGATTCATTTCAGACACCC
The DNA here is from genome assembly GCF_044657685.1 of Stegodyphus dumicola. Lineage (NCBI taxonomy): Eukaryota > Metazoa > Arthropoda > Arachnida > Araneae > Eresidae > Stegodyphus > Stegodyphus dumicola. The sequence continues at coordinate 233,442,720 of NC_140772.1, read as the reverse complement.
ATATACATATATTGACATCATTTAATATACCATTACAGCTGTAGCTGCTTGAGCTTTACCATTAAAAGCAATAAAGCAATGGCTAATGTGAAAACACTTCATGAACTTCAAAATAATGTCTCGTCATACATGCAGATAACCTCTTGCCATACAAAACAATGTGTTTCTTGTCCTAAGGTAGCATGATGTGGTTATGAAGTCCGTACACACAAGATGCCTGTCCTCTCGAGTAATAGTACCCCAAAATCTTTATGAGGTTGCATGATGTTCTTTGAATCTTCTTTCCTTGTCAAACTGGTTCACATTTGCATGGCAGTCACCAGATTTCAACCAATCAAAGCAATTAGTATGACTATCTATAATTGCAGTACATGGGTTATTCTTGGGCAATCGAATGCAGATATATGCTGATATATATACCATTTTCTAACTCAAGGTATACTTATTCTAATAACAAACAAACAAACAAAAAAAAGGGGGGTGACAGGAAACATGATTTCCATATAGAAAACTTATACCTTCTTCTTTCTTTATTACCCCAACTCTAAGAGGAATTACAGCCACTCGTTATTTCCATATCAGCTACACTGCTAATCATGTCCTACCATGTTCAGTCTTTTATGTACATTTCCCATCTGTTAGCTACTTCCTTCATGATATTGAAATTTTAAGTCAGAAGGATGTCATAAGAAGTAAAAATAAATATTTCCTTTTCGTATGTAATATTAGAGAAAAAAAATGCATTTTTATTTATATGCATAAGCATGCTCAATAAAATCACAAAGCAACAATTTAAACATCAGTATAAGACTGAAAATTATGTCAAAAATCAGCATGTTTTGAAATACATTGCATTATATATATATATTTGAAATACATCACATTTTATGTCTTTTGATGCAAATTTTATCATTTTTCAATGCTTTTAAATTATTTGGTGTTTACTCAGAAATGAAAATATATGAAACATTGCAATATTTGACACACATGAAGACTGATGTTGGAAGAATTAAAAAACAAAACATGAAAATCAGCCTCAGAAAATTTCAAATTATGTATTTTTGAAACACACTATGATGTTATATAAATTTTCATTCATATATTTTAATGCATACTTTCATTCACATAAAGTTTATTATTATTTTGAAGATTAGTGAACATTTTTTTAAAATTATCAATCTCTAAAAAGCCAAAAATGTACTTAATAAACATTTTGCATGATAAGAAATACTACTGTTAAAATTGTTAATGTTTCAGTGGATAATAAGTTAACCCTTTCGCCGTCCTCTTCTGTCAGCGAAAATTTCTCCCCAGCAGCCCTTAGTTTTTCGAAGCCTGTAATATTGTTTTCTCTGTACACACATAACTTTCGTACTGGCTGAATGTAAATGAATATTAAGTAAAATTATAAGGAAATAAAACATAATGGAAAAGTAATGATATCTCTGCAGCAGGATTAATTTTCTAATTCTAACAGCAGGATTAATTTGATAACATCTGATCCAGGTGGTCCACTCCTCCTATTTTGTTGTTGTAATCTTTTACAATTATTGCTTTTTTTTTTTTTTTTTACAGTTCTTTTCCGTGTTTCAACATCAATTATAGAGTTATTATGGACTGTACTCATCAAATGTATATCCTTCTTGTCTTTCCAATTCACAACCTCGTTTTTTCTTTTTTTCTGCTGAGTAGACGTTGAAGATCTCTCACTGTCTTGCATCTTATGTAAAATGGCAGAAATATTCATAAAACCCGGGGGGGGGGAATTCAATTAGAAATAGAATGCCTGATTAGTACTGCTCTCTAGGAGGTATTAGAACAAACAAACAAACAAAAAAATCTCAAAAAAATAAACATTTAAAAAGCATTTTAAAGTGTAGAACACTTGAAGCGTGTTACGGCCGCCCTGCAGAAGTTCCACTTGAACGCGCTAGACGCCTTACGGACGACGAAGAAGTTAATTAATTTATAAATTGTAACACTTGCATGATTCTGAAATTGCACACACACACACACAAAAAAAAAAAAAAAAAGGAGTCAAGTAGATTTTAAATAGAACTCTATTGATTTTGAAGGTGATTTCACACATATAACTAAGTAAAACAAAATTTGTCCTGAAAACTGATAAAGTGCTTTATTTAAAAATTTATGCTAAACTAAACCTGCTATTTAATCCTACATATGAATGTTTCTCTTCCAATTAGATTCCTGTTTGTTATTTACACATGTGATAAAATTCAACAGATTACCTCATCTTAACAAAAATTTATAGCTTACAAGGATTTTGATATTAGAATCCTGTATAACATGCATGTATTGTCAAAACTATTCAAATAGAATAGAGACTTATGTATTATCCCATTGACTGAAAGTTGGCTATCATCGAGACATGAAATTTGGTGAAGATTCCACTCAAGTTGTGCCAATCATTCCTGTAGAATTCTGAAGGAACTGATGCCTCTTTATTTAATAAACAAGCAGTGTTCAACAAGTTTAACTTTTGCACAAAGGCTTTCATTGCTCCAGTATGTTGTTACGCCTTCCAGTTTTACCAGAAGTTCTGTTTATAAGGCTATGAATATAAACTTCATGCAACTAATCCTTCCAATCTATAACTGTTTTGTCAGCCATATTCACTGACCATATCGTTCCCATTAATACATACTTTTTTTCTGGTATGATTTCATAACTTTGAAAATAATCCATTGCTACAGAAGACAGTTTTCAAATTTTTATAACTTTTTTGCAATTGCAAGGGTAAAAATATAAAGTTAATTTTTATCCTTGTTCATAAACACAAAAGATGGATTTATTGAAAACAAATCATGATTATATCAAACAAAAGCACAGATGTTTTAATAAGATAATACACCACATGGCTTGCTAACAGCTTTCTCTTGATGGAATCATATGTAAGTAACAATTAATCCGGTACAAATTTGCATGTATTGTCAAAATTATGCAAAGAGAATAAAGATTTGAAAAATGATATTTTGATGGGAATTTTAAGAAAAGATTAAAAAGCAGAGTAATTCTACTTTAATAATAATGACTCTAATAAAATCAGAAAAATTCTACTTTAACAAAAATCAAAGTAAAAAGAAACAAAATATGTGAATATACAGTTCACTGTGCTTCATGCACATGACTTACATAAAAGGATTTTGCACGTGCAGCAAAGTCTGGCACACTGTGCACTTCTGCTAAAAGAATTAATACTAGCAACTGCTAATATATATTGACAATGGGGTGCTACTTTGGTAGACGGTTGCACGGATTTTGGCGATTTTTCTTTTAGCGAGTAATGCAACTTATGGTAAACCCATTGCTGGATAAGTTATTTATGGTAACCGATACTTTGTTGTCATTTTATTAAAAAAATAATACGTTTTATTATGCATAAATTCCGTGTTTTAAATATTATTTATGTCTTCTAAATATTAAAAATCAATTTAATTTTGCATTTTTATTTGAAATAAAAATTTTTTTGTTTATAATATTTTATATAATTTTATGTTGTGGATGATGTAATCAATGACGTCACCTTACTTAAAAAGTAATTGGTTTTATTAATATCTATAAATTTAATCTAATGTTTTAAACATTATTTATGGCTGTTAAATATTAAAATAGAATTTAATTTTGCATTTGTTTTAAAAACGATTTTATTATGAATGATTATTTAAATAATTTTAATTCTATGCGTGTTGTAATCAGCTCGTGATTGGTTACTGAATATTTGTGCATTACCGCGCCATTTTAAAATTTTATTATTCATCTCTTCGAATTCCTCACATTTCAAATGGAATGGATATCTCCGTTTCGAAGATGAATGTTGTTATTGGTAATTACCAAGAATTATTGGTATTGGAATAAAACAATTGCCCTTTGAAACCTTATGTTGGCTAACCTGTCTTTCCTAATCAAAGATTAATTTATAAATTGTTAATAGCGTCAGAGGAAATTTATTTTAAATTTTTGGAGGAAACCTCGCTAATTGCTTCTTCAATGAAGTGCGAGAAATGTGGATCACAGATGAAGATGGTTAAAAGAGCCGATTCAATTATGATTCCGATTTTTTTGTGGTACTTATCAATAAACAACAGGTTAAATGACTCAAAAAAATGTAAGTACATATTTTTCTTTTATTTTATAATTGTATACTTCAATTTTTGTTAAAAAATTAATACACTATTTTCAAAAATTGCTGAGATAATTATTGTCACATATGTTTTAATGTTAATTATATTCTATATAACGTATTTTAAAGTATTTGAATTTAATAATATTCTAATTCTTTTAAATGTTGGTATGATGGTTTTTAATTCGATTTTCAATTTCAGTAATATTTTAATCTAATTAAACGTTAGCACAATGTTTTTATAGCGGTGTTTTTATTCTCTTTGTTGCTATTTAAAAGTAATAATAACCTAAATAATATGAAAGTAATAATAAGTATTTTATACTTATAGTAAATGTATTTATTTACACTTGCCTGTTATCTTAAAAAAACGACATTTTCAACAAAAAATTAATCCATTACTTTTAACGATGTTTATTTTTTTTTAAGTTTTGAATACTTTACTATGCGTAAAAACAGCGTTTTTCAAGATGGCTGACTATTGTAAAAATTGCGCCAATGTAAATCGCCTAAAATCCGTGCAACCGTCTACCAAAGTAGTACCGACAATGGTTTTAAAGAAAAATTTTGCATATTAGGGAAAACAAATATAGGGTCACTGTTCTTCAAGATGCAATTTAATTTTGCATTTTCTGTATTATAGGCAAGAAATGTATCATTTAAATAGATTAAAACAAAGCAGTAAAAAGGAAACAACAATCAAACTGCCATTTGAATATATGGAACAATAAATATTAATAATAAATCAAGGGAATTAAAAATTATTAGAGGAAGCTTTCCAAAGCTTTGCACAAAAAAAAAAAAAAAAAAAAAAGAAGCTGAACTGAAATTAAAAATGATTAAAATAATTATACACTTTTTCAATAAGTAGATTTCAAAGAAATTTAATTCATTATCTGAAAGTCTAGGATAATTTTGAAGATTTTAAGTTGAGGGAACGAATAAAGGGCCAGTAATAAATAGCTATAGGAGGTTTATTTCATTGTTTTTGATAAAAGATTCATGCTCTATAACTGGCTTATGTACATTAAACTGGTGAAGTGCAGACTCGCCCATTTATTTGGTTGCCGCTTTTTACAAGGGTAAAAAAATTGGACTTTTGTCAATTTTCTTTTACTTTTTAAGTGAAAATAGGTCGATGTGTACATAGATAACATCAAGGAGTGCACATTACCATTTTTTTTTAAAGTGAAAATAGGTCAATGTGTACATGTATACAGAGTATGTGTAATTCTTAAAAATGCGCCAAGCAGCGTGTGATTCTGCATTTTCCCCCATAAAACTACACTGATAATGAATGTTAAAGAATACAACCAGAAACAGGATTTTTAAGAAGTAAATATAACTTTTATTAATAGGACGGAAGAAAAACTTGGAAACCCAACTTTCAAAAAGTTCAAGCAATTTTGTAATTACTGGTAGAGAAAAAAGAATTAATGACAACAATGAATGGTTGCCTCACTTTCCCTTTCATCAAATTTTTCTAAGGTTTTCTTTAATTATAACCTTAAAAATTTTACCAATACATGTTATTGAAAAATGGCACTTTCATCAATATAATTTGTTTCAAACTTCATGGACATTCCCTTGGTTAGCACACTGGTGATAGAAAAAGGTCTGCTTTATAATCTGCTAAAATGACAAATTAGTAATATAGAGGTACAAACAATATTTTCGAAATTAGGTGCAGCCTTGCCGCGATTTTGAAAATAATCGCCACACCAAAAATGACCCAAAGAACGTCTGTATATACTATACACTATATACTATGTATAATTATATACAGTGTATCACAAAAATGATGGGACACTTGTGCTTTAAAAAATGGCTCACATAAGTGATGGGACACCATTAGATACTACTACATACTACAATAAAAATATTTTTGGGGTTTTTTATTTTTACTCAAAAGCAATTGGCAATAATTTATAAAATTGTCTGCAGTATTTCTCTCCAGTTTGGTTTGGAATTCTTGTGTTTTTTAGCTCTGTGCAGCCACGAATGCTAAACGAAAAGAAACTTTGCTTGAAATTTGAAAATTAGTTATTAATTTGCATATTGAACGTGGAAAATCTATTAGAGAAACTGCTGAAACGGTTAACTTGAGTCATTCAACAGTTTTCATCATCATTAAATGATATAAAAAGAATCATGATTCAGAATAAAAGAAGACCTGGCCGATCATCAAAGCTATCCAATGGAATAAAGCGAATTATCGTTCGAAATATTAAAAAAAATCCAAGAATGAGTGCTCCTAAAGTTGCTGCTGATTTACAAACATTATATGGGGTAATTCTTAATCCTGAGACTATTAGAAGAGTAATTCGATCTGCTGGATATCACGGTAGAGCAGCCGGAAAAAATTTTTCGTAAGAGTAAAGGATAGACTGGCTTTCGCAAAATCCAACAGAAATAAGAATTCTGATTACTGGAATGAAGTTATATTTGCTGATGAGAGTAAATTTAATATATTTGGTTCTGATGGCAGAATCTTGGTGTGGAGAAAACCCAGGGAAGAATTTCGCAAACAGAACTTGGTGCCAACAGTAAAACATGGTGGAGGAGGAGTTATGGTATGGGGGTGTATGTCATCTGCTGGAGTTGGTAATCTTGTTTTTATTGACAGTATAATGGATCAATACAAGTATATTGACATTTTAAATCAAAATTTGAAATCTTCAGCACGAAAATTGAACCTTCATAACGATTTTAAATTCTACCAGGACAATGACCCCAAGCACACTGCTTTGAACGTTAGATTCTGGCTGCTGTATAACTGTCCTGAAATAATAAAAACACCACCACAATCTCCAGACTTAAATCCCATACAGAATATTTGGCAAGAATTGGAATCAAGAATTCGCAAACACACCATTTCTTCAAATCAACAATTAAAATGGGTGCTTTTAGAATGGGGTAAAACCACTCCAGAAATCATAAAAAAATTAGTCGAATCCATACCAAGAAGATTAAATCATGTTTTAAAAGTAAAAGGAAATCCAACAAAATATTAAAACCTTTTAAAAAGTAAAATTTTTGGATAAATATTTGATGGAAAAGTAAGTGTCCTATCACTTATGTGAGCCATTTTTTGCTCCATTCTAAACAATTGTATTTTTTTAAAATTAATATTTTAATATGAGACAATGTATGTTATATAATAATTGTTACTAAATTTAAGTATGAAACGCACCCACAAAAAATTTTTACATGGTTTTTTAATTTATTTTACTACAGTTTCCTTTTGTAAAGCACAAGTGTCCCATCACTTTTGTGAGACACTGAATATTCTTCGAATGACCCGTTTACTACTCATCGTATGTCCCGTTTTTACTGCTCGTCATAAAGTCGCCAAATCCCGTGTGCACCGGATATTAGGATTAAACCCCAAAGCATTGATAGAAATAACATAGCTTAACAATACAAAAGAATAGAATACATAAAAGAATTTATGAATTTGTCTACCGTAAGTAAAACAAACCTTAGGGCGCACACTTTCCATTATTTATTAAATAAAAGAACAAGTCAGATTTTTTTGCTGCATTATAATTTCATAAATTCTGAAATTAATTTTTCTATGAGCAAACTCAGTTATAAGCATTTAGTTAATCCATTCAAATTATTCTTTTCGTTTATATGTTGGTATGGTAACTGCTGGAAGTTGAATAAAGCACTTCCTGCTTCATTATTTGATTTTTTTCTATGTACAAAACTCACAAACAAATAAAAATATATAATTAAATTAATTACTCTGATTTGCTTTAGAAATTTACTTTTAATTTTTAATAATGTTTACATACATTAACTAATGAAAGTTTAAAAATTATCGAAAGTTGCTCTGTGACAGCAATAGTGTAAAGTAGTTCAACTCAACTTCACTCTATTTGTAGTTGTTTCGTGCTGTTTCTGGATGAAAATTTGGTAATAAAAGTATTTTATGTAATTATACGTAAAATGAAATAGTGATAGCCATCAAAGTGGTTGAAAGATTTTCATTACATGTATTTCACTTCAACATGAAAGGAACTGCTATTTATAACGTATTAAGTGTGACACATTTTCCACCTTGTGAGCAACGCATGCTTTCTTTCTAGGTATTGGTCATTAATATTATAAATTTTGAACTTTATTTCTACCTTTAAATAGTTTTTAATTTTGTAGCTTTTAATGGCCTTTTGAGGTGTTTTAAAAAATTTCTTTTGTATTATTGATCTTTTCTACGAACCAGAAAGTGTTATTTGCGCATTATTAAAATTGGCCGGCATTTTACTAAATAATTCGTAGAGTAATATTTTAACATTTTTCTTGTTTTTCAGTCATTTTTTCATTTATGTCTTTATTTTTTGGCCCCCTAATGAAATTTTAACTTTATTTTACATAACATTTTTAAGCGTACTTGTTTCAATATCTTGGTGACATTGGAATTTAAATGGACGCTTCATTATGACTTACAGATGAAAAGCAGATTTAATTAAATTTTGTATTACTATTTACTTCCAATTGCGCATTTAATTTGACACATATAACGGAGTGCTTTAGTCTCTTATTTTATTCCGTATACGATTTTCTGTTTTTTTAGTTAATTCTACCTTTGATTCAGGTCAGTGACTTTGAATTACATGTTTTTGGAAAATTAAATAGGTATGATAAATAAAAATCTCACTTGCACATGTATGCATGTGTATATGTATGGGCGTGTGTACATGTGCACATACACATACATATGTGCATACATATTTACAGGCATACATGTACATCCATGTATACATACATGTATATATTCATTTTTGAATCCGTCCCTGATAACAGAAGAGTGCCTTATAATTACTCCTTCATAAATAGCTGCACACAAACTTTATTTGGGGGAGATTTTAGTTTAATTGAATCTTTTGTGTGTACTGCAGAATAGTGCAACTTTATTAAATATGATGACTCTCGATAAAAATAACTTATATGTACATATGAAATTTTATATTTATTGAATGCCTAGTTTATATAGCACTTAAATGAGGCACGCTTCTGTTTTTTATATGATTTACTCATTTTTTGGCGACTAACATTAAAAATATCAAGTTAGTATATGGTAGATTGATACTAGTCCTGAGATCTGTGTGTATATGTAAAAATTATCTAGAATGGCCCTTAATTCATAGACAATGCTTTTGGCAGACTATAAATTGTGAATAAACTCATTGCTTCATTACAAAATGATATATGTTAATATTTGAAGTACTTTAACAGGGTTTGTATGGTCCTTAAAAATACTTGAAAGTCCTTAGTTCTTTTTGGAAAGGGTTTTTGGTTCTTAAAAGTCCTTAATTTCAATCTAAATCGGCAAAAGGGCCTTAACTCTACTCATTTGGCATTTGTGTCTGTCTTTACTACTACCATTTTGAGTGTAAATTACTATTTTGAAGAAAAGTACATATTCATTGACAAATATGTATCTAATGAGTTATCGTATGAATTCTTTCTACTTCTTGATATCAGGGGCACGAGGCTCTGCCTCTATCAAAATATTAACATTTTAAAATTTTTTTATTTTGAGAATAAATGGTTCATAAAACATTAGATAAAAAATATCCTTTCCTTTTTTGAGGTATTTCTTTTGTTTTGTCATACTAAATCTGGCTGTTCATGAACACTTTGGTGATTTCAAGATCAATTTGTGTGAGGAAAGTTTTATTCAGATATTTGCGAATTTTTTGCCTACCTTTTCAGCACAAAGAGGGCGTTGGACTATTAGTTTCAAAACGGTATTTGTTTTACTTTCTGTGTTGATTCTCTTTTCAAATTTTTGCCACCAAATATTATCGCCATGTATGATATTTAAAGAAACAAAATAATGAAGAATCTGAATGAATGTTTCTCGCATTGTGAAAAAACAACAGAGCCATCAAATTTTGAATAACATAGTCCTCCAACTGAACATGCCCAAATTTTGAATTTTAAATTTGTATTTCAAATTTTGTAAAACTTTAGCATATTTTTGATTAACAAACTTAGCAGTTTCAAAACAGGCAATGGCAACACTGTATGGAAAAAAAAATATTTTTATCTCCACTGCACAAGACTGTTTCAAACACAGCATATGTGAATCGACAAAAGTGTATCGGATGTGCTGTTTTTAAATATTTTATGATATCGCTGCTGAATTGAGTTTTATGTGGTTTAAGTGTGAAGAACATGATATTTAATAAATAAAGGTAATGCACAAAACATTAAAAAAATGCTTCTTTGGGTGTAATATAAAATCTGATTTTTTATTAGAAACGCAATAAGTTCCTTAAAAATGATATAGTTTTAAAATTATAATTAAAAAATAGCTTTAAAATAAAACAATTTGTCTTCTTATATCATATTTTAAAATGACTTTTGTTTTCATTTTGGGGACTTGTGAATACTTTAATTCTGAAAAATAAATGAGATAATAAATGCTATCAACCACAGTTTCTGAAGCACTTCTTACTAAAAGCTAATTTAGTTATTTTAAAATTAATTTCATTTTCCTTCTTTTATAGCCCACCAGCGGCCGAGCGGTAAAGACGCTGAACACTGGTAGTTCGGTCTGAGGTTCGAATCCCGCGAACGGGCTGGCTGCATGGGCGTTTTCGTGGTTTTCCCCATGTGTAACGTGTATACGAGCCAGTTTCCCTTAGAAAGTCCTCCACGAAAGGCATCCCTCCCTTTAGGCAGATAGCCCTCGTGTGCTTTGCCATAATTAAATACATCAACATCAACCTTCTTTTATATTTTTCTTTAGACCTATTAATTATTTGAGTATATTATTTTTATGCATTGTTCTAAATGTAAGGAGTAAATAAATTAATATGGTGTTATTGGAAAATTGTTATGAGCAATGATTTAGTTTAAAGTAATTAGGATTGTAATTTAATTTTTATTAATTTAATGTATCTTATTTATATTTTAACTAGTGTTTTTTAATTTAATTATATTTTAATTTAATGATCTTGATTTTGTGAGTTATATATTTGTAGTATTTTGGAACACGTTTGAGTAGTATACGTTGAGTGTTTGAGAATTTGTAGTTTGAGTAGTATACGTTGAGTATTTTCATGCATTTTCGTGAAATTTTTCTAATTTATGAGAAAAAAGCAGTTTACATAGATATAGTGAAGAGTGTGCACAATGGCATTTTTGTGCAATTCTGGGATGTTTTTTTAAGTAAAAATAAGTCGACGTGTACATGGTTTAGTGATATTTTAATTAAATGATAGTTATTTTGTGAATTTTATGTTTGTAGGAATTTGGTATACGTTTCAGTTGAAGTAAACATGTATGGAAATAATTTAAATATTTGACACTAAGTATTTGTAACTATTTTTAATGTTTGTGTATAAATTCGTTGGTGGCGTTTATAATATAATAGATAATTTAGAGGTAAAAGCTTTTGGATATTTTATTTATTTTATACATGGAAATGTTCATCCTTGGAAAGGGTATATACTTTGTCGCGATCAGGTAATTTCATATAGTATGTTCTTTTTACCGGATTTAAAGATTCACAAAATTTTCTTGCATTTTCGTGAAATTTTTCTAATTTATGACAAAAAAAGCAGTGTACATGGATATAGAGAAGAGTGTGTGCAATGCCATTTTTGTGCAATTCTGGGATGTTTTTTTAAGTAAAAATAAGTCGACGTGTAAATGGTTTATGTATATGTGCTATTCTGAAAAACGCGCAAGGAGTTTGTGATTCTGCACTTTTTCACAATTTTGCAGTTAATATTTGTCATGATTAAGCAGTTTTGTTACATAAAATTTCTAGCATCAGCGTAATTCGGCTAGTAGATTGTTGGAAAAAGTGTTGAGTAAATAAAAAGAAAAGAAACATGTCTTTACTTCGTGAAGACAAAATGGAGGCAAAAAAAAAAAAAAAAAAAAAAAAAAAAAAATAGAGGGTTGCTGTAGCAGAGTTGGTCGCCAAAAAATCGCCAAGTTACCATAATCCAAAGATCAACCCAATAGAGGTTATTAGCTAGGACTTAGCAGTGTACATCGCTATAGTCAAGAGTGTGCGCAATGCTATTTTTGTGCAATTCTGGGATGTTTTTTTAAGTGAAAATAGGTTGACGTGTACATGCATGATAACATAAGTGTGCAATTCGTAAACACGCGGCAAGGAGTGGGAGATTCTGCACTTTGTCCCAATTTGGCACCTTATCTTCGTCATGATTAAGCACTTTGGTTGATCTTTACAATATGGTAACTGGTAGTTTGGCGACATTTTGGAGGCGATAAAGGTTACTACCTGGGACTTTGGTAATAATGTGAGCAGTACTCAGTTCCGATTACGCATTATTTTGTGTGAGGGAAATGAGAGATCATGGGATATGTCATGTGATATTAATGGACGAATTACGGTTCTTTAATCGGAAAAGGGGGGAAATCGGGAAAAAATCTGGAAATTTTGTATTTGGTTTATTCTGTGTTGTGTGAAACAGTGTTCGTGAATTTTTGGATCCCATGGCCGTAACTAAAGAAAAGTTTATCGGACACGTAATCAAGATTCTGAAGAAGATTAGGTAAGTTAGTATTTTTAATTATTTGAGGATATTATTTTTATGCATTGTTCTAAATGTAAGGTGGAAGTAAAGGAATTTGGTATTATTGGGAAAATTGTTATTAGCAATGATTTAGTTTAAAGTAATTAGGATTGTAAGGTAATTTTTATTAATTTAATGTATGTGCTCATTTATATTTTAAGTAGTGTTTTTGAATTTAATTATATTTTAATTAAATGATAGTTATTTTGTGAATTTTATGTTTGTAGGAATTTGGTATACGTTTAAGTTGAAGTAAACGTGCGTGGAAATAATTTAAATATTTGATACTAAGTATTTGTAATGCTTGCGGTATGAATTCGTTGGTGACGTGTATAATGTAATAGATGATTTAGAAGTAAAAGTTTTTGGATATTTTATTTATTTTATATGTGGAAATGTTCATATTTGGAAAGGGTAAATACTTTTTCGCGATCAGGTAATTTCATATATGTTCTTTTTACCGGGTTTAAAGATTGAGAAAATTGTCATGTATTTTCGTGAAATTTTTCTAATTTATGAGAAAAAAGCAGTGTACATGGATATAGTAAAGAGTGTGCGCAATGCCATTTTTGTGCAATTCTGGGATGTTTTTTAAGTAAAAATAAGTCGACGTGTACATGGTTTAGTGATATTTTAATTAAATGATAGTTATTTTGTGAATTTTATGTTTGTAGGAATTTGGTATACGTTTAAGTTGAAGTAAACGTGCATGGAAATAATTTAAATATTTGATACTAAGTATTTGTAATGCTTGCGGTATGAATTCGTTGGTGACGTGTATAATGTAATAGATGATTTAGAGGTAAAAGTTTTTGGATATTTTATTTATTTTATATGTGGAAATGTTCATATTTGGAAAGGGTAAATACTTTTTCGCGATCAGGTAATTTCAAATATGTTCTTTTTACCAGGTTTAAAGATTGAGAAAATTGTCATGTATTTTCGTGACATTTTTCTGATTTATGAGAAAAAAGCAGTGTACATGGATATAGTGAAGAGTGTGCACAATGCCATTTTTGTGCAATTCTGGGATGTTTTTTTAAGTAAAAATAAGTCGGCGTGTACATGGTTTATGTGTATGTGTTATTTTGAAAAACGTGCAAGGAGTATGGTATTGTGCACTTTTTCCCAATTTTGCAGTGAATATTTGTCATGATTAAGCAGTTTTGTTAGATAAAATTTCTAGCATAAGTGTAATTCGGCTAGTAGATTGTTGGAAGAAGTGTTCAGTAGATAAAAAGAAAAGAAACATGTCTTTACTTTGTGAAGACAAAATGGCGGCGGGAAAAAAAATAGAGGGTTGCTGTAGGAGAGTTGGTCGTCAAATTTTCGCGAAAAAAACGCCAAGTTACCATAATGTAAAGATCAACCAGCACTTTTGTTCCATAAAAGTGCAAAGCATAAGCATAATTCGGCTAGCAGATTGTTGGAAAAAAATGTTGGAAATGTTGAGTAAATGGCTCTGCAAATGACCTTGTACCGTTTCATATTAATTCTCAATATCCATATTATTAAAGAGATGAAATTAGCATCTTCAGTACATTTAAATACATATTATTAATAGCAGAGATCTTGGTTAATCTTTGGATTATGGTAACTTGGTGATTTTTTGGCGAAAATTTGGCGACCAACCCTGCTACAGCAACCTGCTAGTTTTTTTTTGGACGCCATTTTGTTTTCACGAAGTAAAGGCTTTTTTTTTTTTACTCGACATTTTTTTCCAACAATCTGCTAGCCGAATTACACTTATGCTAGAACTTTTATGGAACAAAAGTGCTTAATCATGACATAAATTAGGTACGAAATTGGGAGAAAATGCAGAATCGCCCACTTCTTGCCACGTTTTTAAGAATTGGACATACACGGTATCCATGTACACTTCGACCTATTTTCACTTAAAAAAAATCCCAGAATTGCACAAAAATGGCATTGTGCACACTCTTGACTTTATCCATGTACACTGCTAAAGTCCTAGCTAGTAACCTTTATCACCTTACCAAAATGTCACCAAACTACCTGTTACCATATTCCAAAGATTAGCAGAAATCTTCCAATAAATCTGAAGTTCGAAAATGCAGAGAAAATTTAATGAGAAAGAAATTGAAAAAAAAAAAAAAAATGATTCCTTATTTCTTTATCATTGTTAAAACATTAGCAAATTAGGCACTGAAGAAAAGACTAGTGGAAACATTGATTTGTTTATTGCGGGGGGGGGAAAGAGTTGAAGAGAAACAAAATCAATGTAAATTAGCTAATAATATCTTGAAAATTTTCAAATTGAAAAGGTGTATAAATTATTTCAAATTAAAAAGGTTGTTGTGTATTATTGCTATGAAACACGATTTATTTTCTAATTATAGTAATATTTCAGAATCAATATCATAAATTGCATACGTTAGTTATTGGTATTTTAAAGTGTAAAATGTTCTTAGGGTGAATCTTTAGATTATGATAACTTGGCGATTTTTTGGCGAAAATTTGGTGTCAGCAACCTGCTAGTTTTGTTTTGGATGCCATTTTGGTTTCACGAAGTAAAGGCATGTTTTTTTTTTTTTTTTTTTTTTTTTTTTTACTCAACATTTTTTCCAACAATCTACTAGCCGAATTACGCTTATACTAGAACTTTTATGGAACAAAAATGCTTAATCATGACGAAGATTAGGTGCGAAATTGGGAGAAAGTGCAGAATCGCAAACTGCTTGCCGCGTTTTTAAGAATTGCACATACACGGTACTCATGTACACATCGACCTATTTTCACTTGAAAAAACATCCCAGAATTGCACAAAAACGGCATTGCGCACACTCTTGACTTTATCTATGTACACATTGACCTATTTTCAGTTAAAAAGTCAAAGAAACTTGACAAAAATCCAGTTCTTCTTACTCTTGTAAAAAGCGCCAAACAAGTAAGTGGGCGATTCTGCACTTTAGCAGCGAAATTGTTTCTAAGTGCTTATTAGCTAAAATCAAGATCGGAATTTTCCGGAAAATGTCACATGACATGTCTCATGATCTCTCATTTCTCTGAGACAAAATAATTTGTGATTCGAACTGTGTACTTCTCAAATTATTGCTAAAGTCCTAGCTAGTAACCTTTATCACTTTACCAAAATGTCGCCAAACTACCTGTTACCATACTCTAAAGATTAGCCCACAGTTTCATTAAACTTTTAACTTTACATCACGCCACCCAGACGGGAAAGTGGTTAATGATTCTGAATGCCGTAACGAGGAGTCCAGATTCGGATCCCGGAGAAGACATGGATGTAAATTGTTCATCCCTTCATAACGGACAACAGTGGCTCCCTTATTAGGCACCTCCATAATAAAGTGACCACCGCTTTCAGTGAAACACATTATCGAAGTCCAATGTCCCCTTCTTCAACTTCAACTACTACTATATGTCGAGAATGTTGCACATTTGTGTGGTTTCTCTGGCTCTTTGAGGAGTAGTGTCACTTAGGAACAATCGCTTGAAGAAGTCATGATCGAGGCGTCTCCACTGGGAATGCTGCGCATTTCGGTAACTTATCCGAAATTCATATCTAAGTTAAGTTCAAGCCCAAGTGTCGGGTTTTATTATACACTCCAAGACGCAGTTCTGTTAAACCTTATCTGAATAATAAAGGGTTAAGACACAATAACACGCCGAACAAATACTAATTCAGAAGTCAAACAACAAAAATCTGCGTTATATTTACAAATTTTCACAGGACTAGTTTCGATGGTTTTACCGAACCACCATCGTCAGCTGCAAAAGTGCAAATGAACGAGATAGTATATAATAATCAGATAAGATAAGAAAGCTTGGACAGAAAATAAGCTAGTGGCGCCATCTGTTGACGAAACCAGAACTAAAACATAATTTCTTTAAAGGCCGAAGACAAAGATGGATTGGAATTAGGATCGTTAACTAAAACAGAAAGATTTTTTTTGAACGTGAAATGCCTCTAGAAAATCCAGTTCTCCAATGGAAGATGTTTTTTGAATAATTTTGGCAGCAGAAAAACTGAAAGTGTGATTTTCGGACCAACAATGTTGGGCAACAGAATAAATATTACAAGCAAACTGAGGGATTAGCCATGGGCAGCCCCCTCAGTCCCGTCCTGGTTGATATCTACATGCATTATTACGAATCAAATTGTTTGAAACTTTAAACTTTCCGGTATGGTTCCATTACGTAGACGATACTTTTACCCTATCTGTGATTTGAACTGTGTACTTCTCAGATTATTGGTAAAGTCTCTAGCTAGTAACCTTTATCGCCTTACCAAAATTTCGCCTAACTACTTGTTACCATATTCTAAAGATTAGTCATTCTTCGATTTTGATTTGAATAATGTTTTTCAATGGATTATTTTTAAGAAATAAAACAAAATTAATAGTGACCAGTAAATCTTTAATGACTGAGAGTATCTTACTGTGTATATATGTATTTGTGACTGATTGCATAATTGCTTAACTTTAGAAATTATCTCCACGTATTAAGGTGAGTTAACTTTCCTTCATCCGTACTGTGCATGTAAAATGCAATACAATAAAAAATTTACATAAAATTTTATTCCTTATAACTAATGATACTTAAAATAATATAAAACAGCTTACCACCTCTGGTACTTCAGTGGCTTATTGGAACTTTATATTAAATATTGTATATTAACTGAATTTTAACTCCAGCAATTCTCTTGGAAGCTACGACATAAACTGGGTTTGACAGATAAAGCACAACTAACTTTCAACTCATACCAATCTTGCCAATATCAAGGCATTCATATCATATCTGATCAGCATCTCTTTCTCTTAGCAAGTAGCTGCAGTGACAACAGCTAAACTTCTGTTACGATTGGTGCTGGTTATGACATTACTTCTCATTTTAACACATGTCACTTGACATAAAATTTGTATAAACCTCTGGACTGAGCAAGTACCTGGTTAAATGAGGCATGAAAGAAAGAATCAACATAAAATTAACTGTTAGCAAAACTTAGGTGTAACTAATCTTCTTTAAGTGTAAAATATAAATAATATAAGTGCAAATTTTGGAGGAAATTTGTAATTTAATGCTAATTACCTGATAAATCTTACAATGTTGATTTTATTCTTGAATTTGTTATATTAAATATTAGATTATATTCAGTAATAATGCATCCTACTTACAGATTTATTTTATTTTTAGAATGGCATTACAAAAGTGAAGTTTGGGTATATATATATAATTGCTTTAATTTATTCAATTCCCTTTGCTGATAGGTCCATCATAAGAGTTTCATTAATGGCCTTTAAAGGTACTTAATTTTAATGTGCAGAAATGTGTACGAACCTTACATTAAATAATAAGTAAACTTTTTGCCAGAGGTCACTTCTATTTTGTTAAATGTGTGAAATAATGTAAACTTAGGGCCAAACGGTCCATTCCATAAACTTTGCTAAGTAAAGTAATTTGTGATATATATATATTTAATTCTGCATTATGCTTTGCTGTATGTTGTGAAGTTGCATCGATTTAATAGCTATTTAGTTAACTTGTAGTGGCATTCTTCTTCTGAATTCTCTTACAGCCGGACGTTCCATGCACGCGTCAGTAAAGATCACATTCAGAGGATGGATGATGCATATACGCATTTTATGGTGGAACGTTTTTCTGAAGGCCACTAGATGGCATCCTGTGTCCATTACTTATGAAATGAATACAGTTTTAGGTTCCTGACCTTGAGTTTGATATATTCTGCTTGACTTTGGTATTTTACTCATCAGCTGAGAGGTGGGCTCTTTAAATCGCTGCGTGCTAATGAAAACGTTCTTGTATCTGATTTATATCCAATTCCTTTTTTTATTCTATTTTTCCCTCTACTATGTACGGTCTTTTAGGATTACTGTGCGGAGTTTTTTTTACGTTTTGCATTGCCTTCAGATATAGTGAACCATTTAATAATGCAAATGAGAGTACTGATTCATTTTCTAAAGAGTTAAAAAGTGATACTTCTCTGTGCTTCGAGATTTACCACACTCGTTTTCATTTTAAATTTTGTTACTTCTTACTGTAAATGGTTTTTATTGTGTTCTTTTTACTAATTTTAAACTTTATTGATGGATTTTATCAATTAAAACTTTGGAATAATTTGAATAGCGCTTCCAAAAATTATTTTAGAAGATAAGCAATTTTTTAAGTATATTTTCATGTAAAATAAAGAAAAAAATGTTTATGACTAATTTAAACATATATAAGAGCTCAAGTAATAATCTAAAATGATGCCAAAAATTATGATGCTAGAAGCGAAACTTTTGTTTTTTTTATTTTTGTTATAAAATTAGGCTTAGCGATGCAAAACCTCCATACTGTACGGTGACCGCCTTCGATTCTCTTCCGTCCCGCACGAGCGTCTTAAACAAAGGTGCGCCGTTGCGAAAAGGTTAAAGCTTGCAAGGCCTTCACCTGATATAAATTGTCTAAATGCTATTTTGTCCATAGTTACACTGTTCCAATTAGCTGAGCAAACCTAATTGCGTTGATAATTTTCCCGTGCATTAACATTTCCTCTTTATTCGTATTTTATAAATTTAAGGATGAAGTCATATACAGAAGGTGCTGGTTCAAATGCCAGGCAATATCAGCTATAATAATAGGTGTAGAATAATCTCCTTCATTTTCTTATCTATTATTATGCAGCAAGGAGTTCCATTTTATTTCTCCTTCAAGGTGCAGTCTTGATCTCCACCACGAACTAATAATAGCTGTAGAATCCAAAGCTGAGCTTTCAGCTTTCGTTAACTTTTGAACTATCATAAGAGTTTTCCTTAAGAAATTATCTTTGTAAATGTTCTTCGTTATCACAGCTCCAACACTTTATTTCATTATCACGTTTCTTTTGAGTTGGAGGCACATAGCAATTTTCTGTAAATGTCCTTCTCTATTACAATTCCACCATTTTAATTTATTATTTTTATTTTTCCATTTTGCATTGGGTGTTTCCAGCATCTCTAATTGCTTAATCAACTCTAGCACCATGCCTTCCAAGATGTCAACATGCTTTACACTCAGAGGATCTTTTTTACTGGTGTTTTCTGCAGTCGCCACTTTATTTGTATGCAATAAAACATTCTAAATCTGTATCATCAGCTTTTCAGAGTGCTTGTTACGTGACTGGTAACTAATAGCATTCGCAAAATATAAGAGACTCTTATGTGTCTAATTTCCAGGCCACAGTCTGGAAATGTTAGATGTCTTAATTTTTTAGTGTTGGTCGGCTATTCTCAGAGGGTCTCTCCTGTTTACTGTTGTTGGGTCTTAAGTTGCTGTTGGTAGTAATCTTTGAGAAATATTTCTCCAAACTAGCACATGAAATAACACGAGTGAATATTTCAAGGATTTGGGCTGGAAGCATCTGTAAGATATCAGCCTCTTCTCATAAGGATGTGCCCAAATTTAAGGCTTTGACAGGGTCCCACAGATTTGCTTGTGAATTCATTTCAAATTATATTCTGTGTATATTTCTTGATGTCTTCCCATCCCATGGCAAGAGCTTAGTTATGATAAGATAACTAAACCAGGATATTAAACAAAGTAGGTTGAGTTGGGGTGAAACTATTGCTAAAACCTTCTAGTCTAATCTTAGAATTTCCTTCTTGTATGTCATTCAGAAATTTCTGTATTGATGTTGACAATTTGTTCATATTATTTAGAGAAGATTAACATCATTTTTAACTTCACTTGCAATCCTTATCTCTTTCTCAAGTTTCTGTTTCGTAGCTGAATATGAACCAGTTCTCCTCGGAAAGTCCTCCACAAAGGCATCCCTCCTCTTAATGAGAAGATCCTCATGGCTTTGCCATATTCGATTAACTAACTTTTCTCTTCTGTGTCGGCTACTTTCTAGTTCACAGCATTCCTAATATATCCTTTAACCGCAGTGATATTCTCTTTAATTTCGGTAGCATTTTTTTGCGACATTTGCATCAGTGTTATTGTTCATTTTAGTGGTATTTGCATTAATGAAGAGTTCTTCAAGTTGGCAACATTTATATCTATCAAGCTTTTCGTCTCGGTAGTCTTAGTTGCTGCTTTTTCTCAGTTAGCAGCAATAACATCTAGTTTGATTTTCAGTTGCTTTTCCATCTTTTGATTATTAGCATTCAAAGAGAATCACGTTGACAACAGTTTGTGTCAGCTGCAAATGCATTGATACTTCTTTAAATTAGGGGTTAGTACTGCTCTCCTAGGGGTTTATGAAATTTTAAATAGGTTAATGATCAAGAGTCAGTTGGGGTTCGATAGGAGAATATGCTCTGGCGACTGTTAGCATAATAAAAATCCCATAGATTGCTTAAATTAATAATTATTTCTGTATTGATATAAATGTATATGATACCAAGTCAATTCTTATTCAGAGCCTATGTTGAAAGCCTAAGTTTTGGAATTTAAAAATCATCTGAGAGAAATTGCCCAGGATAAAAGTTTTACCAGATCAACATTAACTTTTCCTTCTTTTCATCAGGTCAAGTCAGTTTTTATGAAATCAGTAAATATGTTATACAAAACAAGAAAGAAACTGTATTTTTGAATGAGGTGACTTAAGAATTAAGCTAAGTATTATTTTATGCGAAGTATTAAAAAAATTGCCTCCATATATATCCAGTGCAACAATCACATTAATTGAAATCAAACGTTTGTGCAAGTCGTCTGTGATTATCTTTCAGAAAGCATGTTTCTATTTGTAAAATTGGACAACTTGAAATTGTACTTCACTTGAAGAATATAAAGGTCTGATTACTCTAGTGTGGTTTTGAGCCCAAGAAACATATATCAATTTGATGGCTTTGCTAAAGCAAAAAATTTGTGCTCACTATATTTGTCTCTCTCCAACCTGTATACATAGGTAAGAGAGGTTGTGTTTTTGGTCCAAATATTCAGTAGTGAGTTTTCAGTGAATATGCATGAATTAAGGTCCCCACAATATGTTTTTATTATTTTTACAGTCATTTCTGTATGTGCATGATGTTTTATTTTAAACCACATAAACTTTTGTATCAACCTTCCAAAAAGTTCCATTTTCCATACTTAAATTTTCTTCATTCATATAAATCTGTTCTTTGGATCTGCTCGTTATGATCTGTACTTAGGAGAACTGCCTTATTTGCTGCTAGTGATGCAGGTGCACTCAGATGACATGCATTGCTTTATTAAAGGTAATATTACTGTCTCAGGTTTAAGATCTTTTTTGAAGATTAAAAGTATTTGGGTAAAATTGGACAGCTTGAAGTAGTACTTTATTTGAAGCTTATAAGTACCTGTTTACACTAGCAGGACTTGAGCTCAAAAAGTGCAATATGATCAGTGCTATATTTTCAAATAAAAGCGTGAGAACAGATGTGTACATGAACAAGAACAGTTGTCATTTTCCATTATGTAGAATAATAAAAAGCAAATAGTTAACATTGAGCTATGCAGTTAGTAATCTAAGTAAACATATTAGATTTTGTTTACAAACAGCCAACCAATTTAAATAGCATTGAGCTTTAAGTAAAGTATCACTTGATACTGTCCTTAAAGTTCATTATTATTATTAAAACATGAAATTGGTGGGAGGTCATTAGTTGTCCACCTCAATTTTTTTTTAAAGCTGTTCTTTTTATCTGAAGTCATTATATGGCTTTGGCTGTTAATAAAATTCCAAGTTCAGCATTTTTGTTACTTCCCCTCCTAAACTCGCATCTTTCTATTAATGTACTCCATTTGGGGAAGAGGCGTTTTAATTT
Source organism: Stegodyphus dumicola (assembly GCF_044657685.1). Taxonomy (NCBI): domain Eukaryota; kingdom Metazoa; phylum Arthropoda; class Arachnida; order Araneae; family Eresidae; genus Stegodyphus; species Stegodyphus dumicola. Next base: position 233,420,257 of record NC_140772.1, on the reverse strand, counting down.
TTATACATTAGTATATTTTTTAGAGTGTAGCTGAGACGTTTCAGTTTAATTAGATTTACTTTAAAAAGGTAAAGTTTCAAGGTTCTAATTTAGTTTCAGATTTTACTTGAAAGATGTCTTTAATCCATAGTAATGAAATACCTAAATTTTGCTGTAGAAGAGAAAAAAGTGTGTACAGGATATATTTTTGGGGAAGGGAGATTTTGCACTATAAAAGTATGCTTTATAGTGCAAAAATGGGTTAATGTTTGGATTATGGTAACTTGGCGAAAATTTGGCGACCAACTCTGCTACAGCAACCCTCTATTTTTTTTCGCCGCCATTTTGTCTTCACAAAGTAAAGACATGTTTCTTTTCTTTTTATTTACTCAACACTTTTTCCAATAATCTGCTAGCCGAATTACACTTACGCTAGAAATTTTATGGAATAAAACTGCTTAATCATGACAAATATTAACTGCAAAATTGGGAAAAAGTGCAGAATCGCAAACTCCTTGCCGCGTTTCTCAGAATCGCACATACGCAGTAACCATGTACACGTCTGACTTATTTTTACTTAAAAAAAATCCCAGAACTACACAAAAATGGCATTGTGCACACTCTTGATTTTATCCATCTACACTGCTATTTTCTCATAGATTACAAAATTTGCACGAAAATGCAGGAAAATTATGGGAATCTTTAAACTCTGTAAAAAGGACATACATGAAATTACCTGATCGCGAAAAAGTATATACCCTTTCCAAGGATGAACATTTCCTCGTATAAAATAAATAAAATATCCAAAAACTTTTACCTCTGAATTATATATTATAAACGTCACCAATGAATTTATAACGCAAACATTAAAAATGGTTGCAAATAATTAGTGTCAAATATTTAAATTATTTCCATGCACGTTTACTTCCACTGAAACGTATACCAAATTGCTACAAACATATAATTCACAAAATAACTATCATTTAATTAAAATTTAATTAAATTAAAAAACACTACTTAAAATATAAATAAGCACATACATTAAATTAATAAAAATTAGCTTACAATCCTAATTACTTTAAACTAAATCATTACTAATAACAATTTTCCAATAATACCATATTAATTTATTTACTCCTTACATTTAGAACAATGCATAAAAATAATATACTCAAATAATTAAAAATACTAACTTATCTTCTTCAGAATCTCAATCCTATTCGTATTTGTGCCTGTTTCAGGATCTTTAAAATGATACTTATGGTTAACACCAAGATGTTGAAAACCTTCATCCTCCAAAGAGTCATATGACTTCCAGCAATCAAATATTATTATTGTACCAGGTAGAATATACTGCTTAATAAAACTTAATAAGCAATGTTTATTTCTATCTCGCACAACCTTAAAAAAACACTTATTACTACCCCTTTCAATCCAACTAAATACCCATTTCGAATTCACTTTAGATAGCGCCACGCGATCCAAAAATTAATCAACACTCTTTCACACAACACACAATGAAGCTTAATACAAAATACTATAGTACTGCAGATATTTTTCCAAATTTCCCCCCTTTTCCGATTAAAGAACTGTAATTCGTCCATTAATGTCACAGGACATATGATATCTCATGATCTCTCATTTCCCTCACACAAAATAATGCGTAATCGGAACTGAGTACTTCTCACATTATTCCCAAAGTCCTAGGTAGTAACCTTAATCGCCTACCAAAATGTCGCCAAACTATCTGTTACCATATTCCAAAGATTAGCTCAAAAATGATGTATAACTTAAATAGCTTGGAAATTTGTTTTTAAAATAACATATGCTTAAGAGATTTTTAAAATTATGGCTGCTTCTAGGTTTCTTGACAAATGCATAAAAATCCAGTGAAAAGTTTCTGTATCAGTGCAAACTAGAAACATCATTGAATTATAGAGTCCTATCTGTTGTCAATATTTAAAAAGAATGGTTCCATAAGATCTTGTTTGAATTATAGAAGTCAGAATGTTGATGACTAACTCCTTGCCTATGATTGATGCTAAGTTAGATTATAAATAATACAGTACATTAAATAAAATATTACAGTACAAAGGTCCAAGATCTGTATTCATTAGGGCTCAGATGATTTCGGATTTGAGATTTTTTTTTAATATTAGATAGTCTATTTAAATCTAGTAAGATGGCATGTAAAAATTATAAAATTGAAAATATAAAATAGAGATTTATGAAATAATGATACATTTTCTGACCTTAAGAATCAAAATTTACAAAAAGAAAGCTCGGTTTTTATCCGTGTGCTTTATTAACATTTCTTTCATTGTAAGTGGTTAAATGTTCTTCATTTGTAATGGTAATATTTTCTCATTAACTCTATTGCTAGACATAATTTCCACTGCAGTTGTAAAGCTCAGTTGTTCAAAATTCCATGAAAGCTGTGTTGAGAATTCCCACTAAATTGGCAGTGGAAATTTTTTCTTTGTGAACACCCTCTCTCTCAGTTTCTTCACCATTAGTAGCAATATTTTCGGTGCTACTTTGGTAGACGGATGCACGGATTTTGGCGAGCAATACGACTTATGATAAACCCATTGCTGGACAAGTTATTTATGGTAACCGATACGTTCTTGTCATTTTATTTAAAAAATAATGTGTTTTATTATGCATAAATGAAGTGTTTTAAATATTATTTATGGCTTCTAAATATTAAAAATCAATTTAATTTTGCATCTTTATTTCAAATAACAATTTTGTTGTTTATAATATTTTATATAATTTTATGTTGTGGATGATGTAATCAATGACATCACCTTACTTAACAAGTAATTGGTTTTATTAATATGTATAAATTTAATCTAATGTTTTAAACATTTTTTATGGCTGTTAAATATTAAAATAAATTAAATTTTGCATTTTTTAAAAAATGATTTTATTATGAATGATTATTTAAATAATTTTAATTCTATGCATGTTGTAATCAGCTCCCTGATTGGTTGCTGAATATTTGTGCATTACCGCGCTATTTTAAAATTTTATTATTCAACTCTTCGAATTCCTCAGATTTAAGGATACAGCTTAGTTTTACAGCTATTTTAGCTTAGTTTATTTCGTCTGTTATACATTAAACGCGCATGCGTGGACGCATTATGTGTTGACACATGTGCAGAAAGTTTGTACCTTTGAGGTCCGGATTATAGATCTTTCCGGATTATGGACGTCCGGATTAAAGACTTTTTACTGTACTAGATTTTGCTGTGTGTTAGTTGGTTGCTAATTGTGATATGAAAATCTTCAAATTTGTAGCTGTCATAAAGCTTAACTAGCATCATGAGGCGGGTAATTAAAGGCATGCTGTTCTGCTAAATTTTGTCTTGCTTCTTTTGCATGCTGATGAAATTGAGTCTGAATTATATTAGTTTAGTTAATTATTATACTTATGACTATTTCTTTCATGTGCTTAAAGATTTTCTGAGTCCTGAATAAATAAATTCCCCCATAAGGCTTGTTGAGAGCCAGTGGTAGACATTTTGCATCCTAGTGTAGTCTCTGCAGGTTAGAAATTCTGCTGCCAAGTGCCTTCCTAAATTCTAAAAATTTTGCCATCCTTTAATTCTGTTGTTTAGTGCATCTCTAAATTCTAAAAATACTGTCTTCCTTAAATTTTGCTGCATGTTGTGGAAACACTCTGTCCCTGATCATGGGCTTAACTAAATAACAAGTTAGTGTTCACTTCAAACAGTGCTAAAATGTAATCTTTTTGCTTATGAGTATCAGTCTATTTTTTTTGTATATGGAAAGACATTTATGTTAAATTTCTCCTAGTCGACATACTCAACAATTCGCAACAGAGTTAGCTAAAGTCAGTAATCATCACCAAACTTAATGTCAAGATAAATGGTTACCGTTTATGGTTACTGTTTGGTATTAAATTACTAATATTAAAATTTTTTAACATGAAAATTTTAAACATTGCAGAACGAGTCATTTCTCAAGCTGCAACGTGCTGATAGTGATACGGTGATGAAAAGAAAAAATTATAAATAATTATTCGCCATGTTGTCCTCATTGCTGAAGTGATGAAATAAGAAATGAGTCTAACCAAAATGGGACTTTTCATATCTTTTATTATGAAAAAATGCTATACTGTTATAGGGAATGAATTTTATTTCTTTTCCTGAAAGAAATAATTTTCATAGAAAAAGAAAGAATAATTTTCATAAAAAAAGGAAGAAAAATTAAGAAAGAAATATTTTCTTTCTAATTTCTTACTTAAGGAAATATTTTCAAATATTAGCGGTAAAGTAAATTGCATAAAAACAGTTTTAATATAAGCATGGGGGAAAAAAACTTAGTTTGCTATTAGATTGTAATGCAAATTAATCATATTATAAATTTAAGTGATTAAAATTGTTTATTTCTAAAAAGATTTGAAGTAAGCTTAATTCATTTACTCTTATCTATTTACCGTTGCTTTCATGGTATCCCACATCACTCTAAGCCCTAAATTCCTGTGTTAACTTTCCCCTTAAAAAACGGGATTTTCCTTCACATAACGCAGCAGAATGTTGGTCATAATACTGTTTTGTGCCATTTTTTTTTTAACTACAAATGCAACGTGTTCCGAACAGGTTTAGGCCGAAGCACACAATGTTGTAGAGGTTGCATCGTTTTCTGTGTGAAAACGGGTCATTTGAAGCCACCTACTAGGAGTGGAAGAAGAAGTGCACAACAACCTTGCATTGAAGAATCTATCTTGAATGTTGTGCATAAATCACCTCAGACAAGTACAAGAGCTATTGCACGTCGTCTGCAGCTGAGTCATTCCACCGTTTGTAGAGTATTGCATGAAAATGGTTTGCACCTATACCATTTGCAGAGAGTCCAAGCCTTGCAAGAGACAGATTCTTCGAGTTCATTTCTGTCATTGGTTCTGTCATTGGCAGTGTGCGGCGCAGGCAGATTTCCCATCAGAAGTGCTATTCACAGACGAGGCAACTTTCTCAGAGGATGGCATCTTCAATAGCCACACCATGCATGTGTGGGCAACTCATAATCCACATGGCACACGTCCACGTGCATTCCAGACCTGCTTCTCTGAGAATATGTGGGCGGGTATTGTTAACGAATACCTCATAGGCCCATACTTCTTACCTGCACGTACAAATGACTTATGTTATCATATTTTTCTGCAAGAGGTGCTATCGGAATTGCTGCAGCATGTTCCGGCTGTCGTTCGTGATCGTATGGGGTTCCAGCATGATGGTGCACCAGCACATAACTACGTGAGGGTCCGCAATTAATTGGATGAGACATTTCCAGGTCGATGGATTGGCTGTGGTGTACCCGTTCGATGGCCACTCCGTTCTCCAGATTTATCCAGCTTGGATTTTTTTATGGGGTCATCATCTCAAGAGCATCATTTACGAGACTCCCGTTGACTCACTGGAGGACCTCGTTGTATGACTATCCATTGCAGCTGCAAGTGTGCGCGAAATGCCTATCGTTTTTCAAAATGTTCATCAATTCCCTTCTGCGACATTACCAAGCATGTGTTACTGCTGGTGGTCGCTATTTTGAACATTTATTGTCAATACTGTGTTGCTACAAAGAAGCACTTTGCGTTGATTTTGTACATAAACACATTTTCCTCTTGTGTTTTTTTTTTTTTTTTTCGTTCCTGCCGTAACCTGTCACTTTAGACCCTACATTCCTATAAAAAAATTCATCTTTTAGTACACTCCACCTCCTTTCACATGCTTTCACATTTTATATTCAGAATAGTAAAATGGTTTAAATAAATAGTTATAATAGTAATAGATTTCTTGTAAACTGTTTATTCCTCAGGTAAATTTCAATTTTCATATGTAAGCATTAAAATTAACAAATTAAAACATGGAAGTGCTTATGTGGACGTGTACAAGATATAATAAATTTAAGTTATTAGAAGTTAATTTAACAGTAGATTTGTTTGTGGAAATTGTGGTTCATAACTTTTATTTGCCTTGATAAGATTATTAAATTGCTGTCTTTTAATTTTTGGCTTGTATGATAGTTATTTGCTTAAACTGCTGTTTGTCATTTTGCACCTAGCTGTTGAACAAGTACCCAAATTTTTTGGGCATTGCATTTGGCATTAGTTACATAACATATTTAGTAATAAACTAGGAAATTTCCTTGTTTTTTGAAACATTTTGTATTTGTGTATCTCATATTTAATCTAGAATTGTTTATGCTTTTTAAATCTCAATAATTCTAAAATAGAATGATTAATAAAGCTGCTTTTATTTATAGGTAAAATTTTTGCTGTGTAAAGGGTTAGAGAGATATCTATTTCTGTGGCTTTGACTTCTCATTATTCATTAGAACAATGAATGCAACTATTGCTGCTGGTATCAACTGTAGTTCTATAAATGAGCAGGTTTGTTTATGTTAATAATTTTAAAGTTGTAAACAAGCATTATCAACTGAAATTCGTTTCAGTCAGATTGCTCATATTGTATTGTCACCATGATGTCAGCCTAAGATAATACATAAAGCTCTTCCTAAAAAAGTTATGTAAAATTTTTGTTTAAACAATGTGTAAACACTTATTACATTGCTTTAATTTTAAATTAAAGATGAAAATAAATGTAAAAGTAAATTTTATGCAAAACAAAATGATGAATTTTAGGAAAAAAGTTTAACAGAAATTTTTATGCAATTTTTGATATTGCATTTTTTCCCAGAGAATTTATATCTGACAACGTTTAAAAATATTAAAAAGCTGTACTATAATTACATTTTTAAAGTTGTTATTCAGATATTTTTTTTATGTAAATGCATCTGAGGGGGGGGGGAGAAATCAGAACACCTACTCTGAAGAGCCAAAACATTATAACCACCTACTCATTAATGTGTTGCATAACCTTTGCTTGCAAAACAGCTGCAGCTTCCCTTGGCATGGATACCTCAAGTTATTGGTAGAAGACTGGAGACAGGTTGTACCAAATATCTAAGCAATGGTCACCAAATATCTAAGCAAAAGTCAAGATATTCCAACAGGGTTGTGTTTGAGCTTTAAGCTGCTGTTCCATGACATCCAAGATGTGCTCTATTGGTTTAGATCTGGTGAGTTAGGTGGCCAGGAAATTAATTGGAATTCATCCTTATGCTCCTTGAATCACTCCAACATAATTTGAGCTTTGTGACTTTCAGCATTGTCTAGCTGGAAGTTTCCATTTCTAGTTGGGAAGACAGACGCATGTAAGGGTACAGCTGATCCGGAATTATGTTCAGATAGTCTGCAGCTTTCATGATCTGTTCTATCATAGCTAAGGGCCCCAGAACTGTCTATGAGAACAACCTCCAAAGCATAATATCGCTATACTCCAAAGCATATACCTGTGTATGACCTGCTAATACAGGGCGAGGAGCAACTGTTTGCCTCAAAGATGGTGTGCCATGACATGACCATCGACATGATGATTCAGAAATTTTCTTTCTTCCAACCAGGCAACTATCTTCCATGTATCTGTGGTCCAGTCTCGATGTTCATGTGCCCACTCTAGGCGCAGTTGACAATAGTGCTTGGTCAACAGAAAGACATGAGTGGGACGTCTGCTGCACAGTCCCATACCCAACACTCTCCACTGAACTGTATGTTCTAAACCATAGATGTGTGTATATATATTTATTTTTATCATATTTGAAAACACTGTTCAATATAAGTAAAATAAAAGAAAGTTTCCTCTCTGCTTAAATTTTCATCAGGAAAAAATTTAAAGAAAATTATAAAATTGAATGAAATTAACCACAAAACATGAGATAAAATTTAAAACAGTATATAAAATGTGTATCAAGTTGATTTGCTTCAGAATCTTGCTATAACTAGCTTTCAATGTCCATTATTAAAGTACAAGTCAAACTTATCAACATGTAGATTTTTATAAGTTGTGCCACCACATAATGTGAAAAACTTCCTGGTTTTTCATATATCAAGCTTAGCTGGTTCTTTATTTTGAATGTAATGAAGTATGTCATTTGTGCCTAAGAAATCTATGCAAAAAATTATATTGCTTTTATGAATTTTTAAATTCCATCTTTACAGTTAATGCAATTTATCATATTATTGTTCCATGATATGCCGAAATTAACTGTCAAAATAAGTGTGTGATATTAGATGCATTAAATTGAATGTTTATGTATTCTTCTCTCCCTCCCAGGTGGCCAATGGCTCTAGATCATCAATATTAGCTTCTAATGTTGATTTTTCTGTAACTGGAAACAAAAGTAGCTTCTGTCAACAAGGGAAGTACTTTTATAAAGCAGGTGGCAGAGAAGAGCATTTTAATGGACAGAAAAAGACTAAAAGTATTGTTGATCAAAATAAAAATACTTTAGGTAAGTAAATTTAAGTTTAGGATGCTACCTGCATGTATATAACCAGACAAGTAATGATTATTTTATGTATTTGTGTTTGAAATTTATTTGATGAATACAGCCAGATAAGGTAACGAAATAAAGTCTAACCTGTAGACATAACAGTTGTGAAAGCATTTAATATTTTATATAAAATATTTTGCACTTGATCTCGTTTTTGCCTGTTATTTTTTATATGGTTCCACTGTTTATCTGCTTCATGTCAAGAAACATTTTGTATCTATCTTAAATCTGTATCATCTAAATATTAAATTTATCATTTTTAAGTATTTTGTAATACGTACTTAAATTTTCAACTTAAGAGTGTTCATTGATCGGAGAAGGTACATACTTCTATAAATGAAGTAATTTTAACTTGACTGGTTTTTAACAGTATTTCTTCTGAAGGAAGGGAATTTCAGTCTTTTCAATTACTATCTTTGTTGCCCTTGTTTATGCAAGAGCAGTTTCGAGATAATACAGTACAAAGTCTTTAATCCAGACGTCCATAATCCAGAATGATCTATAATCCGAACCTCAAAGCTACAAACTTTCTGCGCATGCATAAACGCATTAATGCGTTCATGCATGTGCTTAATACATTTATGCATGCACATTTAATGTATAACGGACGGTATAAGCTAGGCTAAAATTATCTAATTATCTATTTCAGTTAATGTTGCAGATTGTTTTGTTCCTTAATCTTCTAATTGGATCTGGCTTATTATTTTTTCCAGACTGTTAGAGCAATTTTATAAAAAGTAAGCTTGAACTTTCGATTATGTCAAAAAGAGTTTCCAATTCTGGAGCTGCCAAAGGATCTACAAAGCGAAAGCATGTTTCGATAGTGAAGAAAGTGACAGAGAGGTTATTGAAAACGAAAAAATTTCGATTGACAAGTTAGTCTGTATTCTCGACACAGCAATTACAGGACCTTGAACAGTGGAACTTTGTAACTGAACAAATAGTTATGTCTGTTTATAGAATTAAAGAGAAAGTATTAGCACAAAAAACGAAGCAACTTAAACAACTTACATTGAAAGAAATGTTTAATAAAGTAAACAAATAATTATTAAGCTTTTTTTTTTTGTAAATTTTGATACCCTTTAGATCATAATTGCTCTTTATTTCATAAATTACAGTTTCATATTTTTAATTTTATAATTTCTGCATGCCATCTCACCAGATTTAAATTGATGATCTATAATCCGGAATCGCCGAAGTCCCGACGAGTCCGAATTAAAGGCTTTGTACTGTACTCATCAGATGTTCAGAGAACTGACTGTATCTTGGCATTTTTAATATCTACTGAGTATTTTATTATTTATGAGAGGTTTTACAATAAATGTTTCAGGACTGCTGCTAAGAGGTGCTTTTGTAAGTTTTGGTGCATAGTTGTTTAAAATAATTTCTCTTTCTCTCTCTCTCTTTTTTTTTAAAGGTGAAGTTTTAATTGCTTTACCAGATGTTCAAACCTGCTTCTGAAATTTTTTATAAAAATACTGTAAAGTTTGTAGTTATGGGTTTCTTGATATCTTCAGCATTCATGAAACTCATCCTTTCAATACATATTTCAGTTTGGGGAATAGAAGGAAGTTGGATGAGTCAAATAAGTGATGCCCATCATTCAAACTTATTATTCTGTAGCCTTAAGAACATCCTGATGCTTTGAGTTCTTCAAAATCTATTTGCTTATTTCACGACTGGCTGTCAGTTTGCTGTCATTCATCCATATAGTACCATCCATTCTCGCCATGGACTAAGGACAACAGTTCAAGTCAGTGCATCTTCTTTCACTGACAGCTGTACTTGGGCCAAAGTGCACTTGTTCTTCTCTATAACATCCTGCCAGTAATAGACTTTTCAATCACTTCCATCTTCCTCAAATGCCACAGCAATGCTCGTTGGATGGAATCCTTACCTCTAGTTTTTTTCCGGACTAAGGCCTACCTTCAAGTCCAACCTTCAGTGCACAGTGGCAGCATTTCTTTCAGCCATTGGCCCACCAACTTCAAATGCACCAGCTATTCTTGGGCCTTCATCCTCATACCCATACCAGAACCAGAACTCCTCATACCTTTGGTACTTGGAAGCGGGTGGAGGGCGTGGGCCATATACCTGCTTACCTTTGTTAGACAACAAATGTCCCTGCCTCCGTCACCTGTCACCTGGTTCTTGAGAGGGAGGAGTACTTCAGGGAATCGTTCTTGTTATCCCCATCAGATGGCAGCACTTGCAAGGACTTGAATTTATTCACAATTGTGAAAGTACATTCTGGGATTACAAAGTGTTCTGTTTGGACAATGTTATAAGGGCCAGCAAGTAATGTAGTGACTGTAGCTACAACACTTAATATTGTATATTCCTACCATAGCTTTTTGATAAGGTATTTAATATTGTTAACCTTGTTATCTGTGTACAAGATACTTGCCTCAAAATTGTTACACAACTTAAATATTTAGAACTCGCATTTGACCAAAAACTGAATTGGATATCTCATATTTTAGAAATCAAAAAACATGATAGTGCTGTTGCAATTAAACGTTAAATGCAAGGACAGCATTGGGGATTGAATCCACATATTCAAAAGGTCCTTTTTCATATCGTTATTGAAAAAAATGTTGCATATTGTGCAGCCATATAGGCATATCCAATGCAGAAGTGAATAATTATACATTTTCGGAGTATACAGAGACCATTTGCTTTAACTAAAGCTTTTCGAACAACATCTTCAAATGCAATAAATGTCATGGCCAGTTTAATATCACTCCATATCAGCACATAACTTGAAGCCACAATGCAGCAAGTAAAACTACTGCACCACTTAGCTGCTTTTAATGATATTCAATTCTCCTCATATGTTTTATTTGTCAAATACCAGTTACATTGGCCATTAGGCCATTGAACTCTTTGCTTGCCAATAGCGCTGAAACCTACAAGAAAAATTTGTCAGTGCTTCACACTGGTCCAAATGTTCCGCCGTCATTGGCCGTCCACTATTACATAAAAAAAAACACAGCGGCGAATCAGCTAGTCCAATGCGAAATAAATGATTCTGTAGACAGTCATGTCCCGTCAATTCAACAAGCGGCAAAGCTGTAGCAGATTTAGCGTAACTCAGGGTACACCACGAGGAGGCCTTCCACACTACACCTCTTCTCCTCATATGTTTATGAATGACAACCAAATCACCTAGGAACTCATCCATCAATACAAGGATTAGGGATTCGGGTCAAAACAAATAATAAATACCTTCTTCCTGCGACAGAATGCGAGATCTCTACTGATGGATCTAAATTAATGAGAATGTTGGACACTTCATAATGGCATCATAATTCACCAATGGAAGAGTCAACTTCACAAAAATAATAGTATATTCCAAGTCGAGGCGATGGCAATAAGTAAAGCTGTTTCGCACAGGCACTACACTATAAATTTATTATAGTTAATAAACTGAGGTTATTATAGTTAATAAACTGAGAAACAATGGACTGTATTGTATCTCACTTTTATTCTCATTAATTTACATCATTCATGGCCACTCGAAGCCACCAATTCTCTCCCATGCTCAAACTCACAATCTCATGTCACAAACTCCAAGAGCTCAAGGCGCATGCGTAGATGCTAGTAATGAAGTGCGCGCGCAGGCGCAACATACCGCCCGCCTTGACATGATGTAATCATTCAAAATTGTAAATATTACAATAAAAATTACACAGTGTGGCAATATGAAATACGGGTAAATAATTATAAACATCAAATAATAACATCAACAAAATCAAACTACTATAATAAGAAAATACAATAATTAATTACAAACATACTTTTTGTTTAATTTGGCATAGGTAAAAGATAAATTTTATTAATTGATCTGTTAAAAATACCACTTTTTGTTTTCACTGAAACTACTCTAACCTTATTGTCTTTACCTAAGAATATCTGTATGATTTTGCCAAGAGGCCAGTTACATACAGGAACATTATCAGTCTTTAAAATTAACATAGTTCCAACCTTGACGTTGTCTTTTTCAAAGAACCATTTAGTTCTTCCTTGCATTGCACTAAATAGTTATTTCTCCAATACTTCCAAATTGTTTGTACTATTTTAGTCAATTTTTGCCAGCTCTTTAATCTATTATCGTTAACGTTTAAAATATTAGGTTCTGCAATAGCCGTGATAGGTCTGCGTATTAGGAAGTGGCCTGGTGTCAAGATATCAAAATCCTCTGGTTCAGATGATAAAGGATGCAAGTGCCTAGAATTCAGAATGCCTTCAATTTGAGCAATTACTGTAAGAAACTTCTCATAGGTTAGTTTTAAATTGCCTACTACATGTTTCAAATGAAACTTAACAGATTTGACACTTGCCTCCCAAAGACCTCCATGATTGGGAGCTCTAGGGGGAATGAATGGCCAATCAATACTCTCACTCAATAAATAATTACCTAATTCATCATCTGGTTTGCTGACTAGCCTATTCAATTTCTGTAATTCTGCGTTACTACCAACAAAATTGGTTGTGTTATCTGAAAATATGTGTGCACACTTGCCTCTCCTGCTGGAAAAACGCTTTAAGGTTGAAATAAATGCTTGACTAGACAGGTCTGTTACCAACTCAAGATAGCAAGCTTTGGTAACAACACAAACGAAAATGCATACATACACCTTGTTAAGGCGATCTTTTCTCTGATGTGGGTATTTTATAAAATAAGGACAAAAAAAAAAAAAAAAAAAGAAAGAAATCAACTCCAACACAATTGAATGGAAAATTCAGGCTGACTCTTTCTTGAGGGAGTTGACCCATAAGTTATTGACAGGGCACTGGTTTTGCTTTGAAACATACGACACATTCATGTACTATTTTTCTACAAGTGTTGTGCCCGTTTAAGGGTCAAAACCCTTGTATAACAATAGACAGTAAGCCTTGTGGACCAATATGCGTGTATTTCTTACGAAACATCACAGTAATTAGATTAGTCAACTTATGATTCTTTGGTAAGATTATAGGAAATTTTCTATCAAAATTAAGCTTACAATTAGCTAATCTGCCTCCAACTTGTAAAATTCCATATTGATCTAAAAATGGAAAAACACTTCTTACCTTGCTATCTGAAGGTACCTTACCCTCCTTTTCAAGGCTTGAGATTTCTTTTTTAAATTCACTATCTTGAATTAGCTAAATCAGTTTAAGTTCAGCTAATTTTAATTCTGAGCTCTGAAGAGGACCTGAAACCTTGTCCTTCCCCTTGCAGTTGTTTACAAACCTAAAAATAAAACTTAAAACACGAATAATTTTAGTGTAATTGTTATTTAAATTTAAGAAATCCTCAATGAAAGGGTTAGCTTTCACATTAAGAAAAATATTAGAGTCACTAAGGATTTTAAGTTCGTCTGGAAAGTCCTTCACAATGACTTCCACTGGAATCTCTCTATTTGGATAGTCGTCGTGTCTCAGGAACAGACGACCTTTCCACCACATATCATTTTGTAGAAGTTTACTGGGATCCAAACCTCGGGATATAAGATCACTCGGATTCTCCTTTGATGACACATGACACCATTGATGACCATTAGTCAACTCTTAAATTGTTGCCACTTGATTTGTAACAAACGTCTTCAACTGGTAAGGCTCCTTTTGTATCCACAAAAGCACAATCATGGAGTCACTCCACAGATACACTTTGTTCACAGGAATCTCTAATGCAGATATTACTCTAACAATTAATTTTGCAAGTAGGACTGCCGCACAAAGCTCCAGTCTCGGGATTGTAACTCGTTTAATAGGAGAGACTCTGGATTTACTCTTCACTAGCCTTGTCTTCACTTCTCCATCTCTCGAATGGCACTTGCAATATATGGTTGCTCCGTATGCTACCTCAGAGGCACCTGCAAATCCATGAAGTTTCACATAGTCTACTTCTGAAATAAGAATAAACCTTTTGATTTCTATTTTACTTAAAACTTCCAGTTCAGTAGAGAACTTCTTCCATTCGTCAGCTTCCTTTTTTGGTAGTGATTCATCCCAATTCAGCTTTAAGAACCACAACCGTTGGAGGAATATTTTGGCTTTACTTATGATTGGCCCTAGTAAACCAATTGGGTCAAACAATCTTTCAATTGTGGACAATATCTGTCGTTTGGTAATAACTAATCATTATCGAGTTTCGCTCTAAAACAGAAACGGTCTCTTCTAGACCTCCAAGACACTCCAAGTGTTGTAGATTCTGCTTTATTAGGAAAGGATTAGGAGTGATCTTCCGCAAGTTCAGCATGATTACTGCACCACTTGTCCAGTGTCATTCCTGCACTCTTCAGTATTGCAGTTAACTGAGATTTAAGCTCCTTAGCTGTACTCAAAGATTCCCCTCCACTAAGCACATCATCCATATAAAAATTTTTAAGTAAGACTGGCACAGCTAATGGAAATTTTGGACCTTCATCAATCGACAGTTGTTTAAGAGTTCTCATAGCTAAGTATGGAACACTAACTGTTCTGTAAGTCACAGTATTAAGCTCGTAGATTTTCACAGGTGTATCATTTTCTTTTTTGCACAGGATTCGCTGCAAGCATCTCTGTTCAGGGTTAATTTCAATCATTCTATACATTCTTCTAATATCCGCCATAAATGTGAATGGATACTTTCTAAATCTAAGCATGATTGAAAAGAGATAATCTTGAATAACCCCTCCATTACATTGTAAAGAATTTAGCGAAATTCCATTTGATGTTAAACATGATGCATTAAACACTGTTCTCAATTTAGTTGTTTTTTGAGGTCGGTGGCGTATAGTACACTACCCTAGGCTCATTTTTCTCTTTAACCTCAGTCATATGCCCTAGCTCTTCATACTCCTTTAAAATATCCTGATACAGACTCAAATATTCAGGGTCTTTAAATAATCTTTTCCATAGGGAATTTAATCTTTCAAGGGAAAAATCTTTTGAATTTCCTAAGCAAATAGGATCTTCCTTTAGTGGCATTGTTACAATGTATCGATAACTCCCTTCTTCATTCCGCTTATGAGTTTGCACATAATGTTCTTCACATATTGCTCTTTCTTTATTTTTTGGAATGGCTATTTCAACATTCTCTATTTCCCAAAATTTTCTCATTGTTTGTTCTAAGTCATTAGATGTTTTCATTAACCCACAATGTACGTGGCTCTGTTCTTCTGATGTAATGCTTCCCGACACTATAAACCCGAACACGCTGTTTTGTAAAATAAGACTCAAGCTTTCATGGCAAATTTGTTCAGATTTTAATATCTCAAAGAAAACCTCAGCTCCTAAAAGCATATCTATACATTCTGGAACATTAAAATTCTCATCAGCTAATTTTATGTTACAAAAATCCTGCATTTTAATATCAATTTTCCATGAAGGAATCAAATCTTGTGTGATTTTTTGTACTACTAATAAGTCTAAATGTCTCACGTAACTTTTATCTTTATTGCTAATGCATGGAGATACTCTTTTCCGAATTGTAAACAAGGAATCATGTAATCCGGAAATCGCACTGTTTACCTTCTCAGAATCAAAGTTGATTTTATTCACACAGTCTCTGCTTATAAATGATGAAGTACTGCCCCCATCAAGTAATGTTTTAACTGGATGTAGCTTACCCATACCATCATTAATAAAGCAAATAGCCGTGCTCAGAAGAACACTTTTTTTGGATCTGTTTACACCAGCCGCTGTAAGTAGAGTATTACTGCTGTTGGGCAGAAAGTCTGGCGCTAGGGGGGAAAGCACACTGGAACTACTCGCTGTTTCGTTTTTATTTTTTTCCTTCCCTTTCGATGATTTATTTTCTACTGGATAATGCAGTTTCACGTGGTATCTTTTCCCACAAATGGAACACGAAAACTTTGATTTGCAGTTTTTAACAGAATGATTTAATGCTAGGCAATTAAAGCATAATTTATGACTCTTAATGATTTCAACCGGATCAGTCACCGGTTGTTTCAAGAAATTTGGGCATTTTGCCAAAAATTGATTTTCCTCACAAAGAACACACTTTAAAACTTTTACATCTGCAAGGAATACCTTTGAAACATTTTTTGACGTTTTGTAATTGTTGCGAGATTTTTGAAAACTGTCTGCACTTGCGGCAAGGGACTTTCTGCGAGATGTGAAAAATAAATCTGCTTCCTTTGCCATTTGTTGAGGCGGAAACCAACTTTCAGCTTGCCTTACAAAAATATGGGCTGATGTTTCTTGATGTCTCAAACAATTCGGCTGATATTATTAACTGCTTCAGAGTTTCAAAATCAGACACTTTCCTCAATTTTAAGTAGTATTAAAAATTTGTGGTTAATCGCGACACGAACTGCACATGGGACTCATTTAGGCATTGAGCCTTTTTAAAATTTTCTAAAACAATTTGGGCTGTAGGTTAGAATTCTTTTAAAATAGTAGCTTTTACTTTTTCATAGTCGTTTAGCTTCTCATCTCTAATATACACGATAATGTTCGAAGCCCGTTCCCCTAACAAGTTTAACAATATTTCCGCTTTAGATTTCTCAGGCACATTTTTTGTCGCGCTCTTTCTAAAGACGAGAAAAAAATAACTCCAGTTTTCAGGTTTACTCGGAACCTTCAATATTAGTGTTCTTATACTTTTAATAAGGTGATCTAAGGAGTTGGAACTTTGTCCTTTAGTTTCGTTTTGATCGTTATAAACGCTTTTGGTTTCAGCTCGCAGTCGAGCAATTTCCAGTTTTCTTATAGATCTTTCCAATTTAACTTGTTTTAACTGTAATACTTTAACTTCTTCAGATTTACGATGCTCTACTATGGAATTTCCCAACTCTATTACCGAATTTGGATCGGATTTAAAAGCTTCACTACTTTTAATCTCTAAATTTAAATCTGTAACGGTTATCTTTTCATTAATTCTATATTCATTTCTAAAGTCAATAACCTTAAATCTTCTTTAAGTGCACCTTTTATCAACATTTACTCTTAATGAAATATCACAAGATAATAAGTAATTCTTCTCAATTACTTAAACACAGTAACACAGTATATATAAATACTATAAATTTTCTTAAAACTCTTACACAGTATCTCAAAATAATAAAATGGCACTTTATTCTTAAATCGAAACTGCTGACTTACTCGTTACTTGTAAATAACTCATAATCCATAGATCTCTGGCCCAGGACGGACCACGATGTTTTGCACAGGCACTACACTATAATTTAATAAACTCAGGAACAATGGACTGTATTATATCTCACTTTTATTCTCATTAATTTACATCGTTCATGGCCACTCGAAGCCACCAATTCTCTCCCACGTTCTTAGCTCACAATCTCATGTCACAAACTCCAAGAGCTCAAGGCGCATGCATAGACGCTAGTAATGAAGTGCGCACGCAGACGCAACAAAAGCAATAAAATATATCAAAGAACATTGCAGACATAATATAACTATAAAATCCATCAGCCTTTCCACGCTCTGTGGCCAACCTTTTATCTAAAAAGGCGTCTTATATCAATAGCCATATCAAAATGACAAGACAAATGGAACAACAGTGAAATGGGTAAAAGAACACATCAACACTTTGCCAAGGTAAATCCACAATGACTAATTGCAAAGCCACAATTAGTGCATTTTGTTTCAGGCCACGGACCTTTCCACGATTATTTCAAAAGGTTTCGTATTTCAAGCACAAGTACCTATATTTGTGGCCAGCTGGGAACACCTGAACATTACATTACTATCTGCCCACTCACTAGAGATTTTCATATTAAAATGCCAACAACAAATGTTCAAGCTTTTAGTAAATTCTTAATAAGACAAAAATACATAGTGCAAAAAATCACAAAAATAATTAGCATCCTAACAAAATTGGGCACAAATTGATGTCAAGTAATATAATTTCATATAACAAGTTATAAGAAAGATGTAATAATATAATAAAGGAATAAAGCAATAAATGCAATCTATAATAAAGCAAATAACATCAGTGTTTATGATTTGAAAAAGTGATTAATTTCTAGCAAAAAAAATATATATATTATATATAAATTGTACATGTATTCAAATTATGAAAAAAAAAATAAATAAATACTGACTTTTCGTAATTATGAAGACGTGACACATTGATAGTTAAATTGTCTTAGAGATGTTATAAACTTGAAATTCAAGTTACAAGAAAGAATACCCATGTTGATTTGGTGTGACCAAAGAGACATAGGATTCAGCAACATACAAAAGGAAAAGACGAAAAACTTTGAAAAAGTACTATTCTGGAAGACATTAACACGGCATATAAGGTATAAGATAAGGGATAAAATAGAAACCTTGGAACTGAGAAACTCATGAAAGAACTGCAGCAAAATGAAAGGAATTTTCCAAGAGGACTGAGACAATGTTCTAGTTTAAATGGTGAAAATAACAAGAGAAACTTCACGATAAAGAAATAATATATAGACTGCTCAAAAATAAAGAGAAATTCATTAGAAAAATTCTCCAACCAAAATTTATGTAATAAGTTATGTTAATAATGTGAATATAATTACAACAGAACCAAAAAGTCGGGAGCTGTGCTCTGTGTGTCATCGAGTGCCTCGCGAATTGTAGCATGAAGAGTCTTGAGAGTACGGGGAGTTCCGAGAACGACCAAGCAGACTCGGGAGCTGTAGTTGGTGCTTTGCAGGTAGCTGGCTCCAACGTGATAGCTTGATAACCTGAAGGCTGTGTCGCTGATCGTGTCAGCGTGTTTATAGTAGTTCATCGTCGATAGTAAATGTGTTTTGGAGCTGTCCTGACAATACTGGCCAATAAAGTGTGTTTTCGATATGTCATCAAGTGTCGTCATTATTCACTCCAATTTACGAACGTGAAGAAAGAAAATAACGTAACAACTGGTGTCAGAAGAGAAAAACGCAACAATATGTACCACATTTTTTATTTTAGAATATCATTCTTTGATTGTTGACTTTTAAAAAACAATGAATAATGGAGTCTGTTCGTCTTTCGTTCGTACTGTACATAAGCTAATAGATCCAGGGCTACAAAATTTGGTGCATAGGTGCATAGGTGCATCTAGACAAGAGCCAGTGCACCACAAATCGATTTTTTTCAAAATTCGAATCGGATTTTTTTAAAAATTTTATCTATTCAATTTTATGACATCATTTTGAATAGTTTCATTCTTTTAGAAATGTGGCTTTGGCAACAGTTTTTCATTCAATTGTATATTGGGCTGCTGACTGTTGAAAATCAGCATTGTTCCCACTTAGAAAAGTGAGGGCGATCATTCTCTGCAGTTTTTAAATTTAATATTTCTCTTGGATACTGGATGTTTATTGAGAGAAAGCAATGGGAAGTTGGTTAATTAATTTATTAGGATGATTAATATTTGTATTAAGGGATATTGCTTATTTTATTGTAATTTTGTTATATGTAATACATTTTTAATAAAAAAAAAATTTTGGTCCAAAGGGGCTTTGTCCCTAAAGGACTATTGTTTTCGTTTTGCATTGGTTCACTATAATTGTCCGTTTCACTTTTCAAACTGTTGACACCAAATGTTAGAGTCCTGCATTCTATTTGAAGAAATTAAATAATGAAAAATCTGCATAACTGTATGTATATTTCTTGCATTGTGATAAAACAACGGTACAAGTCATCAAATTTTGAATGATGTAATCCTACTGCGAATATGGGCATGTGGAAGCCCAAATTTGGAATTTGTTTTATTATTGGTTTTATATTTTGTAAAACTTTAAGGAATTTTTGGTTAACAAACTGAAGGATTTCAACGCGAACAGTCGCAATGTTTTACAGAAAAAACATCTCCGGCATGCGAGACTGTATCGGAAATTCTAAATATGTTCTATATTTATGACTATTTTGCGACATTGCTGTTGAACTGAATTTTATGGTTTAAGTGGGAAGAACATGATATTTAATAAAGGTAACAGACAAAATGTTAAAAAAACGCCCATTTGGACATAATTTTTGTTTTGTTTTGATGAAATTGTTCTGCAGAGTAAAATTCTGCACAATCTTTAAATTTAATGTTTTGTTTTCTGAAGGGAAAACATTTAATTTTTTCAGTACATTTAAAGGCCAGACGAAGGCTTGCCATGTAGCTGCTAGTATGTAATAATTTAGAAGTAGTTGGCATGGGATATGTATGAGGGTGTTGTTCATTGATGTAACATTTCGTCATTTTCATTGACAAAAATTTTTTAAGCAAACAGATAATTTTTGCCATAAGCATGCCTATTCTTGGCAAACTGCAGTAAGTGGATCCTTTTGGATTTTAAAATGTATCTGAAGAAAGATCAGATAGCTTACTGATGCATATTGCTTGGACTTTTGAGAGAGAGAATGTAGTGTGTCTAAATTGAAAGCAGTGCTCAGAAGATTTAGTCTGTTTAGCTTTATTTTGTTTGGTTAATATTAAGTTTTATTTTCTGAATGTGAATTCATTATTGCCTAAAGCGTTGTATAAGTATTTGCATCATTACCGTTACGCAAAAATCATTTGACATGAATTTGTTTGGAAATGATGTAGCTTAGAGTGATTTGATGTAACTAGTTACTGTTTTTAAGATATAAAGAGGAAATAACTAAATTAAAATAGTTAAAAGAACCATTGCAAATCAAAGTTAGAATTTTGATTTACATATGTAAGTAATAATTAATCTTACATAATGTATAAATATGCATTTTGATTTCAATATTCATAATTGTAAGGTCATGTGAAAATTCGAATATTGTCAGAGAACAGATTTATCTATTTATTGTAGAATAAATCGTGTTTAATATGTGTTAGAATTAAAGAATAATGTCTCTTTATTTTCAAAATGTTAAAAAAAGTGGTTGTGATAAGAAATATCTGAATTTTTTTTTTCTTTTGGGTTATTTTTATGTAAATGAATATTTTGTGCTAAAATTTTTCAAGAGCAGTAAAATTGCTGATTATTATCCCAAAAGAACTCTTAGTTTCGAAACAGGATTTTGTATTGTTTCACTTTTCTTTCAAGACTGTTACCATTTGTTGAAATGTAAGATATTTATCTGTCAAATAAAAGCAATAGATACAGTTCTTAAGAATATTTCTTTTTTTTTTTTTTTTTTTAGTCTGATTGATTTAAATAAAAGCACATTTAATTAAAAAACGTTAAATAGTTTTATAGAATTGGATATTTTTTCGCTTTTCAAATACACAGAAGATATAAAACGTTGCCATGTTAGCCTAAATTATCCTATAGATGGTTCTTTGTTCATAAAACATATTAAAATTTAAAAAGAGCCCCTTTGGGCAACAGTTTAAGTTTGAGCCTTTCAGACATTTTTTTTTCATTTTTTAATAAAGAAATTCTATATTATTTGCTTCAATTTAAATTATATGTATGTTATTTCAAGGTGATTATATGAAGTTATGCTTTTACTTATTTTGATATACTCTCTCTTTAATATGATTACATTTTCATTTTACATTTTGTTTCTATAGCTGATTTTTATTGCATATTTATTGTATGTAACGTATTTCAATGTAATCAGTATTTAATATTTTTATTTTTACAGTGACTAATTCTCATGTTATTGTAAATGGGAATAAAGAGAAATCTGATGATTCTATACCACCTCCAAAAGTCCAACTTTATACTGGAAAAATCTATGTTGAGTGGAAGCAAGTGTATAAAATTGGTGCTGGACTAAACAATTTAGGAAATACATGTTTTATGAACACTGTAATCCAGTGTTTAACATATTGTCCGCCTCTTGCAAATTATCTTCTTCTTGACAATGACCACCCATCAAAATGTAAGTCTTTTTAATTTGGTAAATATATATCCTAAATAACAATTATTCATTTATTGAGTTTAAAGTAGTGCATTTTTACTTTTAAACTTCTTATCTCTCTCACTCTAAATGGAGGCTGTGTTGTAGTATAAGAAGCTATATTGTTTAATGAACAAGAATACAAGTTATAGAACAATTTAGAGCTAATGTAGAATTGTAGAGTGATCATTTAAAACAAAAGATATTGCAGCCTAAAATAACCAAGAAATTTCTGTTATTGCAGCTTTAAAATAAACATTTCTCCTTAAATATAGATCCATTTAATTGTATTCCTTTTACACATTGTTATAAGAATCAGAAAAATAAAACTGCTTAACATTCTGATGCTTGTTTATCTTCTCACAAATTTATGGTTTGGTATTTTAGAGAAATGTGTCAGTAGTTCGATGTTTAATTTTCCTTAATCTGAGGTGTTTTCGATAAGTTTCAGTGTTTTGCCACAGCGCATCATTTCCCTCACACGCATACACATACACACACACACACACAAATAATTCTACTCGACCATTGATGAAATTTAATTTGCATTTTTCATGTATCAAAAATGCAACTTAGGCATCTTATATTTGATTTATATATATAGCATTGTTCTAACATAGGTATTTTGACACAAAATTAGATTTTTTCTGAAATGGTGTAAGACTTTCACTGTGTAAATCTCAGTTACTGTAAAACATGACGAGTCTTAAGAACTAGATAGCGAATAATCGCTTAAGTTCAGGTGACAAGAAACAACAAGACAGAAGGGTAACTAACTAACCCTTTATTATTCCAATAAGATTCAATAAAACTCCACGTGGGAGTGTACAAAGCCAACACTTGGGCTTGAACTTAAGAGACTAAGAATTAAACTAAAACTAAGATTAACTAAAGAAATATAGCCGAAGCTATCAAGATTCAAATCGAGTTGGCCCCTTAACTTATTTGACTACGAAGCTTAGCAAGGGCTTGAGTATGGCCAAGCATAATAACATCTTTGAGAGAGAGAGGCCAAAAAGGCAGACGCATGTAAATCAGAAACTCTGATTCTCTCTCCCGCTGTAAGTAACTTCGTAGTTTAAATACCGCTCCTCCTCGGTAAATATTCAGCAAGATTCCAAAACTATGTTCTGGTCAGAAGTAGTAAGTTGAAGTTAAGAATTTGACAGGAAAGGAACTTTAACTTAAAATTCAACTGTTAATAAAATGAACATAATCTTTACAATGGCATATCAATTTTTTTTCTTCCATGTTTTGATTCTATGACTAAAAATTGTGCCTAAGTATTAAATTTTGTAAAATTTGATGATAATTTTTTAGAAACTACTCGTGCAATTTTTATGAAACTTAGCACTTACTATATTTTAAAGTGCTGTGCATAAATCTAGTGTATATTGAAAGTCGTGCTTTTGAGACGTGAAAAATGCAAGTTAAATTTCGTCAATTGGCTTAGTAGAACCAGGGTGATATAGAATTCTGCCCCCTTTTTTATACAAAGTGTACAATTATTCGAAAATGTCTTCTACCCTAAAATAGGGGGGGGGCAGTCTAAGATGATACAAAATTTGTCTTACTATTATTTAGGTAAGGTAATATATATAAACAGTGAATTAAATTTTAGTGCCATAAGGTTCAGAGTAAGTAATGCATAATTTAATTGAAATAATCTATCGGTAATTGATGCACTCAAAATCACTTCTGAGTTTCATTTCATAATTCACTGAATCATTTTTTATAAAGGAGAAAATTCTTGATTGTTTTTATTAGCCCAAAGCAGCATAAGCCCAGAATGGATGTTAGTCTCGAAATAGCATTTTACATCAAATCACTTTCAAATTGCTGCCATCAAATATTATTACCCTGTACTTTATTTAAAGAAATTAAATAATGAAGAATCTGCACGAAAGTATATACGTTTCTTGTACTGCGAAAAAGCAACGAATGATACCTAGATCCATGAAACTTTGAATAATATAGTCCTCCATCTGAATATGGGCACCTGGAATCCCGAATTTCAAATTAATTTATTATATATTTCATATTTTGTAAACACTTTAGTGAACTTTTTATTAAAAAACTCGACAGTTTCAATGCGAACAATGGCAACACTGTGTAGAGTAGAATAAAACATTTTTATCTCCAATGCACGAGACTCTCTTTTTGGAAATTGTAAGTGCTGGTTTTAAATATTTTTAGCCGAAATGCTCTCAAAATATGTATGTTTGTGTAAATGAAAAAATGCCCCTTTGGGCATAATATAAAATCTGAAAGCTTCAGATTTGTTTCCTTGTGATTTCCTACGAGTATGTTCTTTATCATTTATTTTTCTTCATAATCCACTTAAGACAGATTTTGGTTAAATAGGGTTTAATTTTCTTTTCTATGAAATGCATGTATTAAGTAAAAGTATGTTCTTTTTTAGGGTGTCAATCTTTTGTGAAGAAGTAACTTTGATCATTATTTTTGAAATCTTACTTTTATTTATTTTCCCCCTTTATAAAGTTTTTGTTTTTTGTTTTTTGTTTAAGGTACTATCACGGGATTTTGTATGATGTGTTTGCTTCAGAAACATATGAAACGAGCTATTGGTAAATCTGGTGATGTTATAAAACCTGTTGATGTCTATCCAAGATTAAAATGTATGTATGTTAGAAAATCTCTTCCTTTAAAATTTGAAAACCTGAATGATTTAGACATATTAATTACAACTGTTTTGTCTTATTTTACAGCATGTATGTTTAATAGTATTTAAGATTCTGAAATAAAGTATTTTAATTTTTTAGTTACTGTGTATTTTCAATTTCAGTGATAGCAAAGCATTTTCAGTTTGGACAACAAGAAGATGCACATGAATTCCTCAGATATGTAATTGATCATTTATGGAGGTCATGTCTTCATCAAAACAATGGAATTAAGTAAGGGAGCTTAGTTGTTTAAATATCAACTTTAAAAGCTTAAATTGTGCATTATTTTTGAAATATTTAAATGATCTTTTTGTAAGTTTTATTATCTGTTCAAAGTACCTGTGGGAAGTTGCTGAGCACATGTATAGTGGTGCTAAACCTTGTGTGTTTAAACTACATTTTGAGTCATTCCCAAATTTTAATGTATGCAGTTTAGTGCCTAGAATTGCTTTTGTTAGTTTTATTATCATCTGTAATTCAGAATGTGGTTATTTTTTGTTATATTCACAGTCGTTGGTTTTGACCGCCAACTGTAACCTCCGATTTTAAATCAACTCGTTCCATGGCTACCATTTTATATCATGAATTATGTTATGATATTTAGTAGGTCACTTTTACCTTTTAGGGTGAAAGAAGTGACAGATATGTAATATTTTTTACCCGGCTCATATCAAAACTAGTTAGAATTGAATTCATTTTATTTATTGCTTCTTTGACAGTTGCAGTAGGAGTGCTGCTCAGCAAACGTGACTGTTAACGTTAGTGCCAAATTAACATGCAACACATGGTGATATCAGCACTTAAAGTTAACTAATATTTTTGGTATTAAATATTATCCATCTATTACCGCTAGGTATATTATTATTATTATTATTATTATATATGTGTAATAATGAAATTTCCATAGTCAAGAATACACTTAAAATTCTAACTGTATGTTCTTCTCATTTTTAATGGCGACGTTCTCTTATTTGAAAGTACGGGGAATTAAATCCACAGCCCCGTAGTCAAGTTGTTTTGCCCGCCTTTTCTACACGTACAGTTTTAGAATGTTCTGGAAATATTTAAAGTAAACTGGATTGGCTGACGTCATTTCTTGGAAGCTCCGCCTTTCCAGAGGCTATAAAAAGACTCGCAGCAGAATATCAGGGCTTTTCTTTAATGCAACGATGCAGTAAACTTCATACAAAAAGTTATTAGTAATTCTTTTTACTTCGGATATCTGATTTTGTAACTGCTATTTCTCCTGAATGGATTCTGTTTTTTAAACTTATCGTCTGATAATTTAAGCTACGACTACATCTATATTTCTTCAACGATCTATTTATTCTGGACGAAAGCTGATACATCACACATATATATATAATAGAATTCTGTAGTAGAATGTTGGTGGTTGTATCTGCAATGAACAGCTAGAATTTCGATGCCAGAGAATGCTGAAACGCTGATCCACAAGGAATAAGAAATTTGGCAGTCAAGGTATATTTAATTAAACTTTTATTTCAGTAAGCATGTTGTGGCCACAATCAAGTTGGCACATTAATTGTGCTTAATCCAAGTGGTTTATATTTTTGATAACTTTGCAGCAAGAAGGAAGTAGGAGACAGACAACAGTCCAGCTAGGCCAAAGCTTTGAAAGCAAGTGCATTATGTTCAGGGTGAAATCTTAATTTAAACTGAGTTAGTTTTGGTTCTCAGTACAGTTTGATTGGACAGTTAATATTGCTGTAAAATTACTATTGGTTGTTTTAGTTTCATTAACATGATCAGAATTATGTAAGAGTAATGTGACATAGATTTTTTATGAAATGACGCAGTTCAAATAAAGGTTACTATTTTTAGAATAAAGAAGGGAATTAATTTTCTCTGCTAATTTAATCTTTTACATATTCTTTATTTTTCTTACATATATATATGTAAGATATAACAGAATACGATAGCTACTTTAAATAGTAAATGGCAACCTCGGAATTAACATTCTAAATTTGGTGCTCTTCTTCTGAATTAAATGTAACAAATTCTGAAAAACATATAATAGGTTAATTAATTTATTAATTTTTATTATTTTTAAATATCTCTGGGGCAACGTTCAGTGAGGGGTGGCAGCAGGAGTTACATTATTGCTTCTCTCGTTAACAAGTACATTTTATTTATTACCATTGTTTATTAGCATAGCTTCCAACAATCATTGATTTTACAAAAGATTTAGTAATTTTATCTTTTTTGTCTAAATTTTGTTTTTTTTTCCGTTTTAGGAGTTAATTTTTTTTTTTTCTGGGAATAATTCAAATCAAAGTTGTTTTGATAGTAATTTTGCACTTATGACATATTTAAGTAAAGGATAAAGGTAAATTGTTGCTATCATCTGATTAGGAAAAAAAGCTAATATGGTTTAAACATTCCCAACTTTCCTGTAGAACCCGCCAGTGGCTGAATTAATAAGGCTGTTGAATATTGGTAGTTTGTCCCAGTTCAACTGGTTAAACGTATATCACGGCATAACTTTGTTAAAATAATCATTAATAATAAATGTTTCATTTTACTGCATTAAAACTCATTCCAATACATTTGAGTTTTAACTGAAATCACTGAATATAAATACAGTCAAAAGTCGTTAATTCAGACACCCATAATCCGGAATGATCTATAATCCGGACCTCAAAGCTACAAACTTTCTGCTCATGCGTCACATTGACGCATGCACGTAAGATCTTTACGGCTGCGAATGTGCATGTGCGCATGCGCATAATACGTTTACGCATGCGCATTTAATGTATAACGGACGGTATAAGCTAAGCTAAAATTATCCAATTCAGTTAGTGTTGCAGATTGCGTTGTTCCTTAATCCTCGAATTGGATCCGGCTTATTATTTTTTGCAGACTGTTAGAGCAATTTTATAAAAGTAAGTTTGAACTTTCGATTATGAAATAGAATTTCCGATATATATTTACTAATATGTAAAGGATCTACAAAGCAAAAGTATGTTTCAAAGTCCATTAAACAAAAAGTGGAATTGCTGCAAAAAAAGGATTAATTCCTTTGTTTATCTAACCATTCCGAAATCTGTTTATCATTTCACGCTGCTCTGTGGCGAGGGGGGGGGACGCCGCGGCGCGCAATGAATTGGAAGTTGATCTGTCAGCACTACCCTTATGTTCAGGGCAGATGTTTTTATTTTATTTGGCTTATAATTCCTTACTAAATGTAGTATTTCATCTCGATGTACTTCGTCTTTGATATGATTTAAATCAAATTCCTCGTCATTTTAATTCGCTTCCGATAGTGAAGAAAGAGACACAGAGGTTATTGAAAACGAAAAAATTTCGATTGACAAATTAGTCGGTATTCTCGACACAGCAATTATAGGACTTCAACAGCGGAACTTTGTAACTGAAGAAGAAATTACGTCTGTTTATAGAATTAAAGAGAAAGTATTATCACATAAAACAAAACAACTTGCATTGAAAGAAATGTTTAATAAAGTAAATAAATATTAAGTTTTTTTTTGATATCCTTTAGATCATAATTATTTTTTATTTCATAAATTATGGTTTCATATTTTTAATTTTATAATTTCTGCATGCCATCTTACCAGATTTAAACTGATGATCTATAATCCGGAATCTCCAAAGTCCCGACGAGTCCAGATTAACGACAATTGACTGTAATTCATTTTCATCAACTAAAGCAGATCTCTTAAATTTTCAAGTATGACAAAAAAATTTCATTTCCAAGAAAGCTTTTTAAATAAAACATGTATCATATTGTAGATATTAGAATATTTGAGATGCCTGCACCTTTACAAAAGCTGCTTTTGCAGGTTAGAAGTTAATTTTTGTCACATAAGCTCAACTTATGCCGGCAGTTTTATGATAGGGATCCACTATAAAATTGTCTCTTTTGATTGATTAGTTTCCCTCCAGTCCCCATGCCAACTTGAAACAATACATTTTTAAGTTCAGACTTTTTATTAATATAATTTTTTAAAATCAATTAAGTTAAATTTTAAGGAAACCTAGATAAATTTAAAATACGTGATTGATGAAGATTAAATGTATAAAAATATGTGATTAATGAAAATTAAATGCAAAGTTATACAATATATGTACTAATCAAAGAATTTGCTTTTGTTAGTTCTATGTGAATTTTATATACTTGTCTTTTAAAAGGCTTGTGAAATAATTTTGCTTAAATAATTTATATTGTAAGTTTTCTAAAATGTTGCAAAATTTATCAAATATCTTTAACCATAATAAATCATGAGACATAGCTACAACTTCTATTCTATATTTATATGGAATCTTTTTATATAAATTTTTCATTGGGAATTTCATTCTAAAATTATGCTTTACTCAAATAATTTAGTTTCATTATCATTTTTATGTTTTAAAGGCTAGATCCTGCTAGTAAAGAAACAACTGTCATAAATCAGATTTTTGGCGGTTATCATAGGAGTCAAGGTAAAAATCTTTTTATTTCTGAAAATTTTTACTTGCAACATCTTTTTACCAGTAAATACAAGCATTAACTCATGAGTCTATCAGTGTTATAAATGCTTGTGTAATGCCAATCTTTTTATCTAAACATTTCTTTGAAAATTTCTAGGGTGTTACAGTTTGACGTCTCAAATGCAACCTTGGCTAGCATTCTGCCAAAACACATAGACTCATCCAAAAGGGGCATTATTACTTGCTGTGATGTGAAACTCTTCTCCAGAAAGAAAGAATTTATATGCTCAAGGGAAAGAAAGTTCCCATCCTTCCACCCTATTTTGAGAGTGATTTTTTGAATGGTGCATGCGTGTTTGCGGTCATGGTCGCAGATGAGACAGTCGAACTATACGAGGGGTATTCAGTTTTGAAGTTCAATAAGTTGCACATATTCTCCTGTGGAGAACTTGTGATAGCTTGAAGAACAAAATATGCAAAAAAAAAAAAAAAAAAAAAAAAAAAGTGGCAAATGAAAGTGTAAATAATGCCAAAGCATTTAGGAAGCACAAGAGTTCACCAGTAATTTTAGCACATTATTAAAAACAAATCTCACTTTTTATATAATCCTGAAAGTGCACAAATACATACTATTTATCATTTGTACTATGTTCTTGTTTTCTAAACGATCTGTCAATTTCATTATTTTTTTTGCTGTCATGGCTTAAAATGTCCCTCCCCTCCAATCAGTAAATCATCATTTTTATTCACTGTATTTACATTGTTAATTTTAAAACATTTTTTATAATGTTCTGATTTATGCTGATAGTTTCCATGGATTATACTTAGACCAGAACTAGATCATAGTCCACATATCCTTATTTCTGACTGTATATAGTAATTTTTCCTGCGCAAAAATATTAATGTGGATGATATATGGTTCAGTTTTTCCCTTTAACTGAAAACCAAGATGTAGATATTATGCAAGCATAGGTGTGTAATATCCCTCCATCTTCTGAACACAATAATTGACATCTCTTTATATCTTAAATATTTATTCAAGGTCACACACATGAAATCACTATAAATCTGCATCATGATTTACATCATAGAAGGGCTTTTCATTAAATTTCTAAGGGGTACTGATTTCAATTTCTCTTCCACTACTGTTCTGAGTCCATAAATCATGGTGGGTTTGTACTTAGAGCTTTTTTCAAGAAAATCTTTTCAAGGCACTTAACATTTTATAGGCATAAAGATGTATTAATTCTAGATGATAGGAATGAATATTTCATGACATTAGGCCAGCGGTTGGGTCGCGAAGCATATTTTTGGGTCGCGCTAAGTCAAATTAAAAAAAAACTTTTAATATACAAAATTAAGTAATACCAACACCTACTAGAAGAGTTTTTTTCTAATACAAGTTATTCTCTAAAACAATGCATTGGTTTTACCGCTCTTCGCGAATGGCCTTCTAGAAGTGACATCCAATTTCTGTCTTATAGCTTTCTTCTATGAGGTGTTGGTAATACTCACGCCATTGCTTTACGTGCGCGCAGACACAATAAGGTTGTAGGTAACATAGTCATTCTTCGGTAGTGACACCTTTTGGTAAAAATTAAAAGCGCTTTCAATCAGCTACTTTTACTTCGACTTTTAAGAAACCGGGGAATTTTCGTTGGTTGTAAACATGTAAGCAGATATTATCGATTTAACTCGTGTGAATAAAGAAGTAATAACGGAAAATTGTATTCTGTTAATTTCTGTTTGCATATTAATGATATTTACATAAAAAAGTTGCATTCCGCTGCAAGTTCTTTGTCAAAAACTCGTTTCTTTGTATTATGTTGTGAATAACAGTGGAATGTGTAATAATCATGAAACGTGAATACAAGCATTTTAGAAACAATTTTTGTCTGTTTATTAAAAGTGGAGTGATCAAGCTGCAGTGCGTATTGTAAAATTGTAATCACCCTAAAATGGCAAAACGTGAATACAAGGAAGCATTTTTAGAATTAGGGTTTACTTGCATTTATGATGGAGGAATGAACAAGCCGCAATGCGTCTTGTGCAGTGAAATACTAAGTAATGAATCGATGAAACTGAACAAACTTAAAAGACATTTTGATGCAAAACATAAAAATTTTTCCTTTGAGGGAAAAGATCGTACTTTTTTCATAAGAAAAGAAGCCGATTTAAAAAGACAGCGTTTAGATGCACCAAGTAGTAATAGTTTTCTAATTTCTACCAAACAAGCTACACTTGCTTCTTTTTATGTGGCTTGGCATATTGCAAGACAAAAGAAACCCCATAATATTGCTGAAAAACTTATAAAACCTGCTGCCATTGACATGGCACATATCATGTGCGGAGATGAAATTTCAAAGAAATTACAAAAGGTACCATTATCAAATGATACAATTCGTTTACAAATTAATGATATGTCGTTTGATATTAAGAATCAACTTATTTCTGCTATAAAAGTTGCTGGTTTATTTAGTATTCAACTGGATGAAACAACAGATTTAAGTAACGATGCTCAACTAATGGTTTACGTGCGGTATCCAGGGTTAACAGATATACAGGAGGATTTTTTATTTTGCAAATCAATGTCAACAAAAACTAGAGGTAAAGATATATTTCTCATTGTCAATTCGTTTTTTAAAGAAGAAGGATTAAATTGGAATCAGTGTTTCAGTATTTGCACCGACGGTGCAGCTGCCATGACAGCATCTCAAAAGGGTTTTTCGACAAGAGCAAAACAAATGAATTCACAAATTTTATCAGTTCATTGTTTTTTACATAGACAAAATCTTGCTTCAAAAAATTTATCGCCCGAATTAAGTATCGTTTTGAATGAAATTGTTACGGTAATCAATTTTATAAAATCAAGAGCTCTTAACTGTAGAATTTTCCGCGAACTGTGTTCAGAATTTGGTGCAGAATACGAACATTTATTATATTATTTTGAAGTTAGATGGCTGTCCCGGGGCAAAGTTGTTCAAAGAGTATTATCGTTGCGAACAGAAGTCGAATTTTTTTTGAGAGAAAAGAAACACCCATTAGCATCTAAATTCTCTGAGTTGAAGTGGATTACTCAAGTTGCTTATTTGGCAGATATTTTGTTTGAAATAAATAATCTAAATACGTCTATGCAAGGACGTAATCATACTATTATTGAATTAACTGAAAAAATTACATGTTTTAAAAATAAACTCAAATTATGGAGAAATAAGGTTGAAGTAAAGAAACTTGCTTCATTTCCTACTCTTAATTTACTTGTTGGAGACAAGAATATTAATATCACAGATTTTGAAATACAGATAATTATTATCAATCATTTAGAAAAACTAATAGCAGACTTTGATCGGTATTTTCCTGCAGACGATGTTTTTAAATATAATTGGGTTCGAATGCCATTTGATTTTGACGTAAGTGATTTGCATGAGGAATTTGTTAATATTAATCAATTTCAAGAACAATTAATAGAAATTCAAAGTGACCAAGCACTTCGATACAATTTTTACAAAAACACTCACTCTTTATGTGCTTTCTGGTTAAATCTAAAAACCGAAAAGCCAATAATTGTTAAAGAAGCCCTAAAAGTATTATTGCCCTTTTCAACAACATATATGTGTGAGGCTGGTTTTTCGGCTCTCTGTGTAATCAAAAACAACCACCGGAACAAGTTAAATACAGAAATAGATTTAAGGTGCTCCTTGACAATCATTCAACCCAGGTTTGCAGATCTTTCAAAATGTATTCAAGCACAAGGTTCTCATTAAAAGCGTATAAAATGTTATTATAAGATTAAATTTCAATTATTTTTAAAAAGTTTTTAATTTATTTAGTTTGGTCAATAAAAATATTAAAAACACTTGATTATTTATTAAATTTTTCTTGGATCAAAAGTACTTTTGTTTAACTTCATTATTATAAAAAAAAAATAAAAAATTTGTAAGTTAAATAAGTCATCATTGTAAGATTAAAGGTTTTTACAAATATGCTCTAAAATAAAGCAATGAAAAAATATTGACTTTTTTTGGGTCGCGACATAAACATTTTTCTCAAATTTGGGTCGCGGCTCAAAAAGGTTAAAAACCACTGCATTAGGCAACAGTGATGACACATATTATGAAGAGTTTGATTATAGCAATATTAGCATGGATGATATTACCCGACTGTCTTTGATGGAAATAAATAAAGCAATACATAAATGGAAAAAAATCTTCAAACCCTGATTTAATACCATTTGAATTTATTAAAAGTCCTAGACTAGGCAGTGTAATACACCCATTACTAGAATTTTGTATGGAGGAAGGGAGTAATACCAAAAGAATGGAAACTTAATACCATCTGTCATGTTCATAAAAAGAGAGATCTTGGAATGCTCAAATTATTGATGGAATAGTTTACTCTTCTCATTTTATAAACTGTTTTCTAGTATTCTTTGTAAGAAACGTAGTACTATGTATCTTGTTTATGAAAAGTGAGGTATCTTGGAAGGTTGAAATTATTAAGGTATTAGTTTACTCTGCACATTTTATAAACTGTTTTCTCATATTCCTTATAATAGATTAGTTGTCTATACAGATTGGTGAGTTATAAGTATGTCTATAATTGGTGAGTTATAAGTGTCTATAATTGGTGAGTTATAAGTGTCTGTAATTGGTGAGTTATCAATATGTCTTCCATAAAGGAGGGTTCACCGATGACCTGTATAAAACAAATAATAGAAAGTACCAGATAATTTGACATTGACATTCATCATTTATTCACAAATTTTAAAACTGCTAATGATTCAATTAATGGAAAAAGATGTATTGATTTTATTAGGGAATTTAACATCTCTGAAAATCTTGATAAACTTGTTGCCATTATCTTAATACAGATCAAACTATAATTCAGAATAATTTTCTGTTTTTTTTTTTTTTTTTTTTTTTCTTTTTAACAAATTGCTTGTGATAGGTGATGTTTTTGCTTGTCTCCTTCTTAATTTAGCTCTTCAAAAAAAACCATGAATGGTTGAAAAATAAATTCTAGGGGAGGTAATTTCTGCAAATCAGTTGAAATCTTTGCATTTGTGGACAATATTGACGCCATTGTTAGAACTCTTGATGCATTCAAATGGGCATCGCTCTCATTGGACGTCAAAGCAGCTGAAATGCACCCTATCATCAACCAGACAAAAACTAAATATATTGCATGCACTAAGTCAAATTTAATCATTCTTTCTTAGGAATTGATAAATATAAATTTGAAGTCAATGTGTTTTTTATATATCTAATTAATATAGAGAATCATATCTCCTGAAATTCACAACAGAATGCTTGCTAACCAATGCTTTTGTTTAAACAAATATTTGAAATCAAACTTAATCAAAAGAACAACTAAACTGACTGTTTACGAATGTTTAATTAGACCTGTTTGTTTTATATGGAGCTGGAACCTGGACATTGACTGAAAAGGATAAAATACTTGCAGTCATTGAGAGAAAGATTTTGAGAACCATTCTTGGAGGTATTCAGATAGAGGGCATCTGGAGAAGAACGAGAAATCTACATGAATTGTGAACAGAAATCTGCACTATGGATATCCAGACATCATAAATTTTATCAGCACCCAAAGATTATAAGATGGGCTGTTGAGAATGCCTGAAAATAGAACTATAAAAAAAATATTCGCATGCCTGCCAGCTGGCGCTGGAAAAAGAGGGAGACTGAAACTCGGTAAGACTGTCTAGAGCAGGGGTCTCCAAACTTTCCAGCCTTAAGGCCATACTTATTACTCCAGTAAGTTCCGAGGGCCAAAACCATATTATCATTGTTGCCGGTGGTAAAAAGTTAAATAGTCCACTGATGAAAAAAAAGTCCGAAAAAGTATGCAACGTTTAAAAAAGGCTGCAAATCGGACTAAAGTCCGCAAAACGGCAACACTGCATATTATTAATTTTCCTGTCATTATCTGTAATTTCTAGATTAGTCAGAGTACGAGCCATGAGGAGTAACGTGACACGACATCTGGTGAACACAAGCGGAAATAGGTAGTACCTTCTATCGCTAACAGATGGCGCTAATAGCACGTACAGAAGTCAGTTCCTATGACACTGTTGTGAAATAAAATAGTGCGTACCTCCTTAAAACGTGTTTGTGCGTGTTTAAGTTTAAGACATCTTTGTAACAGTATTTTGATTTGAATTGTTGCTTTTGTGTGTGATTTAGTAGTATGGAAAAGAAGCGAAAAATTGATAGTGAATGCAGAAAATTCAAAGATCAGTGGAACATTCAGTATTTCGTAATTGAGTCCAGTAACAAGGAGCTATGTTTGGTTTTCAATGAAAGCATAGCCGTTCTCAAAGAATATAACATTAAACGTCATTATGAAACAAAACATTTTCAAAATTACTCAAAATATACAGGAAGTTTGCGGACAGAAAAATTCGAAGCTATGAAGCGCGGATTGAAATCGCTGCAATCTTCATTTACAAAACTCAAAACTGAACAAGAGGCTGCAACTCGTGCCAGCTTTTGTGTGGCTCTTGAAATTGCAAAACGTGGAAAACCATTCACCGATGGAGAAATGATCAAAGAATGCATAATTGCAGTAGCTGAAGAAATATGCCCTGAAAAGGTAAATTTATTAAAAACTGTCAGTATGTCAGCAAACACTGTGGCTCGAAGGGTAGAAAACATCACTGAAAATATATCCTCTCAACTGTTCGACAAAAATGGACATGTTGAGTGGTTTTCTTTGGCCTTGGATGAGTCAACGGATGTGTCAGATACTGCTCAGGTGTTGATTTATATTCGAGGAGTAGATAAAAGCTATGAAGAGCAAGAAGAACTTCTTGATATGTATAGTATTCATGGCACAACTACTGGTACAGATATTTTTAAAGGAGTTGAAATGGCCATTAATCAAAAGAACCTTCGATGGAAAAACTTGAAATGTATTACAACTGATGGAGGCAAAAACATGAGTGGGAAAGATAAAGGAGTGGTCGCTCTTGTGTCAAAGGCTGTAGAAAATGACGGTGGTTCAAAACCATTAGTCTTACATTGTACCATTCATCCTCCGACAATTTATTGAAGAGATTGGAGAAAATGAATCATACTGCCGTACGTTGGCTTAGTTGTGAGAAAGTCCTTCAGCGCTTTTTTGAACTTCGAGCAGTGATCGAATTTTTTTTTAATGAAAAGCATCGCCCTCTTACTGAATTACAAAACAACGCATGGCTGTGGAAGTTAGCATTCTATGTTGATTTGACAAAACATGTGAACGAACTGAATTTGAGATTGCAAGGAGAAAACCAGCATCTTCCTGATTTATACACTAATATCAAATCATTCCGGAAGAAATTGATACTGTTTCAATCACAACTACGAAGTAAATGTTTTTCACATTTTAAAACATGTGAAATATTCAGCCACACCACTGAGACTGAGTTTCCTATTGATTTTGCAATCGAAACTTTGAGTGCTTTGAAAATAAATTTTGATACTCGTTTCTCGGACTTTGATGCCATTGCGAATCAAATTAAGATTTTTCAGAATCCTTTTGATACTGACATTGAAACCCTAGCCCCAGAACTTCAAATGGAAATGATTGATCTACAGTGCAGTGATATAATTAAGAACAAATATCAAAACTCATCTTTGTTGGAATTTTATAAGAGTCTTCCACTGACACAATTTGATAATTTGCATAAATTTGCTCGTGGGCTGTTTTCTGTTTTTGGTACTACTTATTTGTGTGAGAAGACCTTCTCCAAAATGAAGTACACAAAAAATGTTTACAGATCTAAATTAACTGATGAGCATCTTAAATCTCTTAATAATTGGTACAAGTAAAATTAGTCCACAACTACAAACTATTGTCAGTGGAAAATCTCAATTACATAAATCTCATTAGTATTTCATATGTCATTATGCTTGTTATAAGTTATGTTTTTATTTAAAATGTATAAAATGTTAGTTGGATTCATTTCAATAATTTGTTAGTTATTATATACTTAAGTTTTCTGCATATTATACATGTCTTTACTCATTACAATTCTGTGTTTCTTTATCCAACTTATCACAAAAACAATAACAATAAGCCTACAACAATGTTATGAGTAGTTAGCCCATGACCATATCAATGTAGATGTCATATTAATAATTATTCAACATAAAATTAGAATACTTCAGTAAACTAAATTTAATTTGCTATAAAAAATATGTTCTCTAAAAGGAGTTTTCAAGTATGCTAGCTCTCCGTGGGCCGGATGTGGCCCTCGGGCCGTAGTTTGGAGACCCCTGGTCTAGAGAGAGACTTGCATGACTTAAGTCACTAGAAAAGCAAAGAATGGTCAGCTGTGGCTTTCATTGTGTGACAAATTCGACTTTTCTTGTCCTCTTGTAGCACTTGATTTTACAAGACTGAGAAGTTCGACTGAAGCCACATTAAAAGGTCACATGGCTCGTGAGGTATAGGTTGGGTATCTCTGATCTAGATAATAACAAAAACTCCCTTTTGTTACATGCCTTAGTAACCCTTCCATGGAGATATTTTCATTTGAGTAGGTAACTTGCTGAGCCTTACGTTAAAAGAAAGCAAATAAATAACTATGGTTTTTTTGGTCTTTAATTTTCTACCTTTTTTAAATATATTTTATTGTAGTTTATATGCTTCATAGTTAATATTTTCATTATTCTTTTATTTTTAATTTGGTGTAAATTATGTTGAATTTTATAAATTTTGCTTATTATCACTAATATGTTGAATATTTTCTTTCTAGTGACTTGCTTAAGATGCAGAGAAAAGAGTAATACATTTGATCACTTTATGGATTTTATTTTAGATATTAAGGTATAAATAGGAGTTTTATATTTTACTTATTGCAGCTTTGTTGATTAAATTTTTTGAGAAATATTATACTGTTATTTCATGCATATTAAAATAAAAATGATAGTGATTTTTAGTCTAAAATTTTGAGTAGTGTTTTAGTAAATTTACTTGAGAACTCAAATATTATGCTTTGAATTTTATTTCTCTGAATATTAAGTAAATTTAAGCTAATATAACATAAATACTTAAAAGTATTAAACATAAATACTAAAAAGTATTGTGTGGTTATAACCTTTTATATTGCATCTACAGTGTTCTAATTGCTGCACTTTCTGCCAAAGAATATATTATTACAAGTTTGCTAAGAAATTGTTCAAATACATTTAATAGTGATCAGACGTACTGTAAAAAGATAAGCAGTACTTTCTGTTATTTGCATCTCCACGAAAAGTAGCCAGTTTATTTGTGGTCTTCAAGAATTGGTATAAACATTTGGTTATCTTTACTTCACAGGTTCTATCCATAAATGCTAATTTAAGATATATATATATATAATGCTGTATGATCTTAAATTCATTTAGTGAGAAATTAAGTTATTGTACTACTTGCGCAATTGCTGCAAAGTAAGTTAATAATAATTTATTTACTAAATAAAATTGATTATATTATCTCCTAAGATTAATTATAGTAGAATGATTTGAAAAGAGTGAATCCATACAGGAGATAATATAATCAATTTTATTTAGTAAATATATATATATATATATAGAAATAAGACTGAGGAAAACAGAAATGTGTATGTTCATTATTTACACCCTTATACTGGTGAAATAATAGTCAAAATTAAGGGTGTAATTCGTACTCAGACATTTTATAGTATGCATATGCATTGGTTGTCTATTTTTGTGTATATATTACAAATTGTGCCTAATTCTACTGAATAAAGCTGGGACATGAAGTTCCAGATAAATTTGGTGCAATAGGTTGTTACAAAATGACAAATTACTCTGCTTTTATAACAGGATAGAGATTTGGTACCAGATTTCCATGAAAAGTAGACTAATAATTCTTATGCTGTCTCCTTTATAATTTATTTGATTTAGCAATGAAGTACAATTTTTATGTACTCTTCCTCACAAAATTTTGGCCCATCAGCAGCTAGATAAAATTTGCTGAATACTGGTAGTTCAGCCTGGATTTGATTCCAGTCAAGCAAGCAGTCTGCATAGGCATTTTGTGGTTTTCCCTATGTGTAGCATGGATACAAGCCAGTTCCTTTAGAAAATTCTCTGCAAAGGCATCCCTCAGGTAGATAGTCTGTGAGTGCTTTGCTGTAATCAAACAAAGCCATTCAATCCTCTAAAAATCAAAATATTTTAGAATTTAGTTCGAAACTGTTAATATTTCATCTTTTCTTATATATCCAGAGTTGCCAACTCTCCCGATTTTCGACCGCTCTCCCGCTAACCCGATTTATAATATATTTCTCCCAACTTTTTCTTATTCTTAAAATTTCTCACGATTTTTATGAAACTTGGCTTAATACTTCGTTATATGAAAAAAAAAAAAAAAGTGATTTTGGACGTCTGAAAGCAATTGAATTTTCTCTAGATTAGATCTAAAACAAAACCTTGCGAATCAGATGAGAATTTCTGCTTTGTGAGTGAGAACATACAAATATATCCAGAAACGTCGTTCTCCAAGGGGCATCAAGCTCCACTGTGTGTCATCTGACATATATTAGCCAATGAGCACAAAGCAAGCTCAAGGTTGTTATTTGGATGTTCTTTAGTTATTTCGTTCATCTTGTTCTGAGTTGTGTGAGTACACGTGCCTTTGGGAAATAGTGTTAGAAATTATCATCTTTTGTTATGTCTGCGAGAAAGGTGAAATACTCCCATACGTTTCAAAAATAGTACACAGTTGACTTTCCTTCTATTATTTCCTCAAGGAAATATAATAAATTTGCGATGTGTACTGTTTGTCGTTGCGTTTTTTCGATTTCGCATGGTGGAAGGGCGGATATTCTCAATCATGTGTGTGCACAAAAACACAAGGACAACGCAAGTTGTTTTGAAAAAAAAATGAAAAACTAAATTTTTCTTCGGAAACAAAGGACCAAAAAGTTATTAATGCAGAATGTCTGTTCTCTGCCTTTTTACTGGAGTCACAACCTGCCACTGAATGCATCGGATCATGCTGCAGCTTTATTTTAAAAAATGGTTCCCGGTAGTGAAATTGCTAAGAAATATACAAGTGCAAGAACCAAAACAGGTGCAATTGTTAAAGAAATGGGTTTGAAAAATAAATCTGATTGCACTAAAACAGCTCCGTTCTGCCTCTCTGCGGATGGAAGCAATAATACCGATTCAAAACTGTATCCAATTGTTGTTTCTTTTTTTAATCCAGAGTCTTCAGAAATTGAGTGAAGTTTACTTTCTGTCCCCACTTTAGAAGGACATTGTACAGGCTTTAATATAGCATAGCTAATTATTAAAAGTTTAAAAGAAAATGCAGTCCCTTTGGATAATTGCTTAGGGCTTGGTGCCGATAATGCACCAGTAATGGTAGGCTTGAAGACTGATTTTGCAGGCATCTTAAGAAAGGAAAATTCAGATTTGCAGATTATGTGGTGCACCTGTCACCTCTTAAATTTAGAAGCTGAAAAAGGGGCAGATTCTTTACCAGTAAATTTGGATGAACACATTGTTGATATTTATTATTATCTTGAAAGGAGTTCTAAAAGGAAGGAAAAATTGAAACAGTTCCAACAGCTGCATAATACTGAAATGAGAAAAATTTTGAAATATGTGTGTACACCCTGGCTGTCTTTAAAGAAATGCTTATCTAAAATCCTCGATCAATGGAACCTTCTTGTATTTTTTAAAGAAGAAGTAAATGCTTCGAGAGTTAAGATAAAAGGCTCTATTGAAAGTTATAAAATGCCTAAAGTAAATGGAGGTGTAGTTACTATTTCCATTGTTAAAAATAGGTTTGAGAAAAATAAAGTAATTTCTGCACCAATCAGCAATTTAACTGGCAGTTCTCAAAATAATACTGCAAAATATAAGCATAAAGCTGATACAAATTTCTCTCAAAATAAAAAAAATTGCTCAACACACGAAATATTTTCCGATTACTGCAAGTTTATAGCTAAGCACGAATCTGCCACTGTTCATAACATTCTGAATATGAAAGCAAAATCTGCCACTAATCATAAGATTTGTATGAAAACTGATTAAAGTGTCTCTCTCTCTCTCTTTTTTTTTTTTTTTTTTTTTTGTTTCCTTAAAGAATGCAAGTAATAAAAAATTTTTTTGTGTTGCTTGCATTTAAGAATTAGTATCTATTTAAAGTTAATTCATTATTAAAAACTATATTTTTATCATTTTGTGAAAAACCTCCTGATTTCTTAAAAAAATCTGATTTTTGAGTGTCATAGTTGGCAAGTATGTATGTTGACTATTGGATAAAATGTTGTAATAATCTTTAGATGAATTCTATTCATGATAATTATTTGTTGATGCTCAGTGTATGAAATGTTAATTCATGTTATGTTCCTTATTTCAGCAAAATGTGCTTACATTGGAAAAGGCTTTAGAAAAATTCATTCAGCCTGAGATATTGGAGCAAGAAAATGCTTATAAGTGTCCAAAATGTAAAATGAAAGTAGTTGCACAAAAGAGGTTTTCAGTGTTTCAGCCTCCTAATGTTGCTACTTTCCAATTAAAAAGGTATATTTTACTTTCCAAAATTTCGATTTAATAAATTTTACCTTTGTTGTATGAAACTTTTTTTCATAATTTCACAGCAGGGGAAACATGGGATAAGCGAAGATGTTGGATGATATGGACAGATTTAAGAAAAAAAAAAAAAAAAAAATATATTTAATTATATCTTACATTACAAGCTTAATAATCATGTTTTGCAACAGGAAAATTTAAATGACAAAAGGAACATGCTATGACAGATTTGTCTAAACTTAACATGTACAGTACTTCAGAAGTTCACTTCTGTGATGACTGAATGAAATTTTTTATCATGGTTTGCTTTCTTGACAAGTTCCATTTCTTTGCTGCCAAATATTGCCACCTTTGCAGTACCATTATGTTTGTTCCTGTAATTTCCTGTTGCTTGATATGTTTTATTGCAGTTTCTTGAAACTTAACTCCATCATTATGTGAAATTCTGCGAGGCTTAGCTATTGGTGCTTGGTCTTGATTTTCAGTTTTGTTTTTATCACAGTTAACTAGGGTAACCATTCATTCCTCCACCAGTTTTTCCATGTTGTTCACCTAACTTTAAATTCCTTTCAAGATGCATCTTCATATCCAAGGATACATTACCCTAAAGGTAGAATGGTTTCTTCTCAGCTTTCTGTTTTCATACTTTAATTATTGTCTAGCAGCTTCTTTCATGATTTGCACAGTTGTTATAACATATTACAGCTCAGTTCTTTGCAGCCCAATAAGCAACATTATTTACATTGATGTATTTCTATTTTTCAACCATGCCGCGTCCTTTTTCAGTTCCGCGAACGGGCTGGCTTGGGTGTTTTCGTGGTTTTTCCCATGTGTAATGTGTATACGAGCCCGTTTCCCTTAAAAAGCCCTCCACGAAGGCATCCCTTCCCTTAGGCAGATAGCCCTCGAGGCTTTGCCGTAATTAAATAACCTAGCCTTTTTCAGTTCCTTCTATTACTGTAGACAGTAACTTCCTGCAGTAGTTCGTTTCCAAAATGCCCTGATCCTTTTGCCTATTGTCTTCATTCCATAGGCTGGCATATGGCAGTTACATTAGAAGGGGGCAGGATCATTACCTTAATATCATCGTCTTGAAGCTCATCTTCATCAGGGTATGTTGGAGCATTATCTAGAAACAAAACAGGTTTTTTGGATAAATTATTTTTTTTAAAAAACTTTTCTGTTGAAGAACTGAATTCCTTAAAGGACCAGTCTTTGAAATTTTCACTGCTCATCCATG
This sequence comes from Stegodyphus dumicola, assembly GCF_044657685.1. Classification (NCBI taxonomy): domain Eukaryota; kingdom Metazoa; phylum Arthropoda; class Arachnida; order Araneae; family Eresidae; genus Stegodyphus; species Stegodyphus dumicola. Next base: position 233,377,148 of record NC_140772.1, on the reverse strand, counting down.
CGTTTTTTTTTAACTACAGTATTTTGCAGGAAGAGCATTTTTTGAAACTGAAGGGTCTAGAATTTTGAGACCATCCAATCCATTTTTAAGGTTTTTTGTACCATTACTGCATGCTAAAATTGTCAGCCTTTCCATACTATACTTACTGCCAGGATCAGCTGTTTCAGTTTTGACTGCAAGACTTTTACTAGCTAACGTTTTGTAATTCAGGTCTGACCAATCACAATTAAAAATCTGTTTACCCATTAGGCTTTCAATTCAATTAATTCTTAAAATATTTTCTTGAATGCTTCCATTTCTTCAAAATTCGATGATATATTTTTACCACAAGCACTTAACTGATTGATATCATGGCATTTCTTCCATCATTCAAGCCAACCGACACTTGCTGTGAAATCTGAGTCCCATTCATTGAAATTATTACAGAAATGCAACACCTTTTTCTGTAAAATAGCCTCTGAAATAGGCCCATTTTTGTCCATGAAGTGTATAAACCAAACATATAACACTTCTGACTTTTTCTTAAACACATAGTTTTCTTTTAATGCAAAATTGATGCTTACCTTTTTTCTATTTTCTGTTTGTTTCCTTTTCCATTCTCTTACATGATCCATCCAATGCCAGCTACCTCCTGTATTGTTTCTCCTTTGCCTATTGTCTTCATTTCCTTGCATTTTTAGTCTATTGATACTACATCTTTCCTTTCTTTTGTCACCATTCTTTCTGTCCTTGTGTAAATTTCAGTTTCTAAAAGTGCAATAGGCCCACCAACGGCAGAGTGGTAAAGTCCCTGAACACTGGTAGTTCGGTCCGAGGTTTGAATCCCATGAACAGGCTGGCTGTATGGGTGTTTTTGTGGTTTTTACGATGTGTAATGCATTAATATGAGCCAGTTTACCTTAGAAAGTCCTCCACAAAGGCATCCCTCCCTTCCATTTAGTGTCTTAGGGCAAAACATGTAAATAATAATGTTTGTCAAATTGGATATACCAACACAGATACATATGCAAGAAAAGTAACAGAGGATGAACTGATCCACATGCAATGCTAAACCGCACTGCACTGAATGAAAAGACGCATGAATCATCTTGTAGATGAATGTGCCACAGGGTAGGAACAATCCCCCCCTCCAAAAGTCTATGGTTACAACTTCCATCTTTTCATCTCTGCTAATGTATTTCTAAAAGTGAATAATAATTTTAAAATATCACTAACTTTTCTGCAATCAGTTTTGTGTAGAATTGTACCGTTAACTGCTTTACTTGTAAAGGCAAATATTGTTTCAAAATAAAGTTATTTCTAGAGAAGTTTAAAACTTGGGTGTTTTCCTGAATCCATAGAAAGGGTAATAAGAATATTTATTTATGTTTATGAAAAATTGCATTAATTAAGAAATGCAAAATCTTTGTTAATTTAATAAAAATGCATCTTTCTGTTGAAAAACTCTTTTACTACTCTTAAAGCAATATGAATATATAATTGTGATATGTAAATATTTCATAATTCTGACGAACAGTTTCTAATGATGTGAAGTCTGGCCATTCTTAATATATAGCTTACAATATTATGCATGCATGCATAAGACTGTTAGGTTTCAGAACATATTACTTGTGAATACAGGGCAAATACAATACATAGAATTTTTTAAAAAGTGCTTTTATCTTCTCTTTCATAATTTTAATATACTAAAATATGAATTAATTTATGAATTAATAATTTATTTTATCAGGTTTGATTATCACCGGACATTTGGTGGAAAAATTACCAAGCAAATTACGTATCCAGAAAGGCTGAATCTTCGTCCTTATATGTCAGATCCTAAGGTAAGGTGTAACTTTTTTAGTTTAATATAAAGATGAGTACTTTTATTATATTTTTGATTGAATTTTTTAAAATTAAATCTTTCTTAAATAGTGATGACTTCTTTCTTCTCTCAATGATAAAAAATATTTGCCATTATTAATAGTATTGGTATTCTTGATAGTAAGAAACATGTTATGAACGTAAGTAAACTATAACAGCTTAATACTTTTTTATCTTTGAAGTTGTCATTGATAGCTTTTAAATTGTTTAAACACCTGGATCTACAAATCCTGAATGTCATATATTCCATATATTGGTCGTATATTACATCCATGGAGTTATTTTATATATAAGTAATAACATCAAAGTATGTAACCTGAATTTTAATTTAAATTTCCATTAGCTCTTTAACTTTCATTTTAATTTGGATATTTCCCTTTTCTGTTTTAAAAATAGTATTGTTAATAATAAACCAATTAAAAATCTGTTTAATCGCTCTAAACTGCATAATCTAAAATTAATAGCCATCATATGAATTTTAAATAAGGCTGGTGACCTAGATAGATTTGTAAACTGCAACTCAGATGACCAATAATAAAGAGAGAACAAAACATGGCAAAGTAAAACATGAATTTAGGTAAACCAGCTACCTTGTGTTTGGCATAGATTTTAGTCGAGACTCGAGTCAATCCATTTCAGATATTAGTTGCTGTGTTTTGAAAGCAAATAGGTACATGTCCATTTGAAAGCAAATAGGTACATCCAAAGAAATATGCAAGAAAGAGAAAACCAGGCTTGTATTTATACGCAAAAAGAGTTATATTTCGAGTTCCAAAATATAGAATTCATTGTAATTTACTGAAATCAGTTTCAGTGAAATATAATTAAACCCCTCCCTGAAACAAAAAGTAAAATTTTAGTTATTGGAAATTTGAAAAAATTATAGACTCTTGGTTGTATACAGATTCTGAAATATTAGGACTTTAATTATTTGCAAAAATACAATGATTTGTTCCCCCCTCTTTCTATAAATACTTATTTAACTGAAATTTATGCTTTTTTTATTTGAATTATTAAAATATGCTAGTGTATACATCATTCTTGTATTTTATGAAATTTAAATCGTAACAAATGTATAATACTGACTAAAATACAATTTATTTGTATATTTATTTTGGCAGGGTGATCCAGTATGGTACCATCTATATGCTGTACTTGTTCATTCAGGTCCTACTTGTAATTCTGGACATTATTATTGTTATGTAAAGAATTCTAATAATCTGTGGTACATCATGGATGATCAGCGGGTAATTTTTTATTCTTGTATCTTTTCAAAATTGTATTTTATTATAAAATGTTTAACTGCATATTCTTCACATTTTCAAGCTTAAATGTAGCTATGTTTAATTCTGTTCTAGTATTTATGTTTTAAAGAAATTCTATACCTCAATACAATTTTTTATTAAACGGGGGGGGGGGGAAGGCATAATGGGACATTAGCATCTACATGGCCAATTTTCTGTGTATGCAAAGATCAGATGAAGATTGTGTTGACATCATACATTATGCAGTGTTTTATTTTGTTGACGTTTAACAGTATCTCCTCTAATTATAAATTTTAAGAGACTAGAAACATACAGTTCCACATTTTCCAGTTAAGTCCTGCTAAATAATTATTAACACTGTTGTTGACAAGCAATATTAAGAGCAAATGTGAGATTATATGCATATGAAATTTAATGTTCTATTTTGAATATGAATTTCTGGAAATTTCCCTTGGTTTTCCCCATGTGTAACGTGTATACAAGCCAGTTTCCCTTAGAAAGTCCTCCACGAAGGCATCCCTCCCCTTAGGCAGATAGCCCTAGCGTGCTTTGCCATAATTAAATACACCACCACACCACACCACTGGAAATTCCCCCCCCCCCAGACCAACAACTGGAAGTCTACCAGTTGGTGTAAGCAGTGAAATTAAAGGAGGAGATCTGAAGTAGTTTCACATTTCTCATAGAATTTCTGTGTGATTAGGATGCATGATTTAAAAAGATAAGCAGAAGAATTATGAAAGTATGGATTTCAAATTTAAAAATACACTTGAGAACATGATGAAAAGAAAAAGAACCAAAGCCCCAAGACATTTTAAAGAGCTAAAGATAATGAAGCAATTGGAAATGAATTTAAATGCTAAAATATGATGGTTGTATTACTGAAAAATTGTTTATCAGCTGTGATTCACCCTAATTTAAGAGAAATAAATTATTAAATTTTAATGAGATAAACGTGTGTTTTAAGTGTATTGTTTAGGAAATTTTAGTTTTGATTCCCCTCCCCAGTTTTTGAATTTCTTAAATTTGTGAAGAATAGAGAAATTATCCTAGTCTAAATTTTTTTAATTGTAATTTCATTAAAGTATTTTGTAAAGTGTTATTAAAGTATACATATTGAGTTCTATGTATTTACTATAAACCTTTATATTATACTTACTTAGGTTCATCAAGTAAGCCTTAATCAAGTTCTCAATCAAAGTGCATATGTTTTGTTTTACATAAAGAAAGGAACTACAGAAGGAACATCAATTAAGGTTTGCAATTTTTTTCAATAAATGTAATAGTTTATTTGTTATGTTTTAGAGTATTATAATTGTTAAAAGTGTCTGGATATGTCTCTACATCTGTTAAATTTTCAGAATGTAATATGTGTGTATTACTTATTTTTATAATAACGAGCTAAAATATAATATTTATGTTAATACGTTTGAAATATATATATTAATATACCAAATCCAAATGTAGTTCTTTACTACTTAAAATATTTGCTTTGTTTGTGGTTTTAGAGCAAAGTATATTTTTACTGTCAAAATTTTGCTGTAATAAATAATCATACACTTAAGTAAATTACATAAACTTATTACAAGATCTATGTTTTTTTGACGTAAACATCAATATGAGACAGCGAGAAAGTCCTGTTAGAACGTTGTATTCTAATATGTAGATAATCTAATGCAGGTACCATAAAATTAAAGCTCACATGTCGCATAGCTCATAACTTTTTGACTAGTTAAAAGCAGCTTGCATTGTGTCAAGCATTAAGTATATTTTTCTAAAATATTATTTCAAATATCATTCTGTGTCATAACAATCAATGTAATTTCTAAAATTGCACTGTAATAATTTCAAAGCTACTTAAAAATATGTGCCACATATTAATCATCAGGGGAATAAATAATTGATAATTACATTTTTGTTACTAAATGTCATGATGTTATTGTTTTTAGAACTAGTAATGGATTTCATAATAGAAAATGTACATATTTTGGCATTAATGGTGTAGGTTAAATTTTAGTAAATGATATTTCAAATTTGCCCACTGTAACTTGCACTTAAAATTGTAATCAATTTTGTTCCCAATGAAATTAAGAATTTAAGATGTGTAGTTGTGAGGGAGAAACTAAACTTTTGCTTTTTTATATAAAAAAAACCTTTAAATCGCAAGTTCATTTAAAAATAATTTCCACTTTTTTTTTTTTTTTTTTTTTTTTTTTTTTTTAACCTTTAGCTGTCTTTAGACATTTTAGTTTTTCCAGTGAAAAGTACATGGTATAAGAATAAAGAAAAGTTGCTAGTTTTGCTTTTCGAATTATTGCTATATTCACTCAGATAGAAAGGTTTTGGAGATTACTAAATCATCTCTTGTTTAAAATTTACACCTATTAAACGAGTTTATGTTAGAAATGAGTGTTTAATATTTTGTCTTAAAAATACCGTGTCTTAAAACAGTTAATTTGTATATTAGGTGCACACTTTCCGAATATAGAGCAGAATGAGAAAAAATATTTATGTAAGCTTGTAAGTAAGCTTATTAGTTAAAAAGCAAAATGCTTATTAGTTGATTGAAAACTTTTGTTAAGAAGCTGTTCTTTTACTTTTAAAATCATTAAAATTATTGCTTAACTATCTAATTGCAGCTCTTTGTTCTAATCAAACTTTGTCTTAGAATGAATTTTGATTTCTAACACATGGCTCATGAAACTTTTTTATTATAAAAGCATAGATAGTTGATTCTGTGCTCATGTATTTTCATCCAGTGTTAGGGTGATGTAAGAGTCTTGGTGATAGTCTCTGATATTTTGTTACGAAGGTGTTATAGTAACCATGTTTGAAATTATTATGATAATTTGTAATCATTATATATGTGGGATTTTAAATTTATAGCTTAATATTTTTCCTCGCGCGCTGTCTAAATTTAGCTGTTGACTGCACGAGTGAAATTGATAGAACTCTGGCCACTTTGTTTTATGAGAGGAGATGTAAGATTATATATGATATAGATGTGGTATTAAGAGATGTAAAACGTTATAGTTGTCATGTTAATAGATATAAGATGTTATAGATATCGTGGTAATAAATAAACAATGTTATAGATATCGTGGTAATAAATAAACAATGTTATAGATTTTGTATTTATAGATGAACTATATTATAGATGTATTAATGTTTTATTAAATGTGTTTTGTTTGAATATGAATTATGATTTCGAAACTAAAGAACCCACATATATGTTAGATTCTTGTTAAGATCTTGTCAAATTATATTGAGCTTGCCTGATATTAGTTGAATTTTACTTTATTGATATTCATGTAAAGGCCTTAAAACAATGTTTGAAAATGGTAGAGAATTCATTTGTAATGTTCCTTAAATTTGTATTAGTCTGAAATGCATGGTTTTTTCTGAAGTACATGCCAAGTTCTGTTGTCAACCCATGGTATCATTTGTATTCCAAATTCAGTAACATTTGCATTCTTAAATATATTTTCATATGAGAGTGTAATATATATTTCCTTTTGCAGAAGAATTTTGAGAATAGAAATTCCCTTGTAAAAGGTACTATTTCTTGTAAGTATCCTCATTGTTGTTGTTTCTGCTTTTCTAATTATTAGAATAAAATTTAGAGTGCTAATTAGTGTTTCTATTATATTCCTTGTATTTACACAGATATTAAAAATCTAAAAACTGGCTTTTTAAAGCAGAAAAAGAAAATGGCCAAATTACTCTTATTAATTTTGATTAGTATTGTAAGAAAAATATGTGCACTGTGTGTTGTATTTAATTCTCTTTCCAATACTAGCAAAGTAACCATAATTTGAAATTTTCTTGTAAGTATTTTTCATGATCTTTGTACAATAAATTTCATCAACCTTGAGAGCAACAATAAGTGTTTTGACTTGAGTGTGTTGATCTTATTTTTCCTTTTCAAAGTTTGTTTTATTAATTTGTAAGGATAAATTTGCAAAGATCTCGTAAGAGTAGTTCAAAGTAATTTCGAAAGCAGCTTAAGTCCTGTTTATCAAAGTAGCATTAAATTTGGTTCTGGGAAGTAGTACTTTTCCGCTTGATAGCAAGCTAAAACAAATTTCATATCTGATCTACTATAGTCATTTTAAAACATGGATACGAGGGTTGCCTTATAAGTTTTTACAGTCAAACAATAGATGGCGTTAGTGAGCTTTGGCATACCTGTATTTGAGGACATTGACGTTTGTTATTGCAAAGCCAATGGCAACTTAGTAACTGACCAATTAGGTTGTATATAGTGAACATTTAAAAAGAGGCCTTACTCAACAACAATGCGTAGAATCGCTTTGTGCAACTTTTGGTAATGAAGCACCATCAGAAAAGACTGATTACAATTGGTTTGCAAAATTTTGTCATGATCATGCTCCGTCAGTGAGGAAAGTCAAGAAGGTCGGTTGAAATTGGTTTTTATTCCGAAAAACATCGATGCTGTGCGTAACATGATTAAAGAAGATTGGTATTTGTCTCGCAGACAGGTAGAGGCGTGTCTCGGCATATCACAGACTGCAATACAGTCGATTTTGTATGAACATTTAGGTGTGAGAAAGATTTGTTGAAGATGGATTCTGCATAATTTGACCAAAACTTGTGTTGCTCATGTTAATTGCTGTCACAAAATGTATGTTGAAAAAATTTGACCGAGAATGTTCAAAATCTGTATACAACATTGTTACAAGAGACAAAACTTGGATTAATTTGTATGAACCTGAAAGCAAACTACAGTCTACTGTTTGGGTGATGAACCCAAGCCCACTAAAGTTGTTCGTTTATGGAACACTTCCAAGAATATGATCGTTTATTTCTTCGGTTGTACTGGACATGTTGCAACCATTCCTTTAGAAGATCGAAGAACGTTTAATGCTGAATGGTATATAGCATTTTGTTTGTCAAGGGTTTTCGATGAAATAAAGAAAAACAATAAAAAAATCACATCGTTCTTCGACAATGCCAGCTCCCATACAGCACGTGAAACAACTGAATATTTGAAGGAGAAAAACATTGAATTAATGTCTCATTGCCCATATTCACCCAATCACTTTTTCTTGTTCCCCACTGTCTGACAAAAAATGCATGAACAGCGAAAAGCTGTTAAAAACTTTTCAAAACCATGTTTCTATGATTTCAGCTTCAGAGTGTAGAAAATGTTTCCAGAATTGAATTGAACATACGCAAAAATGTATAGACCTTAAAGGTGAATATTTTGAAGAGCAATGCAATAGGTTGATTCCAACTTGTTCGTTTTTGTTTCAATTTTTGTAAAAACTTAAAAGGCAACCTACGTAGCTTCTATCATCTGCTTAATTTGATAGTTTGCCAGGTAAAGAAACTTGGCCGTGTGATCAAAAAATGGGATTGGCCAGAAAAAACATATAAAGTCCAAAATCTGAGTCTCAGTGCTGAATGCCACTTCTTTGTTTGTATTTATAATTTTGATTATTGTCTCTGCAAAATCTTTTAAATTTGAATAGTTCCTTTTAAAATCTTCCTTAAAATTCTTTCTATATTTCTCTCTTGCACTCTGGGTAAGCATACATTTATTAACAAAGTGCCAGGCATCCCCCAAACTTATCACATATTAAGCATTTATCATTATTCTGTAGATGGAACTGATTAAAATAATCCAGGGAATACCCATGATAAGTCAGTATCTGATTTTTATCAACATTATTTATAATATTCATCTTCTTGTTTAACTTTATATTTGTTATTAACTATTTTTTTTTATCAGAAGACTCCCAGCAAAAATTCCATTCTGTATAAATCCAGTTTTCCATTTCAGCAATGGTCTTTTTCCTTGAATCTTGGATATCAAAATTATCAGTCCTATCCACAAGTGCCGCCATTTTAGCGAGTGTGTCCGCCCTTTCATTTCCGACAATTCCACTTTGTGCTTACACCCAGTGTAATTTAACAATATGTTTTCTTTCAGCCTTTTTAAACAAGTGTTTTATTTCATTAATCAGTCGATTTTTGTGATCTAGTTGGATGAGTGCCTGCAGCGCAGATAGAGCATCAGTATAAATATTTATAAGACATTTCAGACATTTATTAATTCATTTCAGAGCCTCTGTCAAAGCATATAGTTCTGCTTGATAAACCGAATTCATTGGTTTAAGTTTAATTCTCACATTTTCTATCTCCACTCAATGAAATCAAATTACCACAGTGCTACCCACTCCACCATCAATTCCAGAACTATCTGTAAAATTGTCTATTTTGCCACCAGAAGGAAAATTAAGATAATAAAATAATCCAAATCATGTTATTGGGTGAATAATAGCCTCATTCTCTTGTTGAAAGGCCTTACTCTTGAGTACTTTTTGTCAAATTTCAGTCTTTTCAGAACTACAAGTAAGTTTTTAAGAATATAACACTCCTTTTAAATAAGGGAAAGAGATACATTTCTTAATACTTGTTTTAATATTTTTAAAACCAAGTTAAAACTGCCATATAAATCTATAAATATACATTTAATAGTTTTAAGTTGTATTAAAAGAAATCTTATACAACTGCATTACACCACAAAACACCTGATGAAATTTATGCAAATAGAAATAATCACAAGGATCAGCATTTAATTATGTTAAATAAATTTACAGTGTGAAAAGAAAGAGCATGTGACTATCAAAATGTTAGCATAATTTGTATGAAATCGAGAAGGGCGGGCCATCTACAAGGACACAGGCTATCTTTCTTACTTGAATCATCATTTAGAAACTAAAAGAGCATGGTACATAAATTAGGCTAACAGAATTATTTTCAAATGGGAAGCATTTCACTGTAATTGTTAATTTCAGATACTGTATAGTATCTGAACATATAATCCCATCGAAATATACCTCCCCTCCAGCTTATTGAGTTTTGTCTTTGTGTACGTCAGGAGTTACTTGATGTAATTATTTAAAGTCCTGATCTGCACATTTTTTTTTTCCAGATGTTTAAAATGTTGGCAGTTTAATGACATTTTGATAGTCACATGCTCTTTCTTTTCATGCTGTAAATTTATTTAACATAATTAAATGCTGATCCTTGTGATTATTTCTATTTGCATAAATTTCATCAGGTGTTTTGTGGTGTAATGCAGTTGTATAAGATTTCTTTTAATACAACTTAAAACTATTAAATGTATATTTATAGATTTATATGGCAGTTTTAACTTGGTTTTAAAAATATTAAAACAAGTATTAAGAAATGCATCTCTTTCCCTTATTTAAAAGGAGTGTTATATTCTTAAAAACTTACTTGTAGTTCTGAAAATGAAGTGAGGTTTTTTTATATGAACAAGTACATTGGAAGGGATATTACTAAACTTCATCATATTAATAAAGCATGATTAGCAGGATTATATACAGTCAAAAGTTTTTAATCCGGACTCGTCGGGACTTCGGCAATTCCAGATTATAGATCATCAGTTTAAATCTGGTAAAATGGCATGCAGAAATTATAAAATTAAAAATATGAAACCATAATTTATGAAATAAAGAACAATTATGATCTAAAGGGTATCAAAATTTACAAAAAAAGCTTAATATTTATTTGTTTACTTTATTAAACATTTCTTTCAATGCGCGCATGCGTAAAGCATACATTACTCATAGTCGAAATTAGAAAATTGCAACCAGAAAACTATTTGATGTGTATTCGTGATATATATAATGACGAGGAATTTGATTTAAATCATATCAAAGGCGGAATACATCGAGATGAAATACTGCATTTAGTAAGGAATTATAAGCCGAATAAAATAAAAACATCTGCCCTGAAGATAAGGATAGTGCTGACAAATCAACTTCCAGTTTATTGCTCGTCGCGACGTTCCCCTCCCCCGCAGAGCAGCCTGAAATTGATAAACAGATTTGGGAATGGTTAGAGAAACAAAGGATATGCCGTTATCTATTTTTTACAGCAATTCCACTTTTTGTTTGATGGACATTGAAACATGCTTTTGCTTTGTAGATCCGTTGGGAGCTCCAGCATCGGAAATTATATTTGACATAATCGAAAGTTCAAGCTTACTTTTATAAAATTGCTCTAACAGTCTGCAAAAAATAATGAGCCGGATCCATTTCGAAGATTAAGGAACAACACAATCTGCAACATTAACTGAAATAGATAATTAGATAATTTCAGCTGAAATAGATAATTAGATAATTTCAGCTTAGCTTATACCGCCCATTATACATGAAACGCGCATGCATAGACGTATTATGCACATGCGTAAAGGTATTACGCGCATGCCTTTACAAACTTTCTGCGCATGCGCAGAAAGTTTGTAGCTTTGAGGTCCGGTTTATAGATCATTCCGGATTATGGACGTCCGAATTAAAGACTTTTGACTGTACTTTGTTGTTTATAAAGTTATATTAGGAAATGTTTAACATAATTTTTCTTTCTAGCTCCTAACTTTAAAAGAGTAGCTGAAATTTCTTCTATAAAATCAACACCTCTCAAAGAAGTTCAGACATCTGTATCCAGCCCAACAGCAAAGCTTCAAGTGTATTCATTTACTAATATAAATAAGAAAATGAGTTCACCTAATCAAAGTAAGGAGAAAGTTTCTTCTGGTATTCATCCAAGTATGCCTGTTATTCAGGAAATGAATAAACCTTGTGTTTCATTGCATGCAACAAAGAAAGTAAAACAGTGTACTACAGTATCAAAAGCTGATCATTATCAGTGTGGACTTGTGCCTTACATAGAAGATTCATCAGAATCCTCTGATGAAAATAATAGTAATCGACCTTCAAATACAAAAATTACACACAGTCAAGAAGCCTCAATTAGTGTATTAGGAACTCCTAAAGATGATGGTGCCAAACAAAATTTAAAAAGTGTTACAATTGATAAACCATCTCCACATCTCGATATTAGGAGAAAAACCATCAAAACTGCATTGAACTCTAAATCTGTGCCATCCAGTCCAATTTTTACAAATTCCATTTCTCCTAAAGTCATAGCTACAGGAACCTGGACAGTTACTGATGCACATGAAGATTCACCATCAGCAGGTTCATGTTCTAGTAATAACACTGTAAATTCAACTTCTGACTGGCACGTGACAAGCACGAATACTGATTTGCCACTCAAAAAGCCTGTGCATAAGTTTTCTCAGAGTGAGAGTAATATGGTTAGTAAGGAAAGTGGGCACAATTCCACTAAAAAGCTATCAGAATATAACACACATACCTCTGGCAGTGTCATGAACTCTCCTGCTCAGAAAAGTATAGGAAAAAATTCACTTCCTGGTGGTGATAAAGCTGAATTTGCAGCATCGTCTTGTGAAATTAGTAATGTGCACAGTTTAAAAAATCCAGCTTCCTCAAAGTGTGATTTTCGAAAGCAACCGAGTCAAAATGAGAAGCCTTTTCTTGAGAGCGAGGGAAAATTCAACAGACGAGAGCATGATTCCTCCTTCCTTAAAAGGAAATGCAATGACTTTACTCAGAAGGTTTCTGAAAACTCCATCAGGGCTTTTCACTGTGAAAACCGATATAGTTCAGTACCTAAAAAAGCTAAATATACACAAGAGTTAAATTCATCATCTGAAAAAGAGAGAACTATTTCAGGTTCAATACATAAGTTGTCCTCAAATATGTCAAAAGTATCTCAAAGTTACAGTGCATCAAAGAACGACACAGTACATTTTACAAAAGACTCTTATTCCAAAATAAATTATTCACAACAAAATGGAAGCATAAGCTGTCATAGTGACAAAGTTTTAAGGACTAGTGAAAAAACAAAAGTTGGAAAGAAGTTAGAGAGTGACTGTGAAAGTCTTTCAAGCTCTGAAAGTTCTAGTTCTGGTAGCCTAGAATATGAATGGGTAGAAAAAACTAAAGATGATATTGAAAGTCATCAATCATCATCTAAAGGTATTTTATTTTTAATACCAATATGCTTTCTAGACATTTAAAAATGTTTATTAGTGATAGAGCATTGCATGATTTTTTTTTTCAGTTATGTTAAATATTAACACTTGAGGCTGGAGAGAAAAAAATCATGTCTTCCGTCAACCAATACTTCTGGCCCAGAGATAAATTTGTTATTTAAAATTAATGCTTGTGGTTCAAGAGCCATAAATTCATGGATCTCTATGACAACAACTTACAGCCCAGAGGTGTAAATTTGTGGCCTTTTCACCCATTTATTTAAACAAAAATACATTTTTTTGGAGGGGAGGGTAACGCAGGATATAACTTTCACTTGTAGATTTATATGTCTATTATCTATTAAGTTCTTAACATACCTGCCATATGGTTAGAGTACAATTGATGTCTGATAAGATAGAAATTTTGATGCCTTTTTTAAAGAATTTTTGATTTCATCTGGTATCTCTGTTGAGCATTGTATCCTATGTCATGATAGTGATGATGAAGCTAATTTTTGAATAACATTTCACATAGAAGAAAACAATGTTATTTCCTGTTGTGGTACAGCAATAAATTAATCAGGTTCAATTTATATTGTAAAGCAGTCTTGGAAATAGTGTAAATTTTAAACAAAATAAACTGTTCCTAAAAGTAATAGTATTTTAAGAATCTGATTGTGTTGCAGAGTGTACAGGAGAAGTGCAGCAGAGTGAAATAGCATAAAATTTGTTGCCAAGTACAGTAGACATTAAATAAGATTTCATTGAAATGTTTATAATATAATTAAATAACTTATACTTTTTTACATATCCTTATTTTATATGAGATGGTTTATTTTCTATTTGTAAAAGTTGAGGTACAAAATTCACATTGGATTCAACATTTTTCTGTTTTAGCTGAAAGGCAAATTAATACAACAAAACTGTTCAATGAATTTATGCTCCCGAATTATGATGGTTAGATATATAAAATAAGTTTTGCATTATATTAGTGTTTAACGTGTTATAATAATTAATATGATACAGCTGATTCCAGGTAATTAAGACTAATTCATTTTGGCTCAGTTAAGCAGCTGCCCCAACTAAATTGACTAATAAGAAATTATTAAAAATATTTAATATGTAGGTAAAAAAATAAGTTCCTTTTTAAAAAAATTTTATTAAACCAATATATAGAAAGAGTTTGTACTATAAATTGTTCAGCAAAAATAATCCATGCATGATAAATTTTATTTCTGCAAAATGCATCAGGTTTAAGTCTATCTTTTGCTTCTAAAATTTTGCAATTTTACAAGGTTAATGCAGATGTAATGCTTCCTACATTACTTTTCTGCATAAAATGATGCTGTAGTAACCAATTTTTGCCTCATGATATGTCACAAATACAGGTGTGTCATCAACCATTGTTTTCTTGAAATTTGTGACACTTGGATTCAACTATTTCAACAATTCAATTCTCAGAGTTTCCATTTTCATCAAAGCATGGTGAATTGTCAACTGTTGTTGAGAACTCTTTGTTACTAATGATAGGAACTTGCCTTCATTTTCCTTACTGCTCAAAATTTCAAGAATTTTCAAAGATTTTATTTTGCAAACAGCAAAATGGTTTTGTATTTTGTTTCATTAATTCATCAACTATCAGCAACAAATTTTGCTTGCAAAAAGGAAATTTCTGTACTGATCTCTGTGGCTGTTGATGAACTTGTTAATAAATTTTCATCAGTGAATTCCAGTATGTGGTTAACCAGGTTTCCTTAGTACAATGTCCTTGAATTTTTTTGTTACCCACCTGTTCATAGATTGCCCATTGCCCTAAGGACTTTTTATTTAGAGGAAGGAATTAACAGCCTTATATTTTTTAGATTATCTAAATTAGGGCACAATTATTAAACAGCAACAAAATTATCCTCTGCTTAGGTTATAGGCCCGCCAGCGGCCGAGCGGTAACGCCGCTGAATACTGGTAGTTTGGTCTGAGGTTTGAATCCCGCGAATGGGCTGGCTGCATGGGTGTTTTCGTGGTTTTCCCCATGTGTAACGTGTATACGAGCCAGTTTCCCTTAAAAAGTCCTCCACGAAGGCATCCCTCCCTTAAGGCAGATAGCCCTCGAGTGCTTTGCCGTAATTTAATAAACCAAACCACATCTGCTTAGGTTATAATTTTTTTATCCCAACTTGTAAGCCAGTTCCCCCCCCCCAAAAAAATCATAGTCATCCAGGCATTACTATTGGTATTCTAATGGTAAACTCTCTATTCTTAATCTCTCAAAGCACTGAAGCTAGTATTTTTCCTATAACAGTAATTTATCTTTGTCAGTATCTCTGTAATGCAATCCATGGCCATTCCATAGCAAGATGATACAGTGTACTTGTAACTCAGAGAGCCCCATTTGGCCAAGCAACATAACAGAGGCTGGTTTGTAGATGGCATTCTAAATAGCATCTGAACAAATGTTTTCTAAAAAAGCAGGGATTTGGGTAATTTTTTCCCTATTGGTTCACCACTTACGTTATCCCTGCCCTTTTTGCAATGTGCTTTTTAAAACTTAATAGTGTGTCTCACTTTCCATTGAGAAGATCAATAATAGTTATTTTAAAATCACTGTAGACTGCCGTTTTAGCAATCTCTTCAGACTTTAAAATTAGGTAGCTGATATTATGCATCATATGCTAACTATAGAAAACCATTGATTTAATGCTGTTTGTCTTCTGGATCCAATTCCATTGCACTTTTTTTTAAATCTTCATAGAATTTCTTTCTATAGGGTTCCTTCCATATTGTCTTCTTGTAGGAGACATGTTATGGTAGATTTTGGTACACATATCATTAAGTGCACGGTGGC
Source organism: Stegodyphus dumicola (assembly GCF_044657685.1). Lineage (NCBI taxonomy): Eukaryota > Metazoa > Arthropoda > Arachnida > Araneae > Eresidae > Stegodyphus > Stegodyphus dumicola. Next base: position 233,361,283 of record NC_140772.1, on the reverse strand, counting down.
TTATTATTCAGTGGCTGGCTGTTAGTTTTAACCAGCAGAGCAATTTTACTTGAAAGCATAAAATCATTTTTTTGGCATTTTGGCAAAGATTTAAAATTTTTTTAATAAAATCGACACCATAAATGAATATCTAAGTATAGTATATTATAACAGTTAACTCTTAAGCTAGCACGTACTTGCGAAACACATGACAGTAGGTAACCGATTCTCATCAAACCAGTGTTACCAAATATGCAAATGTGCATTATTTAATGTTAACATATTTTTGAAATACAGCTTTTCATCCTTTAAGGCTAATTATTGATTTTTACACATCATTCTTCCTTTAGGATACTATCCGCTAAAATCTGTGTAAGCCATCACATTATTTTCATAAGTCAAATCTCCATCCTCAAATATTTTCCTTGGTCTTTAAGAAATAAGTCACATATATCTAGATATGGACTATAAGGAAGTTTATAAAAAACTTGAGCCTATGAATAGCCATTGTTCTTTGTTCTAGCAACAAAATTTCAATTTGTCAATTTAACAGAATGGGGGGGGGGTTACCTCAGTAGGCTAATCTTCACCAGGAAAAATCTATACAGTAAATGAGTGTTTGATTTTTAGATCATCTTGAGAAAGTGTAGATTAATTACAGATTACTCAAGTTAAAAATCACTTTTGGCTAGCTTTAGAATCATATTTTTGCATCAGTCTGATTGAGACTATTTTTGTTTAACTATTAGATCATGAGAAGTACAGCAGTTACAAAGCTCCCTGGGAGCAAGGTCATGCAAAAAGATTTTTTTTTTTATTTATTTAAAGCAGTGCCTTGTAGCTGGTATGATTTTTATTTTTGAAAGAGCATTATCTCTCATAAAATTGTTGTGTAAATTATGGATTAGGAAGGAGAAAATTCCACAAAGGCACTTAAGCATTCAAAAATACTTGTGTTCATTTCTTGAATGAATCCACTTTTAAAATCATTAAACGTCATGATATGAAAAAGCTCAGAATTGAACTCTTATTTTTTAAAAAAATGCTAGACAAAAGGTTCTTGTTAAATCATGGATGGTAATACCTTCATTGTGCAGGGCAGTATATGTAATAATCCCTCAGCACAAAGTACAAAATATTGTATCTAGCAGGTATTTAAGTACAAAACTCTCATAATTTCTACTACCTCCCTGTGTTGCAAGAAAAGGGAGAAGTGATATGTTAAATTAATAATATGAAATTATTTTATGTTTGGAATGGGAAAATTCACCTCAAAATTCTAAGTATTTGAAAGAGCAATTAAATACTTAAAAATATGGTGAATTATACCCAAACTGAGAAATAATCATCTGAGGTATATACTGGTGTATGTTGCCTGGTGTTGCACTAAGCACCAAAAAAAGGGGGAGAAATGTTGTTCTGTATGTGTTCTGTTCTTGTAATTTGATTGACAAAATTTCAATTATATTTTTCAAATCTTGGAAGTGTGAATGTAACTTTAAATATACCATATTTCTTCATGTATTCCCCCCTCTAGCTTTTTAGCACTAGGTTCTCAAAATATAAAAAATATTCTCTTAATTTTCCCACTTCTGTATTGTATATACAGTCAAATACTGAAAATCCGTCGACCTGAAATCTGCCAACTCCTGAAATCCGTGTTGATTCTCAAAATATAAACATTTCAGTTTATAGGTTCTGGAAACCGCAATATTGAATACAAAATATCGAAGAAAAAATACTTACTGAATAATGACGTCATAATTACCGAATAATAATGAGTCATAACGGAAATACCAAATTATTGACATAAAAAAGTTTCAAAAAATGAGATAAAATAAATAAGATAGAAATTTTTTTTCCCTCTAATCTGCATCGAGGGGGAAAAGTAGATGATTCACTCAACTCTTCGTTCAAGTTCACTACTGCTACTAAGAACATATAGTGAATTTGAGTTTCAGAAAGCATCGCCTCCTTATACTCTGTATCATGTGAAGAACTTCAGTAAAACAAAAAGATGAAAGTTAAAAGTCAGGTGGCCGCCATCAGTCGACGAAAAAGGTGAGTGTCTGGTCGAAGGTCCAAATCAGTGAACTGAAGAATCTAGTATAAGTAAAAAATATTAAGGATGCAGAATGTCAGATGGATATTTGTGCTTTCCTCTGGGAAATGGAGAACATCTAAAAGAGTCGATGCAGTTGTTAGGATAAGTGAGAACTGAATAGAAGAAATTTCTGGCAAGTTTTTGAATATAATCTTGAATTGTATATACTTTGAGATCATGGTGGATATACGAATTTGGAATGAACCATGGCACATTGACGATCTCTCTGAGTGCTTTGTTTTACAGTACAGATTTACAGTAAAGTACAGATCCTTGAGGCATTCTAGCGAAAATTTTTCTCGTGGAAGAAACAGAACTGCCAATTTTCACTGCAAAGATTCTGTCTTGGTAGGAAGTAATAAGTCTAATACAATGAAGTTTAACTTGATAAGCTTGTATATAAGTCTTCGGTGCCATATCCTATCAAAAGCTTTCGCTATATCAAGGAAAATGGCTCCGCTAGGGAACTTACAATTGAAATCGTCAGTAATATAGTTGATGACACAAAGCAGCTGGTGATTAGTACTGTGAAGATGATGGAAGCCAAACTGTTCTTCTGTGGAATAATTTGATTAAGATGATAAAAAATAACTTTTTCAGCTATTTTAGAAAGTTGACTGAGAAGGCTGATTGGGTGGTAATTCTGGGGAAACGTTGAATTTTGATGCATTTTTTGGAAGATGACTATGATGGCATGTTTCCATATATTAGGAATGTAAAAGAATTTGATGATAGAGTTGATTATCTTAGTAAGACAAGTGATGGCATTGATAGGAAGATGTTTCAATGCTTTGGTAGAAATACCATCAACACCAGGAGCTTTTCTGGGTTTTAAGGAGCTAATATAATTGGCAACCAGCTTAGGCGTGGCAAGAAATGTAAAGTTCAAAGGGCCTGGGATATTTAGGAAGGTATTAACAGTATCATTAACTTTGGAGATATGACTGTCTTAGGGGGTAGTATTGGGAGTAAATGTTTCTTCTAGTGTATCTGCAAAGGTGTTAGCTTTATCTTCGTCTGAATAAATCATTCCGTTGGTACCATGAAGTGGCGGAATTTGCTTGAAGGGTTTCTTAGAGGTCACCAATTATTTTTTAAAGCAGCTATCATGTTTTGTTATATCTTATATATATATCTGCAAAATTTTATATATATGCATGTATGTATATTTTGTAAGTAATGTTTTTTTTTTTTTTTTTTTTCAGGGGCACTGTTAAGTTGTACCTGATTTATTTTTGATAGCTTCTTTTTAACACTAATTCAGAAGTCTGTACATGAAGCATTTAGCAGCATTTTATAAGCTAGATTTATATAATGACAATAAATTGCATACTCTGGTAATAGTAATTAAATTTAGAGGAAAAGAATGGTTAAATTTCCTTGACTTTTTTTTTTTTTTTAATACTACTACAAATTTAGGTTTTTAGTAATACTGAGATAATTTTGGTTTGTGTGCGATTCGTTATTTTTAAATACTTTAGTTTTATAAATTTTTGGGAGAAAAAATCTGAATTGTAACGTATAAAAATCACAAGCAATATTAAATTCTTTTTGAGTATATAAAATTAATTAAGTAAAGCGATCAATCGTATGGAACATTTATTTTATTTACATTTACTTTTGTTCTGGGGTCAGAATACAAACTGGTATCCAGTACTGCTTTTATCTTTTATTTATTTAATTTTATTTATATTTGATTTGCTATGAGCAGACATCATTCAAGAATGAAAATAAGGTTTTTGTAACTTTTTTTAGAATTATACTTTAACTGGGGCAAATAAATGGTAAGAAGTAGATATATAACCTCCTTTGTGCATAAAAGCGCAAAATAAGAATGGAGAAGTAAGAGTGCTGTGAAATCAAATCATAAAAATGTGCCTATTAAATGAATTATATCTACATAGATGCATGTATGTCCATTAGTTTTAATAAAATTGTTTTTAAGAGATCGAAGCCCAGAGCTTAGGGAAACACTGAGCATGTTGCTGTGTTTTTCTAAAGTTCTTTTAAAAATATTTTGCAGGTAAAATAAAAATGGGAAATGATTATCAGAAAGCTTCATCAAGTTCTCAAATATTAGATGATCGAAAGCAAAACGTAGTGTCAGAACTTACGAAAAATTCTTCATATTTTTATGGAGCTGAAGGTAATTAAAACTTTTTAGAATATTTCTTTTGTGATTTTAACATATTCTTCAAAAGAAGATAAGTGTTTTGTAACGTTAAAATAAAGAAATCCTCTTCTGGGCTTCACACCTTAATTATTTGCAGCACATGTTTTTGTAAATTCTTATTTAGCTACAGCTGCTATCAGCTGTAGCTAAATAACATGTTACGTCAGCTGATATCATCGTTATCTTCCTCAGATATCTAGTCACTAGGCTTGAAGGAGCTTCTAATAATTATGTCTCGCTCTAATATGTCAGATGTCTGTGAATCACTTTAGTCTAGTCTTCTTAGTCTTATCTTTTAGTGTTAAAATATGTCAGCCCATCTACTCATTTTTATAGCTTCTGAATAGTCTCTTAAATGATTTATTAATAGGGTATGTTACTTAATATCAGTTCTGCTGGGATGCTCAACTACGTTTTTCTTTGTGGGAATTTGTCTCATCCTCTAAAAGAAAAAACTTGCCTGAGATGCTTCAAAGGATAACTTCTATGTTGTGGGTTTTCTTTTCTTACTTGGTACTTTGTGGATAATCATATATCACCTGAGTATCCTTTCATCATTTTTTTTCTCTGAACACAGATATAAAATCTTTTGGATGTTAAGATTTTGGAACAGTTTTCCATTTTAAATTATGTAATTAATGGATTTCATTCAGCCATTATCGCGAGCGATACGATGCACTGATATCTCATCATTTCACATTAGGGCTTTCCCTCCTTCTCTCTCCTGTAGTAGTAGTTGTATTAGTTGACATATCAGAATATATTGTTGCTTGATCAGCATTACCAGCATAGAATCGTGAAAGCCCGTTGCTTTTCCTCATCCCAATTTTTATGTATGATGATAATTTTATTTAATTATTACTCGTAATTTTTTCATGAAAGTCCCTTAATATCCATTGACTTAACAATATTAATCCCTTCCTTTACATGAAATGACATAATCAATTTGCTTACTTCTAATGCCCTATTCATTTGTTAACACTTGTGAAGTATAATGTGTATTGAAAATTATTGACATTGTATTTCCAGAATTTAATTTATGTTCAAGTTATAGAAATATAGTAAAAAAGCTAATTCTTTAAATACTTTTGCTATAGTTGGCTTTTCTTAATAAATATTCCATTCTTTAGTGCCCACATGGAAAGGAGAAAAACATTATAAGAATCCTGCCATGGCAGCCAGTGTGAAAAGGAAATTATTTGATGTTTATGATGATGAGTTTGATAGAGGAAAGGTATGTAAAACCTAGCATTAGACCAGTTTTTTTTAGTTCATTATGTATAATATCTGAAAGAAAAGATTTTATTCTTAATATTTATGTTACTTGAGATAATTAAGGGTTTGATATCACTGCAGAACTGCTAACTCTCCAGGGTTTCTTGATTTTTCATCTCATGCCCTGGTGTCTCAGTAAATATTAAAATCCCTTTCTCTTTTTTGTTAAATATATAGACTATCAAATTTAAATCATCTATTTTGAATTGCAGTTGTGGTGATTAGTGTTAATTCTTGGTGAAACTATAATCGCTATTGATGAACTTAAATGGTTGATAGTAGTATTGATCACAAAGTTTCTAAAGGAAAGAAAATGATTTAAAAAAAAAAAAATAATAATAAGCAGTGACATTGTCATGTAATAATAAAATTTTAAATTGTTCAACTTCATGTTTTAGTGATTTTCCACAGAAGTTTTCTGATTGCTTTTCATTTGATCTGTTTTATTGTATAATAGAAATACATAAAACATTGTAGGAAGACATAATTAAATAATCAAATTGATTTCAAAAGTGATCAGACGCAAGTGTCTGTTCTTCAAGAAGATTCCCCATCATTTCCCCCTGCCTGTTTGAACACTCTTCCAGAAGGCAGTGCACCACAATTCTTCCTTCCTGCAGGCAAGTACAAGCAGATATTTCCACTTACAAATCAACTTTGTAAAAGTTAGGCCATGTAAGCAATAGTCATCTCCATGGTTTGACGTCTACTGCGACGAAAATGTCCGAGAAGCTGTGATGGTAGAAGCAACATGTGTTTAAGATAACAGGAACCATGTGCATCTGACATATTTTTTGATACTAACTCCTTAATTTTCCTTCCTGTGATGGCTGTTTTTCTCTTTTCTTTCTGTCCTAAGGCCTTTGGTCGTCACCCTTCCCTCTTGTACCCCTCTTGCTCATTGTTGGAGTGGTGGTAGCTAGGGCTGCTGACAGAGCATTACAGAGCATTTCCATTATTCCAGTGATATAAATGAAATTAAAATCTTGGAAGTCACTCTTCTTTAACTTCTGTCACTAAGCAATGCAGATGGCCCTGCGCTTTTGTCCCAAAATGGAGTTCTTGCCGATGTCTTGCTCTCGCATGCTCGGGTGATTGAGATGCCCACCATTCATTGCAGCATGGCCTTGTCTAGTTATCTTAGGAGGAAGACTCTGAAGATGGGAAAATGTGATTAGTGGAAAAAAATTATTGCATCATAAAATAGTATGGTGTCGTGCCTTTGTGTCATCTGCTGGCTGCATAAATGGTTAGTGTCAAAAGATATCTTTGGATATGAGGCCCTTTTTGTATTGTTGGATTTTCCACTCTTAGTATTGCCTTATACCTGCAGGGCTAGAACCATTCTGCTGCTCACTTTCCCAAGAAATTGATAGTAAATTTTTATCCTTGAATATTGAATAGATACTTTTCTGCAGTGGAAACTGCCATCACACATGTTGTATTAAAAGAGAAAAAAAGCTGATAGCCTGTCCATGGTTGAAAGGATTATGAAAGAGAGACTTTCATCACTGAGGGTGCGAATGTATATTGGGATGCAAATGTCTGTTCGTAAAGGCCCCAGCACTTTCGACATCGCAGATTATCTTTGATTCTATGTAATCGCCATCCATTTTGACACTTGCACACTTCAGCCTATTCTCTTTTACAGTATCAGAATTTTCTTTGCATTTGATCAAAGAACACAGTCAGCCTACTCTCTCTTACATCAATGTTACAAATTTTTTCCATTTTGAAAAAAGAGTGCATTACAATTGCAAATAGGGGAAGGTGGTCAGCTGCAGTAGGAGAGAGAAATCAATCTTGGTTAATATTCCCATGAATGGTATAGTAAGCTGCTTTCAAAGGATTTCCCAAGACTTCCATTTTGTGCACCATCTTCATGCATACAATCATTGTGTATGGCCATTGACATTTTTTTCTACCTTCCCCGTGATTTGTTGGGAGGGGCATGAATTGATCTTTACATCAGATGGTGTGGATCGGAATGGAATTTTCACTCATGTTTTGTTTGTTTTTTGTTAGGTGACATGATTACATTGATATGCTTTACAATCATATTCCTGTGAGTCATAATTGATGATGCTTTAAGTGCCTTCCTTTTTTATATAATAGAAAAATCTCACTGGTGTATGCTATGAATGCCCTACTTCCTGGGTTATGAATTGCTTGTCAAATTGCCACATAAGCAGTCTTCCACAAGTTGCATATAAGCTGTCTGAGCTCATGTGGAAAAGCCAAAACATGACCACTGAGGTGTACATGCTCTCCCTATTTGCTTGTTTTCCCAGAAAGCGAATGACTCTGCCATGGCCATTCAACAGTATTGGAAAGCTAGACAGCTGGCATCCCTCCACAGAAGGAAAAAGGCTAGACATGTGCCTCATTTTCTGCATGGCTACATGGCAGCTGCTCCATTTCCATTCATTGGACGAACTTCATTGTACTAAGGAGTTTCTGGATCAAGAGATCTTATCTCTCTCTAAGACTCAGAATGTCTCATCCAATACAGGTATTTGACAGGATGTTTTCTTGTGGAAGCCATTACATGTATATCAATATATCGTATGCCAGGATCTAAAGGATACCGATGAATGGGCTTCTTGTCACTTACCATGTTTTTTTTCTGGTGGCTTCTTTTATGAAATGTTTGCTTTCCAGAAGTATTCGGCAACGTAAACTGGAGAACCCAGTATTGAGGCATATATAAACTGTTTGTGAGCAAAATGTTTGCTTTCCATTTTTTTGTACATGCTTGTGAAATGAGAAAAGAGGAATGACTTTTACAATCCATGAATGTGAATCAATTTCTCTTCTCTTGGTGTGTTACTGTGCTTTCCATTCAGCCTTTGTACGGAAGTCCACTAGATCATGGCTTTCTATAAAAAAAGAAAGAAGAGATAGTGAATGAAAAGGGATCACTCCAGATTATGCTTTGCAAAGGAAGGACTGTTTCTGGGAGGGCATTTGAATGAGGTGTGGGAGAGAAGAGGTGGATTTTAAAAATTGAAGTGAAGCAGGTGTTTCAATCATATCTTTTTTCTCATTCCCCTGCCAATCTTAGTGCGTGAGGGAGAGCAACCCTTCGCTTACCGTCATGGTGTATGCTCTGTTTGCTCACCCTTCACACCATTGGCATGAATATCCTGTAGTAAATATTTTTGAAAACAAAAGTTTTTTGTCCTTTTGTATCACCAAGCGAAGCTAAAATCTGAGATCTTTTCAGCACAGCTTCGTCTAATTGTCAATCTGGTGGTTTTTCTAAGTCGCATAGCCACACATTGCAAAAACTTCTCAGTTTTCCAAATTTTAAAATTGGGTGCTATGAATTTTTTAGAGAGGTCTTCCAAATAAATTAATGTTTGTTGGTTTAACAGATATACTATAATTGTTTTGAATATAATATTATGACAGAAACTGTACATTGTGTATAGCATTTATAGTTATTTATCTTGAAATATGTCCAGATATGTATTGCAAGAAAAGAAATCAAGATGGGAGGGTCAATTTGGAATTACAATCAAAACAACACTTGCTGCTGGTTGTTTTGGTAACATTAGGATTTGGAGGCAAACCCTTGGCTCCTTGAAAGGTTAAAGAACTCCTAACAATTATAAAAATGAATTGTTTCAATTCATGAAACAATGCATAAATATCTGCTTATTTCAGTCATGAATCAATCTAATCTGCTTATTTCATCATGAATCAATCTAATACTGTGTGCAGAGATATCAGTTTAAGTTAAACTGTTCATTAAAAGTGTGCAATTTAAAAGATTTCTGTAAAAATAATGGTAAATTCTAAAAACCTTGATGTTTAATTTTTCATAAAACATATTGCATGTTTTTATGAGTTAAAATAATGTGCCAAATAACAATTATTGGAGGAGTTAAAGAAACAAGAATCAGCATAATATTCATAAATTTGTCGGATTAGTTCATTTTCACTTCTGTAGCTGAAGAAGAAGGTTCTATATTTAAACTTTCGAAACTAGTTCTGCAAATTTATGAATGTTATGCTTATTCTTGTTGCTTTAATTCCTCCTGTAATACTGCATGATATTAATTTTCACATGTAATTTTATCATGGAAATCTATTGTATTAACATTTTAAAATTTGTATACTTAGGTAAGAAAATTTAAACCGAAGGATAAATATCAGCATTATTACAAGCACAATCCCTTTCAAAAATATGCAGAAAGAAATCATGGCCATTTGAAATTCAATGTGAGTACTTAATTTAAATGAGCCACTAGTATTATGTTATGTTTTTTGTAATGAATATTGTTTAATTCATTAAAGCATTTTTGGTTAATTATAATTAAGCATTATAATAATTATTTCAAAAGTGAACATTTTATGTAGTTAATAAAGAGTGTTTTTTTAAAAAAAATTCATGTACTCTTTACAAATTGTGTTCTTTAAGAACATGAATTAGTTTTTATGAGTTAAAATAATGTTTATGAGTTAAAATAATGTTGTTGAGAACTCATTTATGGAAAAAAACTTAACGTTGCTGTCCACTGAAAGGCGAAAGTCTAACTTTTGCATTTCTTTTGTACCTAAGTTGAAACTGGATTATATAAAAATATTTATTTTTAAATATGAGTGATATATTAAACCAAAAAACTCAAAACTTAATTCAAATTGATTTTTGTGTATATTTAAAGAATATGTTTGTATATTAAAGCAGGCCACTCAGCACATTTTATATAAGTGAGAAACAAATGTGCATGCATTTTAAATTAGAACAAGGTAAAATTTATAATTGTGCTGTTAATATGGAAAATAGCAGAAGCATTTCGAAATTGCAAACTATAATTTCAGCTACAGTCATTCTGATTTCTACTGTTGCGTTGTTTTTGAAAGTTTTACCAGTAAGGTACCCTACTAGTTGACCACAATAATAAAAATACTCATTTCTACCATAACATACTAGTATCAATAACCTGTTTTAATTGCGTTGTGTTTATTCCGGATTAACCGTAAAATCAATTTGAGAAATAAACTGGTGAAAGTCATGAGCACACAAATTCAATTTAACCATTGATTGATCTAGAAAAACTTATTTATTTAACTCTTATGGCAGTTATATATATATATATATATATATTACTTGGCAAATCAAAATATATTCCACAAATTTAGTACTATTGCTTTACACATCAAACTATTACTGAGTAATTATTCCTTAACATTATTCTTTATAATCTCTATTATTGTTACTTTGCAAATCTGGTAAAACATACCAAAAATAAACTATAAATTTATGAACAGTACCCTCCCCGGGGAGGAAAAAAAAATATAAATTTTAACAAGTTACACCTTCCACTTCACACAGAATAATCGGTACAGAAGAAATATTATTGCACTCAATATCATCAAACAAACAATAGTTATTGCACATAATAATTTGTATCATTTATTTTTTTTTCTTTTGATTAATAAAATATGGTTTAACCGGATGAAGTTAAATAGTTACACTATTACACTTCTACAAAAAAAAATTCGTCCTGAGAGGAGAAAAATGCTCTAATACAGGCACTATTACAAATCAATCCTCACCAAGAAGTAACTCAAACAAAAATTCAATTAAATAATTTCACGAAGAACTTATTTCTCTTAACTATTAAGTTAAGTTACAATAATTTTAATAAGGTTATAAATCTTTATTCAATCTAATGCTTTTACTTAATCGACACACAAAAGAAAAATGATTTCTATAGAGTTAGGTTAAATTTATCAACTACAAAAAAATTAAGGTTCAACAAATTCAATTACTTCAGTCCTTTTAACTGCAAAAAAATCTATTTCCTCAAATAGTTAAGCAAACAAAAAATAACTTAGCTTTTCATCCAGACAGACAGCTAGGACAACCATCCCGAACCAAATGGACGTCATTTTTCTGATGAAGTCGCACTCCTCTTTATTACGAATCAAGCTATCGTGCAAACGGCAGTTCACCAAGCAAGATGAATTGTCCATACTGGTAGGCAAAGCAACGGTGAAAGCAGGAAACCATAATAACTTTGTTGAATTAGACTCGGAATAGGGTTGAGATGAATTTCCATCCTTTTGCATGGTAAAGGAAGCAATAAGGCAAAGTAAAGGAATCAATAAGGCATTAAATGTGGATCCAAGTTACTCTCTCTGGTTGCAGTGCGTTATGCAGATTCTTCACAACGGTTAACCCATGGTTGGAAGCGCTTGTTTACTTATTACAAAAAACATGAGTAGTACGATGAAAATGTAGCTAATATCGATGTTGGAAAAATTTTTGAAGTTGTAGATCATACATTTTTAAAGCTATATCTATGCTGTCGGAATTCACTTGATAGAGATGCCGAAAATTTTCTCTGGCCGAATGCCACGAGAAACGGCTACTGGAGCCAACATCATTAGGGAAATTTCGAGAAGCAATGGCCTAACAATGGCCCTTCAGAAATTTTCATCTCGAACATGGTTCCAGAAACAAAATCAGCTGTCGGCTAGCTCCACTTCACGGCAAGTGAAAACAGTCAAAAACGTGTCAAAAGAGACCTCATCCCACAAAACAGCCCGTTAAATGGGAGAGTGCCAGAACTCCAACTTGGCACAACTCACTCCTCGCCAGCAGTTAAACCAGTTGCAACTACAGCATTCCTTCATGTTAGCAAACTCGCCAAAGCCACCACTTTGAAACCCTAACGGAAATTCTAAGTCGCCAAATAACCACGCCTAGTGAAGGGGGAAACTTGGAATTTCAACAACCCTGCAAGCCATCCCAACGAAGGAATGCTGTAAAACTCGAAAAAGCGACTATTTTACCGGAAAAGGGCACTTCTTCCCCCCAAAGGAGAAATCACAAAGAAAACGGAAAAAAACTATTAATTAAAGCTCATAACTAAAATGCAATTAAAGTTAGGAAAACGAAAGTTATGTCAAATTAAAGAGCTATATTTTCTGCAACTAATGATATTAAATACTAAGAAATCAAATTAATTTTTAACATGAAAAACTGAGTTTATTGCATGAAAAATTCACCTATATCCATTGTCTGAGTGTACAAGATTGAAGATGCAGTTCGCATAAACTCAAATAGCAGAAATAGATTACACTAGAATTTATAAGCCAAATAAAAGAATTTAACCAAACTTGTTGTGTAGCTCAAATTTTGAATAATTACAAATTAAAATTTTGATTTTTATGAATCACTTAATTATATTAAATTCGCTACACAACACTACTATGATAGTCTTGAGGTTAATGTAAATCAGTAAATTTCATTCCATACAAGAGCCAGTTTCAAAATCATGTTGATACGGCAAGTCACTTGGCATGTTTCGTGTAGTCAAGTGTTCAGGAATATGCCATGGAATATGTTAAAACATTATCTGTTAAATATAAGTTTTTGTAATACTACTTTTGGAAATAGAATAACAATGACCAAGTGTATGATTATCCTTAAGTACGAATACATAATTTTTACTTCTTTGTATGTAGACGAGAAAGTAAAATTATAAAACTGATTTAAAATGAATTCTAAAGAGAATTTTTCGTGGCGTGTGCGTGTACGTACGTATCTCGCATAACTAAAAAATGAAGAGCCCCAGAATGTTGAAAATTTGTATGTATGACTGCTATAACATGAGATGTGCACCTCGTATTTTGGTTGCAATTGGCCACACCAAAAGTATATAAATATATATATATATATATCCACTCTGTTACTCGGCTCAGTGAGCTCAGTTTCTTTATTCTCATATGTTTGTAAATTGTGTATTCTTTGCTTTAAAAATGATTGAATTATGTTCTTATCTTCCGGATAATGTTTTGATGCCTTAGTAAATCTGCATGCAATATTTGTGGAGTTATCAACAATTTAAAAGTTGTTTAAGTGCAGCTAAGCCTAATGAATTTTGCGATGGCGGACATGTTTGTTTACATTTTAAACTTGGCAAAATAGCGGATTTGTTTCCAATCTAGAGAAACTAAGCTTCGCAACAACAAAGATAACACCTTTTATTATTGCGAATTAAATCATGCTTAATCCATTCTGGAATTTATGCTAGGAAATAAGTGTTTCAGATTTACTTTGTAATTTTTAATATGGATGTTTTGAGTTTTTATGTATTTTTGCCTTGCTGGAAAGTGAGAACTGAATTAATTGAATGAGAAATACTGAATCGTCTGTGAAAAACTGTTTCTTTTTTTGTTTTGTTTGCTTAGTTTCTTTTATATATTTTTTATTTAGATTTATTATAATATTTGAATAGAACATGGGGCAACGATTAGGTAATTCTTCAAATTATATAAATTTATATGCATTGAGTTATAATATGCATGAAATGTAACGCTGTTAAGTGAACATAGCATCAGAGTGTCACTATAGTAAACAAATATAGTGAATTTTAAAGAGTGCATTTATTCTGTTTTGGTTTATGCACTATCGACGAAGTAGATTTAATTCAATAAGTTTAAATGAAGGCAAGAAAAAATACGTATAATTTAATATTCCGTGGAAGGAAGTCGTGGTGTACACATCATATTTTTTTTATTTATGAAAGAGATGTGTATGAGTGCAATTTTACTAGTATTAGTAATTGCATGCATGAAAATTTGTTTATCTGTTTTAGAAACCTTAATTGCTACAGATGTGTTATATAATAATATAAATTTGTATCTTTTTGATTTTAGGGTAAATTTCACCATGGTCAATCTCATTACTACAAAGGTTATGGTTCTCATAATAAGTGGAAACAGCATCAGAGGCAGGATTTCCAAAAGCACAAGAAATATTACAGACATAACTTCCAAAGATGAGAGAAAAAATGAAAATGCACTTCCATTGTTCAATAACAAATCACTGTGAATATGTTTTAAATAAATTTCCTCTGTAAGGTATATAATGGTAATTGTTTTGGTCTGTTGAGGTTTGCCTGCATTTAAATTAAACATGGAAATTTTCTTGCCCTGAGTCTTTCTATTTTGGCTGTCCAAATTTTGAGTATATATATTATAGTTAGTCAAGTAAACCTTTATCTTTGACCTGAAAACTCAAAAAAACGTTCAGAATTGAACTGTATATTTTTCAGTTTACTGAAATATTTTCTTATGGTGTTTATTCTAAATATTTGCTCAGAGTCAAATTTTAATACTTCATGCTGTATAGAACATTGAATAAAGGTTTCAGTAGTGTTAATTTAAACAACCTTAAAAGGCTGAACTGGAATATGATTACATTGCATCAGTATTTTATTCAAGCTAATTAATTTGTTTCAGTTAAGCTATGTTTTATGTGGTTGGATTTTATTGCTTATCTCTGGGAGACCTGAGTTATTAGGTCTGCAAGTTGGTATTGAAACATTCATAGATCTGTAAATATCACTATGCCAAAAAGTTTTGAAATTTTTTTTAATTGTTCAAGGCAGATTAATTTTAATGTTAAAGATAGTATATGCTATAATTTTAGTAATACAAAATTCTCTGCATCATTTATTTATCACTGTTAATATATATATATTTATTTATTACTGTATTTGTAAGTTAAATATTTTTAAAATGAAAAAGTTTCATTCAATGAGTTGTCTTTTTCACAAAATCATATTTTTGACTGTTAAAAACGGTGTATTTCTGAAATATTACCAGGGAATTCTGAAATAATGGGGGGGGGGGGAGTATTTTAAAAACACAGTAATATTAGAAATTTTTAAACATGATTGTAAATCTGTGGTAAAATTTATTGTTTTAGAATGTTGTGAATATTAATCTAAGAATTGAAGATTATATGATTTTGAATCATTGAATGATTAGTGTAACTTTCATAACTGTACAGAATATTTAAAATAAATTAATGAGAATATATGTTCTTTATATGATCGATCAGCTGAAACAAATAAATTAACAAATCTGGAGTTTTAAAATTGGGAAATTTCTATATTATTCTTGAATGATTGATTAGAGTTTTTGGATTTAAATAATATATATTAATAGCCTAAATATATAGAAAAATTTAAATATCTCTCTGTAATATTTTAAGAAGTTTTTGACAGGAAATATATACTTAAATTCATACACTACTGACAATCATTGCTTTTATGTAAAAATAATAAACAGCAGATAAAAAAATTGATTTTTTAAAAAAAAGTTTGGCAGTATTTTAAATGGGTGATGCAACTTGACTTGTAGAGATAGGCTAACTTTGAATATGTGAAGTGTGGGATTTGCAAATGAAATAAATAATCATTGACAATTTTCATATAAAATGTCAGGAACTGAATATTTCTGTTGTTTTACAAACAGAAGATATTGTTTGACGTTTAACCTTTTTGAGTATGATTTCAGAGCCAATAACTCATCTAGAATATCCCTGTATTACTTACTGATTTTAATAACCCCATCTCTAACTCTTTGCTTTTGAAGGTCATTCTCGGTCACCTTATTGCATTACCTTGAGTGTCGATTGAGAGTTTTGTCTCGAGTTGGAAAGGATTAATTTACATTTCACTTTTTATTTATCCCCCTTCCTTATGAGAGGATCAAAGATTTCTTAGCTTAGGGTAAAAGGCATACCATTTTGTATCCAGTTGAAAAGTTGTTTATTTCTAAGTCAACATATGCTTATATCTTTATTTAATGAGCTCTTAAAATTGATTTTTTTTTTTAATCAGACACTCTTAGCCTGTGAGCTGAAATGTAATTTGCATTGTAATGAGTTCTTAGGCTTTCAGGATTCGTAGGCTTTAGGATATGTTATATCATTTATTGCAGTTTGTTGCATTTTATTATTTAATGACAGTGTGAACATATTTTTAAAGATAAAATTTGTAATCATTCAGAATAGTAAATTGAACAGTTTTTTTTTTTTTTTTTTTTTTTTTAAGAAATGATTCATTCATTATCTGTACCTTGAAAATAATTCCAAAAATGCATAAAATTATTTTCTTAGATATTATAAAATATATTTAGCATAGAAGTGCAAATTTTTCTCCTACTTTTTCTCTTATGATTTTATTTTATGCACAAGAAATATTTGGACTCTATTTAACAAGACCATTATGTTGCTGATTGTTATTCTTTGTGTAATTCCTGTATCAACAGTTTAAAGGAAGTTAAACAAATCATGTATTTCAGTTTGTATTTTTATTCATATATACGATTTTACCACAAATGTTAGCATTCAGAAGAATATTTTGTTATTATAGCATTGATGTCTTGAATTTTTTAGTAATATAAGTTTTTATGTAGTTTTTTTTTTTTTTTTTTTTTGTTAATCAGTTATTTAAGTTGAAATATATTAAAACAATTGTCTGATATCATAAATATACATGGAAGTTAAGCTTTTTTTTTTTTTTTAGGGTGGAGAGGTTTACAGTTTATCCAATGAAAAAGTTTTTTATTTTCAAAATAGTGTTGCAGTTTTTTCCATCAATATGTACTGTGGCATTTGTTTGGCAGAGTTGATTTCTAAAGTGTACGACTAAAATGCATATAAGTGTTCTTTACATTTTATTTTGTCTATCTTGAATTCTTGCTATCGTTCTTCAGTTCATATTTATGTAGGTATACAGTAAAGAACTCTTTATTTTTTTTTTATTTATTTATTTTTCTGGCGAGTTTTCTCGGTGTATTTCTGTTACTCTATTTCCTTTGATTTTTTGCTCTAATACAGAGTTTTCGACTGCAGCATACAGTTGCTGCAGTTGTGCACTAATTACTGTATTTATGTGGTGTAATATGTGAGGTAAACGAAATCAGTAACATGCCATGTTTGAAGTTTGGTGCAAGCATAAGTTTCCCCCCTCCCAGTTCAAGAGTTGTAAATGAAGTCATCATGAATAATGATCTTGTGTAATCACTTGTTAATCACTATTTATAACATACATAAGGCTGTAGACCTTCCCCCGAAGAAGTCCGCTGTTTCTTTTTAATTATTATGCTAAGAGAAAATTGATTATTTTATTGTGAAAAGCCAATAAGTTATGAATGGATGGTTATATGTTTTCAGTTGTGAATACTAAGCATTGTATGCTTATACACAATTGATGATTTTTCAGGAGATTTATTAGTATTTTATTTATTGTAATATTATCCAATTAGTTATGATGTAAGTTTGCTTTGCATTTTTTTGTTAATTTTATTTGTATGTAATTTTTTAATGAAAATTTGTGGTGGACATGTATATAAAATTTGTTGTCCATGTATATTTCTTATGTACTTAGCTATATATATTAGCTATAATGTAGGACCAACATGGTGTTCAATAGAAAGTTTCCATTAAAGTGTGAGTATGAAGGTATTAAAACTGATGCTTTCTTAACATACATAGTAAATGTTATGTGTGTTTATTCAGTAACAAGTAATATAAAATCTGTCATCTAAAGTGTGAAAATAATTTAATCAAATTTATGGAGTGTATTTATTCATATTACATTGAAATCTGCCATCATTAAAAAAATATAATCAAAGATTTAAGACTTCCTATGAAGTTTCGACAATCTGCTGCTATGAAGCTCAACAACAAAATAAATAGTCTTGCTCATCATGTGTATAAATAATAAACCATCATAATGCTATGGTTAGTTAAAACAAGAAAATTAACCAAATAGTCACAGTCCAAATTTTCTTCAGTGGTCAGTCCCAGTGATAGTTTATGAGGACTGAAATTCTAGTTTTTTTAATTTACTAAAAAAATTTAAATGAATTAAACAAATAAAAAAATAAGGAGGAATTTTTTTTTTTTTTCCTTTTCCTGAATTTCTGCTAAAATTGGGAATGGCTGATTTTCTTAGCCTGTTCATAGACATGCTCATTTATACAATAAGGTGTGTATGTAAGGGTCATGAAATATTGCGCTGGATTGTAAAATAATTCAGAAGCTTAATTATAAACTTCATTGTTAAAATATGTATTTAAAATGAAATCCCATTTTTACTAAATCATTTTAATTGCTTTTTTGCCATCAGTAAAATCTTTGTTTTCAGATTTGTTGAATAGGAAATCAATCATCAGATTTTAAAAAAGCTTTTAGTATTTGTTATGTTATAAGGGATATGACAGTATGAAGAGTTAAAAAAGTGCAACCCCCCCCCCCAAGAAAATCTGAAGTTTGGATTCAAAACTCTTGGTGCTGTAAGTAGGACATATGAATTTCACACTTATATGCTTTGTTTAGACAACTCATTACTGTAGTTTGCATAAAATATTCTAATGGAGAATAGTCAGTTTTTAAGATAGCAATTTAAATTAATGCAATAACAGTTATTTAATGATATAAAAAATAAATTTATTGGCTTTAATATTCATGGAGGAATATTTAAAATTTGAAATGAGCAAATGATTAAGTAGAAAAATATGAAAAAGACAAGGATTATGCCCCCATTTAATTGCCCATTTTTTATATTAATAAAAAAATTGATATTAAAGCATTTAAAAATTGATAGATTATGCCACATTTAATTATTTTTTTTATTCTGCCTGGTTGTTCTAAAAGATAGATTTCTTTTGGAGATTATCAGTAATAGATTTCAGTTAATTTAGTTAATTTTATATTTAGATCAATTTTCTGCATGATGGCTATTAATAAATATCTGTAACAGTGTATGAATAATAACATTAATTTTATTTGTTCATTTATTTTAGCGTGCTGATGATCCTTAGCTTTCAATTATCCATACTAGTTTGCAGTTAAAAAGAAAAAAGAAAAAAAAAAAAAAAAAAAATATGGGGGAAAAAAAAAACCCTTAAGTTGCATAAGTCAATGATTATTCATTATATTAAATTTATTGCTAAAATATGACTAAATTTATTCTCATATGATGGATGCTCAGTAATTTTAGAGTATGGTCGAAATTGGGGGGGGGGGGTTCTGTATGTTGTGAATATCTCCTGCATTTGCATGTGATACTTCAACTTTCATGTGCACATTTAAATCAGTATTTTGCTTAGTTAGGTATCATGTTCCTTATACTTTCAATAACAAAAAGAATATTTTTCAATTCATGTATATATCAGTTATAGGTACCTGATTGAGGAACATTTCTATTTTTATGCAGCAGAACTCTCATTTTTCCCAGTAAAACTGAGAGACTTATGATTTTTCTTATTGATGTAGTTATGAGCTTGTCTACCAGTATATTACAACATCTACGAGTTAATTTATCTAAATTTAGATTCATTTCTTACAAGTGCAGCTCTTAAAAACTTATCGAGACAATAGCATTTCATTTTATAAGAAAATTTAAATCTCTCTTCTGTTGAATTTTCAGCACAATTTTTCATATTAAACATAATTGATCTGAACTGCTTAAATCAGTTTACAGAAATCTGTATAGTTTATAAGTGTATATGTTTAATAGATTAAATATTTGTGTTCAGTCTTGCTTTAAGTCTATCAATGGTATATTAATTAAGTTTATATCCATGTTTATAATTAATTTTATTTTCATAGTCTTTAGCAATATTTTCTTCATTTGGGATTTCATTAGCAAAAAAGTTTTAAATTATAAATAGAATGAAATTAGCCAAAAGTAAGAGAAAAATTTTAATTAAAAAAGTAAGTATTAATGTATTTTGCATCAAAGTCACATTGTATTAAGTTAATCCAAATCATGCATTCATTGTGAGATGACTGAAGCTCAGATTTATCTATTTGAAGTTCTTTTAAAACTGTTACCTTGTAGTGTAAAAACTTCCCAATTTTCATATTTCAGGCTTCGTAGCTGATTTGAAATATTTTGATAATATTCTCATCCATTTTTTAATATAACGTAGATATATAATGCTTTCTAAAAAGAAATATGATCTTAATAACTGGGGTGATTTTAAATTTTCCAAAAAATCTCCACCGGGAGCGGAACTATGTACGAAAATTCTAAAAATATGCTCATTTTAAAATTATTTTGCAACATTGTTACTGAACTGAATTTTATGGTTTAAGTGCAAAAGAACATGATATTTAATAAATAAAGGTAACACGCAAAACTTTGAAAAAACGTCCCTTTGGACGTAATTTAAAATCTGCAACCTTTGATTTTTTTTAGGGTGGGGGCCTTGTGTGTGGATATTTTTTTTCAAATTGACAGAATCTTTGTTTTTGATAATAAATGGGATTTTTGTGTTGCAGTTATTTAGGTAAACCCATGCTTCATTGAGGGTCACAATGTATTTCCATTTATCTCCTAAATTGCTATCATATATGGTTCTACAACTTGTTCTGCGTTAAGCCACATACTTTGGCAGAACTGGTGAACATTATGTTTTTTACCTTTTTTAAGTTGTAAATCTTGATTAGCCTAAAGGTATTAAAATTTGCCCAGAAGGGCTATTAATTTTGTTTTGGCATTTTGCGTTGATTCCACTATAAACGCCTTGATCACTTTTTAAATTGTTACCACCAAATATTAGAGCCCTGTATTATATTTAAAGGAATTAAATAATGAAGAATCTGCATAAATGTATGTATGTTTCTCGCATTGTAATAAAACAACGGTACCTAGAGCCATCTAATTTTGAGTAATGTATTTCTTTACCTGAATATGGGCATCCGGAAGTCCGAATTTGGAATTTGTTTTATTATCTGTTTCATATTTTGTAAAGCATTTATGAGCTTTTGGTTAAGAAACTTAATGATTTTTAAAGTGAGCTATGGCAACACTGTATGGAAAAAAATTATTTGTATCTTCGGCACGCGAGATTGTGTATCGGAAATTCTAAAGATGGGCTCTTTTAAATATTTTTGATATTGATGTTGAATTCAATTTTGTGGTTTAAGTGTGAAGAACGTGATATTTAATAAATAAAGGTTACATTAAAATAATGCCCACTTGAGCGTAATATAAAATCTGAACGCTTTCAGATTTTATATTATGCTGATAATAAAATCTGAAATAAAGTAATAATCTGAATAATAAAATCTGAAAGCTTTCAGATTTTTTTTACTTATTATTTTATTTATTATTGCTGTAGATGTATTTATTGATTTCTGCATAACTGGATTTTCTCTTATTATCAATTATTTAACTGTAGAAATAGAAACAATAAGTACCTTCTTCTTATATACATTTGGAATCTTCTATCCATGTAGAAATAATGACTGACAGTTTTCCCATTCTTTACACCTAGAAATATTAATGTCGTGCATTTCACAACATTTTTGAATTATGGAATAAAAGAATTTCTCTTTGGAAAGCGCAAAAATATATCCTTTAATTCATCTTGTATACCTGCAATATTTTGAAAGAAGAAAAATTTTAAAGTAGCAGATGGTATTTCTCATTTCAAATAATAAGCTGTTGCCAGTAATTTTTATTCCAAAACATTTACTTTTTAAAAATTCTTTATGAAAATCATTCTAGAAATGTGTAAATGCCTTTTGTAGATGATTTCTGTCGATTCTAAATTCATTCTCTAAAATGACACATTTTACAAACTGAGACTGTAAACTTTTTATTGAGGCAACCACCAAAATATCTGATTCTGCTAGTATTAAAACATTTTATATATCGAACAGCTTGATTCTTCACATTGATATAACCTATATAATAAGGTGTGGCCAAACTTCATTTAAGTATAAGTTACAGATAGAATTCAGAAGTTTAAACTGTATTTTATAAAAGCCAATGCTACACATATATATTTTATTAACATTAAGAAACATTTCTAGCAAACTAAAAAAGTATTTTTCATTTTAAAATTTAGTATCTCTGAATGTTTTTTAGATAGGAAACTAAGTAGTTATCTCTCTAAAGTAGTGATCTTACAGTAATATTAAATATTATACATGGAAATGAAAAGTAAGGCAGTAATTTGAAATGACATAACCATTCATTTTTCATTACTCAACTAATACTCGCATATTTTTTTTGGGGGGGGAAGATAATAAAATAAAAAAAGTGTAACTGGTCAGTGCTTACTGTAGAAATTTACAAGAAATATTTCCATATGATGTCAGCTTACTGTAGCTCTTGTATAAAAAATAATTGTTTAGATTTTCATGTACAACTGATGTGAGAATCAAAAACACGGATTTTACTTAATCTTAAATGATTTAACGAATTTTAAAAGATAATGATTATCTTTATGTGGATTATAATTATCTGGATGAAAAGATAATGATTTTCTATGCAAACTACAACTACACATATTCCAGTGAAATTTCAAGGTATGCCATCCATAAGACAAATTCACAATATATAAGGGCGAGTCAAATGAAAGTGAGCCAACCCCTCCTCAGCAAGAATGGTTCGGTCCATCATCTGCGGCGCATGCACGTAGCACAGAGACAGCCTTCATTTATGAAAGTGGCGCGAAAGTGTGAGGTTAAAGTTCTTTAAAGCGCTCTTACACTGGGTTGAAAACGGTAGCGTGACATAATGGACGCTCCAAAAGAGGAACAGCGTGGTGTGGTCAGGTTGTTGACAGCTGAAGGTGTTTCCCAACATGAAATTACTTGCCTTATGACTGCTGTGTACGGTGAACATTGCATCGCATTGGCCACTGTGAAGCGTTGGAGTAAACGGTTCAGAGAAGGATGTGAAAGTTGCAAAGACATCCAATACCGGGCCAAAGCCACCTTGCAATCACCCCCGACACAATTGCACAGGTTGATGAGCTGATTAGACAAGAACGGAGGATAAGCATCGATGAACTGGCAGAGCGTGTGAACATCAGTCACGGTTCGGTTCACACCATAATTCATGATCATCTCGGTTATCGGCTTTTGTGTGCTCAATGGATGCCCAAGATTTTGAACGACCGCCAGAAGACGGAGAGGTTCGGCGCTGCTTTGACTCATCTCATCCGGTATCAAAATGAGGGTGACGACTACTTGTCTGCAATTGTGACCGGAGACGAATCATGGTGCCACCACTACGAACCTGAAACACGCCGGCAAAGCTTACAGTGGAAACATTTGAATTCACCACCCCCGAAGAAAGCAAAGGCTGTCATTTCCTCGGGAAAGGTGCTATTGACTTTTTTTTCGATCGTCAGGGGCCATTACTGATTGAATTTGCTAAACGTGGAGAGACTATCAATAGTTCGCGATATTGTGCAACGCTGGATCGGCTGCGCGTCGCAATCAAGAACAAATGACCTGGAAGATTGACGAATGGTGTGATGTTGCTACACGACAATGCTCGTCCCCACGTCGCTGATGTGGTTAAGACACAACTGGCAAAGTTCAAGTGGGACACGCTGCAACATCCTCCATACAGCCCAGATTTGTCGCCATGTGACTTTCACATTTTCGGGAAACTGAAAAAACATCTCAAGGGTACCAGATTCGTGTCGGACGCCGCCGTGAAGGAGTCGATTACAGACTTTTTGAATCGACAGCCCAAGGAGTTTTATGAGACGGGGATCACGCGGCTCATTTGTCAATGGGATAAATGTCTCAATGTTCATGGAGACTACCTTTAAATAAAGTACTCTGTTTGTCATATATTCGCATTGGCTCACTTTCATTTGACTCACCCTTATATTTATCTTTTCTACTGTTCTCAAAGCCAGCGACTTATTCTAAGTAATAATAATAATTATTATTTCCCCTGCTTCACCTTTCAATGGGCACTACAGGTCAGTCATACCATCCTGATCGTTGCACCAGCAACCTTTTTTTGGTTGTTTATCTTTTTAACTTTATTATTAATTTAAACAAGTTAACATTTTTGTATCCTCATTTGTTGGGTGCTCCAATTTACATTATTTTTGAGGTTAGTAGAAAATTTTAACAAAATGAAGTTAGTATGAAATATATGCATATTTACAAAATTAGAAGAGATGTGCAGCCTTTACACTTCGAGTATTTAAAAGCCTGGTTGGTTGCTACGATTGCGTGGCATCTTGTTGAAGTAGTGTGGATTTTAGAATTTTGCAGATTTCAGGTTATTAAAAGATAAATAAATAATGTGAGTAAAAAGTATATAAAAGCAGTATTTTTTTACTCTTAAAATGTAATTTATATAAAAATTAAATCATTTTCAAACATTTGAATGTAGTGTTTGCTTTAAAACTAAGAAGTCCTAGTCCAATTTTCTTCAAGTTGTATAGACATTAATTACATTCTTATAAATCATAAAGTTTCAATGTTCTAAATTTGTTTTTATGCCAATATTTGCAGGAAAATCTTGAGTTTATTTAGAATTTAAACTCTGATGCAGTGAAAAGTACTATTTTTAGTTCTAGTCGATAAAAGTTAAAAATTCCTGTATTTTTCTGATATTAGGCCACAATATTAGAAATATGAATGTTGAAGTAGAAAGTAATCTGAATTATTTGAATAAAATCTTTCACTGAGGCTAATTCTTTTCTTTAACCTCTTGAGATACATACAAATGAGAGAGGGAAGAAAACATACAAAACAGGATATTTGTCTTTTGAGAGGGGGGAATACATACAAAACAGGATCAAGGCATGGCTGCAGCAGTTAAAGAACCTAATAATATACTGGACAGCATTCACTAAAGAAAGTTTGTGCAGTCTCAGAAACATCAATGTCTACAGTGACATATGAATGAAGTCTCCCAGCCGTCATTGTATGTCGAGGAGTTAAAGAATTTAATGGCAGACCTTTCATTATTTGGTAGTTGTCAAGTCATAAAATCGGTTTGGGCTCTTTTGTCAAATCTTGCAGGAATGACATGTCTGAACAACGGCGAATTAAGATAATACTTTGTTAAGGGAAGCACTGGTCTGTATCAAAACATGTTTTGTTGAATAAGAAATTTTGATGCAGTTTGTACAT
Source organism: Stegodyphus dumicola (assembly GCF_044657685.1). Taxonomy (NCBI): domain Eukaryota; kingdom Metazoa; phylum Arthropoda; class Arachnida; order Araneae; family Eresidae; genus Stegodyphus; species Stegodyphus dumicola. The sequence continues at coordinate 233,336,029 of NC_140772.1, read as the reverse complement.
TAAGGTTGCTATGGTTGTCCTACTTATGCACAGTTTTCTTGTCCTCACTGTTAACAGAACAGTAGCAAAATTCTAATTAACAGCAGTCTTTCTATATTGATATAATACCAGATTGATCTTTAGCTATAATTTCTGGTAAAATGTTTGGCAACAGTTATAAAAGCTATTAATAGAATATCAGCTTGCTTCAAACTTGGCCAAAGAGTCTGTCGCCAAAAAATCCCCAAAGCCATCTGCACTTCTCTGTCAACATCCAAGAGGTTGCATTAACTTAATCATAGCACTATATAATGATTAATCACAGTTACATACAAGAAATTAGTATTCCGTTGTGATATAACTTTATTTCTAGCTTTGATGCGACTGAAATCACAGGCTCACCAGTGGCCGAGCGGTAAAGTCGCTGAACACTGGTAGTTCGGTCCGAGGTTCGAATCCCGCGACCGGACTGGCTGCATGGGCGTTTTCGTGGTTTTCCCCATGTGTAATGTGTATACGAGCCAGTATCCCTTAGAAAGTCCTCCCCTTAGGCAGATAGCCCTCGAAGCTTTGCCATAATCACACACACACGCTACTGAAATCTTTCACATTTATTTCAAAGTTGAGAATTTAATGCACTTAATTTTCTGTTTTAAATTTTTTTAAGTTATTAATTTTAGACTAAAGTAATTTAATAACCTTTGTTTAAGATGAGTGGCAAAGAAAAGTATATTAAAATTGAAAACACTATTAAAAGTTGCCGAAAATGTCGTTGACAGTTTCTTGCAAAGGAAGTTATAGGAAAATATGAATACAGTACAGTGTCGATGTAAATAATTTAAAAAGGAAAAGTAATAGCAGTTAAGTAAAATTAAAAATTTTAACAGAAATATGAAAAAAAATTGTGAGTTGGTTTAAATGTGCTTGTACATGAAAATTGTAAATTAGTGGCAGAATTTTTCGAGAAACAGTTTTAGTTATCTTGGAACATTTAAAGTGGAGAAATTCAGTGGAAGCACAATTTAGAAAAATGTTTCCCTAAACAGTATTCTTAAAATGATTGATCATGATTAATAATAATTTCAGCAAACCACAGAAATGTTTAATTTTGAGAAGTATGCCCCATGCCATCCAGTGATATCCAGTCACTTAAATTTCAATATCAGCATTGCATAATAACTATAGTAACACTTACTGATTTAGAAGGTAATGTAGATGAACTGATTAACAGTTGAATTACAAGGAAAACCAAATGGTGGCGAATAAAACTTACATATCTATGGGAAAAAGTCAAATTGTGAGCAGGGGCATTTTTAAAAAAGATTCTCATACTCTTTTTGGGAGCATAAAATGTAGATCGTACGGGGTATGAGATAGTGAATTCTTGCTATGTCTCGAAAATGACATGCATAACCCTCTCTACCATAACTAACTCTTATACAGTCAAAAGTCGTTAATCCGGACTCGTCGGGACTTCGGCGATTCCGGATTATCGATTTTTCCAGATTATAGATCATCAGTTTAAATCTCGTAAGATGGCATGCACAAATTCTAAAACTAAAAATATGAAACCGTATTTTAGGAACTAAAGAACAATTATGATCTAAAGGGTATCAAAATTTACAAAAAAAGAAGCTTAATATTTGTTTGTTTACTTTATTAAACATTTCTTTCAATGTAAGTTGTTTCGTTTTATGTGATAATACTTTCTCTTTAATTCTATAAACAGACATAATTTCTTGTTCAGTTAAAAAGCTCCGCTGTTTAAGTCCCGTAATTGCTGTGCCGAGAATACCGACTAACTTGTCAATCGAAATTTTTTCGTTTTCACTAACCTCTCTGTCACCTTCTTCATGTCTTTATCCATTTTTGGCAGCAATTCCACTTTTTGTTTGACGGACATCGAGACATACTTTCGTTTTGTAGATCCTTTGGGAGCTCCAGAATCGGAAATTGACATAATCGAAAGTTCAAGTTTACTTTTATAAAATTGCTCTTACAGTCTGCAAAAAATAATAAGCTGCATCCAATTCGAAGATTAAGGAATAACGCAATCATCAACATTAACTGAAATAGATAATTGTATAATTTTAGCTTATACCGTCCGTTATACGTTAAACACGCACGCGAAAACGTATTCTGCACTTGCGCACACGCATGTGCGCGTGCGCGTAAAGGTTTTACGCGCAGAAAGTTTTTAGCTTTGAGGTCCAGATTATGGGTGTCCGAATTAACGACTTTTGACTGTACTACAAACTCTTAAATTGTGCTGCTTAAATACTATTTCTGAATTCATTGAGATTTGCATATGCCACATTTAAATTTGCATTCTGGCAGAAAATTGAAATTGGAAGGAAAAGTTTTTTTAAAGTAAAAAATAATTGATTAGTACAAAATAAGGTCTCTGTAACAGTTATATTAAATTAGTTAAATTCTTTCTATTGAAGGATATTTATTACATCGCTTAATTCTATGAAAACAGTCAAACATGATCACATTAAGCAGTGCTTATTGTGTTGAAAGATTACATTTCAATAAACTAAAAATATGCTCAAATGATTTTATTTAAAAAAGTAACTTTTCTCAGATTTATGTCCAGAACATCTAAAATAAATAAATAATAATATGCATTAAAATAATAAATTATTCTCAAGACTTGGTCAAATCAGCAATAAATGTAAAGGAGTCAGAAAATTTAGATTACAGTATTTCTGTCAATATCTCAAACGTCTTGTGTTTACATGTGACTTATTTTTGTTTTTTACATTTTTCCATCGTGATTTTCATGAATCACGAACAGGAGTTTGCTGTGAAATTATTTACATAACAGCCATTTCCATAATTCTGTGAATGCAAAAATGTCTCCATTTTGAGGTAATGTGGTTAGATTTTTTCATTTGCTTTAATGACACAATTTTGAATCATTCTCGGCTTTTGTTCTTGTTTATATTTCGGGTCTTTTAAATTTTCTGCGTTTTTATCACCAAAATCCTTTTTGAAACCAGATTCCTTTATTTTCTTGGGAGGGGGTTAAAGAATTTTAGTTTATTTATTGGAGAGTTTCTCTTTTCTCAAAAGCATTTGATGCTTATTTAGAAAGAAGAAATAATTTGAAATACCGGAACGGACATTGTAATTTTATTCTTTTTAATACCAAAGAGCTATAAAATTTCTATCTAAAGATGCCCACGAGCGGCCTAGCGATAAGATTGCTGAACACTGGTAGTTTGGTCCAAGGTTTGAACCCCATGAAAGGGCTAGCTGCGTGGGCGATTTCTTGCTTTTCTCCACGTGAAACGTGTATACGAACCAGTTTGCCTTAGGATGTCCTCCACAAAGGCATCCCTCCTCTTAGGCCGATAGCCTTTGAGTCTTTAAACCAAACCATCTATCTAACGATATTAACAAATGTAATTTTGAAAAACTGGTTATACATTTCTGGTATCTTCAATATATGATATTATTATGTTGTTACCATGTGCAAAGTCATTAGGATAAAATTAAGTAAAAAATATTAAAAGCAAATTCATGCTACATGAATTTTTGAAACATCAGTGGGGAAGAGTGGACATTTGTTACAGTAATAAAAGATATACCAAGAGCAAAGATTGTGTATAAAGTTTTATTCTATGCAATGTGCCTTTACAAATGTATGAAAAACAAATTCCATCGCTGAAAAGCCACATTCTCTGTAATTGCACTCAATATGAACGGCCTTCTTTACAGTTCCAGCCATGAAATAATGAAATCACATTTTCACAAGAAAAAATAACACTCATTTCACCGAGATCATTCATTACATGTTGAATCAGTTTTCATGTTCTTCAGAGTAACTGAAGTAAAAAATATGCAATGCATTTCTTTGCACTGAAAATTTTGCAAAGATTTTTTTATGAATACATTTTACAGTGTGGTCTCAATTAAAATAGTTTAATAATAAAACCAATTTTTATAAGTGTGATTGCAAAAGGAAAGTTAGCCTGGCCGAAGATACGTCAGTAGTTGCAATGATAATTATTGATTTCCTGTATATTTTATTATCTGATCGATAAATATTTTAATACCTACAAGTTGTTTGCAAATGATAGAGGCACTCTTAATATCACAACTCTCTTTGATATTGTGACTCGATAACTGTCCAATCAATAATCCAATGGACTTGAGTCTGGTAATCACGGCTGTCATTTCGTTATTTTACATATCATTTCCTTACACACTTTCCACATGTCATTTAACTTTCATTTTAGTTATCTACATGCATTGAGCATTTTAGTACAATATGTAATAACTTGCATATTATCTTCTGTAATATTTTTTCCATTAACATACATGTATTACATATTTGTGTAATATAAATGCAATTACATTTCTGCTTTCTCAACACTTGTAAATTTGTATAACGGATTTTTGCATCACTTTACCTTTTCGTGAAGTCCAAGAAAGGAGAGAAAAAATAACCTTTACAAAATGATAACATGGTAATGTTCTTAGTGAAGATTGTTTATTTTTGATTATTGCTGTTTGGGTATTTAAAATTCTGTGTTTCAAATTGTTTATTGTCGCTTATCATTAATGCTCTTATTTTAAATTAAAGGAATAAATGAAAATGTAATTTTTAGATTTTAGAGTATTATGCCACTATGACTAGACTCCTGAACTGGATGTGTATGAAATGATAGCAATTCGACTTAAATAAGCAGATATGCAATTTATTTAATGAGGTAGGAAATATGGTATTTGCAGGTGGGTTATGAAGCAAAAAAACCGAGCTCAACTATTTGAGGAGTCATAAAACAAAGTGAACGCAAAGCACGATGCGAAGGAAATGGATCTAAACATTCATTTTCTCATGAGCATAAAATCAAGAAAAGAAAAGTGCAGGAAACAAGTTGAGACAACCATCCACAAATTAACAAAGAAATTTCCTTTTTCATATGCGGCAGAACCTCAAACAATGAGTGGTAACTCATACAGCATGGAGAAGAAATTCATAACGATTTCAAAAGAGTAAGAAAATTTCAAAGTACACAGAAATAAAGTTTGTTAAAAAAGATGGAAAATTCATCACTTTCGTCTGTCAAAAATATTTTGCACCTTTATTGTAGCTGAAACAATGTATTTCAAAACCAAGGACAACCCAGAAATTTCTATCAGTGGGGAATTGAACATTGCGGTATCTGTATCACCAGGAAAATTTAAACTCTGCATATGATCTGTTTTGTCCTATATTGGTATCTTTAACTTCTTACAGATAATGTGACGGCAGGAAATCTTTGCAAGAAAATGTTGTCAAATCATAACATCGCCGCTTTTATCCCTTAATAAGATAATCTATGAGATGAAACAAAATTCATTCTGATTGAAACTGGTGGGTTCTACAACCCTTTGATGTAATATAATACTCGCGAAGCCAGAAACCAAGAGTCTCTTAGCAGATGAGATGTGGAAATACTACAGGAAAATTGACCTGAAAATCCTTTTCTTGCAGTTTTTTATTTCTTTATCTTCAGAAAGGAAAATTTACGAAAGGTAAGAATAATAAAACGATATGTTAAGTTCAGTTGCATGCCAGTAAAGAAACTGTAAATCAATTTTTGAATGAATTCAGTGAAAAAAAATTTTGCCTCATTTAGATTCGTTAGATGCGTAAATATGGCTTATGCTGTGACAAGTAATCGTTTTAATTTTGAAATGTAATTAATTTTTGAAATATTGTCGTGCTATGAAATACGAGGGCCATCCAGGAAGTAGATTACGTTTCCGTCTGTGTCCGCTAGGGGCGGGGCTAGCGCGGCCATCTTGGGGTCAGAGCGTTGCGCAGCTCAGTCTGCATCTAGCCGTGCTAGTGAGAGGTTCGTGCTGTGCTCCGTTCAGATACTGTGACGGTTTGAAATGTCTGCGTTAATTGAAAATCCCGCGAGGTGCGCTCAGTAATAAGGTTTCTGACTGCAAAAAACTGTAAACCGATAGAAATCTATCGGCAGCTTCGTGAAGTGTATGGGGACAACATTATCACTGAAGGTGGAGTGCGTCAGTGGGTCATAAGATTTCAAAATGGCCGAACCAATGTTCACGACGAAGATCGAAGTGAGAGACCCAGCATAGTGACCGCCGAACTTCTCGAAAAAGTCGATGCTAAAGTCCGTGAAAATCGAAATTTCACAATAACGGAACTTTCTTTGAGTTTTCCACAAATTTCGCGAAGTTTGTTGCACGAAATCATCAGCGAAAAGCTTGGTTACCACAAGTTTTGTGCAAGATGGATTCCAAAAATCTTGACAGAGGACCACAAAAATCAGCGAATGGCTGCAGCGTTGAACTTTCTGGACGCTTACCATAAGGATGGTGACTCTTTACTCGATCGCATCGTTACTGGTGACGAAACATGGGTGAAACATGTGAACTGTGAAACGAAATTGCAATCAATGCAGTGGGGGCACACAAGTTCTCCCCAAAAACCCAAGAAATGCATGCAAACAATGTTGGCAAGGAAGATGATGGCGACTGTTTTTTGGGACAGAAAAGATGTAATTTTGGTGGACTTCCCTGAAAGAGGCACTACAATAAACTCTCAAAGGTATTGCCAAACTCTCCAAAAACTCAGAAGAGCAATTCAAAACAAGCGCAGAGGAATGTTGAGCTCTAAGATCTTGTTGATTCACGACAACGCCCGGCCCTACACGGCAAATGTCACTCGTAAAGTTCTTGAATCTTTTAAGTGGGAGTTGTTTCCTCATCCGCCGTACAGTCCCGACCTGGCACCGAGCGACTTCCACCTATTCCCAGCAATGAAGAAGTGGCTGGCTATGCAGCGTTTTGATGACGACGCACAGCTGCAAGAAGAGGTAACGAAGTGGTTGAAGGCGCAGGCGGCCGAATTTTTCGACGAAGGAATTTCCAAGCTCGTACATCGCTACGATAAATGCCTTAATTTGTATGGTGACTATGTAGAAAAGTAGTATTTGAGTGTGGCTTTCATCTGTATATAATAAAATTTGTTTCCTATACTTTGTTTATTTTTTTATTCCAAAACGTAATCTACTTTCTGGATAGCCCTCGTACTTTTAATAATCAGTAATTGTTTTAATAATTTGAGAATAATTGATTCAGAATATTTTAAAAATGGACGACGTGTTAATAGTCAAATTAGCAAATATGAGAAAGATAATTATTTTTTTGTCAGTCACTACCACAGCGATACTGTTTTTAAAATAAGTGATGTTTATTGAGACGAGTAAAAATTAACACATTCTGCGTTAATAATATGCCTCGAATGTTACTCGTCGACAAACGTATATAGCCTGCTACGTTCATTGGGATAGCAAAGCATATGTGATGATCCCCTTCATATCTGATTAATCGATTAAATGTTTTAAAGCGAGGTGTGATTTTCTGTGTTGTTTCTCAGGTTAGTTATGTTGGAAAATTTAATTATCCTGATCCTCTTGTTTTCATTAAGAAGAATATGTGCGATGTGGAAGTAAAGAAAAATAGCCAATTCTGTCTTTCAAATTGCTGCTTTACTCTTTACACGAACAAAAAATTTTTTTTAATTTTTGTAATTTGTCATCTTTAGATTTTGATTTACTCATATTAAATAAGTTAGCAGTAATAATCGGGAAAAACAAAAAGAAAATGCTTAGTTTTCTATGTGAAAAAAATATTCGGTGCATTGCAGAAAAGTTCCGAATTTGTACATTGTAAGGACATAAGTTTTTTTTTAACATAAAGAAAAAAGGAAAATATTTGCTTATTTATTGCTGTGTGTACTCAGATTTATTAAAAAATATAAAATTGCTATTAATTCATTAAAGTATATTTTTAAATCAAGAAAGTGAATCTTGTTAATATGTAATCTGACCATTAATGCAAAGTAGTGTATACAATAGAACATAAATATTTCAATTTTTATCTGTTAAGATTTCAAAAAAATTAACTTTAACTAACTTTTTTGAAGTTCTTTCAAAAACTGTTTCTACGCCGGAAAATCAAGAGGTGTGGGAATAGTCATCTATTAACCCTTTAACTGTCAAGTTATTTTGATGATTTGGGTACACAAATTGTCAAATTTTTTTATTGGAAAAACCAAATGTAGCCGAAATAAACATCTCCCGATATATATTCGGGTATGACAATACGATGCACTCAAAAAAAAAAAAAAAAAATTACCCCAAGAAATACTCGGGCGTGACATTTTCGAACACCGGGCATGACAGTTAAAAGGTTAAATTGAATTTAAATAGCTTTGTAGATATGATTCATTTGTTTTGTATGCTCAAGTAATGCATTGCATTTTTTTTGCGTTCATAATGTTTTCTTGCATCTAACGTCCATGTATCCATATAAAACTAAAGTATGTTTGTTACTGATAAAAATGTAACTTCGCATCCTGCGGTGACTCAGTGATTCGCTTTAAAGCCTCCCTTTTTTGTGAGACACTGAAATTGGTTCAACATAGAACCCACACGTGATTTTGTTCGTTTAATAGAATTAATGAAATAAATAAACTGTAAAATGAATCGTACTCTGATGAAAAAATAAAGTATTTGCTTGCATTCTATCTTCGAGTTCACACGATCCAGTTTTTCCGAGTCCTCGACCCAGAATAATGTAAAATGTTTGGAATGTAGAAAAGGAAAAATTTCCTTGATATGCCGAGCACATTATCCACTCTTCATGGAAGATTAAGTTCTATAGTAATACCTCTTCTTTGGTGGTTGTAGCGCTCTTGCTCCCTTAAACAACTGCGAAGGAATCTGTAACAGAACGAGAATTTTCATAAGATGCATTACTCTTTCAATAGAAATTATTCAGATCCCATATGCTGAATGCGCATCTGCTATTTTATGCACTTAGTGTTCATTTAAGAAAGGCAATAATGATAATTAGTCATACTTTATATTAACCATTTAATTTTGTAGTTGCTTTGTGTATTATATAGGTATCACAGAATGTTCACATGCTTTTTGAATAATTTTAATGCAAATTTAATTTTCTTAAAAATACATTTTGACTGGTAACCTTTCCATTTAACTCTCAAGCTGCATCTTGATATTCATAACTAAAGAGAGTTTCTTTTTTTCCGCCTACTTTAGTTATCCTTTTTTTTTTTTAATTTGTCAGCCATTTCTTGGCTGACATGTAGAAAATGCCATTTCCAGCAGTTCTAAATCACAATAATAATTCATTTGTAACAACATATTTTGCTGTAGATGTTGACCCATGGTTCATAGCTTAGTGGAATTAACTTTTTACAGCGTATGGTTAAAGAAATAGGACTTCATTTATAAGTATGAAATTTCATGTTCTAATACATAAAGTTTATCTTAGTATATCATTTGATTCTTTTTAATTTTAGCTTCCCACTGCATAGAAAGCAAGCTGTATTCATAAGCCTTTTATAGAAACTTTATCAGACCCACATGTAATCTATAACTAATGTCTGTTATCTGAAGTGAATATAGACAAGAAACACACATCTGTTCAAATCACATGGAGGGTAAACAGAGGTTAACAAGACTTACTTAGACACTATTTATTAAATTTTTTCGTTTGATTTTTGTGTGCTAATATATGTTATTAAAAATCTGATTGGCTGATAATGGTTGTAATGATCCTCCCTTTTATCTATTAACTAAGTGTGGAGAAACCTAGTGAATTACTAAACGAATAATCGCTTAAGTCCAGAAACAGAAACGTAAAACTCAAGAAGAGTTAATTACCTTTTATTGCTCAAACTAAAGGTGTACAGTCCTTTACGGACTGTACACCTTTAGTTTTAAACAGTCCATTTTTCAGGACATACAACAAAGCCTGCATTTGGGCTTAAACTCAAAAATATAAGAAATCAGAACTTAATTGATGACTAACTAGAGATTTAGACGAAGATAACACAATTTCTAAATAGTTTGCGCCTAATATTAAATTAGCTAGCGAAGCTATAGAGGGCACATAATATCGCCGTGTGTAGTGACAGCTTAGAGAGACGTAGTCAAAAAGAAACGTGTGCTACTCAGGAAATTGAATTCTCTCTTTCGAGGTTGGTGGAATTTCGACTTAAATACTACTCCTTCTCATTAGCATTTAACGTGAATCTTAAATCTCATTCTGGTAATGAATTGTAAACTGAAATTAGAAGAGACGGGAAAGGAGCTTTAACTTAAAAATAACTGTTATAAACCTTACATGGTATTAGATGAAATAATAATACTCTTAAAAATAAAAATGCTGATGTACAGAATTTAGAGAATTGTTATTTAAATTACCTATAATGACATTGCTTTAAAATTTAAAAGATATTTACATCATAAATGAAAATTTTAACACATTTATATCTGCAAATATTAAATATTGAGACAGTTTAATTCTAATCACTTACTTGATATTGGTCACTGCTTAATCTTGATCACAGTCTGAGTATTATTGGTCTCCTGACTTAACTTGCAACCGGACACTGTATAAATGGACACTTCTACAATGGAAATAGAATTATTTTTTGAGTTTTTTGCCTGTTTGAAACAATTAGAAATGCACTTTGCAGTTTGTTAAATGAGATTACTTAAACTGTCCCTTCGAGAATCGCAACAGTATTTATTTTAGTTATGAATCATTCCGTGTTGCTTTAGTTTGTGCTTTCTTTGGATTACTGAAATTTAGGTTATGATGTCTACTTTTCTACTTATTCGATTTTGTCTTTAAAACCTGCTTATTTCATGATGCTGCCTGTTTTCTTAAAGTAATGAAAGTTAATTATATATCTGTACATTAATTCCTGCCTTCTTTTGGCAAGTCTCTGAAGATTTTTATTTGTTAACTTCACAGGGTGTTTAAATTGCACGACTAAGTATCTCTTGAATGGTTGCTTTCAGTTTATGGTTCCAGTTTCAGAAACGAATCGAATAAAGTAAGCCTGTGCATTGTGATCAGTTTGTTTATGCAATATCTTTACTAAACATGAAACTTAAATTTTTAAATGTAGGGAAAAATTTTTTTTTTCAAATGTTTTTTATGGTTGAATAAGTAATAACTAATAATAGAAAGACCTACCTTCAAAGCATTAAAATTACCCAAAATATCATTACTACAACTTTTTGACTGTAAAAAGTGCTGACTAGGACAATTACGCATGTTAAATTTTCAATTGTGGTCTCCTGAAAGCCATTATTTTCATAAGAAACATATTAGTTTGTAGAGTCATTAGGTTGATTAGAAGCAGAAAAGATGAAAAATATGCAACCGCTTTCGCCGGGAATCGAACCACGGACCTCTGGAATACCGGCACAGCATGCTACCGTTACACAACGAAGGCACGCTAAGGAAGTGGGGGAAATACTTTATAAGTTCAAAATCTGAAATTCGTGTTTATTATTAAGCGTTTTTATTCTATTTATTTTTCCTTAAATGTGAAATTTTGAAGTTAAATGTATTATTTACACAACAAACATATAAATTCCGAAACATCTTTTTTCAGTGTTGTCTTACAAAATTCTAATGCTATTATTAGGATTTCTTATTCTATCTATTGTCGTTAAATATGAAATTTTTTTATTTTAATTATTAAGTTATTTTTTAATATTAATTTTTTGTGCTACAAAGAATGTTGTGTTTATAATTTTTAGGAATCATATAACAGTTTTTTTATAATGTCAGTTGTACATGCAAATTGTTTAATATAGTTAGATCTATGAAAAATTATCTTACGTTCTGGCAGGTCATAGATTTTGGGCGGGAGTTCTTTAAAATAAACATGATGCAAAGCTTCGGTGGCTGATATCCTTTGTCTGGGCTGCAACTAAAAATAAATTACATACATTAATAACATCCTTAAAACTAATATATTTTAACCATTACGGCATGTAGTTCATATTTTTTTACCAGTAAAATTTTATGCTTTTTCCCATTATTTTAAGATATGAAAAGCACTTGTAGATAACATATCATTGTATAAACTGAAGCTACAGAGCATTGCAACTGAGAATCCGATATTGTATAAAAGAGGAGAAATTTAAATTCTAGGGCATAACTCTATTTCAAATTTGATTTCCCCAATTCATTATGACTGTATTAATGCTTTGAGAATGGGTTCGAGCACAGTACGAGTGTAGCTGAGAGAAGACAAGCAACGATCTGTAAGAAACAGATTGGTCAAATCAAAGGATCGCTCCGTATTTGGGTCAGAGTGATACCACTATTCAATGATATTGGTAGAAATAGTTGAATTACAGCAAAGCTTAGCGTCAAAAAGGCAACAGTCAAACTAAGTAGACAGAGCATGAGGGAAAAGTCATTAACAAAGCAGCTGTCACAGTATCTGATTCATCATTATTAACGATTTGACGTGGTGCAAGGACCTTTGAAGGCAATACAGAGAACAAACAGATTGTTCGGCGCTCATTGAGCCGACGAGTCCTCACTTGTATGCATCAAAAAGCATGTTGATAATATTGCTGAGTTCCAACTTAAAATATCAATGAATGAAGTAAATCATCTTCAACGATAAGCTGTGCTTTGAATTGAGCTACTAGCCAAATATGTCCGGAGAGTCCAGAATACCGGCGGAGTACCGAGTTGACTATCGCCAGTCATGCAGCCCGGCAACAAGGAGATGGTATTTCATTGAAACTCAAAAATGTCATCCGATAGTCCCGAATGATGCTTTTGTTGTCATTCGGGACACCCTTGTAGCACGGTAGTTCGCCGATGATATTTTATTGCCCTGCTCTGTTGCTCCTAATTTTAAGGCACCAAGGAATCCATTTAAACAGATAATATAATATCGGTCGCACAATACGATCATATCTACCACCAATAGGCTAGATTGCTATATCTGTCTCTATTAAAGTACATTTGGTGCTCGATGACCAGGGGGTCTTCAAATGTTCCAGGATGGCCAATTTGACTCAAGAATTGTATAGAGTTTCACACGAAATCCTGTAGGAAGTCGCATATTTTATGAGTCAGTGCGAAGTCGGATACAATTGCATAAGGATTAGAAATGGGACAGTATCTAATAAATTTATTTGCTGTATGTAACCTATATTTTCTGAATAAAACATTAAATTCTTTTGAAATTTTAATTGTTTCTTTTTCCATTACATAAACATAACCTGTATTGAGCTACGTCCCATTATGTCATTAAAATGTATGTCTTGAAACAACAAATTTTAGGCTTCCCTGCCTCTTGAACTAAATCAAACTACAGGTCTACTCCCTCTTTGGGCACTTCATGGAGGTTCAACTTCCACTATTACCCTTCCAGGGCAGCAGCGCACCACCTGGAATTCACCAGGCAGCACCGGTCGTCTAATGTTCCTACCAGTCGCATGGGCGAGCCCGTCGCAGTGGGCCGTTACCCAGCAAACCGAGGGGAACCAAGCCCTCCGGCTACGGTTCCACAACGCTCAGGACATGCCAGTCCCCAAGGCCGGCCAATAAATGACCTTTCCCGGGGGTTTCAGAACCACCAAGTTCATAAATTTTATCCCCCGTGGCCGAGACTGCCTAGGTACAGATCCTAGCCAGTAGCTTCGCAGAGTTCTCTATGTCGACCCCCGGGGGGGTATGTCTTGAAAGAAAAGCATTAGTGTTTGCGACTGCACAATTAGGTTAACTCCGAGAAACTGAAAAATTATATAAGGTTATATGGCCACATAAATGAAATTGAGGTGTGTAGTTTCTTGTAATGAGTCATGTAAATGCATATTTGTTTAAATGGCAAAGAAAACTACTTGCTTCATTTTACTATTCATAAAAATTACTTAAATCTCTTGAAAATCACTGTTAACTCACAGTCAGCACTCTGACCGATATTTTCAGCAATTTAATAGCGTTTATTTTTTCACTGTTAAATTACTCAAAATATCGGTCAGAGTGCAGGCTGTGAGTTAACAGCAATTGTTTATAAATAGAATATTGCCATTCAGTTGAAATAAATGACAGTAACTGACTGTATTCTATTTGCAATTGAGGTATGAATGAAAGTGTAAAATTTACCGAGTCTTATTTCACTTTTATCATTTTAAATACAAAATTGGTGTAATTGCTCATTTAAAATTGTGTGTAAAATTTACTAAGTCATATTTCGCTTTTATCATTTTCACAAATAACTTTTTTCTACTATGACTATCTATTCAGCATCTCATAAGAAATGAACACTAATCAAAATTATAAATTTAACTGCTTATGTTACTTTTTAATTTAGAATTTAGAATCTATTGTGCTAATATACAAGTAAGTTTAAATAGAATAGCAATATTTTACTTATCATTATATAAAGTTGAACATAAGATGTTTAGTTCAAAGATGTGTAAAAAATACCAAAAAAAGACTAAAAATCCTTTGAAATCAGCACAGGTGTTATTTTTACATTACTGTTTTATCAGCGTACTAAAAAATAAAATTAATTTGTCTGACCTGTAGAAAACTTTGAGCTAATTTCTCTGCTTGAGGTATTTCTGTAAGCCGAGGGAAGGCGGCAGATAGAGTCTGGGGTGGATAGTGACCGAATTTTTCTGTAAAAATAAAGTTGATTGTAATGAATAAAAAGAATGAGAGATTTCTTTATGAAAACAATTCATATTTTATTCTGAACTTTTCTTACGAGGTCTGTAGTTGGGGAATTCCGTCACACCATCCCACGTTTCTTCCGTCGGTGTACCTAGAACCTAAAAAAAAAAACACATTCTTTGTTTTCATTCAAATTCTTTTCCATGCAGAGTGGATAGGCAGATAGCCCCCGAGGATTTGACATAATCACATAAACGAAAGCAAACCAAATCAACCCATGTAGTGCAAATGGGGTAGGGACTTTAAATTGTCAATTCTTATTTTGTAACATAATCTTTACAATATTTTCTCAAAAATAATATTTTTTTTTCAAACAATATAGTTTAATTATTTTCGTACCATTTCTCACATACTAGTATCATAAAATGTGTTTACGTATTTTTATATTCAAATAGTAGATATTTATTTTTTTAATAACAAAACAATTTATGGAAGCAGTTCTAGAAATTCATGTCTGAATTACTTCATTTTTGTTATTACTAAATATATCAACTTTGATGTAAAATATGAAATCGTATATTGTTTACTATCTATCGTCTTCCATGTGTGATTACAAGATAATAAATGATTAGGACTCTTTCTAATACCCTTCGAATATTTGTTAACCAAGAACTACATAAAATTATTAACCACTTAACTGTTACATTTCCCTGCTATATTTTGACCAAAAATAAGGATATTTTTTTCTAAACAATTTTATATTCTAATCAATTACATGAATTCAAATCAGTTTAAAGTTGTGCGTTTATTAATTGAAAATAATTTTTAATTATGGCGAAATTAAGGCATTTTTACTTAAAGTTTGCTTTTTTCTAATGAAACTGCAGAACTAGAAAGAACACTTTACAGGAAATAATAAACTTGAAAGAAGTGAATTCGCTGTGAAAGGAAATCGTGGCGGTGGTGGAGTAGGATTACTAGTATCTATTTCACAAAAGTTCCGAACTTGAATTAGATCATACGAACTTTCCATTTCCTCATCATCACTAGAGAATGCCTACAAATAACTTTCAAGACTACCAGAATCATCTATAGAAAGTTCAGATTTGCTATCTGATCCAATATTTGAATTGTATTTTATTATGAGCCATTCACTCATCCACTAGTTTCACATCACTAGTTCTTTTATTTCATGATAAAATTGAGACGAAATACTATTCACAAAAGCCTAATACACTGAACACCTGCAAACAAACTCATTGAGTCCTTGAACTGGTTTTACAATCCAATTTCTCCTAAACTACTAGAAACATCTATTGGAAACACTGCAAAGTAAAAAAGCCGGGAAAATCGGTGGATTGGTGTAGGAAAATACACTGGCTGAGTGGTGTACTGGCAAATAAAAAATTTCCCTTTTCGCGGGCAAAACAGTTGAGTGGTTAAGCTAAATGTATAAGGCAGCAATTCCCAAACTGTGCTTCACATGTTCTTGTCAGACACTCCTCGGATGCTTCAAAAAAAAAAAAAAAAAAAAAAAAAAAAAAGATAAATAAATACTGAATTAAACTAAAGAACAAAGAGCATAAAATAAAAATCAGAACTTTAGAATGCAGATATTCACATAGTTTATCTTTTCAAGTAGACCATGCTGGACAATTACTTGGAACTTTGTATTCGAGAAGCTTTTCTCTTATTCAGGAATCTCTGGAATCCATTTAAAGTTTCTAGAAATTTAGCCCCATATCAATACAGATGCCTGCTCAATTTGGAGTCACTTCATCATGAATGTTCATAGCATAGCGATAGTACTCTAATATCTAAAAAATACTTCCACAAGTTTTCTGTGCATTTGATTCAAGTTTAAATTGCATAGGAGACTACCGAAGCTCGTCTCTTGTACTTCCTAACTAGGGCAGAATGAAAACCTAAGTAAGCTTTACTAACTAATGCTTTACTGGATTTGCGTAAGTTTGTGGTTGCGGATTATAGATCATTCCGGATTAGAGACTTTGTACTGTAGTTTTGACTAAAAGCAACACAAGGTTGTTGCTTTGCTAATTTTAGGATAAACCATGTAATGTGTAAATAAATTACCCACGCTCACAGATTGGATTGGATTGGATTGGGTTACTTTTATACAAGGGCTAAAGATATGATTTCATTGAGGAATTTTTTTAAGTGTAATTGGCCCATATTTCTTTTACACGTGAGCATGTGAATAAAACAAAAAATCTCATGCACACTATTCTATTGCAGGAAACAATAAAGGTCTGAGTACCAGTTTTCTTGGCTTTAGTTCTCTTGTTCACTTGTCTGTAATAAAGAAATAGGTGTTAAATTCTCCTATTTAAGTGATAAATATATCTTTCTGCAAAGTTGTGTTTAAAATATGGAGCTGAATTATGGGTAAATACCATGCGATAAAAATTGTTTATCTCTTTCGTGCTCATACGAGCAGTTTCATTACTTTTGTTGCATATTTTCGAAAATAAATAGGTATTTAGGGTTATGTGTTTCAAATATTTAAACAAATTTCTTTCTATTAAATTCAGTTTTAATGCTTAATAGAAGTTATTCTGAATACATACCTTCCATATTTTGTCGAGCTGATCCATAGTGTCTTTCATACCTTGGAATGCAGCTTTACCAGTAATCATCTCAACAAATATGCAGCCGACTCCCCTGGCAAATAATAAAAATAATTTAAAATTTTATTTTTAATAGTAGTTAATAATAATAAATCAGTATGAAAGGTGCGAGATCCTAAAATTCCATTTAGAACTCCTGAAGCACTGAAACGTGCATCTCTGTCACTTGAGGCCGAAGCAACTAAAAAAGTACCTTACCATCAACCAACAAAACTGTATATATGCCAAAAGACAAGTTTTAATCATTCTTTCTTAGAAATTGATAAATATAAATTTGAAGATGTTGGTTTTTTTACGTATCTTGGCTGTGTTATTAAAACCAAGCATCTCTCCTAAAATTAGCAACAGAGTAACCGACATACTAACCGATGCTTCTTTGATTTAAAGAAATATCTGAAATCAAACTTAATCAAAAGAAAAAATGCTTAATTAGACCTGTTCTGACGTATGGAGCAGAAACACAGACATTGACTGAAAATGATAAGAAATACTTGCAGTCTTTGAGAGAAAGGTTTTGAAAACCATTGTTAGAGCTATTCATTGGCATCTGGAGAAGAAGAATCAATGATGAAACCCACGGATATCCAGACATATAAATTTTATCAGCACTGATGATCAACTGCTTAGAATTCTCGAAAGTAGAACTACCGAAAAATGCTCAAATATAAGCCAATATGCACTAGAAAGAGCAGAAATTGAACTTCAGATGGCTATATTGTCTCGAAAAAGACTTATCTAACTTATAAGTTATTAGCTGGGAGTCTAAGGCCAAGAGTAGAAAAGCCTGAAATTCTAAAGAACGCAAAGGCCCATCGCAAGCTATTGAGTCACTGAAGAAGATAGGACTTAAAATACTCTCACAAATCGAAAGAACGAACAGTAAGAAAGGGAATTTTAGGAAGTGCATGAAAATGAATATTGTTAGGTATAAAATAAGTCTATGATCAGCTGCTCAAGAGATATTTAATAGGGCAATCTTTTAAAACATCCCACATAACAAGGTAACATTTTTATTTAGTGAAATTGCTGATTTTAGGTAAAATAAGGAGCTGCGCATTTTATCTTATTATTTAAATTTTTAAGGAACATATACATTTAAGCCTTCAACAAATTACGCTTTCTATATTTTAAAACAGAAGCAGGGTCTTTCCTAGCGGGGGTGGAGTACGTAAAAGAACGCGGGCAGCCGGACTTTTGAGAAACCTCGCCTACGTATTTTAAGTTCATTAAATTCATTGCAAGTACTTTTTATACAATTTATCATATGTAAGTACTTAGTGAGTATGAAATACAAATTTTATTAATCATTGAGCATTTCTATTTAATTTGGGGGGGGCGGCAATGGCCTAGGAACGGCCCTGAACAGTAGACAGTAAAGGCAAAGTTATAGGGCAAATTAATGAAGACGATTTGTTCTGCGAAAATAAAACAATGAAAATAAGCTGATTTCTTGATTATCCGTCTACCAGTTTATTTGTGCATCCTACAAAAATGCTTAAATTTTTAATCTGAATTAAATCGTTCCAGACTGTTACGTGGAAGAAGTGAAAAGTGCTGGAGGACTTTTCTAGAGAATTTCACACATTTTAATAAGTGAATCTTGTTTTTAAGTCTTGAAATGAGAAAAGGTAAAAACTTGGCAGTTTTCTTTAGAAAAACTCACAATTTTTTATGCAGTGAGTCTCATTTTTAAATCTTGCAATGGAATTAAAAAGCTTAATTCTGTATAATTTGTGTCTAAAAAAATTATCCTTGATATTGCACAAAAAGAAATTTCTACCAATGGAAGAGTAATACAAAAGGCTGTTTCAGAATTATTTGTAGTAGTGTTCATGGATTCTAAATAGAAGTGAAGTCTTACCGAGAGCTTTATTTAATTTCTAGACTATTTTTCTTGTCACAAGTTTCCCTGAGATGAGGGATTTATGCAAACTGTACAACAAGCAAAAGACACAGTTTAAAATTAGGATGTATCTTAACAAAAAGATTACTAGAACTTATTCCGCGATTCTGCCGTGCTTCCAAGGAAGTCACTCCCAGTGTATAGATTATAGCAACCAAAAGCTATATCACACGCGCATTTGTTTCCCCCCCCCCATACGAACAACCGTTTCGGACAATTTATCTGCCTGGTTTACTACTGATAGAAAGGCACGCGATTTTTTTCTTTCTTTCAGAAAAAATTGCATGTTGTTCATTTTCAACCAATCAGCTTCAAATGCTATCAGCTTGTTTGTAATAGAGAGTCAGTTTCTCCTTTACATGTTAACTTAAAAGTAATCTGTGGTGATTGGCTGTTGTAACAAAGCAGAAAAATTGTTCCAAACAGTTGGTCTTCTGAAACAAACGGATGCGTGATAGCAGCCTAATTGTTACTAAGTGATTTAGTTTTCCTTTCCGACTCAAGGTATGCTGTAGATTTGCATAGACATTTTTTATTCAGTCTTATCATGTCTGTAAATTGTTATTGCTGCAAGTTCACACACACAAGTCTCATTTTTAAGCAAATCATGCTCATTTTAATTGTACTACTTACATGTCGAGGGTAATCAAGTTAGATTCTAGTCTTGGGTCTTATCTTGTGTATTAGTAGTTAAGCAACATTAGAGATGGTAATTTACACACCAATGGGTATAACTTCTGTGGATATCCGTTAGGTGTTGAGGGTAAGGAATCCAAGTTAGTTTGCCTTTACAGAATTAACTTCATCAGATTAGAATATTTTTGATTTAGTGGCAAAAGAGAAGCAAGCAGAATATCAGGAAGAAGAAAGTGATCATTTAAATATAAAAAAATTCTACTAAATCATTATAACAACGTACTTTCAAACTTTGAGAAAGTAATGCTCGTGAAATTGTTTGAAAATATAATATGGTTTGTTTAATTTACATCTGTTTATTTTTATCTTTAGTAAGCACAAGTTATCATCACTATTTGTGAAAATAGCCTTACCACATGTCCAACGAAGTGGAGTAGTTAGTTGAGCCCAATAAAACATCTGGTGGACGATACCACAATGTAACCACCTCGTGGGAGAACGTCCGGCTGGGGACGGATTTTGCTCTTGCCAAACCTAAAATGTAAATGTTATGTTAAAGAAATCTAACAATATAAATATAATTACAAGTGCCTCCACCTGATTGTGCATCTTCTGATTAGAAAAAATAATATTCTACATAAGGATTTTTGAGCAGATCTTTGAAATTCTAATAGACATGCAAAGACAGCCGAAGCTCAAGAAACCATTTTTAATTCATGTATATCTGTTCACAGTGTCCACGAAATTGAGGTTTTCAAACTGACTCTTCTTTGCAATTTGAAACTTGAAAATTTATGTCTAAATATTCAAATTGCATTACATAAAAAAAATCTAAAATGTGGTACAAGAATTAAGAACTACAAGATTTATAAAAAGTTTCATTATTCTTCGTCATTGTAGTTATAATATAAATATTAAATGGTGATACAATCTGCATAATAAATCAGTATGATACCATAATCACCTGAAAAACCATTATTAATTCTAAATGAATTAAAACAGATTTTTCACAGTACTTCGCAGACATTATAAGAGATATAATAAATGATGATCTATGTTAGCTATCTTAATTATAAACTATACGATTTATGCTTTGAATAAATATAATATTATTAATGAAGGGAAAACTTGGCTTTTATTACAGCAGTAAAATCTAGAAGAAAGAATAAATATTAATCAGTGTTATTAAACTGATCACCAAAAATCATCAGCACAACGAACAATAAATTTGATAAATTCTAATCTAAAATACAGGGACACAGTAAGCAAAATCTTTCGGAAACATCCCTGAAAATATTTAATGTTGAATTTTCAAAAATCGCAACAGCAGCTCTTTTGAGCTAAGCAGAACGTTCTGCCTTATTCCAGTCTTTCCTCAATCTGAATACTAAATGACTCTGTAAGATATACTGACATGTTTTTACAACTTATTTGCTTAGTGGAGGAGAATTTCTAGAGTTGTGGCTTAAGTTCGAAAATTTGTCAGTTATAGTCAACACTCTGAGGGCTAGTTGCTGTCTCCAGTTCCAGTCAATATATCATTGCCAACTTTGTCATCCCACCTAGTAGATTTTAAAAGGTCATATGTTTAATTTTGCTAAACCTAAGAACAAATTCTCAGTACTCTCAAACTCTTTACTTTCAATTCTCAATAGTTATTTACAGACAGTTGTAATACTCAACAAATTTTGTAAAAAAAATATTAACTTAATAAAATGCAGAAAGCTTTACAGTAGAATAAATTACAAGAAATACATAAAGATAATGCAAAGCGGCCACTATTATATATTTGTTTAGTTTGCCAAATTTTTTTTTTCTGCAAGTCAAAATAATTTAATTTTAATACATGCATCCCTATACATGGTGATTCAAAAGTAGAGGAAGAAACATCTAGGAGGAGTAGGGTACACCTAGATGAGTCGGAATCCAATAGCGGTCAGAAATGCAGCCCTAACCAGATAGGAGGATTGTCGCAGAAAAATCATCAACAGCCACCCGCAAAGGTATTAGGATGGAAAATGCGAATGCATCATGATGCAAATTGACATTTGAAGACCATAAGTTTTAAATAAGTTATGACTTTTCTGATAATGAAGCTACCCGAAGTTTCATAACATGGTCACCACATGGAATCTTGAAATACGCTGGGCATCTGTCAAATCTTCATGGCAGTTATGAAGATACGCCATTTGAAAACGCCGAGTGCATTTCAAAACGTCCGAGATTCCATACTTTACATCAGGGTTTCTTAAACGTTTCTCAGTCGTGACCCCTTTTTATCATTGAAAATTTTTTGCGACCCCCAGGACCCCCATAATATTTACAAAAATTTTGTGGGACCTCAAAAGTACTGCGCAAATCCAATACATGCGTGAGTGAAACTGTCAATTTGTTCACTTGTACTGTAATATGCTATTGCAGTTTTAGGTCATTAACTTTAATGTCTAAGTTTAAGACATAGAGCAATGTGAAAATTCTAAATAAGTAATAGACGAAATGACAGCGTCACGTGCAAAGCAAGTAAAATGAACTTTTATATTATAAAAAGAATGCGTCGAAATGTTTTCGTTTTTTTCTTTGTCTATATTGTATTATCTTTATCTATTTTCAGATATATTATCTAAAAATATTTGGTAATTGTAAAATTATTATAATATGTTAAACAAATATCAAAACTGCTTAAATCTTTTCTACCCCTTTGGGGGTCACGGCCCACAGTTTAAGAAACTCTGCCTTGCATCATGTTTTGAAATGTGGACCTTGATCATCATGGAAGTCAGGACTTAGTTTTAAGGCCTTAATATCAATTTGCGATACGGTATATTCATATTTTCCATTCTAACACTTTTGCAGATGGCTGTTGACAGTTTTCCTGCAGCAGCTCTAATATCATGACCAGTCAAGAGTGCATTGTCATGAGATTCCGAGTTGTCCAGGTGTACTCTACTCCTCGTATAACTTTGTTCCTGTAGTTTTGAATCACTCTGTAAATGTATATAAATATACTAACCAAAATCTGCAAGCTTCAGTTCTCCAACTTCGCTAATTAAAAGGTTCTGTGGTTTCAAATCCCTAAAAATATTGAATTATGAAATGAAAAATTTGTAAGACAAATGAAATTCATTTCATTGGGGAAACAAGTTATTTATGGTTTACCTATGCAAAACCCTTCTCTGGTGACAGTAGGCAAGACCACGTAAGAGTTGGAATAAGAAAAGCTGTGAAACAATAAAAATGGTTTAAAATATTTATCATAACAATGAGTAAAACAGTACTAAATTTTTTTTTAAAAATGCAATATTACATCAGCTATGTAGATAACAAAGGTTTTTTTTTTTTTTTTTTTTTTTTTACATTCGACATTTGTTCTTTCATCCAAAATGGCATTTGAGCTTGAATGTCAAGTTTTGTTTATAGGAAAGAAAAAGAGACACTGAAGCTTTTATTCGATAGTGAATCTTACCTCACAGAGATTCTGAATTTAAAGTTAGTTAAAAGAGCGCACATTCTCAGTCAGCGTTTTATCGCTGAAAACGATGAAATGCACTGAAACAGAGAACTATCTGTATGCTATAAAATTGGCTCTAGATTTTGTAAGCATTTCCCAAATTTATATGCATTTTACAATTTCTGGTTTGTTTAATTTAAATCATATTTAAATATTGCACTTTCATACTAATTATTAACCCACCTTCCATAATAATTTAAGTAAAATAATTTCAATATTTTAAGCTGTATTTTACAAATGTAATATCAAGACATGTGCATAAAATGCAATATTTATACCTATACCAAGAAAAAAAAATATCTATGCATATACTAAGAAATAAAGGAAGACTAGTATAACTTACTTTTATATTTTTAGGATGTAGACCTCCAGGGTGTCTTTCTAAGTACTGGCTAAGGTCTGTATGCTACAACATAAAAAGTAAAATCATTTCTTGACCGACATATCACATAATAAATACAGCAGAAAGGATTTGTTAAAAAATTCATGAGCATTAATAGATAGTTGTTTCTGTATTTGTGTTATACATAAATAAACTAAAAAATAATTATATTTCACTGTTACTTTCCTATTTTCTCTTAAATACATTTATTTCCACCCTGTTTTCCCATAATCCTTCCTGTTTATAAAGATACTCATAGTTTCGGAAGTCAATTATATTTCGCTTGCTTTTACTATTTTAATAAGATTTCACTGGACAGACGAATCACTACCTAGCTGCTCCAATGATCTTAAATTCGAAAGAAATATTCATGTTTTACTTCTATCGTATTCAAAAAGGCATATGAAGGATGGTAGATAAGTTTCTAAATATTTGGGGAAGACTATAAATAAAGGATATTCCAATAAATTTTAGTGATTCAGAGTTTTAATTACTATTATTTACATACTGTGCATACAACTTACAAAATATACTGTATCAACTTCTTATTTTTTAGGAGTTATCTGAACATTAAGGTTATAAAGTTCCGTGTTCTTTTTTAGCATCAAATGTACGAAAACTTTTAAGACCTTAAATGAATTATCACTAAGTCTTGTACAGAGACTGAGAAAGGATGTAAAGGACCCTTTTATTTAACTTAAAAGTTGACAAAAAGCACCCTTCGTGCTTACAGAATAGCCAGCATTTTATGACTTTAATCAAAAATAACAATTTCAACTTAGCTAGGTAAATGTAAATTAGCCCAAAGGCTACATAGATAGAGAAACCCACCAGTTGGCTCAGATCTAAAGTCGGCGAGAATAATTCAGTACTACAGAATACAGCTTTCAAGAGAGTCAAATTAGAAACGTGGTCTTCAGCAGGTGAAACACACTCTGATTCTATCCTCTAAAACCTTCCTTTAAATACTATCTCCTTCTACCTCATCTGAATGCACATGAGCTAGAAATTCATATTCTGGCAGGAAAGTGGGGAACTAGAAGGACAGAAAAGCAAATTAACATAAAATAACCGGTTAATGAAATTAACTGAAACCTTACAAGGTAAAATGATTATTTCTTAAATGATTTAACTTCCGCTACACCAGATTAAAAGCACTGTAATAGGGGAAGAAATAAAATTCCATAAAAAAATTCTTGATACCTCAGGTTCCGTTTTCTCTGATTTATAAGGTTTCCTTTTGCATTTTTCTTCGAGAGAACTGGTACAGTACAAAGTCCATAATCCGGACGCCCATTATCCGGAAAGCTCTATTATCCGGACCTCAAAGCTACAAAAATTACGCATGCGCGTTTGATGCTCGCGTAAAGCCAGTAAAGCGTTTACACATGCGCGCTTCCGATACTGAATAAAGTGACAGAGAGGTTATTATTGAAAGTGAAAAAATTTCGATTGACAAGTTAGTCGGTATTCTAGACACAGCAATTACAGGATTTGAACAGTGGAACTTTGTAACTGAACAAGAAATTATGTTTGTTTATAGAAGAGAGAATTACAGAGAAAGTATTAGCATAAAAATCGAAGCAACTTAAACAACTTTCATTGAAAGAAATGTTTAATAAAGTAAACAAATAAATATTAAGCTTTTTTTTTTTTTTTTGTAAATTTTGATACTCTTTAGGTCATAATTGCTCTTTATTTCATAAATTACGGTTTCATATTTTTAATTGTGTAGTTTCTGCATGCCATCTTACCAGATTTAAATTGATGATCTATAATCCAGAAAAAACCCCTAATCCGGAATCGCCGAAGTCCCAACGAGTCCGGATTACGGACTTTGTACTGTACAAGAAATTCTCGAGGCGAATCTTTCACGGAATGTGCATAACCTCAAGAGGGAAGGGGGACTGAAAATATATTTTATCAGAGCTTAAACTGCACCGGAGCCCTCCTCCAGTACTTCATAGTTTTGGGGATATATCATAATTCTAGATGGAGCTGAATGACTGAATGATGTAACTGAACGACAAATTTAGCAGAAATTTGATATGGAAAATTTTATTTTTATTAATAAAATTATATCCTAACTTCTGAATGCATACCTCTTTTTTCTTGGCAAACAAACCCTTGGAAGGAAGTGAAGACTTTTAAGGAAAGAAAAGCCTCTACCTCACACGGTAAAGGTTTATTCTCCATAAAGTACAATGAATTTTTGACAGAAGGTAATTTTATTTTCCAACACTAATGTCTTCCCGCCAAAAAGAGCACTTGCAGACTTTTTGAAAAGCTGTAACCAAAACGAGTGGATGAAAATTGTCACTACTTCCTCTTTTTCTCAGCTAACTCTCGGATTTGGAGAAAATTTGTTCCCTCGTCACATTCTGCTTGATAGCTAGTATTATATTGACAGGAGATAGTATTCGGAAAATATTCGACTCTTCCCCTTTGCTTACATACCTATACATCATCTTTCAACCCTCTGGCTGGCCAGGGTTTTTGCTTAGGAAGCACTAATTTGCCAAAACTACTAAGAGGAAAAATTATTTTCTTAATATTAGTGCAAAAATTCTCCTGGTAATTTATACCTGGATTTGTGTACTTTTAATATATTGCCTTAATTTATTCGGCATATTTTTATATGTATGTATATACGTCCTTACAGGTATATAAAAAAAATCTAGGCCATATATATACGGCCTTGCCGGTTAGAGGTTAAAATTTTCTCTATATTCTGTTATTGTTTATGGCTTTCTGTCTAATCTCCTTAGTGATGCTTTAAGCATTTTAACGTTATTGGTGTGCTGGAAAAAGAATATTCTTTATTTCTATCATTCCTTGAAATAGTACATTATGTTCAGATTTAAGTTCAACCGGAGACCGGCTGAGCTATTTCTTAGTTTTTGTTACTTTGTTTTAATTTTTTATCTTTTATATAATAACTTATTTTTATTTCTCTCTTTGCTTTCTATTAAATTTCAATTATTTAATTGTTAATTATTTTTAGTCATTTATTTATTTATTCTTGTTCCTGTTTCCTGATGGTCTTCCATAGAGCTCTGACACTTCTAATTTTAGAAATTAAACCCTTGATTTTATTGACCTTCTGACCGGTAAGGCCTCATACATACGACTTATTATTTTCTTAATATTAGTGTATGTTTCTGAATATTTTTGTGATGTCTGTAGGAACGTATATACACGTTCATGTTCAAATATGTCCAAGAAAGTAAGGCAATATATTAAACGTATATAAATCGAGGTATAAAGTACCAAAGATATTTGGGCATTAAAATCAAGAAAATACCTCTTTCTTATAGTAGTTTTCGGATATTTGGGCTTTCTTAGTGAAACCCCGTGCCGGTCAGAAAGTAGCATTTAGATTTAGAATTTCCAGCTTCTTTTATTCACTATCGTTTTATATTAAGTAGTAGATTGTTTTAATTGGTTTTACACATTTAAATTGGTTAACATTTTAATTGGTTTTACACATTAAAGACCATGTGCTTGTAATATTAAAGACAAATAAGAATAAATAATTAATACTAGAGCACTTGCTCATGACGATGACGTTTCCAATCCCCAGCTAATCTTTGAGTAACCTACGCTCCTAGCAGTTTTAATATTGTAGTGAATCACCCTATATAGTTACTTATTTAATAGAATCTGATATATATGTTGTTCATAAGTAAAGAAAAAAATAGTCGAAAATGTTTTTACTCACAACATATTCAAAGACGAAAGTGAGTGTTTCCCTTGTGTGGATGATATCGTGAAGGGTAACAATGTTGGCATGTTTTAGACCACGAAGTAAGGAGGCTGAAACACAGAAAGTTGAATAATTTGAAGCAAACTTAAATATTTTAATAAACTTCAGTTGCACAATATCAGAATAACAAAATACGTACATTTAAAAATATAGGATAAAGATGTTTGAATTATTCCTAAAAGTAAAAATACTTTTCTTAATAGCACAAAAAACATCGTGATAGTAGCTATCAAATTAAAAATTTCATAATTTCAAATGATTTATAAAGAAAAATCACTAAAAGAAGTAACGTACATTATGTGAAAAATAATAAATTAAAAAGTTTTTTCTCCCAATGATAGATTGTGAACAATTAGAAATATAACGATGTGGTGGTCTCTTCATTATGGAGGCATCTAATATATTTATTACGGGCCACGATCGCCTTTCCTATGAAGAGACCAGCAGTTACAATCATGCCTTCTTCGGGATTCGAACCCAGACCCTTCGGCTTCGCAGTCAGCTTCTCTAACCACTATACCGACTGGACGGCATAAATTCAAATTATGTATTAAAAATACTGGTATAAAAATAAAGGCATCTTAAAAACCTGTATGACTTTTCTCTGATAGTTTGCACTATGTTTAGGGCTATGAGAGATTATTAAAACATTTTCAAATTTGTCTCATACAGGTTTTGGAATCAAGTGGAACAAAAAAAGGAGGACAGTATAAAATATTTTGCTACATAAAAGGCATAAACAGAAACGCCAGGAAAGATATTTGGGTACGTAAATTATGCGCATTTTATTAGAATGCGTTACTTAGTTTATAGCAGTAAAATGCTCAATATTTGTAATTTTGCAACAATTCCATTTTTAAGCTGTAAATTAAGAGGTAAAGAATCTGAAGAACTTCCGCTTACTTTAACATATAATTAAGAGCTACTAATAAAATTATTTTAAGAACTTAAAAAATGAGCATAAGCCGGATAAATACAAAAAGATGGGTGTTACAACTCGAACGCGAAATGAACGAAAGTTTCGCTTCTGCCAGTGGCAACAGGGAGTCGAAAAACAAACTTTGATGTGAGTGGTCGGTTACTCGGCTTCTCTTAAATAGAATTTGATTTCGAAGGGGGATAATCCCCATCTTTTGATTTAAAAATAACCTTGAATTGCGTAATTAATGTAAAATAACAGATGTGCGTAAATAAATAGTCATTAAGACTTATTTTGAGTTATGATTCTATTTTGAATTGGACATCGAAATCAAAAGCTCTCCCAAATAGAATCTTCGACATTTTAAAACTCGTGGATTAGAACAATAATGGGAATTAAAGAACACATCATGACAAATAACCATAAATAATCATATTAAAATTTGTTGGTTACTTGTAGATTAATATAAAACACATAGTAAACTTTCAATGTTTCAATACCATTTTAGTCTTTTGAAAATTTTCTAGGTTATCTGAAGATCAAGTATTTTCCTGTTAAAGCTTAGTATAAAATAGTGTATAATAATCGTTACTCGTAATGCTAAATAATAAATCCTGTTATTGATTTGCAACCAAAGACAGAGTTAAGTTTTCTTAATGGAAGACCAAAACTGGTTTCATATCTTTTTCAAGTTATATGGAAAAGTTAAGCTATTTATATATTGTTCATTCTAAGTGTTAGTTGGAAATATACTTGTTAGCTGCTGTATAACCGGAAGAAACATTTTATATTTCAGAGGCATATAAAGAACAAGGGTCACACTTCTTGACTGATAATAGAACCTAAGATCTCTGATTGCAGACCAGTTTATCAACATTGAAATGCTGAGTCATTTTCAATTCTTTTCATATTTCTAGGGAATTGAGATTTTCCACAGTGCCAGAGAATTGAATTCTCTCCTAGTCCCAGAAAATTCAGCAGCTTGCAGAAGATTTTACAGCTGAACTGAGAGTGTAAAATCAATTATGCTAAGACTGTATTAAGATGCAGTGGCATATCGATCCAATCTTCTCACTTGAAGAACATTTAGAACCATCAATCTAGGTTTAGACAACTTCAAGTAGGGATGAAATAATAAGATATCGGCAATGGTCTTTCTATAGCGGATTGTTGGGAATAAAAATGACTTTCGTTTTACTCGCTTGGGAGTCAGGGCCACTCATCTTGGCTCTTTTTAAATGACCTGTCATCCTAACCCTACATTTCAGGATATTTCGAAATGAAGTCCTTGAAAAGAATTGAAGATGGTAAAGAAAGAACACATCCATTTACCTTCTCGGATGGCCGTGAATGGAGCTCCTTCTTCGGGTTGCAGCCGTATCTCCTTAAGAGCAACAACCTTGTTGTTTAATCTGAAAAATGAAAATAAGTTCACAGCGATCATCGTAAGACTGTAAAATCTCTAGAAATGATGTGAAAATTCTTAAAAATTCCATAAAGAAAAATAATGCTTATTTAAATTTAGTTTCTTAAATATTACCCTGAAAATAAATTACATACATCTGTAGAAAACATTCAATTTTATTTAATTCAGCTTCAAGAATACAAGTTAATATTTCGCTCAAATAAAATTATATACAAGTTAGTATTACGCTCAGGTAAAGTTATATTATGTTTATAAATAATCAAGTAAAGTTAAAAGCTACAACTAGAGAGTAGACATAATATATTCGAAGAATCGCACATATAAGCATAAATGTTATATGGTACAAGAAATTCTGTCAATTATGCAGTATTATGTACCATACATTTCATTAAAAGAATCAGTAACCATTCTATCTGACTGTAACGCACTGTTGGCGGATTGGGACCACTGGGCAGTCATTCCCAATTGGTGATGATTTGCCAACCATTACTTTTAGCTCTGGAGTTCATGTGGACATTTGGGGAGCAGATTGCTTGAAAAAGTCACTTTACAGATAATCTAATCCTCGTCTCCATTATAAAACACTGATATGCTTGCAAAATCTTATTTTTTACAAATCAATTATTTTCATTTTAAGAAATTTTCCTTTTCCTTCTGATTTCAATTTCTTGCTAGAATGCAAATTTAAATTACTTATATGCAAAATCTCTAGTAAGATTCTACTAGATTTCAAAAAGATTTTGTAGCAGAAGAATTAGTAATGATAGAGCGGATTATGCCGAGAGTTGCAAGTGGCTCTGTAACTGAATATTTATGCTCGCCACTTACTCTTAGATTATTTGATATTTTAGACTCGGCTTTGCTGCACAAAGCTGATAAATCTGATCAGATTGAAGTAGTAACCGTTCGTTGAAATTTGATTTACTCTGATTATACATACTGTTTAAGTTACTTATCCACAAGTGGTGGTTGGTTCGTGAGCACCGAGTGCGTACATATTTTGTCCAGTTTATTTGAAATAAAAAGTTTGTTATAACCTTCGTCGGCACTCATCTGTTTTTCAAGACATAGAAAGAATTCTCTATCTCGTTTTTAGTAGGGTCTACATTTTATGCTCTCTAAAAGAATAAGACTCTACAAGTGACGATCGGAACAGCTTAGGACCATGGAAGAAGCTACATGTAACCTGGCTCATTCCACAGCAACCGCATCCGTGG
Organism: Stegodyphus dumicola; assembly: GCF_044657685.1. NCBI lineage: Eukaryota > Metazoa > Arthropoda > Arachnida > Araneae > Eresidae > Stegodyphus > Stegodyphus dumicola. The sequence goes on along the minus strand of NC_140772.1, from coordinate 233,305,140 downwards.
CTCAAACCAATCCAGTGGACTGATTTGGGCATATTATCGACAACTTCGACGAGGCCCAAGTGCCTGTCTGATGGCAACAGTATTTGTAGACCAACTAGATCAGTTTTTTATTATATCCAGTAGGTGACATCCAAAAAGTGACTACAGCAACTTCAGTTCTTCGAGCACAAGTTTTGAACTGGTAAATTCCTACTTGGAATCCAGGTACACATATCAGAAACTTTAAAGCCGCCCTCCTGCCTTTAAAGTCATAAAATATCGTGCTCTGTTGTAAGTATAAATTTATAGCCAGTACCAGATGAACGGGAAAGATTTGACAAACTCCATTCTAACGTAAAATTCAAGTAGTCAAATCGTTATAAGAAACAAAAACCCGATGAGGAAGCAATTAAAATCATCCTGCCAAGATTTCTACCTCCGGCGTGAAATAATGCGGGCACGCAGAGGTATGGGCAAGAATCCAGAAATTTTCGCTCGCCTAGGGCAGATGAACGACAGAAGATTAAAAGAAAATTTAATTGGTCAGAAATTCTTTTCGCCGAAGAGAAGCGACAAACAGAAGGACAATAAACAGCGGCAAGAAGAGACGAAACCGAAGCAGTTAAACATCTGAGGGGCGCTATAAAGAAGAGAGGTCAGCTGCCTCGGGAAGAAAAAAATGCCTTCCAAATACATGTGAATACAGTTGTGGTAAAACTTAGAGTTACCGGATATACAAATTCTATTGAACAATGTGCCGGCAGTCGCCTTAATTGATACTGGAGCACACCGCAGTCTTTTTTTTTTATTTTCAGAAAAATGTTTTGATAACATTTTAAACGCCATTGTTTATTCAACGCCGAGGGTAGTGATTCAACGCAGTGATTGCAGCTCAAGGGGTACGCTGCTCTTGCGCAGGAAAGTTTCTACTCAACATGCAGGTAAAAGGTGCGCAACAAAAATTTATATGCATTTGGCTTTGTAGTGAAAAATTGGCAAGTGAATGTCATTTTATGTACGGATTTTCTGAAGTCCGCGGGAGAATAATTAACGTTCAGGATGCAAATATCAGTTTGCAAATAGCTGTGCAAAAAAAGCATGTAGAATCCAAGCCTCCATTGCTGGAGCTGAACGGCCTTAAACTCGAGGAAAAGGGTAAAAATAGAAAAATTAGTACATAAATTTGCAGATTTAGTTGGTGAAAAACCAGAGTTCATGCACGTGGTAAACCACGCAGTGGACATTGGAACAAATTTACCCTGTAGGGCTACGTTATACCGCTATATAAGATAAGATAAAGGAACAAATAGAAAGACACGTAGCTAAAATGTTGGAAAATAAAATTATTGTACCTTCTAGCATTCCGTTTGCAAGACCAGTCGTGTTATGTCGTAAAAAGAATCTTAAATTTACAGCCTCGGAGTTTTGTCATAGATTGTAGAAAATTAGGTAATATTACGAAGTATCTCATATATCCACTAACGATCATAGAGGAGATAATTAGACAAATTTAATCAACTAAATATATGACCAACTTAGATCTTACCTCTGGCTAATTTCAGATTTTCATGAAACCAGAGGATGTTCAGAAAACTTTATCACTAAATCTGGCATATGCGCATTTTTACACATGCCATTCGTTTTATGCGATGCTCCCACTATTTTTCCAAAGAGGTATAAGTATTATTCTTCAACCAGTCCTTTACAAATCAACATTTATTTATTAAGATGACATTATATTTTACCAGTGATTCGATAGATGAACAAATTAAAGATTTGAAGTCTTTATGCTTTTACGAGATATTGGTTTAAAAGTGAACCCCAGCAAATGCAAATTCGCGGCAAAAGAACTAAAACAGCTAGGTTATAAAATTTTCGCTAAAGTTATCGAAACTGAAGATTAAAAAATTATCGCAATTAAAAATTGCCCTCCACTCAATATAGTGAAAACACTTGCCTCATTTCTGGGTACGTGGTCATATTATAGGTACTTTATTAAAATTTTCGCGCATACTGAACCTCTCTTAAAACTGAAAAGAAAAAAAAAAGTTAATATCTGTTGGTCGGTGGAAGCCAATACGTCATTTGAACAATTAAAAGCAGCAATTATTACAGCCCCAGTACTGATAGTCCCTGACCCAGAAAGTCAGCTTCAAACATCTGCAGATTCGTCGGACTTTGCCGTAGGAGCCGTGTTATCTCAAGCGGGGCGACCAGTAGCCTATTTTAGTAAGACATTGAACCCTGCGCAAGAACAATATTTTCATATCAGTCGAAATAATATTTTATATCTTTGAATATGTTTTTTATACGATTGTTTTTTATGTTGGGGTAACTGAGTGGCTCTATCGGTTCTTGAATGAGAAAATTCTGTGTCCGCTTCAGGGGTTCACAAACGAAATGATCCTCAACCATTACTAATTACTATAACTAGAGCCAAGTAAATATACGCATGCTATTAAAATTTTACCCATTCAACAACATAAAGATTTCACAAATAACATAAAGCTTTAATTGTTTAATAAGAAGTGTTTGTGTTTTCTCAATAGTTTTAAATATGTCTGAAGATTCTCAAATTCATAAACAGCTGATAAACTCTGAAAGGCAGAGTTGGGTAAGTTAAAAGGCTTTTGAGCAAGACATCAGTAGATGTAATACAAGATAAGGCGCTTTATCTTTACTTCATCCATCACGTAAGCATCATAAATCGGTAGTAAGCTGAGAAATGATACGCATGTCTCAGTTTTCACTCAGTGTACATTCCGAAATATCACTGTAGTGAACTTAGTGAACTAGGAAGTTTAATAACGCTTAAATGTTTCTTCGAATTCAGTTATTTCATTTATTAGTAATATAATATTTTAACAAGCGTTATTAAACAATCATTTCAGTGATGTAATAATTTAAACAGAATATAAATTTATTAAATTTAAACAAACTTTTATATAGAAATGATTATCGTGAACTGGACGTACTGGCAATGATACTACTAATCCAACGGAAAATGTTATTTTTTAGCGCCTTTTAATAATGATGAAATCTTTATTCTCCTTCCTACCTTATGTCTTTTTTTCTGCAATTAGTAAAATGACATGGATTCTACAAAATAAATGATACACCCCAAATGTTAGAGGTTATTCAGATACAAAACATGAAACCTGACTAAGGTGTGTATCATGCTTATATATGAGACTGTTCGATATGAAAGTAAAAAAATGGCCATTTTTCAAATTTGGAACAAAATATATCATATGGTGGAAAGAAAGCTGGCCATTCCGAAAAACAACACAAAAAGAAGACGGCAAAAACTGGTTATATTTTAGTCAATGATTTCATGAAAGCTGTCGTTTATTTCCTATTACGAAACAAAGAATGGAAGATAATCCAGCTGAAAAGCGAAACATGATAGACATTGCTACATTCTTTGTTGATATACAGTCTGGAACAATGGTTATTTTCAACAGTATATTTTTCACACTTTTTCAGGGCACAAATATGAATCCTACCTGCGCCAAGCTTAACTGCACAGATTTCAGTGAGCGATCCTTGGAGAATTATGTGCCAGATCCCTACATTCATTACCCAGACAGACCAAACTCGTTACAAGCACCCGTTGCACATAAAGGAAAACGCAGTCATTCTCGTCAATACTTGTTTGGGGATGACGCTGGGAGAACGCTCCCTCACGCTCTTCGCTTTTACGGTTTTCTCACTGAAACTAACGACATGGTGAGCAACGGTAATCTCCCGCTACCGTAGTGGGAGAATTTATTAATGCTGCCGTAAAATGTGTGGTCTCGTATTGTCGATGATTTACGCAAAGATGCTTTTGGTGTCCGTTCTCAAATTCCTCCATCTCTGACCCATACGTGGACACCGAAACTCTCTCCGTTTAGAATTTATTATTTAGATATTCACTTTCATGATATATAGCTACTGATTCTCGTATACTCTTATACTTGCATAAATACGTGAGCAAAACCTGAAAATTTGATGTGATGAGAAATTTATTCGTTGTTTTTACCAGTAATTAACTATCACATTTTAGAGTCTATTGGGTTATTTTGAAGCAGGAGAACATGAAACTCGAACCTGGACCTCTCGAATACGCGCCGAGTGTGCTAATCGCTACACCACGAGGACATGCAGAAAGGAGGGAGAAAAAAACCTTGTATACTCCCTCTTTTAAAGAGCGAGTGGGGGTCAGAAAAACCAATCGCCAAATCCTAGTGGTAAAGAATCATCATCTAGCACCATTTTAGTTCGGGCGCCACTGTAGAATCAGTAGGTTATTTTGAAACAGAAGAGGTGAACAATGAGCAATGCTCTCGCCGAGACTCGAACCTGAATCTCTCGAATACGCTAACCACTACACCGCGGAGGCATGCAGAAAGGAGGAAGAAAATACCTTATAATATAGTTTTAAAAGGTTACTACATCATTAAGTCTCTTACGCCCAAAGAGATTTTCTGTCTTACCTTTATTTTTCATGTTCAGTTCAACAGCAATATTGCAAAATAATTTTAAAATGAGCATATCTTCAGAATTTCCGATACACATGCTCGCGCGCTGGAAATAAAAAATTATATTAGGCATAAATCTGGTATGTTTCATGCCAAAATCCCCCCTCCTCCGCTCCGAAAAAACCACTAGTCTTAAAAGAACTGTTCTTTGCGATTCACATCAGTTTAATATTTTCACTGAGTTAATACTCCACTGATGGGATCTTTGTTTACGAAATAATTAGATTTTGAAGACACGTTACATTTTTAAAGTAAATATTTTGACTACACGTTCTTACTTTAGTTAATAATTTTCTAGATAATAAATTGACAAAATTTTACAAGCATACTGTGGGAAAATCAGAGAGAATACCTACACCTATTGGTACATAACATGCATGCAGAACAGTTAACTGAGTTAGAATACAAATAAAGTTTCATAAGCCTATTGAAAAGTAATAATGAGAAAGCTATTTTGTTTAGCTTTCTCAGCTTGTTCCCATATTCTTCAATTAATGATCTTTTAAAGACCATAAAGAGGGTAAAAAAAGTTTTGGTCTACTTCTTTAATGACATTTTCACAGCCATCTGATTTCTATTTACTTCCCAAACTAAATCTTGCACAGTTTGTAAACTATCGAAAATTTAGGTTAAATTATATTAAGATACATATTTCAAAGCATTTTAACTTTAAAAAAAAAGAACCTTAGTCTTAAACTGCCACAATGAAAAATTTGTATTTAACTGGTATGATGAGATCTTATAGATCCATTATTAAAATTGCTATGATGGATCCATAAATAGTAAGTTTTATGAAAGTTTTTCCACGTGTGTAATTAATTACTCGTATTTTCTCATACTTCACGCATGTAATTAATACACATATGCAATTATGAATGTAATTTATTGCTAATTTATAATTTTATTTTAAGGCAAAGTAATCTAAACATTTTAATTATAAGATTTTTGTTATAAGACATCGAAATAATCAGTAATACAACGATTAATATTGTATTGTCGAACATGCATCACGCCGAACTTAGGTCGTCTGCCCATATTGTTGCAAATGGATTATTATACTGCTTATTCAAGCTCGCTGGAAGACCACGCTTCAGACGTCATGCTTTCGGAAAGAAGTAGAGCTTATACTACCCGTTAGTATATTTCACAAGTGCACATCTGTGTAGCCACCGAGGAAGTGACTTCTAGGATGTACCAATGAGCATCCAGTAATATTTCTGTCATGTCACATGACCTTTCGAACGCTTCAAGATTTAAGCAAGATGGATGAAAAATATTTTGTTACGCAATTTTCTGTATATTGTCTGTTTCTTTTGAAAATTTTCAGTCTGAAGTTAGATCAAATATAAGCAATTATGAAGATTTCACTACCTGGTTGAAAGAATTTGAAATAAATACAAACATATGTTGGAGCTCCTCAAAAATGTTCATGCGAAATATTACTTAATAAGTGATAAATAAGACGAAAGAAATATGTGATGCACATCTGAGCCCAAATGCTATCGTTACATAAAACTATGCGTATGAGAAAACTATTCACACCAGTTATATATGTAAATAGAAGTCAGAAATTTTTATTTCAGTCTATATGAAAAAGATGTTATAATACTATCCAATGCAGAATTTCATTTAAAGTTAACTTCACTAATTTGCATTTGTAATTCACAAATTTGCATTTAGTGTGTTAAATTTCACATTTAATAACTGCCCACTCTTAAATATACTGTCTACACAAGAAAAGCAAAACAGAATGAATTTATCTATTCACAACGAATACATTAAATTTATTCACATATAACTTTTAATGTTAACAATGGATATAATCAGATCATACACAGTATGTATTCTGAATCAAATGAATGCAAGCATTCTCAAAATCAAATGAATGCAAGCACTGAAATAAGAAAACACTAGATTCATTGTAGCACTTCCAGTCCTTGTCAGCACAATAAAAATAAAAAAAATAAAACTATACGCATGAATTCTCTTAATCCACATTTGTCAGTAAATGCATAATATTAGAGGCTAATTGTAGCTTGAGTCATTTTCTCGGAGTAAAGAGCGATAATATGCCGTGAACATCAATCCAAATATCAAAGTGTGATAAAAATCACAAAAGTGAAATGTCAGCGATTAATTAAACTCATAAAACGAAAGCACTACGAGATTTTCTACCATTACGCCATACATTTATAACTGCGAAACAAATGCAAATTAAAACGTAAACAACATACGCTCACATGCACACGGAGATTTAGCGTCACAAGAGCAATAGAAGTTCATTGGTCCATTTTCGAAACCCCTCCCTCAGTGGCTACGCTGATGTGCACTTGTGAAATATGCTACCCGTTAGGTGGAAAGGACAGGTAACGCATTCTGTAGGTAATACAAAAGCTCAGTGTCGTTTCTCTTTGAACACATGTAAGACGAAGTAATTGTTGTGAACATACTGTAAAAACGTCTGAATGTCTTTGATCTGAAACACATTCTCGATGGTTTTTTTGAACCAAAGTTTTTTCGTAGAGACTAAGGAACACAATCCTTAACCTACAAAAATTAAATGAGAATTTAAAACTAATCGATTTATCCTTGGAGATATACATTACTATAATCAACGAAGAGTTCCAGTTCCGGTAAGGGCACTGCTAATTTTTCACGTCTTCTACTTCGAAATAACTTATGACTCTACACAGTATCAAAGACTCTTAAGGTTCAAATTTTAGGTTGCGATTGGATAAGAGCCGTCCGCATTGCAATATGATTACATAAGAAAGTGAGAAACTGTTTAATTTTTAGATGACGCAGTATTACAAGCAATATTATGAGCAATTTCTACTTTTAGAGCAGAAAGCGGAGATAGCCAAATTAAAAGGGGGAAAAGGACTATTGCCGAATTAATAATTTTCTTTCAAATTTTATGTCTTATATATATATATATATATGCAGGGTGTTTCATAGATCATAGGACAAACTTGAAGGGGTGGTGGAGCGTACTATAACACGCATTTTTTGTATAGGAATGTAGGGTCTAAACTGACGGGTTAAGGCAAGAACGCAAAAAAACGACACGAGAGGAAAATGCGTTTATGTACAAAGTCAGCGCAAAGTGCTTCTTTGCAGCAATACAATATTCACAATAAGTGTTCAAAAAAGGGGAACACTAACAGTAATAGGAACTACAGCTGTGATTGGCTGGCAATGCAGTGGTAGAGGGCGGTAGTGAACCGGACAAACCACGATCCAATGCATCAGAGGATCATTCGCAACTCTGATGTCGAGCGTGATGGGTGAGTTTACGCACAGAGAGAAAGCTGACATTTATGTCATATATGGCGTTGCTAATGGGAACGGCAGAGCAGCGCTACGGTTCTACCAGGAACGGTTTCCGATCAGGCGTATGCCGAAGCACACAATGTTCGAGAGGTTGCATCGGTCTCTGTGTGAAAACGGGTCATTTGAAGCCACCTCTGACAATAGGAGTGGAAGATGAAGTGCACGACAACCTCGCATTGAAGAATCCGTCTTGAACATTGTGCGTGAATCACCTCAGACAAATACTAGAGCTATTGCACGTCGTTTGCAGTTGAGTCATTCTACCGTTTGGAGAATATTGCATGAAAATGGTTTGCACCATTACCATTTGCTGAAAGTCCAAGACTTGCAAGAGACAGATTTCCCATGATCTATGAAACACCCTGTAGATTGCATTACACAACGAAGTAACACCAGGAACCGGGTTGCTCATGTTTTTAGATTTTAGAATTTAAAATCTTATCCTAGGTAATTAAGACTTTGTTTACGATTTGGTTAAACTCTGCTGGGGAAGACTATAGGACTTTGTGTTCATTAATCGGTTATTATGAGTTGAACCTTTAATTTTCTTTCCGTAGTCCTCACCAGAATACAAATTCGGTACTTTTCCGTTTCGACGGCGCAAATCTCGCCAAGCAGACTTTACTGGCGACAACACACAGTATACATATAAAAAATGTTGACAAATGTTAGTTGGAAGAATTTTTTATTTTGAAGGTATAAACATTTTAATGTTGTTTAAAATTTTGTAAAAAAAAAAGCCAATAAATAAAGACAATGGATTTGTAAAAAGACATTAATTTAAGAATTTACTATGCTTTCATGGTACAACATCCTGATTTGCCGGTTCATATCAAGTGACCCCAAGTGATCTCATATCACGTAAACTACGCTACAAAAATCTAATTCTCTCAGTAATTATTTACATTAATTTCAAGTTAAATCTTAATTTGGAATACAAGTTTAAATGCAAGAGTTATTCTAATTCGTACTAACAGCTTACTCAGAAATTATGTAAAACCGCAGAACCGCAGTGCTTTACTGCGCTAGTACATTCTCATTAGAATGGATGAATTTAACCCTTCACTTTGCCTTTTCTATATTTTCGCCATCGGATGAGCTGTGTGGTTGCATTTTAATTGACTTAATTACCGCACGCAAATGGCAGTGCATAAAATTGAACTACCTGGTAAAAATTCTATGTAATTGTATGCCAGTATTGAAAACAAAAACAATCAATCTGATGAGAAAATGAATGCGACTTGTTTTGAAAATGACAAGTAAAAGGTTACCAGCCAGGATATTCAAATTAGCATCGGTTGTGCCATTATTGGCGACTTTATCGCCTGCGCCGGCAAAACGGAAAAGTACCCAAATTAATTGTTCTGCGTATAAGCTGAGAGTTTAAATAGCCTCACACTGCAGTTATGTACTATCGGCAACACTGCATTATTATTCTAGCTTTAGCATTTTGCTAAGCTACCTTTAAAAAGAAAACGCCATTAATTGTCTTGAGCCAGCTTAAGCAGTCCTCTGTGTCTGCTTCTTTAGACTACGTTACCTACGTTTGACGTTTACGTTTACCTTACGTTAATTTAAAAACCCAGAAGTAGCGCAGGTTCATCTATCGCAAAAGTGTCTTCTGTTCATTTAAGAGTAATTAATTAAGTTCCATTTCAAAAATAGGAATAATTCAAAACAGAAAGTAACTACAATGTTTATGTAATACATTGCAACCATACTTCATCTATACTGTAATAGTTTGGTTTGTATGATTATGGCAAAGCCTCGAGGGCTATCCGCCTAAGGGGAGGGATGTCTTCGTAGAGGACTTTCTAAGGGAAACTGGCTCGTCAATCGCTCTCCTTCCATCATGTCATCGAACAGGTTAGGCACCCACCAACATGAAACCGGTAACCTAAGGACTCGAGAACGATGTCGTTAACACTCCCACACGAAATGTCAATATCCCAGGAAATGTTCTTGAGGCGCAAATCTGCTTTGAACATTGCATCCATACGGGAAATGTCGCCAGTATGCGACGACCGCAGCCTCCCCGAGCGCTTACTATCATGCAAGTCATCACGGCATTTTGCCATCTCATATCACTACCACCTCAAACTTCTCAAAGCGAGATACTTTTCTCTATATGCGAGCTGCATTTTCTTGTGGATTTCGATGGGCGTTCGTCCCTGGCTCCATAGAAAACGAATCACAATTATTTGCTTGTACGCCGTAGATGTGTGAAGAATAACCGCCATCTTCTCAAACTAACAGCAGCGGCGTGTCGTGCAATTATCGGCAGATATGGTCCCCAAAAGGTCCACCGCTGGGCATACATGTTTTTACTTCGCATTTACAGCCATAATTTGGATACAAAATTAGGGGCAAAGAGATTCTGATTCGCCGTGGCATGTGCATACATTTTAGGGAAAAAATTAGATCCTAGCATCAAAATATGGTGGTAGAGAAAATTAGGAAAAAGAATATGCCTGTTTTAACTGATCTTATAGAATTTCTCAAAGATCATGCAAGAATCAGCGCTTCAAAAAGTGTGGTTTGGTTCGGTTTATGTGATTATGGCAAAGTTTCGAGGGCTATAATAAATATATGAACTATATGAAATAATAGTTGTACAAGTTTTCTTAAACTGTTCCACTCAATCCATGACTTCCCTGCATCGAGCAGTGATACTTTAAGCGACTTTTAATACGATAAACCAAAAATGATAGATCTGGCAAAATAATAAAGTCAAAACTTCTTTTTAATGGCTTAATTTTAATTTTATTACTAAACACAATCTTTATCTGAAGAAGGCGGTACCAAAACTGTGAAAAGAATGGCTTTATATCTCGGGCTTAAATGCGCATTTTCCTGAAAATCGGGGAAGGCCATTTTCACACCTAAAGCAATAAACTGTAGCTTCACATTGCGGAACGGAAAGGCACGTTTCAGTGACTTACCCCTTGCTGTATTTTCCAATAAAATTCAAAGTTTGCAGCTGCGATCGAAAGCGCCCGGATGTACGTTTCAGATGACTAGCCGATTTCATGATCGCGTGCACAGGAATTTTCAACAACAATTTCAAAGGACCAAGCTTTCAAGTCAGCATACCAATCAGAGAATAAAATATTCAAGGAATGTTTGTTACAATTTGACAAAGTTAATCATTTCAGCATTAGACATATATTTTCAAATATTTGAAAGGAAATAAATATATACATGACGATCCTTTTATAATGTATTAAATTCTATTTTGTTAGAAGATCTATTACATGAACTCATTGCATTTAAAAGTTAAAATGTTGCCTCATATGACTGTTTCTCGAACTCAAACAATGACGTAATGTAAAAAACCCTATTCTAGAACTCTCGCAAAGAAAATGAAATTTTTTTTTTTTTTTTTTTTTTTTTGTAAATTATATTGAAATAGCTATGCTTTTGTAATTAGTTTTTCTAAATTTGTATTTCTTTGATGTAAGTTCAGTTCCACTCTGAAAAGTTGTAGAGTCATTAGGATTTTTTGGAAGCCAGAGAGATGAAAAATATGCAACCGCCCCCGCCGGGAATCGAACCACGGACCTCTGGAATACCGGCCCAGCGTGCTACCGTTACACCACGAAGGCACGCTAGGGAAGTGGGAGAAATACCTTATATACACCCCATTTTAAAGGGCGACTAGGGTTTTAGGGGACCTAGTCGCCAAATCCTGGGTGCGGAGAATCATCATCCACAACCCTTTCAGTTCGGGCGCCACTTGAAGAGTCATTAGGTGAATTGTAAGCAGAAAAGATGAAAAGTATGCAACCGCCTTCGCCGGGAATCGAACTACGGACCTCTGGAATACCGGCCCAGCGTGCTACCATTACACCACGAAGGCACGCTAGGGAAGTGGGAGAAATATCTTATAAAGTAAAGTAAAATATTTGCTGTAATAATGTAACAAGCGACTGCAGTTAAATACTTCAACACATGCGCATATTTAAGCTGACATGATGGTTAAAAACGTCATGGTCACGAGATGAAAAACTGCTCTAGGATCTGAGGAAAGCAAATATGTGAATATACTTCCTTATCTTTTACAAAGTCCCTCCTGGACAGAGAGATAAAAAAATAATATGACTGCTGACCACCCAGCGGAAAGAAGGGATTTCTTTGAGAATTGATTATGCATGCAACGTTTCGATGGAAATTTTCAGGCTTCTCCTGCCCAGCATTCGAATGAAATGAAGAATTCCTACTTCAGAGAGAGCAAACTCTGCATTTTTGGCGCACCACTTTTCTCGATTTCCAAGCATAGGAAATAGCGGTAAATCTATTTTTTTTCCTATGGAAACTTTCTTTCCCCCTCTCCTTTGGGTGAAATGTACAGGAGGAAATTACTTTCAGATCATTCATGCCAAGCCTGCTGTATGGTTCGCATTTCGTAAAACACCCTCGTCACGTACAGTATTTTGTACAGAAAAGGCATAAAAGGCATTTCAATACGTTATAAACATCAAATCTTCAAGTATTTAAGTAGTAAGGTCTTCGACCATTGTTAAAAGGAAGGAAATTTCATTCAAAACAATTTAAAATATTGAATTTAAAATTTTTAATTTTTAACATTTAAAACTGTGTAATACGAAAATTTAAAACAGTAATCATTATATGGAAGCTCATTATAATTTGGTTGCGAATTTACATACAAAAAAGTAATTAGAATGAAAAATATTTATGAAGTAAAACATTCTTAAAAAAATCTAGTTTAATGTATTTTTCTTGATAAACTGTAAGAAGGTTAGTTGTTGTTGCCACATCCAGTTTGAAATTTTTGATGGTTGGGCTAAAACTAAGATAGATAATATCTTAGTTTTACCCCAACAATTAAAGATATTATCTACACTCACTTCCAAAAGTTAAGCACGAAGATGTAAAATGCAAAAAAATCAACAAATACTACTTTGATTGACACAAAATTCGGCAGGAAAGTAGCATATATATTTATGCATAAAACAAAATCAATAATTATATACAGAAATGAAAACAATATTAAATGTTTGTAAATTATCAAATAATGACATACTACCGACTTAAACAGAATTATGTATAAAGTGAAAATAAACAGCATAAAAGGAAAAAAACAGGACATTAATAGGGTATGTGATCATCCCTCATTTGTATACAAAGTTGACACCTTGTGACCATGCTTTCAATTAGGTGGTCAACCACCGCAAAATTAAGCAATCGCCATGCTTCTTGTAGAGCAGTTTCCACCTCAATAAGAGTGGCTGGAGGTGGGAAACGTAAAGATACAGCACGGCCGAGAGCATCCCAAAAATTTTCAATGGGATTAAGGTCAGGCGAATATACTGGCCACGCCATACGCGCAATCCCTTCACTCTCCAGGTAGTCATCGACAATGTCAGCTCTACGGGGACGTGCGTTATCGTCCTTTAAAACAAAAGTAGAGGCAACTGCTGCAGCGTACAATCTTACAATGGGTTCTAGGACTTCATCTCGATACCGGACAGCCGTCAAAGAACCCCGTTTAAAGATGTGCAGGTTGGTGCGGTATCCTAATGAAATCCCTGCCCACACCATAATGCTTCCGCCTCGGAATGTGTGATGTTCGGCGATGTTTTGGGACTGGTTGCGTGTTCGTTGTTCATGCCATATTCTTATACGCTTGTCATCTGGCTTCAGAGCAAATCTTGACTCATCAGTAAACATGACATTTCCCCAGTCAGACACATTCCATTTGACACCACTGTAATCGTGCCCCTCTTGATTGGACGGATAGAGGAACACAAACTCGAGGTACCCGGATGTACAGTCCACTCATATGTAATCTTCGGCGTACAGTAGCTGCAGATATCGCCTTGCCAATGGACGCTGTAATCATAGATGTCACACATGTGGAGGTCGCTCTGCGATTCCGCTTGGCTACAATAGCAATATATCCATTTGACGCGGGGATTGTAACGCTTGGGCGACCGGCTATGGGCCTTCGGACAACTGTCTGTGTGGTTTGGAATTGTTTCCATAAACGTGAAATTACAGAATTATGAACGCCGAAGAAAAGAGCAACATCTGTGATCTATTGTCTTGCTTCAATGCGCCTCACAGCACGCCAGCGTTCTGAATCTTCCATTCGTCTTCTGGAAGTCATAGAAACACGTATGTCTTGAAAACAAATTGTACGAAAGTTTTAAACACCATCTATAAGCACTTACAATCAACTTCTGTAACCCTTCATAAAGCTGGCTTCTTATAAGACTGACGTTTTTTTGCATATTTCATGACATGAAAGCGCGATTGGCTGTTACCTAACATATTTGTATACTTCCATCTACCTCTGCAGCGAATTGCATCCTCTTCAATTCTGATTGGCTTCCGGAAATTAGCATTTTCCTCTCCGTGCTTAACTTTTGGAAGTGACTGTACTTGGATCTTATAAATGCTCTACTTGTTTTCGTATAACATTTCATTTAATCTTTTGTAAAGTAAAACAAATATAGTTTTATAAAAGGAAAATTTATCTTTGACACTTATTATTGCCATTAAAAAATATCTGCGTTGAAAAGATAGATTAAAGTCCATTCATAAATCACCTTATTTTCCCAGTAAACTGATGGATTTGAAAACGTGGAAGTAAATACGCAAGTCACAGAGCAAGCAATTTCATATTTAAGATACTTACTCGCTAAACCCTTTATAGACAGTAGCATAAGACCCTTCACCCAGCTGCTCCAATTTTATGTAAGATTCAGAGCGACCAAAGCCGAGGGAAGGCTGAAAGAAAAAAAAAAGAATATAGTTATAAATTTCATTAACCATGACGTCAGCTTTCAAAAACATGAATTATTAACCCAAGTATCGTTCAATAAAACTAAAGTGATATTTATACAAAAGTACTTCTTTTCTCACAGGCGTGTCAAAATAACCTTTTATTATTCGTCAAACTCTGAACAGAAAAAGCACGTACTTCATGCTTACGATGATATTGAAAACTTGCGGTGGAACTCAAGCATCGTTTACATAATAATTTCGAATACAAAGTGCTGGACTAACAATTTAAGTTAAGGTTAACTAGGTTGACTCAATAACCTACCCGGCGTGATACTTATTAAATGGCCAAAAAGGCGTATCAGCAACTCCGCGTAACAGCAAAGACAGACTCGTAACGTGAGCTGGCTAGCGAAAACACGCTTTGAATAAATTACAAGATTCACTCGTTTAGATACTCACTTCACTTAACTTTAATTTGCATCCTGGCGAGGAAGTGCGAGGGGAAAATAAGAGGTTCAGGAAAGATACCGAACTTAAAATAATTTTTTATGCAAAATAAGGGAAACCCTAAAACATTAATTTCGCCTTATTTGATATAAGCATTGCAAATGTGTTTGCTAAAGACTTCAGAAATAAAGTATTTTTGCAACAACTTTGAGAGATTTCATAGTAGTAGACAATGGTTTAGATCAATATCTACACATATTAATCACGGATCCACTGATATTTATAAACTTTTTTTTTTTTTTTTTTTTTTTTGCTGTTATGCAAGGTTTTTCTAATTGCTGAAAACCTGCGAAATATTTCTAATGTATTCATTGTAAAGTACATTTCGTGGCGAAACCTAGCATTTTTATTCTGTGTTATTCACTCGCTCGATTCTTTGGAATTTAATTAAGACTGCTTTATAATTCACCTTAAGATGATTTTAGGAAATAACTCGAAGAATTAAGTTTACTAAGATAATTGTTTATAACCCATTCAGAAAAGAGCTGAAAGATTGCATCGAATATGAAAAGAAATTACATATTAAATATATTATTTTTCCAATTTCCAAAAGAAGACAAGGTTTTGGAGAGAAATAGTGAAGTATATTCTTTGGAGAATTTATTGTACTGAACCTAGACTTTTAAAGACAGACTTTTGTTTGTTTCTTCTTACAATCAGTTTGAAGCAAGTTAGTATTGCGTAATTTGATCATGACTGTATTAAAAAGCTCGATGAGCTGAGAAGGTGCAGCACATAAAAAATTTATTACACAGTATTTGACCGGTGTGATTATTTTATGCATATTTACAAATAAGGATCCAATCTCACGTAAAAATACGTTTTCAGCTGGGCAATAATTACGATTCGACTTAAAAATCTGATGTCATATAAAGTAACGTCAACTAGTTCTTAATTATTTTAAAATTGAATGCCTGGTTTTCATTTGCAAAGACATTAGGTTATTGTGATGCTAGATACGTGAAAAGCGAGTAATGTCTTCGCCGGGACTGGAACCACGGACCTTTCGGATATGCGCTGATTATGCTGACTATTACACCATGAAGGCATGCTAGAAGGCGGGAGAAATACCTTATATACTCTCCCCTTTAAAGGTCGACTTGAGACTAGGGGTCCCAATCGCCAAATCCTGGTGGTGGAGAATCATCGCCCACCACTGTTTTAGTTTGGGAACTACTGTAGAGTTATTAGGTTATTTGGAAGCTGGATACATGAGAAATGTCTTCGACGGGACTCGAACCTAGACGTTTCGAATACGCGATGAGTGCGCTATCGTTACACCACGAAGGCATGAAGAAAAGAGGGAAATACCTTATCACGTTGCACATGTACATTCAGTGTACTACTGGCTGAAAAATTTCTTGAGATATAGCAAATAATCCCCTTTTTGGTATAACAAAGGCTTTATAATTTTATTTCTTATGTTTCTAAAAGTATTTTCTGTCCCCAGTGCCACATGTAAAATGTATTGAAAATTAGTTCGAAACATATCGTTGTTTCAACTCTACTGTATAACTTAATGCATTCATTTTCTTTAAAAAAAAGAAGTTCATTCTAGAAACCATTATATTTGAAATGATAATATTTTATCTTTCCTTGTCCATTTTATGTGAAAAGACAGCAGTTGAATAAAATAAAGTTCCTCGAAACAACAGAAATGCTCACTTACTGATCTATTATCGGCAAAATGCCACTCTGTAGCATTCGCTACAGAACTGCGGGCTGTATTATAGTTCCGAAAAAATAAAAGGACCACAACCAAAACCACAATATCCAAGAACGCTCGCTGTCACATCGAATTCGAAGCGCAATAATGCAGCCGCGGGCTTTCCAATTTTCGCGCTGTTTAGGCCCAAAGGCCCCTCTTGGCCTTTTTTGTCTTCCATACGACGGAAAAGAATTCATCCGGAAAATGGGGAGAGATAATCTCTCGAGACACCCCCTTCTCTGTGTACACAACGACTCCCAGCACAGAAGGAAAGGTAGGCGTGGGGGAAGATACATTGTCTCAAAGCAATGAAACTAAACTTAATTTTCATTCTGATCAATGAAGGAGATATAGAGAAAGAAAATCAATATAATTTTATTTTGAAGAGTGTTATGATCTGCAATGTTTTGGAAGATACGAAAGATTCCAAACTTTCCAAAGAGCTTCATGTAAAGATAAACATTATTACAGGTATATGAAACAGTATTATTTGTGCGGCATAGAAACTATTAAGTATAATATTCTTCAAATTCGCAGTAATGAGTACTACATATATCTACGTATTTATACTTATAAACAGACTGCTTGAGGTCTTTCTTAAGGATAGAATAGGTTAATTTAGTTAGTTTTCACGTGAGACAAAATTAATTTAAGGAATATGCTGCTTCTTTCTAGAATATGTTCCAACTGAAATATAAACACTTTAAAATTTTAGCTCAAATATAAACTAATGGATATTTAACCAGCTTTTAAGGAACTAATTTGATAACATATAAACACTGAGTTCATGCAGAATGTTCAAATTCATTTAAAATTCTATTGAATAATTTAGTTTTTATTTGACAAGGAATCAACTTTCCTTTTAATCAGCGCAATACTTTTTAATAATGCGTTTTTAAAAAAGAATTTTTTGGAGACCAAATCATATTTTGACAAAATACCAATCTAAGACGTTTAATGAGAAACAATTTTTATTTAAATCGGAACACGTTTATAAAATCGAATGGTATGTAAGAGATTGAATACCTAATCTAATAGAAATATAAAGGAAGAAATTTACAAGAAAAGTGTTATGTTGCAGATGCCCGAGTAGCTACAATATGTGATTAGAATACAGAAACATTTGTTTGTAATATCCTAGCTAAATTAGAGTTCGTTGAAAGCTAGAATATCGCAAAACCGTGTAGCAACTAATCCCCGATTTCTTGTAAGTAACATGTTCAAACAGTGTTGCCAGAAATTTTGAGGTAAAGTAGCAAAAGCAGACTAAAAAATTCGCAAAAATTCGCAAATGACGTCAGAGATCACGTAATTTATTGACGTCATAGTTTCTTCGATGCTTAGGTGTTTTAATTATATGTATCTTAGCTTTAACGGAAATTTTAAAACTATATTGCTCACTTTCAATTGTTTAAATATCCATTCCTTTTGAAATTAGTTCTCACTTAATTTAGATTTCTGTTTTTAAATTAATTTGTAAGATATTCCTCACGTTTAGATGGTTAGCGCTTTTGTACTAAATTTTCTGAGTTGGCAGTTAATTTGTTTAATCCGGTGGGTTTTTTTTTGATTAATTGTGTTAACTGCTTAACATTTTAATTGAGGAAAGCTTTGCAGTGAGTTTTCCGTTTTGGGTGGTGACTTATTTCAGATACTAATTACTTAAGAAAGCCTTATTTGTTATTTCACTGCTAAATTTATTTGCGTTGTTATTTAGAAGAATGCAAGTTGCTTTCATTTTGAAGTCATTTCTATTACTTAGTTATCAATATAGCAATATTATAATCAGGAGGATGAATTTTATTTCTTCCTCTGTTTGGGTACCCAATATACGGCGATCAACCTGAGGGTTCTTTTGTTCGATTCCTTATGACCATAGAAATGAGGGAGGATTGTCTTAAAAACAAAATTTCTCGAGCACTCAAATCGTAATTATTAGTATAAAGGCACATAATTCTGTGTTTTACTAAGCATTCTAAGATATATTAAAAAAATCTTTGATGTCGCAAAAAGTAGCATAAGAAAATGATGGACGTCGCAAAAATTTCGCAAATACTAAAATTTTAGTAGCACAAGTTTGTCAAAAGTCGCAAATTTGCGAAACATCGCACTATCTGGTAACACTGTGTCCAAAAAGGGGTTAAATTTATCTTTTCACTGCGACTCAAATTAATAGACAACTCAAGATTTTAAGATTAAGGTTTCTTATGCTATCACTGAGCATCGGAGGTTACCAATCTGCTCTTGGACTCACTTCTGCTGACATACTTTTTTTGTATTTTTAGCTTTATTATTAAGCATCACTTTCTTCGCACATATACCAAATAAAATTAAAGAGCAAAATAAAAAAAAAATGTTCAAAACCAACATATTTTCAAAACTCCCTATTAAGTGTTAGGGGATTTTTGTTTATATTCGATATTTTATTTCTTTGAGAACTAATCAGTCGAGCAATCAGCCGTCTAAAAAGTTATCATAAAACAGGAAAAAAAAGTATAAAATGTTTTTAATGATTCCAGCTAGTGTTATTTCATAAACATATTTAATATTTTAAAACATTTCTTGAATTAAATGCATTTTTATTTAAATCAATCAGACTATAAAGCAGAAAATATATTTTTAAACACTGAGTTTATTGCTTTTCAATTGCTTGCTTTGCTAGTCAGTTACAGAAAGATTAAATTTGAAAGATAAATATCTTACGCTTTACTGAATGGAAACACGCTGCTGCGAGAAAATGATAATTATTCTATTTGAAGCAGTGGCAACAGATCGCTTTCAAATGGCCAAATTTATGGATTCATATTCAAAGATTTTACATTTTGCCGAATGGCGACTGTCTGGTCCATTGAATATAAAAAATGTTTCATTTCGAACAGTGTTGCTACTTCTGACTTTCAAATTACTGAGTTCGTTTGTAAAGTTCCTCACTTTGTAATTCTAAGTTAATGTTGGAACTGAAGAATCTTAAGAACTGATAAGCGAATAATCGCTTAAGTTCGGGTGACAAGAAACAACAAGATAGAAGGGTAACTAACCCTTTATTATTACAATAAGATTTAACAAAACTCCGCCTGAGAGTGTACAAACAAGAAGAGAAAGTGAAGTGAACAAACTGAAGAGCCTAAGAATTAAACTAAAACTAAGATTAACTGAAGAAATATAGCCGAAGCTATCAAGGTTCAAATCGAGTTGGCCCCTTAACTTATTTAACTACGAAGCTTAGCAAGGCCCTGAGTACGGTCGAGCGTATTAACAGCTTTGAGAGAGAGAGTGTCCAAAAAGGCAGACGTGCGTAAATCAGAAACTCTGATTCTCTCTCACTAAGTAAGTAACTTCATGGTTTAAATACCACTCCTCCTCATTAAATATTCAGCAAGATTCCAAAACTAAGTTCTGGCTGGAAGTAGTAAGTTGAAGTTAAGAATTTGACAGGAAAGGAACTTTAACTTAAAATTTAACTGTTAATAAAATTACTATAATCCTTACACGTTAAACAAAAATCTGTTAAATTTGTGCAAAATATCAACAAATATCAACAAATTCGAAATTCGGGCTTCGAGATGCCCATGTTCAGGTGGAGAACTATGCGTATTAAAAATTCGGTGGCTCTAGATGCTTTGGGGTTTTCCACATTGCGAAGAATATACGTACACCCATACGTACAAATTCTTCATAATTTAATTTTTGAAACACATCGCGTGAACATCTGGTGGCAGCAATTTGAAAAGCGGTTCCGAAATAAAGTGAGTTTTGAGTCTAAATCACCTCTAGTGCTAAAAAGGCATTTTTATGAAACAGATTTTGTTCCCCGAAACTTTTACTGCAACTCACAGTACCCATTTTTTAAAGTAAAATAAGAGTTTGCATCAAATAATACTGCCTTTTCGTTTGCAAAAAATACATTAGAGAAGCGAATTTAAGAGGTTTAACATTTTTTATGGATGGATAATTACCTCCACCTGGTTCATTTTGGAAAAGATAAATTTGTTTTCATTACATGAAAGGAGAGATTTTGTACAGTGAAAGATAATAACAAAGATAATAATGGGATGGTAAATTATTCTTTCATTATAGAAACATATCAGGCGAAATCGTTCAGAAAAAGAATCTATTGAAAGGGATGCATAAAAAAAAAGATATTTCCATGGGGATTTAAAAATATTTCATCCTTTATTTCACCATCATTTTTGCTTTCGAAAGCATATTCCTCTCACTGTTTATCTGATATGTGAAAAACAAATGGGAAGAAAATAAGCAGTGTAAAATATCGGAAATAAAGCTGGAAATTAAAATTTTTCTGACTAATATATCAATTCATTGCATTCTTGTTTAATTTTCTTTAGTAGTCTAAATTTATTTATATGTATTACTTAACCCCTATTTAGAATAAATTCATACCATTTACTGCCAGTATTACTTTGTTTCCTTTCTATTTGGAAGTATTGTGGCCTTAACAGAAAACGGGTTAAATTTGCGAGATCTCTCGATGATTGAGAATCGGGTTCTAAAATCCTTTCTTATTTAGTCCAAATTACTTATTTTATAATCAATTAAATATTACGTCATTTCCAGGGATTCATCCAGTGGCTTTGAAGAAAACTGATCTATTTTGATATTATTAAGTATATTAAAATGTTTTACATCTTAGAAATATTAATTATAATTGAGGGTGGTATATTATTAACTGTTTCAAGTCAACTTTAATTAATTAGTAGATGCCCATTTTACGAAAGCGTTTCATTAACTAGAAAATTTGTATTTGTTTATGACGATTTACCAAATCCATATTATTTTACACATTCAAATCTATTTGAAATTTTATTTCTGTGCCTAGATGGAAATATATTTAAAGCGTATTTTGGGGAACAAAGTAGGACTGTTTAAATCTTGAAGCAGCTAGTTATTTTTATTACATTTTATACACGTAATACACCTGTGTGCGCATTCATTATATTTGTTTCCATTCTTAAACTGATTCTCGATTTTTCTTTAGAAAGCTAGTTATTCTAAAATGACTTATTAAATGAATTATGAAAGTATTCAATTGAAGATTGTTTGTTATGACTAGGAAGCTGAATTCCAAAACTGCATAAATATCAAGAAACGTACTAAAAGCATATTATCTCACCATAAAAGAAGAAGCGAAAATCTTCTCTAAAACAAAAGGAAAAAAGCCTTTGAGAGAACACTTTGCATGAAGAAAAATGAAAAAATGTATTAATAGCAATAAATAAATAAATAAAATAAATAAACAGATTTCCAAACGTATGTGTGAAAAATATGAATATTATTTATGATCCCGGATGAAAATTTTCCATTTGAATATGAGTAAAAGAAGATGTCTATCAGTTAGAAATACGTTAAACTTCTGTAGAGAAAACCCTCTATTAATATTTTTTGCACTAATATTTTTTAACTAATATTTAATAAAGAATTATTAATAAATAACATAATAATAAAAACTAATAAATAATAAAAACTAATATTTTTTGCATTGCCCTACGGATAAAATACTGATGCAACAGATTACATTTCAGCACAGACTTGTTTAAAATAAAAAAAAATTCATATTGCTCAAAAGATACATATTATATTATTTTAAAGCAACTGCTATCGAGATCTCTTGATTTTTGGAGCTGTTTCTAAGACTCTTTATGATTAAATCTAAAATTCTTTCGTAACATTGTAGAGACATTAGGATTTTTTTTTGGGAGTAGGCAAGAGGAAACATCACAAACGCTTTCGCCGGGAATCGAACCACGGGCGTCTGGAATACCGGCCCAGCGTACAGAACCACTACACTACGAAGGCAAGCTAGGAAAGTGGGAGAAATACCTTATATACTCCCCTTTTTAAAGGAAGACTGGGGTTTCTAGGGGACCTATTCGCCAAATCCTGGATGTGGAGAGTTATCATTCACAACCCTTTTAGCTCAGGTGCCACGGTAGGGACATTAGGATTTTTTTTTTTTGAAGTAGGCAAGATGAAAAATTAGCAACGCCTTCACCGGGAATCGAACCACGGACCTCTGGAATACCGACCCAGCGTGCAGAATCACTACGCCACGAAGGCATGCTAGGAAAGTGGAAAAAATACCTTATAATATGTTCTTTTAGTTTCTGAATGTAAGGTACTAGCTTAGACAAAAGGACGATTAATACTCAGAAAATCCAAATTTTCGAATTTCAAGATCCCCCCCCCCTTTTTTTTTCTTTGAGAACATACAGACTCCCCGTGCACCACATATGTACAACACGGGGCTTACAGAAGTAAGTTAACTAGAACATTAAAGGTTACATGTATAAATAAACATTAAAAATTACATGCATAAATAAAGCGAACAAAAGCAGAGAACAGCAGTCTGGACTTCACGAAAACAGATAAGTTCACTGGCCAAGTCACTCGGAACATCTTCAAATCGTTCTGTAAGCATAATCTAGGGCCATCAAATGTAGGGCACGAGAAAATCAAATGTTCCAATCCTGAGGAACTCTTTTTGAACCATCACATAATTGTTTGATCGTAGATTAAAACGAAACAGATAACTTGCAAATTTACCGCGACCAGATAAAAACTGAGACACTTTAAAATTTAACGAGAGGAAAGACTAGGAATTCAGTCTATGGTAAATAGAAGGAAGGAACTTTTTGGTGACTTCAGCATTACAAGATGAAATGTATTGCTCATTCCACATAGCTAAAAGCTTTTTATAATGAAAGGACTTCCAATAACTCTTTGGAATGCTAATGTTGATATCAATGGGTAAATTTAAGGCATCTTTAGCTAAGAAATCAGCTCTTTCATTTCCGTAGAAACCATGATGAGCACGCACATAAGCAAAGCAGATATCAATACCTCTAATTCTAAGTGAACTAACAGTTACTAGGGTTTCGATAACTAATTTATCGCAGCTGGTAATACTGTTCAAAGGTTGAAGAGAAGAAAGAGAATCAGAATCCCATTGAGCATCGATTTTTGAAAATCTGAGTTAAAAATTTTAAAGTGCATAATATCTTAACTTTATTTATTTATTAGTTCAAAGAAGCTTTGTCCCTGAAGGACTATTGTTTTCGTTTTGCGATTTTGCGTTGGTTCACTATAAATGTCCGTTTCACTTTTCAAACAGTTGCCACCGAATGTTAAGAGTCCTGTATTATATTTGAAGAAATTAAATAATGAAAAATCTGCATAAATGTATGTATATTTCTGGCATTGTGATAAAATATACCTAGAGTTATCGAATTTTGAATGATTTAATCCTACTGCGAATATGGGCATGTGGAAGCCCAAATTTGGAATTTGTTCTATGAGCGATTTCATATTTTGTAAAATTTTAACGAATTTTTGATTTACAAATTCAAGGATTCCAAAGCGAGCAATGGCAAAGTTCTACAGAAAAAATTTTGATTTCCAGCGCGTGAGTCTCTGTATCGAAAATTCTAAAGATATGCTCAATTTAAAACTATTTTGCGATATTGCTCTTGAACTGAATTTTACGGTTTAAGCGATATTTAATAAATAAAGGTAAAAGACAAAATGTTAAAAAAATGTCTCTTTGGACGCAATTTAAAATCTGAAACCTTTCCCCCTTTTTTGGGGGGGTCAAAGAAAACTTGATAAACAGCGAGAGAGTTTACCTGAAAATACAGGGTGTTTATAATGTCCCGGACCCATTTAGATGTTTAATAAGTCATAAAATAATGAAGATATAAACAAACTTATGGCATTTATTGGTGGAATAACTTATATATTTTCCTTTTCAGGTTTGAATATCTTTACTTTTGTAAATATCGTCTGCGCGTGTGGTTAATTTCAGATAATTTCATTTTCCAGTCTAAATATCTGTACTTTTCTAAATATCGTCTGCTTATTAATTGTATTTTTCTCCTTTTTGTTTTTGGCAACTATTGCAATGTTATGGACTTTTTCCTTTGGGGATTTGTAAAGGACAACGTTTACAGGGGGAGAGTGTCGAACATTGATGACCTAAAAGCCAGAATTACAACCGCAATAGCCTCTGTGGATGTCGACATGCTTGCCGGTACCTGACGTGAAATTGAATATCGACTTGATATTCTCCGTGCGACGAAGGGGGCACACGTGGAAGTTCATTGACAAGGGTCATGAAACTTTTTGAGTCTATATAACCATTTATGTTATTAATTTTAATCTATCTTTATTATTTTTCTTAAGTTATTAATCATCAAATTGGGTCCGGGACTTTATAAACACCCTGTATTTAGCTCGTTTATAGTTCCACTGCAGTGCACTTCTCTGCAGACGCTATATTAAAGGTAAAAAAACAGTTTTACAGGGGCAGAAACTAAGGACATGTGGGAATTTTCTCGGCAGTTATCTTCAAGATTAGTTTCGGTTAGCCATGTTATCAGTGATGCCTTTCTCAAAAACATTACTGTTACGACGAAGATTCTTTTTAAATAGAATGTTAATGAAAATATTCTAATCACAGTTTCGCAGAATCTTATGTTTTAAATTGAGCCAGTGTTTTAATCTTTACGTGCAAAGTGGAATTTTATTCAGTTTTCATTTTAAATTTGCTTAAAACAGCTTGAATTTTATAGTTTTTTTTTGTTATGGGAAATTTTGTAGAAAAGCAGAATACATTGATCCGAAATTATACGTTCCAAAAGTAATTTCTCAAATTTTGTCATACAATTTACAAGTAACTTACAGTTCTAATTCTGTATTTGTCTAAGATTTTTGGAAAGCATCCCATTTTGGTATTTGATAAATATATCTATTTTGTAAACGACATTTATTAATTAATGTGGAAAATATCTGGCCTTTACAAAATTCACTCAAGAGGTCGAGGACAAAGATAAAATTTCTCGGTAATATGACATGCTAATAATCCTTTCTCATAATTTTTTGCTTTGCTTTTGCTGCAAAGAGAAAATATTACATATCGACCTTTAAATGAAAGAGGTCTGTTTTATTAAAATTACAGGGAAAAGAAACTAACGTGAAGCCGTGAATGCAGCTTAAAATCTTAAAGTTTCATTTGCATCTAAACCCTATTTTTAATGTACAGCCTTTATTTCTACGCTGGGATATTTTTAAGCTAATATTCACCTACTCTGGATGTTTATATCAGGATTGTTTCAGAACAGGCTAGGTAACTCGGTTTAATAACAGACACAAAATAAATTTAATGGTAAAAATATAGGTAAAAATATCGAACTCTTTCACTGATCGTTGAAATTCCTTTCTATTTTCCATAAAATCATCAGTAATCATTCTGACCTGTACATTATGAAAAATACTGAAACTATAAATTATAAATTTATTATTAAATTTAACACCATATTTTTAAGAAATATTTAAAAAAAGGTGCTACTATAAAGCCTTGACCATACTTCTATAAAGATATTACTAAATATGCGTGTTATAAAAAAACTCTAATATAAGGTGGCGTTTTAGAACTATCACATTTTAATACATAATGAATTTTCATTAAACATTAATTAAAACATTAGTAACTTATAAGGCATTTCTTCCGCATTCCTAGCGTGCTTTCGTGATGTAGTGGTTCTGCACGTTGGGCCGTGTTCCAGAGGTCCGTGGTTCGAATCCCGGCGAAGGCGATTGCTCATTTGTCATCTCTCCGGCTTTTCAAAATAACCTAATGTCTATAAGTGGCTCAAGAACAAAAAGGGTGTTGGATGATGATTCTCCTCACCCAGGATTTGGCGATTGGATCCCCTAAAATCCCCAGTCGCCCTTTAAAAGGGGGTATATAAAGTATTTCTCCCTCCTTCCTGGCGTGCCTTCGTGGTGTAGTGGTTCTGCACATTGGGCCGGTATTGCAGAGGTCCATGGTTCGATTCCCGGCGAAGGCGATTTATCATTTTTCATCTTGCCTTCTTCCAAAAAAAATCCTACTGACTCTACAAACTATTGAATGTCTCTTTCAAATACATTTCATCTTTGTTGATGACTGTGTTGCACAATAATACTTTTTGAAAATATTCTATTATAGTTATTTCTTTGGAAAATATTTAAACTTTTTTAATATTAAATGAAGAATTGCTGATTGTACAGAGATTTTCTTCAATTTCAGATTCGTCATATTTCAATAGAAAGTATTCCTTTTTCTAGCAGTTCGTTTGCGTATTTTCTCCCTCCTTTCTGCATGCCTTCGTGGTGTAATGGTTAGCACACACGGCGCCTATTCGAGAGATCAAGATTCCAGTTCCAGCCAGGGTATTGCTCGTTTTTCATGACTCCTGCTTCAAAATAACGTAATGTCTCAACATATATATATATATATATATATAAAGTTCGTTTCTTTTGTATATAAATATCTCGTTTTAAGAGAGATAAGATACAAAGATTTCGTGCCTTTTACTGCTATATTTTAAATTATTGAAAAAAGTACAAAAAGATATCTCTGTATAATATACTGATTTAATGATTATTTCTAAAGACATCTGTGGATTTAGAAGTCCAAATGTAATAAATTAATAAATCTTAGCAACACAATAAATCTTAAGCTTCATACTTATATTAAATTTAAGATATTCATACTAATATTAAATTTAATATCAATACATTTTATTCAAATAATTTTTTATCATAAAAATTTAAATTATGAGTCGAGTAAAATTCAAAATCCATTAGTCGAGTGAGTTCCTTATCTGCTTGAATGAAAAATATTAAATTTTATTCCGAAATAAAAGACAAATTTTATTCTAAACCTCAACTTAAAGTTTTGAATATTTTTTTTAAAAGAAACGAAACGAAATATTCTTTAAAATTATTTATACAATCTTTTGAAACTAGCCTTTCATGGGACTGATTAAAACATCGAATATATGCGTCTCATGTTTTACTGAGATATGGAAGTTTAGTTTCGAATAATGCTAGAGTTATTTCTACCGATCTCTCGTAAAATGATATTTTCGAACTCCTGTCGACGTTTTGCTGGTAATTAATTCATTCTGGTTGAATATATCTGTATGTATCTGAATTTACTCAAATTCCCAAAAAATATCAGTTACACATTTATTTTCTATGCATTACTTAATCTTTTAGGAATTGACATGCAGAATAATGTTTTTTACTCGTGCTAAATTTAGCTTTATATTTGTAGAGACATTAGGTATTTTTTGGAAGCAGACAACATGAAAAATATGCAGACGCCTTCGCCGGGAATCCAACCACGGAGCTCTGGAATACCGGCCCAGCGTGCAGAACCACTACACCACGAAAGCACGCTAGAAAGGCAGGAGAAATATCTTATATACTCTCCCTTTTAAACGGAGACTGAGGTTTTTTTAAGGGGATCCAATCGCCAAATCGTGGGTGTAGAGAATCATCATCCACCACCCTTTTAGTTCGGGCGCCACTTTAGAGACATTAGGTTAGTTGGAAAAGCCGGAGAGATGAGAAATTAGCAACGCCTTTGCCGGGAATCGAACCACGGACCTCTGGAATAGCGGCTCAGCGTGCAGAACCACTACACCACGAAGGAATGATAGGAAGGCGGAAGAAATACCTTATATATTAGTTTAAAATTTGAGCTAAAGTATGCATATAACCCGCATATAATTGTAGATATCCCTATCACTTATTGTTATTTAACCTAGAAATTGATGATGCGACACTTGTCATTGATTGGGACATGAGTTTTCTATTGGAAACCAAACAGGAAGTACACGAATGCCTTTTCTGTTAACAGATTCACGACAATATTCACTCGCTGGGAAAGGACATCTGTGTTCGCTAAGTTCCCGAAACATTCCAAAAATCGTTGTTCAAATGGATCTTCCAGTAAAGCTCGGGGATTTTCGGCTCGATGTTTATCGTCCCACGAGACGTTTACGAGGATCGTAAAAACGTCGCTTGGATTTCGGGTGCCGTGATTTAATTGGGGGGCGATAAAATGACTCTAATGGCAGCCGTATTTCATAAAAACTCCATTAAAACGTCAACAACGTAGCCGCGAGATGTTGCGCGTACGACAAGGCAGCAACCAATGTTTTCATGTGATTTGACCACAACCAAACGAGGTAAAACGAGAAAAAAGCAACCAAAAATGAAACAGTTTTACAGAAATCTGTTCTATCCATTAAATTATCTATACAAGAAAGAAGTAATGCTGAGAAATGCCTTTTCTTTTCACTTCCGTGCAAATAAAATAAACAACAGTCGGAAATACAGAGCAACAAAGAAATTATTTCGCTCCCTTTTTTATTCATAATTAATAAAATAAATGAGAATAAATAAGATATATGAATGTACGAAATGACACAGAAACTGTAAATGTGTGTTCAGCTTTTGAATATGATAGGCAAATTAAGTAGTTTATTTGATATAATTCTCTGAAAAGTATTTTCCCTATAAAGTATTTCTTCCACCTTCCTAGCATGCCTTCGGGGTGTGGTGGTCAGCACACTGGGCCGGTATTCCTGAGGTCCGTGGTTCGATTCCCGTCGAAGGTGGTTGCTAATTTTTTCTCTTGCCTTCTTCTTAAAATACCTAATGTCTATACAGTAGCGCCCGAACTAAAAGGGTGTTGGATGAGGATTCTCCACACCCAGGATTTGGCGATTGGCTCCCCTAAAAACCCCAATCGCCCTTTAAAAGCGGGAGTATATAAGGTATTTCTCCCGCCTTCCTATGCCTTCGGGATGTGGTGGTCAGCATGCTGAGCCGATATTCCAGAGGTCTGTGGTTCGAATCTCGGCGAAGGCGTTGCATATTTTTCATCTTGCCTGGTTCCAAAAATAACTATTGTCTATACAACTTCTTCAGATGAAAGAAAATAATTATGATTAAAACTTAACTGTCTTCGGTGTGATCACAAGTGCGTATTCCAAAGGTCCGCGGTTCGATTCCCGGCGAAGGCGGTTGCTCATATTTCATCTTTCCTGCTTCCAAATTATCCAGTGTCTCTACAGCATGATTTTCCAAAACAGACCTAATCTTTAGATCATTAGCAGCTCAAATAATTTAAAATTCTGACATTACTAAATTATTTCTTATAACGTTTTGAAATTGTCAGTGGTTATAAAGGCAAATGTTCATCCTATTTGAAAATAATATTGATGAAAATTAAAATTTTTATTAGGCGATTTCCATAATTTTTTTTTACATACCGCCTGAAATTTTCCCGTACTGAAACGCTGCGTTTTGCCTACTTTCTGATTCTATGACATAATCTAGAAACACCACGGCATTATCTATTTTATTGCTATACTGCGTATTAGGAATTTCTCTCTGCATAGTATCTTCTCCATTTTTATTCTCCCACATTTATGGATGTTAGAAATATGTAATGCAGATTAGGAAATAATTTTTTTCTTATTGCTAAGAATGAGTACAATGCAAATTATACATAAAAGTTCAGAAAGAAAGATTATCCTTCTATATATTTTTTACATAGCGAGTATGAGTTTAAGCATGAATAGACGCTAGGGTTTTCTCCAAATATCTTGTATTCTCCAGCGCTCTCGGAAAATCTGTTTGCTAGATATCGTTCTTCAATATTCTGATAAAATAAATTAATATTCTATTCCATATTTTGAGTCAAAAGAAAGGACTTCATCTTTAGTGTTTCTTTTAGACCGTTAGCCGCACTTTGGAAATTTCTCAGCTTTTTTATAACGAACATCTTTAGTTGATAGCTTTTAATTTCGAGTTCCATATATATAATGAAATATTAAAAAGATATAGTGAAATATTTAAAAAATCTGAAAGCTTTCAGATTTTACGTTACGCCCAAAGAGTCTTTTTATTAATGTTTTATGTATTACCTTTATTTATTAAATAGCATGTTCTTCGCACTTAAACCATAAAATCCAGTTCAACAGCAATATCGCAAAATAATTTTTAAATGAACATATTTTAAGAATTTTCCATACACAGTCTCGCGCGCTGTAGATAAAAATGTGTTTTTTTCCGTACAGTGTTGCCATTGATCGCTCTGAAATCGTTGAGTTTGCTAATCAAAATTTCGTTAAAGTTTTACAAAATATGAAATAGATAATAAAACAAATTCCTAATTTGGGCTTCTAGATTCCCATATTCGGGTGGAAACGTACGTTATTCAAAATTTGATGGCTCTAGCTACCGTTGTTTTATCACAATGCGAGAAACATAATACATTTATCCTCCAATACGCAATTTTCATGACTTCTCGGGTTTCACTTTAAATAAATCAGCGAGCATGTCTCATATCCGCATGGGATTTCACTTTAAACAAGTCATTGATTACGTTTCATAGTTTTATTATTTAACAGTGAACTTATTTAAATAAAAAATATATAAATTTTAAAAAATCTGAATAGTTTCATATTTTAAATTACGTCCAAAAGGGCGACAGCTCGCTTTGAAATCCTTGAGTTTGTTAATCAAAAATTCAGGAGGATCACGTTATTCAAATTTGTTGGTTCTACGTATTGTTGTTTTATCACAATACGAGAAACACACATAAGTTTATGCAGAATCTTCGTTATTTAATTTCTTTAAATATAATACAGGGCTCTAATATTGGGTGGCAACAGTTTGAAAAGTGAACCAATATTTATACTGAACCAACACAAAATGCCAAAACGAAATTAATAGTCCTTCTGGCCAAATTGCCCAATATGACTAAAAATAATAAAGATAATATACTTATAATATTAATGATAGATTAATAAATTGTTAATTGTTTACATTATTTTCGCTATCTGAACAGAAGCCTATTTTTACAAAAGTTACTACATTTAACAAAAATGATATAATGAAATAATAAATAAAAATAATACGCTAATATATAATATTAATAATATATTAATAAATTGTTAATTGTTTACATTTCTATCACCATCTAAACAGCAGCCTATGCTATTAAGTTGATTAGTGCTTAGAAATATGCACTTCGTCAATTAATTCCTTTCGCTCCAAGGAATGTGTGTGTGAGTGTGATTATGGCAAAGCCTCGAGGGCTATCTGCCTAAGGGGAGGGACGCCTTCGTGGAGAACTTTCTAAGGGAAACTGACTCGTATATACGTTACACATGGGGAAAACCACGAAAACGCCTATGCAGCTAGCGAGTTATTGCCTCGTAGGCGTGGTAATTAACGCCAAACAAACAGAAACAGCGTTTATTTCATTCGATATTTTTTTAGTTTATAACGAAAGCTTGGAGGAATTGTGTGGAATATATTTTAAATAACTTACTGATCTTATTAATAGTTTATTTGTATTGTAATTTAAGCTTTTAAAAGTACGTAATTGTTTTACAAGAAAAAGGTGTTTACATGGAGATAGCATATGCACTTTTTCGTCATTTCTGTTAGAAAGAGTTTGATCTCGGATCGTTATCTTGCTACTAGTATCTACTACAAAGAGTACAAACCAGTAAATAAAATAAGAAAAATTAACAAAAATAGAGAAAATAAAGGTGTTTAATTTTTAACACCGCACCCGAAGGCGAAAAGACAAATAATGACAAAGTCATTCAATAAAGTTAAAATAAAAATAAATACGTGTAGAGCAGAATTTATGGAAGCTACGAGCGGAGATAGAGCCGGCGATCTGGAGATCCGAGAATTTTTCCGCGCTCGTTACCGCTGAGTTGCGGTTTCTCTGTTGGCCAACGCACAATTTTTGGTACACCACTCTCAAATACAAATTGTAAAGGCGATGAATCAAAAGTCGCCAAGCACTAGGTTCTGTAACACTACGTTTCCTGTTTTAACCAGTCGGAGCAAACAGCAGTAGAAACGATCTGTAGGCTTTGTGAATAAGCATGCAGCCAGCCCGTTCGCGGGATTCGAACCTCGGACCGAACTACCAGTGTTCAGCGAATTTACCGCTCGGCCGCTGGTGGGCCTCCAAGGAATGTAAAAATTAATGAAGAATATGTTTCAAATATTCTATTAATTATAGTAGAAATAAATACTATTTACTTACTCTAAGGGAATTAAATAACATAACTTAAAAGTTTCAAAATAAAAAAAAAATTATTTCACTTTTCAATTATTCCATTTTCGCATTTGCTCTGTTTACGAAAATGTTTTAAGAAAGCAATGCCAACAGTTAACTTTAAAACACTAGCTTTTTTATTTAAAGAAGTAAACAACAGAAAACGAAGTGGGAAAAAAAGATTTTCCGCAAAGACATTTGAGGATGTAATAAGGGAGATGAAAGAAAATGATGTTTAGCGAGTGTAAAACGTCGAAAGTTAAAAACTGAGAAGTTAGGGAAGAATCATTTGTCTAGGTGCCAAAATTGCGCTTGGATTTTATTGCCTTTTAGAGGAAGAATAGGTGGATGGAGAGAGCTGCCGGGTGATGGCCGTTTCATGTTTGCTGTCAGAGGATTGTTTTTCAACCGACCCTTTCGAATTGGTTTCTGGCGGTTTGCGGTTAGGGTAATAGCCAACCATGCTTCATGTGGTCGACCTTTATTTAATGGCCTGCATTTGACCTAACATTTCGAGGACTTTGACCAATGAAAGTGCGATTTTAGGGCTTCTTCTAACATCTACTCGTCATGAAGGCGTAAATATTCATGAAAGGTAGTAACAATAGTTTGCAACTTTGTTGAGTAAAATTCTATATTTACAAATTCATAAATGGAATTTTGTGCATCCTTAGCACTGTAGTAAGAAAATATACAGAGTAGCATGAAATAGTTTTACATCATTACCAGGAATATTCTCAAAGGTAGAAACGAGTGACATGCGACTCTTTAAATATAAACTTTGTTCTAAAAAGCTGTTCAATTATACTCCCCTTGAATAGCTTTCTATCTTGTCAAGAATGTGAAATATTTCAGATGAAGTTATCCAAGTGTGAGTGGAAATTAAAACAAACTTATTTCTAGGTACGAACACATAGTTTATTACTTCCTTGTGCGAAGTAAATTAATCACTGTAAGTAAAGTAATCACAGTATTCACAAAAAATTCCGAGTTTTATATTTGAACGAAAATATCCATTTTGACCACTATCGAATGCAATTTGACGATGTTTTTGAGTGATATCTGTACGTAAGGGCAGAATGAAGGACTGTTTTCCTCACAAACGAAGTATAAAACTGATTTAAAATGGATTCAGATGAGATTTTTTCATGGCGTCTGTACGTACGCACGTATGTATTTATCTCGCTTAACGCAAAACCGAGTAGCTTCAGAACGTTGAAAATTTGTACATAGGACTGCTATAACATATAGCTGTACACTTCTCTTTTTGGTTGCAATCGGGCGCACCAAATATATATATATATATACCCACTGTGTTACTCGGCTCACTGAGCTCAGTTTTTTTTTATTCTTATATGTTGGTAAATTGTGCATTTTGTGCTTTAAAAATGATCGAATTATGTTGTTCTTATCTTCCGGTTAAGGTTTTTATGCCTTTAGTTAATCTGCCTACAATAACTGTAGAAAAATCTACAAAAGTTGTTTAAGTGCGGCTAAGCCTAATGTTTTTTTACCATAGCAGCCATATTTGTTTACATTTGAAACTTAGCACAATAGTGCATTAAGTCTTTCTGCACCTTCAGTGTCATTTTGCCGAGTGGGACAAAAAGGTAACTTTTCGTTTTGTGCACCGAAAAATCTGCCTTTTTGCCTGCTGCTCGAATTGCTTGTTTTTGTGTAGAAACTCTAATTTTACTTGTAAAAATTGTTTTAACTGTATTTTGTGTTTTATGTTTTTCTATACCTTTCAATTTTTAATGGAAATATTTTAAGCTTTTATGTATTTTTTTCCTTGCCGTGAAGTGATAACTGAATTAATTGAAGAAGAAATATATCTCTAATGAAGTTCTATGAAATGAGTTTAAACGAAATACAGCAAAAAAGGAGTATAATTTAATACTCAGTACGAGGAATTCTTGTGGTAAGAGCAGTCTGCAGTTAAGAAGTTTACAGCAGTTTAAAATAATTATTATCTGCTGCATAGAAGAGCAGACGTTATTTAAGCAGCATCATATTCATAATTTAATTGTTTTAGTAAATAAAGATTAACTAAACAATTTATTAACTCAAATGTTCGAGTAAATAAAGATGTTAATTTTTTTTAACCAAGCTTTTGCACAGTGCTATCTTTAAAATTGCAGGTATTGACTTTAAATGTATATAAAGACCAGAATTAATATTACCTTAGGGAGCTTTGCACTAAGAAACCACACATTGCAAAGATTAAGTAATATTCATTAATATGAAACAAATCAGTCATTATTCGACCCGGATCAGAAAATAAATAAATTGAATAGAGAGAAATGTTTCTGAAGTTATGTTAGATTCAATTTACACAATCGGAGGGTGTTGGTTTGCACACAGATTGAAGTTTCGTTCAACAAAACGGCTGTTATTACTTTTTACTTCATTTGAAAGCTGTGTGAATGGCAGCTTAGGTTTCTGAGGAGAGTAATGTCAAATTGTTAAGTGATTAGTAGTTTTCTTTAAATTAATATTTCAATAACAAAATTTTGATTCAAAGTGTCCTTACAGAATGATGAGATTTTGCACTTACTATGGACTACGATTGACCTAAGATTTACCCATAAATTGCTTCTTTTATGCAAAATTATCTCTCTCATCGCTTAACAAGGGCAGATTTTTATTTCAAACTACTTGGAAGAATGTCCTTTAAAACGTAAAAAAAAAAAAAAAAAAAAAAAAAAAAAAAAAAAAAAAAAATCTTTTCTTGAATAATTTTTATTTATACAAAACTTCAGTACTTACTGCATATTATTTGAAGCATTTAACAGAAGATTACAATACTTATGTACATAGAATCATTAGGCTATTTTGAAGCAGGAGACAGGTGACGGAGGACGGGTACGCCTGGTGTTTAACAGAGGTAAGCAGGCATACGTCCCGCGCCCTCCCCTATCTAGTGGCAGCAGCTCCCTGCAGCCTCATGAGGACACCTCGGGAGTTTATTGAAGAATTTTATGTAATTGACCATACAGGGGTGTCTTAAGAATACATTTTGATCGATAGCAAATGATTTGTTACATCTTGGTTTGTTAAACACAAATTACAGCATATACAAACACATACAATTATACTTGCACAGAAGCAGGAGACATGAAAAATGAGCAATGCCCCGCCGGGAGTCGAACCTGGACCTCTCGAATACGCGCCGAGTGTGCTACCCGTTACACCACGGCGGCATGCAGAGACGTGGAAAAGGGGGACTGTGGATAAGAGGACTTAATCGCAAAATCCTGAGGTGAAGAATCATCATCTAACACCTTTTTTTCAGTGCGGTCGCCACTGTAGGAGTCATCAGGATTTTTTAAAACAGGAGATGTGAAAAATAAACTATGCCGTCCCCAGAACACGAACCCGGACACCCGAGAACACGCGCCTAGTGTGCCAACGCCACACCACGAGGCCACGTAGAAAGGAACGGCCATACTATACGGCAGGGTTTCTTAAACTGTGGATCGCGACCTCCAGCAGGGGGTCGACAAAAACTTTAACAGTTTTGATATTTCTTTAATTTGTTATAATAATTTTACAATTACCAAATATTTTTACACAATGTATCTGAAAATAGATAATGATAAGACAATAAAGACAAAGGAAAACGGAAAACGTTTCGACGCATTCTTTTTATAATAGAAATGTTCATTTTCCTTGCTTTGCACGTAACGCTGTCATTTCGTCTGTTACTTATTTAAAATTTTCACATTGTTCTGTGTCTTAATATTAGAAGTTAAGGACCTAAAACTGCAATAGTATATTACAGTACAAGTGAAAAAATTGACAGTTTCACACACGCGTGTGTCGGATTTGCGCAATGCTTATGGGGTTCCCCCAAATTTTCGTAAATATTATCGGGTCTTGGGGGTCGCGAAAAAATCTCAGTGATAAAAAGGAATCACGATTGAAAAATGTTTAAGAAACCCTGCTTTAAATTATATAATTGT
Organism: Stegodyphus dumicola; assembly: GCF_044657685.1. NCBI lineage: Eukaryota > Metazoa > Arthropoda > Arachnida > Araneae > Eresidae > Stegodyphus > Stegodyphus dumicola. The sequence continues at coordinate 233,268,435 of NC_140772.1, read as the reverse complement.
TTTAAAAATAGACTATTAACCAACATTCAGTGGAATGCAACTTGAATGCATCGAATAATTCTGTTACAAGTTTTGAAACTTATGGAAAGTATGTTTTTCCATCGAAAGTCAATGTGTCATCCTTTACCTGAAACCTCTTTCTTTGCGGCCATAACTTAATAAACTGGAAATCATCGAAGCGAAGCAGAAAGAGCAAAACCGCTGACGCGTATTTTGAGGAAGCCTGTTCAAACAAACAAAATAGAGTTCAGTTCTGATCACACTAGACACCACAAGCGACTTAGTGTCACGTGATAGTGAAGATATTCGATCTTAAAAGCTTTGCTCTGACTACTTTGCATTTGAAAAAAAAAAAAAAAAAAAAAATGCTTATCGCGTTACACGTGCTGTCTTTCTTGAAGAAATTTGTATCGATTCTACTGGGGTTTAGGAAAGCTTTTAGAGGAATATTTGATACCGATATTTTCCTCTATGATCGCTATGAAATTCTAACTGAACGCGCTTAGGTATGCACAGAGGTTTGCAACTGCTAAGATATTCCTTTCAAAATATTTTTTGCAGTAAATAAAATCATCCAAGTCTATGATTACAGAACGTTTTCCCATCCGAATGATTTCCGAGATACATCTGCTGAGTGCAGAAATTCTAACACAATTTCGTTCAGCTGTATTTTAAACTGCATTTTAAAAACTATTGATTTACAAAGTTTACATCATATTTCATTAGTTTATAGCGCTTTAACTGTTAAAACCCGTATTTTGTTGAAATGATTGGAAATTTTTGCACTCCCTCACAACCATCTCCTGTTATTAATATGTGAAGAATCATCTGTAAATCAATTAGTTAGACTGCTGAAGGATAGTGCTACCTAGAGCCACCAAATTTTGAATACAGGTAATCCTACACCAGAACACGGAAAGTCCGTTTTTTCTATGTCTAATTCTTTTATTTATTTTATATTTTGAGCAAACTTAAAAAATATTTGATTAACAAATTCAACAATTTAAAAACATTGTGTTGCCACTACCCAAAATAAAGTAATTTTATCTTTCACGCAGTAGTGTGTGGCCATTCTCAAACAGTAAGTTATTGGATTTATCTTTCAAACTTAATCTGTCCCTGTTATTGATTACGAAATTTAACCAGTTTTTAATAGTATTTTTAACTTTTTAGTAATGTGCTTGATCGAACTTATATTTAAGTAAATTAAAGAGTTATTTTATGTTCTGAATCTGTGTTGTCATATCTGTCTTTTCGTTTCCTTGCCAGAATGCAAATTAACTCTAGCGTATATCTAAATAAGGGGTTGAAATTATTTAGAAAGGGCGTATTCTGCCTTCTGAACGCCACGTTACTAGTTTGTTATTCTCAGTTAATTGTTCCTGTCTTCGGCAATGCTTGGTTCTTGCCGATAGTGCTGTCGCTCTGGTAAGCTTAAGAGCCAGCTTTCGCGTTTAAGTTTCTCTGTGTAGCCTTTGGCTAATAAATACTTCGATTACATTTTAAATTTAAAATGCTATCTTGAGGTCACGCCATAAATGCTGATGATTTGTAAGCACCAGTTGTAGCTTCTATTCAACTTACTTAATCTTAAACAAAAGGCTCTTTTACACCCTTCTTAAGTTTCTGTTGCATATTAGACATAGCAATAAGTCCCTTACAGTCTAGTGAAGATTTGCCTGAAGTTACATTTAGTGAAAGGCAAATTCCCTACAAACTCAATAAAAATACATTTAATTCATGAACCCACCAGCGGCCGAGCGGTAAAGACGCTGAACACTGGTAGTTCGGTCCGAGGTTCGAATCCCGCGAACGGGCTGGCTGCATGGGCGTTTTCGTGGTTTTCCCCATGTGTAACGTGTATACGAGCCAGTTTCCCTTGGAAAGTCCTCCACGAAAGGCATCCCTCCCCTTAGGCAGATAGCCCTAGTGTGCTTTGCCATAATTAAATACCAAATACCAATACCAACATTTAATTCATGATGTGTCAAATTAATATTTTTTTTAAATACTCGCAGTTTTTTGTCGTTGTAATGTGTAAAAAAATTCTTCTAACGCCGTATGGTACGTAACTGAAGCATTTTTGTTATTTTTTTGATTTTTTACATTTTGTGTGTCTTTCGATATGTTATATACGTATATTGATGGTGAAGACGTAAGATGCAGTTGCCCTGTCTTTTACAATAGCTATTTCCTGCGAGGTTATATTCTGATCTAGCATATGTAATCCGTACTAATTTGTAATTGATCTATGATAAAAGAAATTTCCCAGCATGTACTAAAATATTATTTTGGATATTTTAATTAAATTACTGAAAGTTGTTATATAAAGCATTGAACTTTTAAAATGTTAGGTAACACAGAAAGGGATAAATAAGATATAAAAACAAATTATTCTACTTGGAACTCAATCCAAATAAAGTACTTTTGAATAAGAGAATTGGCTTTAAAGTAAGATATTAAATATGCGAAATAAAGATTTATAATTTTGAAATGTACTAACCTTACACATTTTTGATTAAAAATTTATAACGAAATTCACCATTATATCTTGCCTTCTCCAAGTTGAAATAAAACCTTGCAATATAACGATCATTGAAACTTAAAATGAAAAGTTAAAGTTGCATTCACATAAATTTATTACACATTTGTACCCCAATTATTTAGAAAATTATTTCAAAATATCTGTAATGATTAATTAATAGCAAAGATTTCTTTCCCTAACGCATTATCCATTTTTGAAATTATTCAATAATGTTCCTTTTTTATACATATAAAAATAAGTATCAAATTATTTTAAGTACTGGTACTTAAAATGCTATTAAAATTATTTACGTATAATGTTATGCTAAAAATTATTGTAATTTATTTTCAGCGTGACTATATTAATAATAAAGTATTACCATACATCCTTGTTTTTAAAAGCCTGAATTTGAAATAGTTACATATCTCGAAGTGTTTTGCACAGAAAATGTGATTAAAAGACGTTTATTCACCTGAGGATTGTACATCCTAAGAAGTTTATTCATTTTTGAAGCAGCCCTTAAGGCAAATTTCCTACTGAAGAGCCGTACTGCCCTTACTGCATACTGTCCCTGTTCTTCCCGTCACTGTCCGAATCAAACGGACTTTCATTTAATGACGTTTTCCAAAGACCAGTTATAAAAAAAACTGAGACAGTTCAGGAGCTTAAGATAAAGAATGCTCTCTCATTTAAGGCAATCTGTCTTCTGTTTCACGAACCCAGAAACGCGTGAGTGCCACTTTTAGGAATATGCGTTAATTTCTTTTGGGGGTGATTAACTGAATACATTTGCTGTAGATGTGGCAATAGTAATAACAATAAAATATTTAAAATTTAAGAACTGAAGTACTATGAAACTTCATCCTAGACTTAGCTATGATTATCCGCTTCGAAATTCCGAAAATGTTCTGAAACGATATTCACTATTAATGACAAATTTCTTACAAACACAAATATAGAGTGTATGAATACTAGACGAATTTTAAAATCTTGTAGGATTGGTATGGTGCACCCAGACGAATTGGAATCACGTAGCGGTGAATTACATAGAATAAGATCGGAAATACTTTCCTGATGTGGCAGAAAGCGTCAGTCTGGGCTGATTCAGATGAACGTAAGAATAACATGAAAAAAGTAGACCCACTTCGGTTTTAAAACCCTCTCAGCGTTACGGCCGGAAAATTCCGCATAGAATGCTGCCTTCTATATTCATTATACATAAAAATTTCTGCTAGTTTTTAATGTATCTGATTTCGGTTTGGATGTATATTGGAAGAAAAGGAATCAAGGTACAAAATGAGAGTCATTTTTTAATTAAAATCAAGAAAATTCCACTTATTCATGACATTTTTAGGAGCTTTGAAATTTCAGGGCTAAACCCGTAACCCGTAACGCCCGTGGGTTGAAATAGCTAGATTGTTTTCCAATTTAAAACTTCCAATAGCAGTTTTCAGTTATGGGAACAGCTTGTTTAGAATCTAAGAAGAAATTTAATTATAGAATCTTTATTCCTATGTTATCGATATCCATATTTTTTTTTTTTTTTTTTGCTATAAAATTAAAACGACTTCAAATTTCCGTTTGGAATAACACAGGCTGCCTTTTCAGTTAAGTGTCACGGATTGTTCTCTGTCATATTCTCTTGCCATTGTGGGGACAGACCCAACTTGGTCATCACGGAATACACGCTTTTGTCTTCCTCCTCTGAGAATGGACATTTTGTCCGCACAAAAGATGGGACAATGGTTGAGCTTGGGAAGCGAAGGAAAGACACGAAGAGAGATAGGAAAGGAAGCCTCTAACAATTGGTTTCCCTAGCAACGGATCCATATGAAAGACAATAGCCAGTTTGCAGGGTTACTGGCCATTGTATTCACCACTCTCGACCTTTCTGGGAAGCAAAGTTTGATTAGTATATTCCATAACAAAATACGCTAGAGGAAACTCTAACATTTTTACGTGATTTAAATTTATACAAACTACCAGCTTATGTTGAAGATTTTTGATGAATTACAATTCCAAAGAATGCGATGATTGCAGAATTTGGGGATACATAAAAATGTATTAAATATTTATTAAATTCATAAATCTGTGACAGTTTACATATCGTGACATGTTATAAACAGATTGTATTTGACACTAATAATGTATTTTTTAATATGTGTGCATGTGTTTTATTAACGAGCTAACGAGGGCTCTCTGCCTAAGGGGAGGGATGCCTTCGTAGAGAACTGTCTGAGGAAAACTGACTCGTATACACGTTACACATGGGAAAAATCAAGATTGCAGCCAGCCCCTTCGCGGGATTCGAACCTCGGACCGAACTACCAGTGTTCAGCGACTTTACCGCTCGGCAGCTGGTGAGCTTTTTTTAATATGAAAGATAAATTTATCCATCAGTATGTGCAACAGCTTCTAAAATTGGCACTTGCCGATTTGAAGAGTTAAAAGTTTTCTCTCACAATATTACAAATAGCTATCAGAATGGGAATCTGGTCAATAAGCGTTTATAAATTTATGAAAAGTTTATAAAGTTTATAAATGCTGCGGCAGAGTAACGTAATGTAACATAATGCATAACAGAGAAACCCTTGACATAAACGTAAGACAAAAGTGCACATGGGTATTTTAATAAAACAACAGTACAGAAGTTTTAATTTATGCTAGCTGCATGTTGTATGAAAAGTACACTTCTGAGAGATAACACTTTATTTTAATTTGGAAGCTAAACCCACATAATAAAACGCATAACAGGAATTAAATTTTATGGTTTATGTTCGAGATGTTACTCAATTTATACATAGCACTTTTTTATCTTCTTTGCCAAATTTTTATTTTCTATGTTTAGACATAGGATAATTCCTTTTTAAGATTTTGATATCTGCATCCTTGAAAATTACTTCCTATATAAATTGTAGAAAGAGTGATTGTTTTTTTATAAGGCGCAGTAAACAACATTTAAATGTATTAATTTAGAAGTCGAACAACAAAAATCAGACTACATTGAGATACTGATACTTTGACAAAAGATACTGATACTTGTTGTTTGACTTCTAAATTAATACTTGTACTTTTAATATTCCAATGCTTCTTCAGTAAATGCAGACTGACCCCTAATTCTATTTACACTGCTAATTAGGAAACTGAAAAAAAAATAATAAAAGCTTATTCAATATTTAGGCGAAGTGATTAATTTAACATTAAAGAAGTGCTGAAAACATAAAATTAGCATGCTTAGTATTTATTTCGCGATTATACTGAAGCCAGAAAAAATTCTAGAAATAAAGCATTTTCATAAATTTTCAATTACTCTGCTTTCAGAGATTATGATTCAAAGTTTTTATCCTATAATTTTTCATTTATTATTTATTAATTTCGATTTATTTGAAACATAATTTTAGGTGCAGAAAGTTTTTTCCCCTTTAACTGCGATATGAATCATGTTGCAGATACTCTTATATCACCATTTTGCTGCATACCTGCCCTTTATTTGTTATCTCAGTCTTTTTATATATTGCCTGTACAAAGTTTAAATTGCTTGCAACATTTTTTTTAGGTTAAAAATATCTGACAGTTTCCCTTTTTAACTACCCTTAATGTTTTAACACCATTTGCTTTATTTAAAGTAGCAGCTCTTTGAAATTTAGCCGATTGTCGCTGATTACTAACAAGTACTTTTCACAGGCAGAGCATGTTTTCAGCGACAATGTCCGTATTAATTCTAATATTATCTTGCACCTTCGAGAGAGAACAACTCTGCTTTAGCTGGCATTTGAATACATTTCCTATAGTTTACACAAATGTGCAAACTATGTTCATATATAGCTTAAAATTATGAATAGCAAGTTGAGGGTTTATTACCTCGTTAGAATTGTGGTATCGTCTGCATATTTTAAGACTTGAGTTAACGGCGGATTCGAACGGTCGTTAATAAAAATGTTAAACAATGTAGGAGCTAGAATAGACCCTTGTATGACGACCGAACCGATGACATATTTAGAAAAAGGGTTACCTACATTTTACGTTCTTCTTTTAAAGTAGGAGTACAAGTTTAATAAAGCTGATCGGAAGAGGAATTTATATTAATTTGTGAATCAGACTCTTGTGCCATATTCAGTCAAAAGCTTTTTCAATGTCGAGGAAGGAGGCTGCAATGTCTGATTTCTTAATGAATGCGTCGGAAATAATTTCGATAATTTTGAGAATTAGGTCATAGAATGTAGTGCTATGACTTAAAACATGTTAGTCATAGCACTGCCAAACTGAAATTGAGATGGCTTGAGAAGCGATCTTAATTATCATCAGTAAACCTGGAGTAATTATTCCAAAATTCCTCGCTGCGTATAGAAGCAGACTGATGGGTCTGTAGCTAGAAGTTAATTTGGGAGTTTTCCCAGGCTTGGGTATTGTGATGATAACAGACTGTTTCCAATGTCGTATGCAAGCATAGCTATATTAGTGAGAACGGCGATGCATTTTTAGGCAGTTGTATAATATCAGAGTTGCTTGTGTTGTCGAAACGCTTCCCTTTTTTTAGTATTAAATTTCCTGATTTGAATATTTACTTCTTTGGGAAGTGATGTAATTGGAGGTTTCTTCGCTGAGGAGATATTTACACAGATTTTAATTTCTTCTTCTTGCTCATACATAATAGCTGGGCTGGGGATGAACGTGCTCTCCAGTTTTGGTACCATAGTATTTTCAATAATTTCTTCTCAGTGTATAATCTGTCCCATGTGATGAACGGGGCGAAGTTTGTGATTTCTCTCTTCTGTGAAAATCCGTTCTTGCTTGCTTGCGTTTTTGCAGCTAGGATCACCATTCTTCATCTGAGACAATTTTTGTTCATAAAATTTGTTCGCGATGAGAGGTGCCCCTGATTTTAAATTTCACTATAGTTTTATGATCAGTAAGAAATTTTAAAACAAGAACCAAGTGTTTTGACAGTGTTGAACATTTTACTTTTATAAATTATTCTGCATTTCTTTGTTTAATATAATAGATTGTAAGAATGTATTTAACAACACGTTCAGTATAAACAAAATTTGCTTTTAATTATTTATTATATTCTCTGGCATTTTAAAACTCCAATTTTGATTTCTGGAAGATCTGATCTGCCAGGTTTCTTCAAAATACAATGCATTCTAGATCAAAAGATATTTCTCCAATTTTTTATTGGCTGACCATCAGTCACTTGTGTCTGTATTCCGGATCGGAAACCGGAAGGAGGGATCCCAGCTGTCAACGGCATGGACTCCAAATCAGGATGAAGAGCCAATAAAATCCATCCGTTGAGACCTCGGCAATCCGGTAGCAGAAAGGGCCAACAAAATCAAATTCTTCTGCAATGGGCTTTTATTGTCTTTAAAGGATTACTGCTAGCGATTGCGTTTTATTCCCGTCCCTCGAGAAAGAAGATATACAAGTCCACATAAAAAATTTCATCTAGCCTGGTTTATACAATGAGGAATAAAAAACTTTAAAATATTATGAACAATATACAATCTTCTTCATTTGAGTATAGTAGACTTGTTAAGAAACTTAGAACACTAGAGATTATCCTACATTTATACAGAAAAGCATGATGATTCAATATTTCTAGATATATCATTAAGGAACATATAGAACGAGTTTCCTTCATTTTTGTTTTATATGCATTATAAATAGGTTTTACTATTTACTATGAAATATCAAACTTAATTCTTTCCTGAACGTCGTTTGCCAACTGAAATGTTCGTAAGCCGAAACAATATGCCCAACAGGAATTAATGTAAATTGGATTAATTCACTCATAGACCACAGATAATGGATTATTCAAACTTTGCAATAGTATATTTTGCACAAGTTCATTCTTAACATAAAACCAATGGAAATCATTATATTTATATATATATACAGGTTGTATCGTAAATGTTGCTACAAACTTCTAGGGGAGGTAGGGCACATCATAAGGATTATGGATAGCATAGTAACCTATACCCGGAAATGTCAGGGGTAATTGATAACAGAGGTAGAAGATGAGAAAAAGAACAAGAATGATTAATTTGAAACATTTATTGGACATGAATACAAATGGTGTACGACAGCTTAAATGTTACAACAGATGCTCGAAATTTGCACCATCAGACGCCAAACATGCCTGACATTTGAATGCCGCGAATTATTTGATCTTTCTGGAGTAGTTTCTTCCCGATTTGCTTGACGATGTTCCACCAACTGTGCGGCGCACATGTGAATCCGACATGATGGGGTTCTTGCTTCTTTTGGATTGGCTGTTTGCAGCCATAGAACAGATCATTCCCGCATTGATGGGCGTGGTGGACCAGCTTCTTGGCCCCCCTGGATTTATCGAGCCTTGATTTCTTTTTGTGGGAAGTCATCAAACGTGTCGTGTATCATGACCCTGTTGTGTTTGAAATGGATCTCGTTGCAAGACTCGCCTGCCCAGCTGCTACAATCAACGAAACTCCCGGTGTGTTTGAACATGTCCGGCAATAAATGGTCCGTTAGTGTCAGGCATATCTGGAGTCTGATGGTGCAAACTTCGAGCATCTATTATAACATTCAAGCTGTCGTACACCATTTGTATTGATATCCAATAAATGTTTCAAATTAATCACTCTTGTTTCTTTTCCCATCTTCTACCTCTGCTACCATTTACCCCTGACATTTCCGGGTATAGATTCCTATGCACTTCTTAATCTTTATGATGTGCCCTACCTTCCCTAGAAGTTTGTCGCAACATTTACGGTACACCCTGTATATATGCATGTATGTATAAAAATGATTAAAAAATATTAAATCGATAAGTTTAAAAAAACGTAATTTAATTTTATTGTATGTGTACACGGGTACGAGGAAGACGAATAAGTGAGAAATGACAAGGAAAATGTTATTTTTTGAATGCGAAATTTCTTTCCACAAAAGCATCAGGTTACTCTTAGGAGGAGGTTTCTTTCACGTTCTTCTTTGTTTTTAAACGTCATTCGACTCGACTTGAGACTAACTGGACTTCTGTGTCGATGAAAACTTGTCCGATGTGATTTAGTATTGCCTATGTTTTAAAATGTTTTTAAAGTTGGATATGGCATTTTCATTCAAAATGCTTACGCTGTAGCTTGCGACTGCTTTATCTGGGTAATATCGTTACGTGAAAACACTTCATCTCTGGGTCATTACTTTTTGTTGCTGCTCTTGAAGTCGTAATTCTTTTCCGTTGAGCTCATTTTCATTCTCTAGTAAATTCTTCAGGTCACTGTTAAACTTCCTAGCCAGTAGGTCTGTCTAAGATGCAATATCATAGGTCATTGGTAGCGAACCTTTTCGGGCCGCATGCAAGTGGAATACTCGGGTACCATTCCGTTTAAGATATTAAATTAGAATTATTCTACCTCAAAATGTTTAGATTTGAAAGCTGGAATCTATTTAACAATGAAAGTATCAAAAATCACCGGCAGTCTGCAATAAATTTGAATCCCTTTAGCAAACATTAACTGCATCAACTTTGGCGTATTCTTTGCAATGTAACAAGTAATATGATTGGTCCAATTATCTGAAACGTCATAAATTGGGTCAATAAATATGTATATAATTTCTATGGCGATATATGAAAATCTTACATCTAGGCTTAAATCCTATGCCAGTGGCATTATGAGATAAGTAAGTAAGTGAAACCTTCAAAAACAGACTAAAACACTTATTTAAATTACATAGTATCCTTTTATTGCTATTATTCATTAAGGAAGTAATATTTTAGTCGCATGCCGGCTGATGAAGCTCTGCATGCCAACTGTGACACGTGTGCCATAGGTGCAAAGCATTCTAAAATGTTAAAGCCTCTGCATTCAATCCAATCAGTTATTCCTTCCAAGCCGAATTCATATTCATGGTTCCTGCAAGTCGCTTACATTATTCATTTACATTAGAGGCTATGAAAATAATGAATTTTGAAAAATTTTTTAGGATGAAATCCTTCAGATTAAGGTGATAGCCTTTCAGCTTTGAAAAATGAAAAATATATAAATTTTCCTGAAAATATTGAATTTTGAATACATTTGAAAAATGATGAAAACTGATATGTTTATTGAATTTTGAAAATGACGAAAGTTTATATATTTTGGAGAAAATTTGAGATTTTTTTAAAGGGTGTGAAAAAAAAGGACTGTTCTGGAACAGTCCTTTTCACATTTCTAAGCGCTGTGGTCCTGATTCTAAGCGCTGTGGTCCTAAACTGAAATTACATTGTTTAAAACAAAGCATTATTATTTTTATGTTTCTCGGGATTTTTCTGTTTGTTTGAGATTACATTATATTTTTAGAATTATATTTAGTTATATTTTGTAATAACTTTCTAGTTTTAGATTATAATACTTTGATTGATTATTTTCGTAGTATTGCTGTCATTAAAGCCATCTTATTTCAAATGAGAAATTAGCTGAATTACTGATATTTATGAAAGTCATATAAGCATTCTTTAAAAGTGCACTCTTGAGTATTGCCCATTTTGTCTTACTTTCGAGATGACTGTAATCACGACCTTCATCCCTGTTAAGCACGATGTCTATAGTTCAAATTTCTGCAAATCAAATTCATGTGCGTTGTGTAAGCTCTTTGAACATCCCATCTTTTGATTTTAATGACAAAATAGCACAATATAGTGCACACCAGTGATATTTGTTCCTTTAGCTCACGTTTTCCTGAAGAATTATGACTGAGATAAGTGCGGGTGTGTCACATGAAGACATGGTGTCCCCTTAGTGTTGACTAATCAATTTTCCGTCGCCCGTCAGTCTGGAATCTGTCATTTCACCTGGCCAGTCTTGTGCTATGAATTGCTGACCACACGGTCTTATCACTTGCAGCCACACAATGTGGAATAAACGCAGAGGGCGTTCACTATTCATATATTGTTGCGTGACAGTTAGAAATTCACAGATTACACTCATTGCGTTATGCGTTTACGCCCAAGTTATTTGTCAAGTTTCGGTAGCATGGAATAGAAGAATTGTGGCATTATATGGTAATACGTTTCATTGAAAGAAATGACTACGTAACACTGAGCTTTTTGTATTAATGAATTTAACGAGTTGTGCTTTGTGAATATGGAAAGCATGCCGAATAAATTATTTATTAATAAATCCTTGATCATGTTATTCAGCACTTTATTGCCATGCATTCGGAATAACAACCATTTTCTCAATTCAAATTTTCCTTATTTAGGTTTGTAACGAAACTATACGTACGTAATGCTTATAAGATTAAATGCCGACGAGATGATCTGTTACCTGGTTGATTTTAAAATAAGGCAAAGCGCATAAATAGTAGGAAGGAATGCCTTAATAGAGGATTTGTTAAGGGAAAGTATTTCGTACCGAGGGTTTTACACAAATTTAGAACGATTTTGGGGCCGTTTAATTAATGTATTAAACATTGCAGAGTCATTAGGTAATTTTAAGCAGGGGACATGAAAAATGCGCAATGCGCCTGCCAGGACTCGAACCTGGACCTCTCGAATACGCGCCGAGTGTGCTATCGTTACACTACGAAAGCATGCAGAAAGGAGTGAGAAAATACCTTATAATGTAAAGAGTACGCTTTTAAGTGAGCGATCCGATAGCCTTTATTCTGGACTATAAGTCTATAAGGTATTTCTTCAGTCTTCCTAAGCATGCCTTCATTGTGTAGTGGTCAGCACACTGAGCCGGTATTTCAGAAATCTGTGGTTCAATTCCCGCCAAAGGTGTTGCTAATTTTTCAATCTCTCTTGTTCCCCCCCCCGACCAAAAAAATACCTAATGTCTCTACAGTGGTGACCAAACTAAAAGGGTGTTGGATGAGGATTCTCTACACCCAGGATTTGGCGATTGGGTCCCCTAAATCCCCAGTCGCCCTTTAAAAGGGAGAGTGTATAAGGTATTTCTCCCGCCTTCCTAGCGTGTCTTCGTTAGTGGTCAGCACACTGAGCCGGTATTTCAGAGGTCCGTGGTTCGATTCCCGGCGAAGGCGTTGATGATTTTTCAATCTCTCTTGCTTCCAAAAAATCCTAATGTCTCTACAAATCTGCAGTGTGATTTCCATGATAGAAGGATTTTTCGTAAAATTTCCTGGGGTATGATTTCCATTTCTATTCGACTACTTTACAGAGTCCATTAACCGTGGTGGGCTTGTGCTTAGAAGGAATTCTTTTCAACAGACTAAAGGTACAATAGTACATAGGTGAACGTCAGGGAACGTTGAAGAGTTACATATGGAATACTTTTATCAGTCTTCATTTTTTCAAGGAATGTTGTGGTACTTTTCGAAGTATGACTTGTTGCTTTATTTGGACGAAGTTTCACTTTTTGAAAGCCATTTGGACAAAGAAACGGAATTTTTGTGAACATTAGACGTAAAATTTTCTCTTGATAGTAGAGCTTATTTTAACATTTTTTTCTGCTTTACTTATTTTTAATTTCCCACTGTAAAAGAATCTTGCGACAATCATAACATCCTTACTGAAGTTTTCGTTTTCTTTACATCGACAGAATCAGGTTTGTACATTTTTTCCCTTTGTTTTCTGCAAAAAATAGACCCTTTTTTTGTTGCAGTCATTTAAGTAAACCCACGCTTCATGGAAAAACACAATGTATTTCCATTTATCTCCTACCAAGCCGCATGCGTCTGCAGAAGAATTTACAATTACAAGAATTACAATATTTTAAATTGTATATTTTGGTTTATTGTTTTATTTATTGTTGCTACAGATGTATTTAAAGATTTTGCAATTGATTTCTGCTTCGTTGGATTTTCTCTTTTTCCCAGCTTTTTGACATGCAAAAATTCTGAAACAGTTGAAGGAACGTTTAGTACACAGCACACGTCTTCTTATGAGAATGCATCTGATATTAGAGAACCAATCCTTAACTGAACGTTCCAGCCTTTAAGAATCTTCACGCAAAGTCACGTATTTTCGTGCCTTGTTTTAGGCCTTTTCTATGTCAAGAACACAGAGAGAGAGAGTAGATGATCTCTTTTGACAAGGCTTTACGGATAGAAGTTTTCGAAAGAAGCATGTTATCAATAGTTGTTCTACTTTTACGGAAACTAATGTGGTATGGGCAAATATGTTCTTTTCTAAATACAGTAGAACTCTAATTATCTAAATCAATTCGTGCCAGACCCCATTTGGATAATCAAAAATTCGGAAAATTGGATTTTTCCGAAAAAAGGATCTACGTACACTAATTAATTTCTGTACGTACTGTATGTTGAAAATGGGAGACAAAAACTATTTTTAAAGAAAAACAGGTTTCAAGTAATTAAAATGAAAAGTCAACACTTTTACGTACATGTCATATAGAGTACTGTGCAGTACTTACAAGTGCTTAAAGTCATTGCTTGGTGAACATCTCGGTCAAAGCAATTTGTTTGAGTGTCTTCATCTGTTTTAGGACAGCCAAGTCGCGCATCCACTTGACAATGAGAAGGTGCATGTGGTCACACTCGGGCTGACGCTCCATCCACTTCAACGCAGTTTCAAGGCCGGCAAACGCTTCATTAACTGATGGTCCCGCGTCTGCTTCAACTTTGACATTATGATCATTTTCTTCCTCGACACTTTCTTCTCTCACGCTTTCAATAAATTCATCATCATTTAGAATTTTAAACCAGGGTCTGACGAATCACACGCCATCCATTCTGCTATATCCTCAGCACTAACTTCTGAACATACAGGAATTTTCAAAAGAATGTTTCTTAATTCCTCAAGTGGCACGTCATCCTCATCTTCTCCTGTCTCTTCCCTTTCCTTTTCTTGAGCTTCTTTTTCCTTTTTCTCCTTTTCCTTTTCTTCTTCAGTTGATACGCCTTTCAACTTGTTCTACGCACGTTTTAATGTGACTGTTTTAATCAAGCTCCAAGCTTCCGCAACCATAAAAGCACAATCTTTCAAATTTATGTTTTGGTGGTTAGCCCACATACCTTCTTCGTCTTCGCTCTCTATCAAACGTTTCCTTAAAAGTTGCACTGTTTCGATAATAGACTGGTCCATTGGTTGCAATAAACCTGTGACGTTTAGAGGTTAAATAAATTATTGTAAAAATTTGTAGACAGAATAGTTATTTTACGAATCACAGTTACGTCTCCGTCTTAATATTTTTCTTAAATTCTGAAAGCGATTCGGATAATCAGCGATTCGGATAGTTGGAGTTCGGGTAATTGGACTCGTACTGTAGTAGACTAAGCGGAAGTTCATCATTTGTTTTTTCAAATAGTCTGCAAACGCAACTCAACTCGTAAGAGCCGCTGGAAAGTAGTTGCAAGGATTCTTTAGATCTTTTCCTGGCTTGCGTACAGGAATGACAGCAGCGTACTTTCATGCACGGGGAAAGCTATGCACCCTTCACACTCGATTGTGCATAGGGCATTTAGTGACTTAAAGAAAGATGCTTCAGCATTCCGGCACTAATGCCATCTGTACCCGGGCTAGACCCGTGTGTCTATAATAAAGCTATCCTTAATCCAAGCAGCAAAAATTCACTATTGTGAGGCTCGACGTTGGGAGTGTTGAAATGAATGGGAATATTTTCTGGAATTTTGAGCAAAATTCGCCGATATTCAAAGCCGAGTCGAATAACCAGTATTCAGTGGTCTCATACAAAAGGTCGCTGGTGAAACATTCAAATTAAGAATAAGAATTAAAATTGGAGTCAAATAATCCTGAGGATTTTTTACTGGTTTTGATTTATAGTTAAATTTTAGTTAAAGCAACTTTCCTTTCATTCTCATTTTCATCCAGGCTTTCCTACTAGAATGCTGATCAGATAGGGCGGGTGTATTCACATTATGAGAGAAAGAAGTGCTATTAAGTGATTTCGGAAGGGGATTTTAGAGCATGTTAAGCCTGTTTGAAGGCCACGTTATTACTTCGACTTACCAGCGACTTGATTCTGTGGCGTTGAGTGCTTCTAGCCACTAAGCTTGTTTCCGCCAGCTTCTATGAGTCAGAGCTTTCCTGCGCGTTAACTTATCCTGCGAGCCGTTAGGCTAGTTAACTTACTTTTCTTTTAATTTCAAAATTGCCTGTTTGAGTTATGCCAGAAGTTCTGGCTATTTTCTCCATCAGGACAGGGATACAAGATAATGTTAACTATGTAGAGACCTTAGGTATTTTTTGAAAGCAGGAGAGATGAAAAATGAGCAATGCCCTCGCCGGGACTCTAACACGGACCTCTCGAATACGCGCCGAACGTGCTTACCACTACACCACGAAGGCATACTAAGAAGGCGGGAGAAATACCTTATATACTCCCTCTTTTAAAGTCGACTGAGAATTAGGGGACCCAGTCGCCAATGAATGGTGAAGAATAATCATCCACCACCTTTTTTAGTTCGGGCGCCTCTGTAAAGATATTAGATTATTTCGAAGCAGGAGAGATAAAAAATGAGCAATGCCCTCACCGGGACTCGAACCACGGACCTCTCGAATACTCCTCGCGCGTGCTGACCACTGCACCACGAAGAAGGCGGGAGAAATGCCTTATATAAAGGCAGCTCGTATTTTTTAAAATCATAAGAGTAGCTTTCAGAAGTTTTATTCTTTTTTACCGAAAATAAGAGATTTAACTATTCAATAGGCATTTAAATTAATTTATTGTATTTCGTATGACTCATATTGCAGTATTCATATATATAGTGATATATATATTTAATTGGAACATAACTTACCGAATTTATAACAATTGTGGTGAGTTTTAGATTTAGCGCAAGAAAGTGCAACCACCGAATATTTTAGTGAGGAAACAAGGAATGTTTTCTTCTAAAGCGTTTTATTATATGAACTTTATATAATAAAATAATCCTCTTAGATAAACTTTACAAATAAAAACCTGATGATGTTCATGCATTATATGAGAAAAACAGAATAAATAATTTATTTATAATAAATATAGATATACTCGAGAGGTTTTGTAATAATTTCATTTGCTTTCAGCATAATGCGCCATCGCAACTTTAAAATACATTCTAACATGGTATTTACCCCAAAAGTAATGCACTACACTAAACAAAATGTGTTAAATAAATGCATAAATATGTTATACACCTCTCTATTATTTTTTAGATATGGATTCTGCATCTAAAGAAAATATATTCTTGAAGAGTTTTAGGCCCTATATGGAAATTTATTCCCAACTAAAAAATCATTGTTATATCTAAACATTTTCACAGGACTAGTTTCTACGGTTTTCCGAACCATCATCCTCAGCTACCAAATTGCAAATGAACGAGATAAGATAAGAATGGCTGGACAGGAGCTACTGACGCCATCGATTGATGAAACCAGAAAACTAAAACATAATTTCTTTAAGGGTGGAAGGTAAAGATGGATTGGAATTAGGGTCGTTAACTAGAACAGAAATACTTTTTTGAATATAAAATGCCTCTAGAAAATCTAATTCACCAATGGAAGATGGTAAAGTGTGATTTTCGGACCAACAATGCTGGGCAACAGAGGGAATTCTGTGTTTTCTTTTTCCTAGCATATGCCTCATGTTCTTCAACTCGAAATTTTAAGGCTCTATTAGCTTGACCAATGTAAATTAAATCATACTGGCAAGGAATTCTGTAAATACCCCAGGAATTCATATCGGGTATAGGGGAACTCATATCGGATATGAAGGAGAATTTGTTGCTTGTCTTCTAAATTAATATATATTGGGCGTGTTATTTTACCTTAAAATGAGATTTATTTACAGTTTTAGAAGTTTACATTTTAGCGCGCATCTCTTTCACACTTGAGTAATTCTTATGATATTCATATATTCAATAATCAAAAACCTAATTAAAATTTCAAGACAGGAAAAGCAATCAACGAGTCAATTTCCCTCATAGCTGCGTTTTAAAATTCAGGCCGACTGACTAAGCATTAAAAATGAGTTGGACACAAAGATACGAAACATACACTTTATTCAGAAAGTGTTGTCTGCGAAGGGTATCGGCCAGAGAAGAACTGCTCATCACGAGGGCTTCATGTCAATTGTTTTTTGTATACAGTATGCTAAAATTGCTGTATATCGATTTACCTTTTTCCAATTAATCTCTCTTTGGTAAATGATGAGCAAAGAGAGAGGGGATTGAAGAAAGGATATTTACTGCAGACACGCTTCCCGACGCATGGATGTTTCTTAACGCTTCCTCCCAAAAGAGCACCTGTTGTCGGTCCGGCGAATACTGGCAGTCATTAATTTTAGTTTCCCGGATATGTCCGGATACCGGAGCGCGAAGATCGATGATCTGAGGTCTGATTAGAAAAGGGACACTTCCCAAGGGTGAGAAGAATTTCATTTTTATTAATGCTTTTACTTCCGGTGACAGATGCAGTAAGGTGAGAAGGCGAGAGCGTCCTAGAGAGAAACATGCTCGTTCATTAACGTCCGTTACGGTGTAAAGGAAGATGTGTGTAGATTAAAGGATCCGATGTTTAAATATGAAGCTGATAACTCAATTATCGTGATGCCAAGATAGAAACAAGGGCCGTTATTTAAAAAAAAAAAAAAAAAAAAAAAAAAAGAATTGACAAAATCAAATGTAATGACACCAGCTAATCAATAAACTGTAAAATATGTTTTCTACACAAAAATTCATTAAAATGAATCTTTATGTTAAAAGACCATATTTTTTATACTTACCATTTTCCCACATTATTGATGTTTAAAAGGGTTTTTAAAAGGGAATAATATTTTATCAAATTTCTTGTATTACGACCTATTGCAGTTCTGCTTTATTACGTTATTTAATATCTTAAAACATTCCTTGAGTTTTTACGCGTAAAGCAAATACAACAGTATGCAAATATGAAACCTCTGGCAAAATATATTTGGTAGGAAAATCAAAATGGGGCTTATAAAATTCTGAAGAAGGTGCAAACTATCATTAAGTTACATAATGAAAACATAGAAGCATGGCCGGAGATAACGATAACATTAGAAATTCTTTCTTTTATGTTTTGGATAATGCAAGAAATACAAAAGAGGCATGGTGGCTGACTCGTAAAATTTATAGACTGGGATATTTCTGTGCTACCAATCGATCTTCCAGAAATCAGTCAAATAAAAAATGCTCCAAAACATTAATAATCTATTTCTGGAGAGCCTATAAAGAAACAATCATATTTACTGTTAAAACTCTTGAAAATGTAACTTCATAGAGATAACGGAAGGAAAGATTTTGCCTTAGCTTCTTTATAACCAAGAGCAATTAGAAACTGCTTGGGAATCGGAATAACAAAAATTCAGTCGCTGTTTCCTTTCTAATTTGCCACTAAACAAAATGATTTCTCCATCACAGTAATATTAGAGACGATTAGATGAGAATGAAATGCTCCCGAGGACAACATCCAAGCAGCATGTACAGGTATGCCAAAGGGTAAAAAAAGTGCTTGTGACGACGTCACATTAAACTGAAGTTTTAAATTGTTATAACTTCATGAGAACAGCTGAGATATTGCATCAGATCATGATGCGAACAACTAAGAGATTGCATCAGATCATGATGCGAAAAACTAAGAGATTTCATCAGTTTATTTTGGCGACAGTTATTCGCTTAGTTTCTTGTAACATGACTAAGCGATTTTATTACACAAGAACTCATGTCAATAAAGTTTACCTGATAATCAGGCGGAATTGTACGATTGGTTGTTCTTTTCATTGGCTGATATGCTTAACTGATGGTTTAACTGTTTCAGTTTATAAAAAGTGGGAATTTGTGAACCTCGAGGCTTTTCTTCTACGCTTTTTTTTACGATGTTTTCACGTTTTCGTTTTTTCGCCTTCTTCGGAAACTTAATCAGTGGTATTATGAAGAAGCTTTTGCTGTTGTAATACCTGCTGTGGTTATCCTCATAGTTATTTTGCTACGTGCTGCTGCCTTGTTTTCTTCTAATCCCATTCTTCAAAAGTATTCCTTTTTTTTCGGACTTGGCATTTCGCCCGGTGGTGATCGTGCTGCAGACAACTGAACAACTGGTTGCGTGAACTGCAGTACCTATAACATCTAATGCAACGTGGATCATCCATGTCTTGGTAATTTTCTGCCATTCGAAATCTTCATCTTAAAAGGAAAACCTCCTCAGATCAACGATCACAACTTCCTTTCTTGATGGTTTTTAAACATAACAAGAGCCCATATTAATTTGAATGACAAAGTAAAATAAATTGATGGTATTCAGCAATGATGTGCTTCCCCTCGTCTCACCGCGGCCGTGGGCACTGACAGGAACGTACCATTATTAGCATTATTATTTCACCACTCTCTCCTACAAACACACAAACGTTGTGCCATAAAAATTTAAAACTACCACACTCCTACCGTAGGAATTCATGTTTTGTCAATAGGCTTCTCTTAACACCGAGGATTTTTATTCTGTGTTTGTGTTATAAATTCTGTTCAAGTAAAAAGGTTATTTAAACATTCTCATGATTTTGTAGCTACTTCAGGTATAGAGATGATTCATTTCACGTCTATTAAGGTTATTGGACTAATTAAATATCATCAGACCTAGTAGAACCTACAACCTTAAATCAGGAAACTAGATCCACCAAAAGAAGCTTTCCACATGAAATTATCTGCATTGGCGAATTTGCATAATGTATGATATTCCATAATAATGAAAAAAATACGTGTTGCATCACTACGAGATATGGTTGATACTGTTGAGTACGAGATCAAGTATCTTTGTCATGAGTATTTAAAACGTTATGGCCGTTTTAAGGGTACGCCATATTCCAGGTGAAAAGTGACTGACACGTGCCGCGGGATTTAAACAGGCCAGTGCCGAGAGTATTATGCTTTGTGGAGCATTCTCGGGAGCATAGTTGGGACCGGTGGTTATGGTAGAGCACATCATGATGGCTGTGGATTAACTGATCCGCATTGAGACCAATTACATCATTTTATGGCTTCTGTATTCTTCACTGGAAGTGAACTCTTCCAGTACGAGATTTTCGCCTTGTCTCAAGGTTGGAATTGAGTTACAGTAGCTTGAGGAAAGTGCTTATGAAGTACATGGTGATTTCCTTTCCTAACTCAACGGTTAGGCTCCTCTTGAGCACATATAGGATACCATAGAGCGCAAGTTCAGACTCACCATCTGCTCATGATCTTAGGAAATTGCGTGATTTTGTAGACTCATTATGTTCACAGAAGTAGAAAGCATGGAAAACATACAATGCCCTCTCCGAGATTCGAACTCTGAACATTCCTATACTAACCGGCCATGCTTCTATTCCACTAACATTTACACGTAACGTAAATGTTATGGCAAACGGTGAGGAGGGAGAAAATAGCTTTCTGTCTTTTAATCTGGTGCAATGTTCCAATGCACATTTACCGAGAATTTGCAGAATCCGTGCGAGGATGGGTTGCATCTGTTCTGCATGCCAAGAAAAAGAAACACAGTATTAGAAGCGCGGTCATATTTTTCTTTACCTGATCAGTGAAAGAAATGAAAGAGGGCCTACGGGGAGACGAGAACGGCCTGAAAGTTTCATGCATAAAAAAGAGCATTGTCAGATCGCTAGAAAAAATAAAAACCTGAAAGTGTATCTCTAGCAAATATTTTTGGTACCATCAGATAGGGTAATTGATTTTTTTATCTTTACTGATCTTGATGTAATCAGTAAAGATAAACGCTCCTCGATTCAAATACTACCAACCGATGTGACATCAGCATACGGAGACCAAATACTGAGTCATAGTACTAGTTGATACTAAGTCAATTACAATGCTTTTATTTTTAACATTGTTTTAAAAATTTGCTTCT
This sequence comes from Stegodyphus dumicola, assembly GCF_044657685.1. NCBI lineage: Eukaryota > Metazoa > Arthropoda > Arachnida > Araneae > Eresidae > Stegodyphus > Stegodyphus dumicola. The sequence continues at coordinate 233,247,115 of NC_140772.1, read as the reverse complement.
GGAACTACGGGGGACATAGATATTATGGCATTAATTAATTGTTTGATGTAACGTATTTCTAACCTCATAGGTGGCGTTCTTGGCATATTTGTTAGGATCTCCAACGTTGAAAAATTCGGACTTTGGCCTGGGTGGAAGTCGGGGACGGACATCCAAGTCGCTTATTCTTGAGAATTCGCGGTTGAGGTGAGATTCGCCAGCTGACCATTGGCGCTTCACAGGTGATCGAAGACCTCCTACTAGAAGGAAAGGAAACTTCATTAATATCTAACAAACGTATAATAGACAGACAAACGGATGAGATACTTAAAATATAGAAGAAGATAACGAATTGCTATAGTAATGAATATAATTTTCTTTATTCGTCTTTAATTTCAGTTTAATGTTTATAACCATCATTTATACCAAGTACCAACACAGAAAAATCGAACTGAAGAAATAGATTACTACAAATTAGGCGTTTTGTTTTTCTTTTCATCATTATCTTCTAGTTTCAACTGCTTTATTTTAGGTTTTCAATTTTAGAGTTTATAGACTGCATTTGAAAGATATTCCTGCGTCAGTATTTACGGAATATTTTGTAAGAAACAAAATTTCTGATTTAAAATATTAAAATCAGAAGTGTTGAAAGTCACATTTTGGTTAAAACAGATTACTCCAAGAATTATGAAACGTTTGAATAAAGAATAAGAAGCAGTTAGGTATTGGGTTATTAAAAACATCACCTTTACGTTACTTAACTTTTAATTGCGTAAAAACGTTTTATTTTATAAGAAAATGTTTAGTTTCTATTTTTCACATTAAAGAGAATCATCAAAAAAGGAAATATAGTAAAACAATAATTTAATTTAGAACAGTGCTTGTATTAAGATAAATGATTTTTGATTACGATTTCATTCATTTTTAAAGAGGATTAAATAAACATTTTCTAGAAATAAGTTCCGTAATAAATAATCCTTATAAAATGGGAATTGTGTAATTATTTACTTTATGAAGAATAAATATTACTTCAAATTTTACAACACTCTTTTCCCATCTAATTTTTTACAGGGTTTTAATCTCGGAAAGATTAGATAATAACTTCATCAACATATACATATCTCTGCGTCTGGAAAGCCCATATTGCAGATTCCTGCAGTTTAAACAACTTGTTAGTTGAGGATTTCAGACGGGGTTTATTTTTACTTTTTGGGGAGCTAGTTGGTTTTCAACTCAGTTCGCTAGATTCATAATTTTAATATTGCGTGTTTCAATGTAATTAGCAGTTATTACTTAAATTACTTTTATTTAATAACATTTATATTTATTTTACTAAAAAGATATTTTTTATTTCACATAAATCCTTGATGGGTTTTTTACAATGCAATATAACCAACATAGGAGCACTGAAACCTGCAGAAGATTAACTATATTTCAAAGCAGGAAACCGGAAAAGTGAAGAGTGCCCAAGCCTGAATTAAACTCCGAACCTTTCGGTTGCTACCTGGACATGCTTCCAATTAAATCGCGAAGGCACGCGGGAAAATAAATTATTCTTTATAAACTGAATGTTCGGAATATTTTCCTACTTTAGACAGAATGCTTTCCTATTTTTCTTATTTATTTCCTATGAAAGTCGTAGTTTTGTTGCGAAAATAGCCTTTTTGTATTTGGTGCACTTACATACGAGAAGACGAAGGTGCGTTTACTTTTATGCCGAATTTAAAATCCGCGGGAAGACTTTTCATGGTATGTATGAGTTTTGTTGATATTGAATCCGATTGCAGAATGTGACAGTTTCTCGCTTTGTGCAGAAATTTGTATAGAAAGTATTTTGTTTCGAAAATCTAACTTACCAGACTTCCCGAACTTTTTGAGGTACTTGTCGAGATGGCTGTGACTAGAACTCGTTCGGGGCAGAGGTCGAATGAAGGAGGCCGAGGGTGGCAGGACATTTCCATTTGGCTCCAAAAGGGATCGGATATTATCGACTGGCTCTACGCAAGCTGAAGATAGGACATCTGAGTGACTTGTAGTCACCCCATTCACTATCATCGCTTCCAAGTTCTGAAATGACAAAATAAAAATTATACAGCAACAGTTTTACATTATGTAAGTTTTTTTAACTTAAAAGTTAGTCAAATCTATTTAAATTATATTTTATCCATAAACTTAGACCATTACTAACTTTATAGATTAAATATAATGTAAATTAAGGTCTTCGTTAACAGCTGTCTATAATAATAGTTATAGTTCGATCGCCTTATCCGCGGCCATGAGCACAAACACGCATGCGCCATTCATTCTCAAAATAGGGTGGAACGATGGGGACTTTCTTTCCCTCTAGCATAGCTCTTTCCGGAGAAGATAAGACCTTTCATGTCACAGCAAGTAATACCGCCCCTTTTGGACGAGTCTATGTGCTTTGGCAGAATGCCAACCAGGGTTGCGCTTCAGACGGTCGAACTATAGCACTTTTATTCGCTGTAATTCTTCCACTGAAAACAGTTTCTCTAACAGCACAGTTGTTTACAATGATTTAATAATTACAGACACAATTGAGAATATGCCAGTGCTTACAATAGAAACACACTTTGAGAATTCGAAGTATAATCGAAAGTACATGCAATGTAAAAATTAAAGCATTCAGATAGAATGCACAATGTTTTTTCTTAATATAAATCAAGATTTTCACTTAGAAAGCTAAAGACCTTACTTTGTATTTCCGTTCCCTTTTCATTTCAATTTTCTGCCAGAACGCAAATTTAAATGACGTATATGCAAAATATCAGTAAGTTAAGAAATAGTATTTAAGTAGCAGATTTGAAGAGTTAGAAGTAGAAGAGTTAAGTGTTTATCATATCTAGCGATGGTCCCTGCTAGACGGGACTTTTCTGAAAAACGAGATTCTGGTAGTAAGCGGGAGGATTCCTAGAAAAAAGATCACTGCTGGAAGCGAAGTCTCGTCTGGCTACGGAAACGATGGCTACGGGGAATTTTTTTTAAACATTTTTTTCCCCTTACATCGGACGAATGGATGTTAATACTTTAAGATGTTTTTATTAGAAGTATTAAAGACATAATACAGTTATATACCAGCATGAATTTGTTTAAATTAAATATAATATTTGGAAAACTAGTAGAAAAAAATTTTAATTTAATTGATTGCTTGTTCGGAGTATAAGTTAATAAGGATAATGGAACTAATGATGCAAAGGAAATAATGTCTTTCTTAAAGTAGGATTAACTTATTTACATTCTAATAAGCTTTCTAATAATTTGTATTTATGTACATGCATTAACCAAATGAAATATTATTTATCATCATTATTAATTTACGATAAGGCAAAGTTTTGCCTTACGAATTCTTTATAACACGGAAATGTTGAAAGATTATCATAGATGTGTAGATCGCACATGGTCTTTCAGCTGTAGTAGTAAGATTTCCAGAACTGTTTGTGACGTTTGTTATCATAAATTATTTTTGATTTTGTGCTAGTTTATAGGCATTTGTATTCAGTTCAAAGATTCTAATGGTATACAGGGTAATGTTAGGCTTTATATTTATTAATGCAGTTTATACGAAGGAAGCATCTTCAACGTTTTCAGCTTTCATAACAAAACTGGAATCTTGAACTATTTCTTCTATTTCAGGGAAATCAAAAGAGAAAGTTATTATAAACTGGTAAGTAATACTACAATAAAATGATCAATAAGCTCAAGACAGAAGATTTAGATAGGAAAATAATATACATTATCTAGGGCAGAGTTTTTCTGAATCAGTCACTAATAAAGGTAGAACAAATTTACATTTTTCTTTAAAAATTTCTTGATTAAAAATTTTTAATTTATCAGAACATGTATAAAAGCACTTTGTAAAAAATTCAAAACATAATAGAAATCCGTTTATACGAACTGATTTCGGAAAAGCAGTTTCAGATAACCATGGTAAATGCGGTAATCAAAGTAGAAATAATTGATACAACATTTATATTCGAAAGTATTATTTTGACCCATAAATAATGCGGTTTTTAAAATTGCAGGAAAATTCACAAGGGAATGGAATAACCTGCTTGCACAAATTTGGCATAAATTTACATTTACATAACATGTTTATAATTTATTTACACTATTCTCATCCGTTAGAGGTTAGCAGTTATTTCCAAATATACAATTATAGTGTTAAATAAACATGTTCTACAATGATAGTGACAAATAAGCATTTTTTTACGATGTCAATTAAATACTTAGTAACAGGAATCTTCATCCTGAAAAATCTGTAGAGTTTGATGAGATCTACAGATTCGTCCTGAAAATCTCGGAAAAACGTTCTATAGCTACTGTTGAAAAACTACCAGAGAATGAAGGAAATTATATATTAGATTAAAAAAGAACAATTTGATCTTAATTTTGAAAAATAGATCTGTAAGAAAACGCTTTATTTATGGGATGACCAAATATGTACTAAAGCACAATATTATACATCTATATTACAATATTTACTATTGTTAATTCTTAAATAATGAGTAATCTTATTTAGTGCTATGAATTAAACGCTTTAATTAGGACACTGTTAGGTTCGGCTAGTTTTCATAAAAAATATGAATGACACTTTTTAGTATAGAGGATTTTCGGAAAAATAATGCTATATTGGCATGAAACTAACTACAAAATTCCTTAGTTTTTATTTTAACTTAAATCATACAAAGAAAGTAACGCAGTTCTGTTATTCTAAAGAACTGATGTGTTTCGTTTTGTTTTAGAATTGCTACTTTTAGTTAACGCGTAAGCCATAAGGAGTATGAATAAATATTTTGAAAGCAATAAAATTCACAAAAGTTGTAGTTTATGTATGTAAGCAAGAAATAAAAAAAAAATCGTTCATAACATCGTTATACACTGGTGTGCAAAAAATTAAGGACGAAGTCGAAAAATTAGCATTCAGCTGAACGAAGAGGCAGAGCGGACAGAAAGACCAATCAGGAGATTAAGTAAGGTGATGTACGGTAGCACATGCGCATATATGCAGGTAGACGTAATGGGGGAGTGTCTGAGTAGTATAAAGCATGTTGTCGGTGTAAGATCAGTATTTCTGGCAAAGAGATTGCACGCCGTATAGCAGTTAAAATCACACCGAGTTGCTGCCTCAGCGAGAAATGGCGAATAATCAATCTGTTAGACGACATCTGGATGCTTTCACCCGAGGTCGAATCATTGGGAAGTTGGAGGAAGGCCGCAGTGTGACAAGTGTGGCTGCAGAGTTCGGAATTGCTCACAGCATCGTTTCACGACTTTGGAGACAATTTCAAACTACAGGAACAGCCATCTGGGGGTTTAGTAGTGGTCGTCCACGAAGAACCACACCCGCAGATGACCGGTATATTGCCTTACAGGCCAGAAGAAACAGGCGGCAGACAGCGGGAGAAATCGCTAGACACGCGACACAGGCGACTGGACGAGCGATATCGCGTTTTACCGTGGCCAGAAGACTGCACGGTGGTGGTCTGTTTGCACGACGCCCTGTACGGTGTGTACCTCTAACGCCTGCCCATCGGAGAAGGCGTTCTCTGTGGTGCCGGGAACACCGGAATTGGAGAGACAATGAATGGGGACGAGTACTCTTTACAGGTGAGAGCAGATTAAGTCTGAGTAGCGATTCTCATCGCATACTCATCTGGAGAGAGCGGGGAAGACGCAATCATCCCTCGAACATCATTGAAAGGGACCGGTATGGAGGTGGCGGTGTTCTCGTTTGGGGAGGCATCATGCTTGGTAGTCGTACAGACCTTCACATCTTCGACACAGGTTCAGTCAACGGGACCCGTTATTGTAACGAGATTCTTCTTCCCTATGTGCGTCTTTTTAGAGGCGCTATGGGTCCGCAGTTCATTTTCATGGACGACAATGCACCATGTCATCGCACAGTAGCTGCCCAACAGCTCTTAGAGAGTGAGGATATTGAACGTATGGATTGGCCGGCACGATCTCCGGATCTCAATCCCATCGAGCATGTATGGGATTTTCTAGGCAGACGCTTGGCAGCTCGTACCTTACCACCAGTAACGATTCCGAAGCTTCGATTGGCGCTGCAAGACGAGTGGGCAGCAATGCCTCAACAAATCATTGACACCCTCATTCTCAGCATGGGCTGACGCTGTGAAACCTGCCTAGCAGTCAGGGGAGATCATATCCCCTATTAAAGACCGGATGTTTCTTGCTGGACACCCATCACAGGGATGTTTCGGCCTTCAGTCGCATTGCGCTCCATGCTACTTTTTCAATAAAGCTTCTTTATATCCCTCTGATTTCTCTTTTAGTAAGTGTTGCTTACATTACTCATGTCCTTACGTATTGGGGATCTTGCGGTATTAAATGTGTTGATTTGGAAAGCTTTTGTACAAAGTTATATTGAAAAAACCATCTCGTCCTTAATTTTTGCTCACCAGTGTACTAATCTCTCTATATAGTAATAAAAGAAAGAGTTTTTTGTCTTTTATTCGTGATGCGGGTAAGCTAATAGACTCAGAGCTACGAAATTTGGTATATAGGTGCATCTAGACAAGAGCTAGTGCACCTCGAAGTGAGTTTTTCAAAATACAAATCAGTTTTTTAAAATTTACCTTTTCGATTTTATCGCATCATTTTGAATAGTTTCATTCCTTTAGAAATGCGGTTTTGGCAACAGTTTTTTATTCAATTGTATACTGGTCTGTTGACTGTCGAAAATCAGCACTGTTGTCACTTGGGAAAATGAGGGCGATAATTCTGTGTATTTAAATTTAATGTTTCTCTTGGATACTGGACGTTTGTTGAGAGAAGGCTTCGGGAAGGTGGTTAATTTATTTATTAGGATAATTAATATTTGTATTAAGGGATATTGCTTATTTCATTGTAATTTTGTTATGTGTAATACATTTTTTAAAAAATTTGTAAGTTTTTTTGCAGAGTAAAAGTCTGTGTAGTTTTTAAATTTAACATTTGGTGTTCCCTTCAGGTATTTTTCCGGTACATTTAAAAGCCAGATGGAGGCTGGCAGCGTAGCTACTAGTTTAAAATATTAAAATATCTAACTTACTGCAACTAACCATAAATTTGAAATTTCCGGTACATTATCCTGAAATATGATCAACATAGTGATTGGTCACTTACAAATTTAGAGAAAGGACAGGAAAATTTCATTTGGAGATGTACCAGTACTACAAAATGGTTTTATGATTTACTAGAATCTGCGATCTTCTATTTTTCTTGGTTAACCACTTTTGGGCAACCACTTCTAGTACAAGTTGTAATTAATATAATCCACAACAGAACGTAATGTTTGAAGTCTAATCTTTACCTCTATTTATTTCACATTTACGTATTTTCACATACAGTGTACGAATGATGCTAGTTTCATCAGAAAATATGTAAAAATTGATCTAACGTATCAGAAACGCGATTGGTTGCTAAATTTATTGATTCCATGTGACGTTCTCCTTCAACGTTTTGTTTAAGCGAAGCTTGCTTAATCATGATTTTGCTGTGCTAATGATGTGCGATTGAAACATATTTGCCTTTTTAGAACTAAAAATAGTTAAACCTCATCTTAAATTGTTAAGCATGGTTTTATTCTCCTAATGATGTGCCATTAAAGGACAGTTGCCTTTTTAAAACTAAAAATATGTAAAGGTCATCTTAAACCAGCCAGATTTTATTTATTTAAGAATGTAATAAATTTTAGTATAATCTCTGTAGGGCTTTACTGAAGTGCTTATTCACAAAAGAAGCGTAAGTGCTTCCTTCGAATGAGATTCCTAATATAGTAGATATATTACATTCACGTTTTTGTGGTTTAAATACTGCTCAGTAACACACAACGAAGCAATTAAGTTACCAGAACCACTAAAATGAGATTAACGTTTCGATAAATAGGCTGATGGAAGATACGTATAGCTGGAATCCTGTTCATTTCCATACTGATATGGATAGAATATACCAGAATAAACACATATATCAGAAAATTAAATAAAATTCTATTCAGCAACAGGTAATCAAATCTTTTTTCAACAGATAATTATATCTTGAGCTTGTAATTAATGAAATCTATTAATGAATCTATTAATAAAATTTCTTTCGCATGTGAAAACGTCTACCAGCGCCGAACAGTAAAATCGCTGAACACTGGTTGTTCTGTCCGAGTCTCGAATCCCACAAACGAGCTGGCTGCACGGGCACTTTCATGGTTTTCCTCATGTATAACGTGTATACGAGCCAGTTTTCCTTAGAAAGTCTCCTCCACGAAGGCATACCTTCCTTTACGCAGATTGCCCTCGAGTGCTTTGCAGTAATCAAACAAACGAAACTCCCATATAATAAATGTAAAAATTAAACTTTTTTATGCAATATTTAATGTTCACATTTTCTAGCAACATTCCATCAAAAATTCTAGTTTTCATATAAGACATTCTATATCTCTGAAAATTTAGATTTATAATGGAATATATCGGGTTTTTATTTTAAACTAATTTCCCGGATAATTAAGTTTTTCGTTTAGACTCTTAATCTGCATACTATATCAAAAAAAGTGCAAAAATTTAATCCTTTTACATGTTTTGTATTATTTATTCATGCTATTTATGTTCTAGCGTTATTTAATTAAGATTACTTATTATGTTGCTTTCTAATGCTGGCTTTATTATACAGAAATATCTCGCAAGATTTGGTGCAAAATGCAAACGAATACAATTTTTGACAATAACATAACATTCATTTCTCAAGCCATTCTGTAAATAAATTATTTACTGGCTAGGAATTAATTAGTTAATTCCTAGCCAGTAAATAATTATTATTTAAAAAAATTACGACTGCCGCATGAAATCTTTTCTGGTTGATTAATGTATTTTTCGATACATCTCAGTTTTGAAACAAATTACTCCTAAAATTATTCAAAAATTAACTTTGACTGGCATTGGGTTTATAGAAATCTTGTCAATTTAGAGCTAGTAAAAGACTGTCATCAAGTAGGAGGTTTTACTTCTTCAATGAGTAAAAACATTTTCTGCTTCTTGGAGTAGACCAGGTAAGAAAATCATAAAAAAGCACCAAAAATTCAGTTTTCTTGAACTTCTACACACATATGGGATATCATTCTTACAAATGTTAAGTTATTCTGCATGTGTCCTGAACTTGCATTACATGATTATTAATGATGCATTTATGTATATTCATATTTTCCTATTTTTATGATGAAATTAGTTATTTTGAATACATGCATGTTACATTTGGGCTAGAAAAATATTATCAACAAATAGAAAATTAAAGTTTGAATTTAGTTTTCACAAATGAAATTATGAATAAGTTAAATTATGCCACTGTGCTCCGAACCGGCCATAGATGATTATAAATGACATATTTATGCATCGCAATTTTATGTTGAAATCGATACTGGATGATAAAATTGTGCCAGAAAATAGCACCATCAAAATAGCAAACCAAATCTTTGCATTTAGTTTTCACGCTAATCCAAGTTCCAAAATTAAAGTTTCGGTTTAGTTCAACTACTTATCATCTTCATGAATAACTAATTTGTACGATGTTAAGATATTACTGCAGTAGCCACTTTTTGCATAAGTTTCAAACACTGCATTTATCTTTAACGCTTCTAAATGTATCCATTATTTCTACAATATTTAAGACCCTGGTTTTAAGGATCGGCACAACAGAAATAATATAAAACAGCTCAGCCTTTGCCTTACAGACCATAAAACGAAGATTCTCTTCTAACAAAAATAACACAGAACCCTGCTTGTGACATAAAAGAAGCACAACTGTGGATAGACTCTCCTTTTCTGACTCTGGATCTAGTTCTATATCCTCTTGGAGAATTCCAAGACCATCTCCATATTTATAAACACGTGTTCCGGGGATTAGGCCCGTGTCCCGCGGGTGGGAGGCCGCAGATAGGGGGATGGGACGTGAGGGGGAGGACATCCATTCATCACGCTTGATCCCTCCGTCATCCCCTTTTTCTCGCCCTCTCCGGCAGAGAGGGAATTAATTCTTCTTTTCCGCTCCCGAGTCTACCATTGACTCAAAAGGGATCTTCCAAACAGGATTGGCTCCCCTTGATATCGTTGGCAAGGCTAACGGCAATTTCAAAATATGCACACTCTGCTCCTGCGCAGAGCCGAGGCAAGCTAGACAGTGTATGCGGAAATATTTTAAACAGAGCCTAAACATTGTCACCCTAGCACGCAGCACATAAGCAAAATTCTTAAAATTGCCAACAATGGCAGGTATACACACCACAAAGCTGATACGCATGCGCAAAGTTAAAAACATTTTGTTTACGTACTATAATCAGAATTTATTTCTAAAACCAAAATCGATGAAACGCTAGAACGCTATCCGGAAAATGGTTGAAAATAAATAAATAAAACGGCAACAGCAATATTATTAAAATGAAATAAAATATAAGGGAATAGATAAAAATAACAATGAATTAAATTAACGATAAATATTTAAATAATAAATTAAAATTTGAATCATGAAAATAAATTGAAATAAGTGAAAAGTGAGTACATTGATAGTAACAAAATATGATATGAAACTATAAAAAAAGTAGATACGAAGACTATTATTGTTCTTCCCGATCACATAAAATTGCTTTTTTCTATGGCTTCTAACCAATTAAAATTTACTTGACTCCATAATATCACATTTCCTGAGAGGATCGTATCTTAACGGAATTTTTTAAGTGCTTAAGGATTCCCTCTTAATGGGTGTATACATTTTATACATCCAACAGCTAGTACTAATATCATTTTTACTAACTATTAAAATAAAGATTGCATGAATAGTAGAGTTTACTGCTAATTTCCTACTTTGTTTTAGAATGAAGTGTGGCATATCATCTCATTTGAGGCTTTAACTGGAATTACAAACACAAAAACTGAGAAATAACTATACCAGGATGCTGAAGTTAAGCATTTACTTATAATAAAAAAGCTTTAGGCAAATAAATTTGAAAAAAGTATCATAATTTTCACAAAACAAGTAAATTAATTAAATGTTGCCAGTAATTTCAATATTAAATAGGAAATAAAGGTACATAAATACAATCTAATACGAAAAACGTTTAGTTTGAGGACAGAACAGAAAATGTATTGCATGCAAACAGTGCTTTATATGCCAAACAAATATTAAATACAGCAAATGAAACGGAAAATACGAATAACGGGTCAAAACATAAAATATATGAAGTATGTATGAGGATTACTTAGAACAAATACTGAGACTAAAAACACTGGAAAACAAGCTTGTTTACCGTTGCCAAATGTAGGAAAATTCATAGTGTTTTAGATGATACTTATGAATCTGATAGTAGGTAAAATACGTTTGTTCATTTCTAAGCGGAAATTAAAAACAGGTTGTTAAGAGAAATTAGAAAGTTCAACGAAAAATTATATGTAAACCAATTTAAAGTCTCAAACTTCAAAAAAACTCCTCTCTTGAAAGAACAAACCGAGACGATTCTGATTTCCATGAAACTCCTATTTAGAATAAATGACGGTAATTTGATTGTTTTGTCCATTTTATGAGAAGGAATAATAGCTTTCTTGCTATAGTAAGGGTTGCTGCTTTTAAGCTGATTTCTTAACGATGACTAAAAATTTAACTTGAACTACTAACTAATTGGAGGAAATAATTGGCATATTAAGTCTTAGTGCTCTGTTTGCAGATGATGCTTTGTGAGAAATTAAAAACAGGAATTTCCATTTAGAAACGAACAGAGGTATTTTACTTCCTATCAGATTCATAAGCATCATCTAAAACATTATGAATTTTCCTGCGGTAAACAAGCCTGTCTTCCAGTGTTTTTAGTCTGGGTATTTGTTCTAAATTGATTGTTTTGTGGAATACTCAAATGGGAATTAAAAAAACAAATGATACCCTTTCAGTTTAAGATAATGCTATCATTAAGATGTTAAAATGAAGATTAAATTCGATAATTAATGCCAGCTTTCTTAAGATAAAAGTTAATCAATTTAATAAGAATTTTATTATCAATTAAAAGTTTGGTGAGCAAAATAACTTCATCTCGTAAGAAAGCTATCTCCATATAAATGTTTTTGATTCTAGATTAGAAAAAATTACTCTTCAGAAAAATGTAACTATATGTTAGCATAAGGTAAAGAAAACAGAACTATAGATATATAATTGAGGAGTGTTCAACACTTATAAATCATCCACGGTTAATGTTTTAAATACTAACGCCTTGATAAGTTCTATTTGAAGCATTAAACAGGAGGGGATAAACGGTTTTATTTGTTTCTTACATTACTGTATTTTTTCAAATTTTAAATCTTCTTCTGGAAAAAAATTACTCTCTTTTTAAGACTTCATTATCAACTTACATGAGACAATATTAATATCCTAAACAATTTTTTCTTGGATAGAATAATCGTTTTAAAAAAAATCAAATCTACTTCCCAGGTCAAAAATCTGGAAATAGTTCAAGACTAAAAATCTGGCAAAAATACGAGCAAAAATAAAATCAGAATTTGAAAAAATTAAAATTTTTTTCCAAAAGTAGAATAATGATAATAAATTGAAATGAGTGCGGCGTTCGTCAGGAATATAGGCTCACGTTTGTTTTGTTGATTTGCGCAAGGTTAAAATATTTGGAAGTTAATATTCTGATCTTTTCGAAAACAATCACAAATCTATTACTTAAAGCTTTGGATGTGTTAATAATAAATCGACAGTCTTAAAAGTAAATTTCAAAAACCAAAAATATTTTTAAAAATAAAAAAAATTGTATTAGAAGATGCAAACTTTATTCGAAGTGGTGACGAAACTCTTAGCGAAATAAACAAGCAAAAAATTTGAAAAAGATAGTAGATGTTCTAAATTTTGATGACAATATGAAAGCACAAAATTCGATGTTTTCTCATGTTATTGACATCATAAGAAGATTAAAAAAAAATTGGATTTTTTTTTTCTCTCAACATAATGTCAATTAGTTACATTTGCGAAAATTAAATTTTTCTGATAAATTTAAACCAGAAATATTTGTAGCTATCATCAGAGAAGCTTTTTACAAGCTAAACGTATTATAAAAATCTAAAATGATGTCGTAAACTGCTAAAACGATTAAAAAGCGCTATGTAGAAAATAATTCTAACTTAAAATTAAAACATTCAATTGTAATTAATAACTTCATATTTCTGTAACTTGCTATAGCACTCTTAATAATATGAATAACAATAAGCATAAATTCTTCATAGAGAAGTAGGTTGTTGGTTATATCTGCACTTACTTCTTTATGAAGAATGAAGTAATGATGAAACAAACGATGCCTGTGTTCAGTAAGGGAAGGAAAGCGTTCGCGGAAGAATTTCTAGGGGAAACTGGCTCATATTCACATTACCGGTGGGCAAAATCATGGAAAACACCCATGCAACCGGGTTTTGACCCCAGCTCGAGTTACCATTATTACCAACTCGGCCATACTAGTGAGATTTTTAGCGAGGTAGAAAAAACAGAATTTGTTTTAATAGCTAAGCAAGTAAAATAAATCGATGTAACATAATAAAATCGATGTAACAGAATTATCAGAATATAACAGATTGTCTAATCGATGTAAAAGAATAATTTGCTGGTAATTACGCAAGTATATATTTTTATAGATGACATCGATCAAATATAATCTGAGAATGAAAAACCCGATTTAATCATTAATAATGGTAAATCAACAACACGGTGAAAGTTTAATACAGGATAAAAAAACAGACATATATTTAAAGATTTTTAAATCCTGAAAAATCATTCAAGGTTACTTAATCAAAATCGATCATAAAAACTATTCTTCATAATCTCTGTTTGTGTTTTTAACTCGTGTTACTTAAAATCAATATTCAGGTAAATAGTTTCATCCGAATACAATACAGTTTTTGAAAATTTTATTTTATAAAATACTAATACACTAATAACACAGAGCATTTTTACTTGTCAAGAGCATGAGTTTTACCCTTTACTAAATTTATTTGTTGTTTCAAATGGTCGGGGTCTTGCAGAAATGCATTTGTCGGGAAATGGCCAATACTCATCGTTTAACTATCTTGTCACCGAGAGCGTTGCCTAAAGTGAGTCACAAGGAAAGTACACTCAAATTTTCATTTTGATTTCGACATAAACATTCATTTTTAGAATTTTGAAGAGGGTTTAAAAACTACTCAGACATATATATATCTCGTATCAAGTACAACAGAGCTTAAAAATCAAAATGATCAAGAATATAAATACTGAACTTTATATCTTTAATTTTTAATTAATTAATACTTTCCTACATCTTATAATTTTTAATCTCTATATATGTGCAAAACAATCACTACGTATGAAATTAAAAAATCTATCAGATGGAAGCTAGAAGTCGAAATCAAAGGAATGAATATAAATGTTCCAGAAACAGATACATAAAATGTCTGGTTTTGAGTTTCTTATTACATTTGCAGACCAAAAAAAGTGTCCATCTTTTATTGAAATTTGAAACCAAAAATTTTGTTGATATTACGAAATAGAGTTTGTTTGCATGTTATAAATGATCTCTGGGAATGTTAAAGATATCAAAATTTTCACTTGATAACGATGGACAAAATACTTTACAAAGAAATCTTTGGATTCTTCGTTGGAAGCCTTCATTGAATACAGATAAATATTTATTACGATTCCTTCACTATTGCTTCTCAGCTCCGGAGTAAATAAGAATTTCATCCTGATCTCTACTCTCATAAGAGTGTTCTGCAAAAGCTATTGGTCATATCCTTAAATTAGGAAATGCATCCAACCAAAGATATTAGGTAAAGAGAAGGCATTTTGAGAAGCACCCCTACTGCCTTCGATCCACTTATCGGGGGTGGAGTGCATTGATCATTTTGGGCTACGATAGCCTTTTGTGTCATGTATACCGTCATAACGGAACGATTTCTCTTTTATATATACGGGACTCGATCTCGATATTTATCATTACAGGCTTCTATTTCCCCCCCCCCCATCACCCCCGAATCATCTCGCGCCCTCTGAGAATCCTCTTACGCCATTTTGGTTCACCGATAGTCTGATAACGAACGTCAGAAGGATATGCTACATGAAACAATGAGCAGAATTAATTAAATAAAAATTTGGTTAACATGTTGTTTCAATTTTTACTTCCTTGTACGAAGTAAAGGAAGTATTGTAATCACGAAAACTTCCGGGTACCATATTTCCAAGAAAATATCCATTTTGATCGCTATCGAACCCAACTTAACGATGCTTCTGCGCGGCATTCTGTACTTAAGGACAGAATAAAGGAATCTTTTACTCAAAACAAATTATTATATTGATTTAAAAGGGACTCAGAAGAGGTTTTTTTTAGTGGCATCTGTATGTACGTACGTATCTATCTCGCATAACTCAAAAACGAATATTCTCAGAACGTTGACACTTTGTATATAGGAGTGCTATAACATGCAGTTGTGCATCTCCCTTTTTGGTTGCACTCGGTAGCACCATAAGTATACGTATATATACCCACTCTGTTACTCGGCTCGTTGAACTCAATTTCTTTTATGCTTATATGTTGGTAAATTGTGCAACGAAAATATCCATTTTGACCGCTATCGAATGCAATTTAACGATGTTTTTGAGTGACATCTGTACGTAAGGAAAGAATAAAAGACTCTTTTCCTCCAAACAAATTATAAAACTGCTTTAAAATGAATTCTGAAGAGAATTTTTCGTGGCGTCTGTGCGCATGTACGTATCTCAAAAACGATTAACCTCAGAACGTTGAAATTTTGTATATAGGACTGCTATAACATGTAGATGTGCACCTCGTATTTTGGTTGCAATCGGCCAAACCAAACATATATAAATATGTTTATATGTGTATCCACTTTGTTACCCGGCTCAGTGATCTCAGTTTCTTTACTCTGATATGTTTATAAATTTTGCATTTTTGGCTTTAAAATGATTAAATTATGTTGTTCTTATCTACCAGTTGAGGTTTTTATGTCTTTAGTTTATCTGCATGCAATATTTGTAGAATTATCAAGAGTTTAAAAGTTGTTTAAGTGCGGCTAAGCCTAATTTTTTTACTAAAGCAGCCATAGTTGTTTACATTTGAAACTTATCAGAATAATAAATTAAGTCTTTCTGCACCTTCAGTGTCTTTTCGCCGAGTGGGACCAAAAGGAAACTCTCAGTTTTTTTTGCACCGAAAAATCTGCCTTCTTGCCCAGTGGCCGGATAGCTTGTTTTTGAGCAGAAACAGTAATTTTAAAAATTGTTTTTTCAATTGTTTTAACTGTATTTGATGTTTTAGGTTTTTCTATATCTTTCAGTTTTTATTGTAAGTTTAAAAGTTTTGTTAGACCCAACTCATCAGCAATAAAACCCGAATTTTACCGAGTTAATTAATAGTGAATGAAACATGAACTACAAAAATCTAAGATACATTGAAATGAAGGAAATTAAAAAATCCAGCTTTTTTCAGCAAATAACAGTACCATATACTAAGATGTTCTAATTGTACTATATAATTATACCTTCAGAAAGATAAGGCTCTATAATCGAGCTTAAACCAGCTAGTTGATAGGTATGTAAATTAAATTTTAATATTCTGTTTCGATTATACTGCATAAAGTCATTTAGTAAATAAGTCAGACTATTACTGTGGTCATACTATAAGAAAATGAACTATTAATTAAATTAAGAATTTGAGTAGTCATCAAAGCTTCAATGGTGAAAGATTCAACTTCAGAGCATAAAATTGCAAATGAGGGTTTTAATTTTATTATAACTTGCATTTAAGGATGAAAAGCGATAAATGATTACTGTGCTGAAATAATAATAATAATAACAACAAATCCTCTGCTGCACCTTCTACGTAGAGTCAATTCACATGATTTTCTATAGAGTGTATGCCATATCTCAAGTACGTTTTAACCCTTAAATGCATGAATTTTTATTTTCAGAGTCAAAAATATATTAAAATTGATATAAAATAAAATAGGAAAAATACTAAAGAAAATCTAAACTAAGTTTTTATTCCAATTTTTGAAAAAATATTATTAACTTAAAAAAAATATAATAGGCAAATGTGTAATAACAATTTTATGTAATAAATACCTTATAAACTTGTTTAAACAATTTTAAAACTTTGAATACATCAAAATAACAAGAAATAGAAAATCAAAAATTCGTAAACACAAATAATATCCACACCCTACACACTAACTCACACAATAATGACCGTTACACCACATTGGAACTTTCGAAACTATATACGTAAACAGTATGTATTCAATTGGTTACATTATGCAGTAAGCTAAAATTTGTGTTTCGAGTAATAAGAATAAGTAATCGAGTAATAACAAATAAGAGTTAAGTTTTAATAAAGTTTTGTAGAAGGAAGTATATACTATTCTAGTAAAGAACACCTGGTTATATAAACCGTTAGCCATGATGAACATGATGAAAAGCCCTTAGCAGAAGTGTGCTGGCTAAATAAATCATAATGGAAGCCTGAAATGATTAATAAAATTTGAAGTAATTTTGACGTGCACAGCATGCAGAAATCAATACCCTGAACATTTTTCTCTGGCAAGAAGAGTAGCTGTTATACGGCTGATCCAAGAAGTCGAACAGACTTCGGATGCTACTTCATATGATTTCAAGTCCATGCCAGAGTTCAACTGTACTGGCTGGCGGATAATATTGTGTTAGTCTCTCTGGAACCATTAGCCAAATGTTTCCGATTTCCGCAACATGGGATCTTGCATTGTCCTGTTGTAAGGTGATTAGAGTGCCGAAGATATGGCCCAACTCTGGGCATTTCTGTAATGTAATGTAAGGATTACTGGATATGCGGAATAGAGGTAAATGAGATACTTGCCTAAAGGCAATCTTTAATACAGCTGCTGGGGCGGTGTGGCGATAAAGAATACAAGTTTTAAAAGTTTTCCCTCTTCAGTGCCTCCACACACGGCTACAACCATCATTATTCCATAAGCAAAAGCATAATTTGTTAGAAAAGACGACGTCATCCCATTAATGCATCCATACGCGTTATTGAACGCGCCATTTTGACCATTGGTTCTTTTATTGTAGTGTCAACAGGAACCGAAACAATGGCTGTATAGCTGAAAATGCACGAAACTGCAGACGTCATTGCACCGTACGCGCGGATACTTGGTGCTGTGAGACACACTTTATTTCTTGACCCAGAGTACGGATGCAACTGTACGATTCCAAAGGATGACCGAAGATGGCTATGGTCTCCGATATCTGGCTAGTGGGGACGGTTCAGATCAAGCAGGTTGCTTTGTGTAGCTCATCTGATCCTATCGATTGTAAATTCTATTAATAGTTATTGTAATCTGATAAATGCTGGTAGAAATGCTTAGTACAATAATTCGAAACCCGGCGGGCTACTTTCTCCAGCGCACGAATTCTTAGGCTTAATGGTGTGGATTCCTTTTCCTACAGGAGGCATAACATGAATTCAAACGCTACAAAAACAAAGAGTAAATGCCATTTTCCAAAGAAAAGTCACCATTTTAAATTGCACCTTTTTATATCACTTTCAAGATGTCATTAATCTTACATGTAATTATGTGCATATACTGAAATGCATGTCGATATCTCAGCACATTCTTGTTTCCATGCAAAATTCAGATACGTACGCTATTTCATGGTATATCAACCATGTACGCTATTTCATGGTATATCAACTTTTATAGCCAATAATTATTTCCAGTTTATTTTGTGAATAGAATTAGGGTTTTCGAAAATAAATAAGCACTGAAATATATAAGAGTTAGTACAGCCCACTTCAAAAGCTTCAACTATGGATGGCTGTTGCACCAGGACAATACGTCCGCTCACACGGACCTATCTGAAAAGCAGTTTCTGACCAGCAAGAACATTACTGTGATGGAACATCCTCCTTATTCATCTGATTGGGCTCCATGCGAATTCTTTTTATTTTCTAAAGTTAAAATCTTGCTTAAAGGGAAGCCATTTTACCTCAGTGGAAGAGGTTCAGGCAAAAACGGAGAATCTGCTGAAACGCCTTCCAAAAACCTCGCTCCAGAACCGTTACCAGCAATGGCAGCACCGAATGCAGAATTGTGTGAATGTTGAAAGGGAGTACTTTGAAGGTTATAACGTCACGGAGAACTGATTCTGTAAGTACAATGAGTTATTGGACCAGTCTCGTTATTTTTGTGTCACACCTAGTATTATTTAAAATCCTACGAAAGTCATTTCCAGATTTATATATTGAGTCTGTATTTTATTTTATACACAGTACTTGAATAACTAAGAAAGAAAATAAACAAATTTAGCAACTACCAGACAGTTTATTTATATCAAGATTATTTTACTTATTTAAATTGAAATGATGAAGTTAATTAATTACTATGTCATTGAGTGGTTAAAATGAGTTTTTCTTTTATTAGCAACCTATGTGACTGAAAAGTTACTTATCATCAGTTAATTAAAACATAAAGTACAAATTTTTAACTATTTGAGATCACTTGAAAGATATTTTACACTCAGCTGAAATGATGGTTCAATGCACAGATCATCAGTACACAGCTGTTGAACTAAAATAAAGATTTTCTCCATGCGCTGTCGCAAAAGAAGATTCCACGTTAAATATGAACTCATTCAGCTGAAGAGTTTCGAAGTTATATCTTTTCGAAATATGGAATTTAATTATGAGCCCATTATATAACAAAATGTTTCAACAGTTTTTTAAGCTAGCTTGTATTCGATATCAATCAAATTGAATTGGATTATTCAATTATGGCAAAACACACGAGGGCTATCTGCCTAAAAGGAGGGATGCCTTCGTGGAGGACCCTCTAAGGGAAACTGGCTCATATACACGTTACGCATGGGGAAAACCACGAAAACACCCATGCAGTCAGTCCGTTCGTGGGATTCGAACCTCGGACCAAACAACCAGTGTTCAGCGTCTTTACCGCTCGGCCACTGGTGGGCATGCGATATCAAGCAAAATTGATATAAATGAAATCATTCGACTGAATAATTCCTTAGTTATAACTTTTTGAACAAGAGAAAGAGAGATTATGAGCGTTCTGTGAAACCTACTATAAAGTTTTAGCAAACTATTCTTTGCTACGTATATCTAATTAATCTCTAATCTTTAAGAGAATATTTTTAAACGATATGTACCTGAAAAAGTAGACATTTGCTCGATCTCCTAACAGGGAACTGAAATATCTCCGCAAGAAATAACGAACCAGAAATCAAACAATAGGTTTCAGTATAACGTGCCATTTACACCACTAATAAAATGCTTTGTTGGGGAATGGAATAAAGTCTAAACACAGCCCTTTCGTGTTCGTACATTAATATATGCGTTTAGCCTATATTTACAGACTTTAGATATTTAGGCCTGCCGCCTATATTATTAGCATTTTAATTTCATTATACCCAAACTTTACAGTTCAATAGCAGGAATTTACTTTCACAAAATATTTAATTATTACTACCAAAACAGGTTTGTTCTTTCTGCTTACACTCTTAACATATTAATTAAAAGCAACAAATGGGTAAAACTTTGGAAATCAATTCATTTTTTTTTTAAATTCTGAACATTTAAAACTGAGAAACTTAATCGTCTTAGCTCTTAAGAAATCGTAGTTTTAGACGTCATTTAAACGTTGGTGGAATTAAAGCTTATAGGAAAATTTATCGTTAAGTAAGAAACTCTATTATCTGCATAATCATACAAATCTTTTCGAGAACGTTATCAAAACGTACTAGCCATTAATATTTTTAAAGACACTGAAGATGACAATTAACTATTCATTTATATTAAAATCATAGTATAATATTTACCTGGTGTTAAATTTACTAGTACAGAATATTTGTGGATTCTAAAGAAAGACATGGTCTTTCTATAGCATCAGCTGGTTAGTTAATTAATGACTACAAAGCACATCAGTTTTAACAGAGTAGTCTTCTGTAGAAGCAAAAAAAATGCAATTTAGAAACTGCTTGAGTACTGTAAAAAGTTATTCAATTCTGCCGCCTCCTTGTCTCATAAAAGAGGAGGATTTCGTCATCTTTTGCAGTGTATTAAGCCATTTTCATTGAAATTGACTCCTAAATAAAGTTACACATTTTTTTTGTGTGTATATATACTAGATTTCAAATATCTCTGAGATCCATTTGTGGACTAAAATGGAAGTTGGTTTAGTTTGAGTCTTAAATCTTTTATTATGGATCACTCGAATCACAAGGGAGACATTAGATAATACATCATTTATGGAATTTCACTGAAATGTACACGTGGAAACAAATGGAGATGATTTTCGGTTTGTAATCTTAGACCTTTTTTTTCATGGGCCTCGCGTCAAAACCGTACAGAACAGATCGTATCCTCTGATGCTTTCCTGATATGGAAAAGATATCTTAGGGGAAAATGCATGAACAAAATGGGGCGAAGATATATATACCTGCTTTGGCAATGTCTTGGGCAAACGATAGGACATTTGTTTTCTGCACCAAATGGCTGCTGCGGTTGTGCATGCATTTAAAGTAGAAAGTGGATGAAACCGGAAATTGTCTAGCCATTACAGGATCTAATAAGAGAAAGAAACCGTTTCTATTTCTGATCCTTATATTAACCTACAAAATAGAAGCAAAGCAAAATCGAATTTAGTGCATGCAGCGCATACCTATTTAAATACTTCAGTGCATACCTATTTAAAATATTTCGGGTTTTTACCTGTTGTTTGGCACGAGTTTGTGGATCGCCGGAGAAACTTTAACACGCACTTTTTAGTCTGAATTTAAGTTTATATAATGCATACTTAATGCATTATATAATGAAGACTAATGTTTAATAAGTCTTCAGTATTGACTGAATAAGAATCTTGTTTCTGCAACTTTAGATTTTATACGATTTTATCTCACTGTAAACCCATTTTGTATTTTTATACACATTATATTTCGTAAAATTCTTGCCTCTTGTTCAGAAAAATTATTATGTGATCCTTCCAAGATTTTAAGATATTATTTTCAAAAACGTTAAATGTTTTCCAATTTTTAATAGTTTACTACAGAAATTCCCATTAATAGTATGTTTTCCACTTTTAAGAAGTATAAAGATATTGTTACTCACTTTGAAAGAATAAAAATAAAGGTGAAAGCTACACAAATGCGAAAACAAAGATTACCTGAAACATTTAGGCCTCCGTTAAGGGAAAATTCAGTGGTTAATTAAAGTTTAATACATTTGGTGGACTGCAGGTACGGACGCAATTTGAATACTGATCGAATTAAAGATTCAATAAAAATTTATCCGTATTTAAAGAAACATTTGATAAGATTTCTCTCTTTATATCTAAAATTTATATCTAAAATGCATATCATAAAAGTAATAAAATGTGTGAAAATGCTTTTAACTATCGTCGGCAGCTACGAGGTATGGGTAGCCAAAAGGATTGTCCTAAAAATTTAGTTCTCCGTTAGGTGGTAAAAAATTAAAAAAATTACATTGCAATGAAAACTGCTGCGGTATTTTATTTCGTCTTCTGATCTTTAACTCTGCAGACTTCTGTTTAACGCCTTAAAATTTTAAATGCAACGTAACTCCAAATTCCTAAAGAATACTGGATCCTCTAAGTAGTATTCTTTGCTTTACTTTTCCTTTTTTGCTTCGCAAGTTAATTTCTAAATAAAGCCAATCAAAGCGCCTTCACTAGCTTTCAAGGGACAGATATAAATACAGAAACGATATTAGCCTACACGTATCGATCTGACAGTCAGTATCAATTTCAAAGGAAATACTTATGAGACAGCAAATACCTGTACTGGAGAATAAAGTAATTAAGATAGAGTAAAGCCATGTAAGACAGACGAATAATTCGAATTTCTAAAATTTGCATGCAGTTATCAAATCATTTTATGAAATTTATTTCAGCTAACACGTTATATTCATCTGAGTTCATTCTTACGTTAGCTTAGTTTGTAGAGATATTAGTATTTTTTTGAAAGCAAGAGACCTGAAAAATGAGCAATGCCTTCGCCGGGA
The DNA here is from genome assembly GCF_044657685.1 of Stegodyphus dumicola. NCBI lineage: Eukaryota > Metazoa > Arthropoda > Arachnida > Araneae > Eresidae > Stegodyphus > Stegodyphus dumicola. The sequence goes on along the minus strand of NC_140772.1, from coordinate 233,224,041 downwards.
CTTGGATTGTGGACCTCTCGAATACGGACCGAGTATGCTTCCAGTTACACCATGAAGGCATTGAGAAAGGAGAGAGAAAATATAAGTTTGAGTTTAAATAAAGTGGTCATTCAGACAAAGAATACTGTGGCAATCTAGACGATCCATACATTGGTCAGTGAATGTTAACTGTTACGGAGAAGATTAAAATCCCTATTAGAGGAAAACGAGTTTTCATGTTAAATTTAGACTGAGTGCTTTTAAGAACCTGAGTTACTAAAATCCCAAATTTGTTCGCATTAGGTAATTTTAATTTCTAATGGCGAGGAGGAATTTATTGAATCGTTTAGTTAAGAGTTTTAATTAATTTTAATAACACAGACAAGAGGTAATCTTGACAGTGTTACTGTAGTTAACCTTCCGTTTATTTTCGAAAACGATAATTCGTCGGAACAAGGAAGGTCAAGTAAATGCAATTATATAGCCAATTAGGTTTAACCTTACCATATAACATAGTATGTCTTTTCCGTATCGTTTGCCATTGCTACTCAAGTTGTATAAGCTATTCAACTTCGAAAAAAAAACTTCAAATGCAAGCGTTGTTAATCGCACGTTGCGTTCTTTGTGTTTTAATTCAGTTGACTATGAAACATTATGAAAACATTGTAGGGTTTATATTTATTTTAACTAACATTTATTTTAAGTTTAAACTATCTTTCCTGTCAAGCCTTACTTTCCCCTGGAACTGCCAATGCCAGAATATGTAAATTTGAGTAGAACGCGCAAGGATTCAAATTAGCAGCGGAAGTATTATTATTTAAATAGAAGGGAAACGAGTTCGGGGTCTGATATTCTTACTTCACGAGCGTGGAGGTAGTTAGCGAGAAATTGAAGAACCCCGCGTTTCGGCCTATGTGCTTGGCGGGAAGTAGTGTTAATCGTTCAAGTGAGCTTCAAGTCTGCTGAATTAGCAGCGGTATTGTAAAACGCGGTGAGTTAGTTATTTTAGAGAGCCTCGTAGTTAGAGTCTTGTCTTTAGTTTCTTTTCAGGTTATTATTTTTATTTGACCGCCGAGTTGGCGCAGTCTGTGAGCGTCAAGAGCACGCAATTGTAAGTTATTACGTTGAATAAAAAGGGACTTAAACCCTTTACGTGACTCTGTATTTTATCCAGTTTTCACAGTCACCTCTTGGTTGCGTGCAAGTTGGAGGCACGCAACGTTACATTGGCGCCCGAACACTTATCGAACTGAAATGGCCGAAAACTGGATGGAAGCCGCTGGACAACACCAAGAAATGACAAGTCAGTTGGAAGGATTTGGATACCTGGTCCAGACTTTGAGAGCGTCAATCAAGCCAAACGTCCATTTCGACGGAAAAAATTCGGTGGCGGTATTTCTAGAAGCTCTAGAAAACCACTTTCAGCTCTACACTGTTTCTGAAAGACAAAAAGTTGCTATCGCCACATCAGCACTAAGAGGACAGGCCGCGCTATGGTGGAAAAATATAGGCAAATTTTTATTAGGGGAATTTGGAAGCCAGACATATACATTTGAAAATTTCAAAAAATCGTTAGTAAAGGCCTTCCCCATAGTGAAAGATCGCGCACAGCTGGAAACCGAACTATATAGTTTCTATCAACGGGATATAGCAGAATTGACGGACTTTATTCTACGAAAAATCAAGCTAACGGATATGCTGTATGGAAAGAAACCCGATGCGGAGATTATTGAAATAATATTACCAAGATTGTTACCCGCTGTTCAAGACTACTTTGAAATTAGAAACCCAAGCACATTGCAGGAACTCTTCGAATTGGCGGTGAAGTTTCAAAATCGCAGAATAGCGGAAAAAGCGAGAGGGGCAACGTATTCTCAAAGTACCCGAAGGAAATCTTCAAATGAGGAAACCAGAAATGGAAATCGCTCTTATGGGGGAAAGAGCTATCAAGCTAACGCATCGAAACTCGAAGGTCAAGGCCCAAAAAGAAAATTTGAAAATAAACATCCGCGTACCCAGAAGACACAGATTGAAAGGAAAGCTTTAAACGACTAGAGGGGCCTGTGAAAGGGAGGGTCCAGACCCCGGAAGTTTTAAAAAAACCCTCAAATAGACATTTAAATACGGTCATCGTAAAAAACTCACAGCTACCAATTATACAAGTCCTGGTTGGCGATGTACCAGTAGAAGCCCTCATCGATACAGGAGCAGAAGGAAATTTTATGAGTGAAAATTTCTTCAAAAAGAATTTTTATAGGGTACGATTATTTAAAACCAAAAATACGGAAATTATAGCGGCGCAAAGAAAAACATGTCACTGCATCGGGAAATTATCATTAAACTTACAGGTAAAAGAGGAAAGTCTCAAAGTATTAATTTTTGTAGTGAAAGACCTGCAAAATTCTCTTATTTTAGTTATGGAGTTTTTAAGGGCCGCGAGGGCCAAATTAAATTTTCAAGATAGTTCCGTGGTGTTGGAGATGGACCAGAGGGTGGTGGAACCTGTGGAGACACCGCAAGTGGACCTTAGCCATCTGAATGAGCATGAAAGGAAAGCAAACAGCAAGTGGTGAGTAATTTTTCTCATTTGTTTTCAGAAAAACCAGGAAACTGCCAAATAGTTACGCACAAGATTCAATTAAATGCCAAAAACCTTGTAGGACTAAACCTTATCGGTATGACAAACAAAAAGACGTAATCATCGAAGAACATATTCAGGAGATGTTAAAGAATAAAATAATAACGCCCATAAATAGTGAGTACGCGAGTCCAGTCGTACTATGTAGGAAAAAGAACGAGTTTCCTCCTTCGGATAAAAGGGCTTGGAGGTTTGCTATTGATTACAGAAAACTAAATAGTATTACCAAATTTCCAGTTTACCCTTTGCCGGTTATAGACGAGATCATTAGACAGATCAAATCGACAAGATATATGTCTACTTTGGACTTAACGTCTGGCTACTATCAAATAGCTATGAGACCCGAAGATATACATAAAACCGCGTTTATAACAAAATCGGGCACTTATGCATTTTTACGCATGCCTTTTGGGTTGTGTGGGGCCCCATCAACATTCCAGAGAGCTATGGACATTGTTCTAAAGCCTGTCCTAGGAAAATCAACTTTAATTTATCTAGATGATATAATTATAACGAGTAGTACGTTGGAACAACACATTAATGATCTAGAACAAGATTTTAAATTATTAAAAGAGGCCGGTCTTACAATTAACGCCTCAAAATGCAAGTTCGCAACTAAAGAACTTAAATATCTCGGTTATAAAATTTCGCAAAAGGATATAGAAACGCAAGATTCAAAAATAAAAGCTATTAAGAATTTCCCACCCCCCAACACCGCCAAGAAACTTTCTTCTTTCCTTGGGTTATGTTCTTACTATCGATCTTTCATAAAAGATTTCGCTAATATTGTTGAACCACTCTTAGTAATCAAAAGAAAAAGGGGTAAATTTACGTGGACAGCGGAAGCTAACACAGCATTTGAAAGATTAAAAGAAGCGCTCATTAATGCCCCTGTTTTAAAATTCCCGGAGGGGGACGAAAACCTGGAAATTGCAGCAGATGCGTCAGACTATGCGGTGGGTGCGGTTCTTATGCAAAATAACCATCCTCTGGCATTTTTTAGTAAAACATTCAATCAGACACAAAGGAATTATACAGCTACAGAAAGAGAAACATTAGCCGTATTAATGGCTGTATACAAATTTCGAGTTTATTTCGGCAAATCGCCAGTAACAGTCTTTTCGGATCATGCGGCTGTTGGTAGACTTTACTCGGGGAAAAACCTAACGCCCAGGTTAATAAGATGGGCTTTAAAACTCCAAGAATATAATATCACAATAAAATATAAACCGGGTAAGGAAAACAATGTAGCTGACGCACTTTCTCGTATAAAACTGGACGATGAAGGAAATGAACTTAAATGCGCTGTGTTGACTTCAAATATTTTAGATTCTAGAGATACGGTTATTACTGAACTGAAAGCTGATCCTGAATTTGGAAATATCTATGCTTATTTGAAAGACCCCGAAAGCTTTGAGCATACAGATATCGATGCGATAAGAAATAGAGCAAAAAACTATGAAATAATAGATAATTTATTATTCTATACGAAAACAACAAACGAAAATCTTGAGTATAAACCAGTCATCCCAGCCTCGCTTCGATTAAGCATTTTGAAGGAATTACACGAAGCAAAAACAGCGGGCCATTTAGGGGTTAGAAAGACTTTAAAAAGGGTACGCGAGGCGGTATATTTCCCGCAATTATACAAAATAGTAACGGCGTATGTCAGGTCCTGCAATCAATGTCAGTTAATAAATGATATTAATTACAGCCCGGCCGGGTACTTAAATAGCATTCGCGCTACATTTCCGAATGAAATTTTAGGCATAGATCTTCTTGGTCCCTTCCCCCAGAGCGAGTTAAATAAAAATCGTTTTCTTTTAGTAATAGTAGATCATTTTTCAAAATGGACAGAAATTGTTCCACTTAAACGCGCGTCAGCCAAAACAGTCGCAGATACATTCTTACACAGATACATTTTAAAATACGGTGCACCGATAAAAGTCATTAGCGATAACGGAAAACAATTCATTAGTCAAATATTTGAAAACATATGCAATGGACTTGGCATACGCCATATCAAAATGGTTCCGTATAGACCACAGGCTAACATAGCAGAAAGAGTTAATAAAAACATAGTAAAAATAATTCGCAGTTACGTGAGCACACATCACAAGCGCTGAGATGGCTACATAAATGAATTAGCTTATGCTTTAAGAACGGCACATCATGATACTACGGGAAAAACTCCAGCAGAATTATTCTTAGGCCTAAAATTAATTACGCCTTTAGATAAATTATTCTTTGTGCAACAAAGAGAGCAGGAGTTTAAACAAAAAGATGTGCAAAAGCTGATTGATCAGGCGCTTAAAAGCTCGGATACGGCAAGAAATAGGCAGAAAATATATTATGATAGAAAACGCCGTGAAGCAGATTTTAAAGTTGGGGATAAAGTATTGAAGCGGAAATTTTCTTTATCAAGTGCCCCAGACAATTTTACGGCAAAGCTAGCTCCAAAGTTTGAAGGCCCCTATGTAATTCAGGAAATCAAAGGAGTAGTATTATATCTTAAGAACGAGAGAGGGGAAATCTGTAAAGCAAGCCCCGACCAGGTGAAAAAATTCTATAATCCAAATGATTTTGAAATCCTTAAAAGTTTCTTGCAGGACTCAAGTCTAAACGAAGTAGAAGATCCAGAGACAACAACAACTATTCCACCACCCAAGAAACAGAGAACTGAAGAGAGACCTAGCCCTTCTACAACCCGGACGTCGGTATCAAAAAGAAAAAATTATTTTCAAACTCCAGCGTTTAAGAAAAACAAAAATACAGATGCACCGGGTAAAGAAACCGTGGTAAAGAGAAAAACACCACCTACAAAGGATTGCAGGAAAAATTATACATCAAGGAGAACGCGCACACGGCCACAGAGTCAGGTGCCAGCAAGGCCGCCGTTCCGGAAACTGAAACGGCAACAGGAGGCACAAAAATACGAGGAACAGAAGAAATTCAAGAAGGACTCCAGACCGAAGGACGTCAAGACCAGCTGTCCCAGGGAAAAACGGAAATGTCAACCACCAGACGATTACTCCGCCAAGAGGCCAGCATGTAGAGGACGCAAAAGAAAAAGCAATGTGGACGACACTCGGAGGGCAGTAAGGAGAAGATTAACATCCATGAAACCTCTAACTTGGGACCAATATTGCCAAAAACGAATGACGGAGTTTCAAGCATCGAAAACTCAAAGATAAGTTAAAACCTTCTATAAATTTTTTTCTCTTTTGTTCCGAAATGGACTTGGGACCAATATTGCCAAAAACGAATGACGGAGTTTCAAACATCCAAAACTCAAAGATAAGTTAAAACCTTCTATAAATTTTTTTCTCTTTTGTTCCGAAATGTTATGCATAAGTACGAAGTTCTATGTTTTGACGAAAGTCAATATGTCTCGGTTGAGACTTAGTTTTGTTTTACTTTATTTAGCTAAGGCAAAAGTATCATTTGTTTTAAGTGTAAAAGCTAAAAACAAGCATTTTCTGTTGGTCGAAAGACTAATTCTGTTATGTTAAAGCCAAAATTTGGCCGAAGATAAAAATAACTTCGTATTCTTGTACTAATAAGAATTTTAGTTTCAGTGCCGCCAGCTTGGCGAAGAATGAGTAAAGTAAAAATTTATTTTCTCTTATTCATTTTATGGTAAATTGTAAAAATCATATGTATTAAAATTTTGTAAATGTACGTAAATACTTGAATGTTATGTAAAAGTAGAATTTAGTCTAGAAGCATAAAATTGTAGATGCTAAAAGTGAATGCTTAAAAGCAATGAAGTCAAAATTTAAGTATTAAATTGTAGATAAAGTCATGTTGTAGAGCGAAAGCCTGCATGTTTAAAGATGAATGAGGGGGAAGTTAGAATGAATGTGTTTTTTAGGGTTCTCCACCTACATTTGAATTTTTAAGAATATTAAAGTAGCTCATTGAGTTGTAAAATGTCGAGTAAGGTGTGTCTATTTGGTCGTTGAATTCTAACAAATCATGGTGGTTAGGGGAAGTGTTGTAAGACTAAAACACGAATATTCCCGTTTGACACCACACACGGTGGAGAGCCAGGGTAAAGTTAAATTAATGCTTGAAAAATTGAATGAATGTGAAGTAAGCAATAACTAAGAAAAACGAATTGTTTAAAAACAAAAATTTATTGTGTCAAGAAAGTGTAAATTATAATGTATTTAGAAAGATACTGATACTTATTCCTTCCAGATGCTGGAAGGAAAGACCAAGATTGATTAATGAAGTCCAGGAAAAGTTGCTGTAAGAAGAGAGCTTTATAACGATCAACAGAATTTTAGTATACAATTTGTTACATAAGATTTTTTTTGTGTAAACGAGGTTCTCGCCAGTTAGTTCAGAATTAGAGAAACTTACAACAGGTCGTTTGTAGGACCTGCTTCCAAGTTTTCCAAATTCTGGCAGCGGCAAATGTAGGGTTTATATTTATTTTAACTAACATTTTTTTTAAGTTTAAACTATCTTTCCTGTCAAGCCTTACTTTCCCCTGGAACTGCCAATGCCAGAATATGTAAATTTGAGTAGAACGCGCAAGGATTCAAATTAGCAGCGGAAGTATTATGATTTAAATAGAAGGGAAACGAGTTCGGGGTCTGATATTCTTACTTCACGAGCGCGGAGGTAGTTAGCGAGATAAAAAGGGACTTAAACCCTTTACAAGACTCTGTATTTTATCCAGTTTTCACAGTCACCTCTTGGTTGCGTGCAAGTTGGAGGCGCGCAACGTTACAACATGATGAAATGTAAAAATTAGCTCCTTGTTTTGCTACTTCTTAAGGAATATTTAGATCTAAGCATTAAAATAGTTATTAAGAAACATAAATTCAAGACATACCTCATTGTCTTGGCCAAATTCTGGGATGATTTCTTCTTTTGAAATGGCTGAAAATAAAAATTAAAGGAATTCTTTAGTAACTGCTTATGAACAAAATTAAAACAAGAAAAAAATTAAGGAAACAAGAAAAAATTTAATTAATTTTAAATTATTAATTCATTTTTGAAATTCATCTTTGCACTTGGCATACAGATTGAATGTTATGATAAAACTTCTAAACATAACGATTTCTCAGCAAATAACTTGATATTACTTGACTTGCTTGCTGCTTCAATATAAATTTAGTAGCAGAATTTTGTATTTCTTTTAAATATAGGGAATAAAACAAGCTTAGGAATTAGTTGTTTAAATGAATATACGAATACCCCGTAAGGTGTTTCTTATCCTAATTTCATAAATTTCTTCATAATAAATTTATTAATTATTAATTAAAGTTGGTGATAACTTATTAGAAATGCCCGAAAATTATTGTATTGAATTTCATTTGCTGAAGTAGATAATATTATTTGCGCCATTGCTAATGAATTTTCAGTTTTTGTCCAGTAATTATATTGTATTTATAAATATATACCTTAGATCATATACCATAATATATCTTGGCTCTTCAGAGCACTTTCATAAATTTAAAACTGTGAAGTCACTGGACTTAAGTACTGCTTAATGTATTTAATACATCAAGGTTTAATATAGGTTCTATACATTGTAGAGACATTAGGTTATTTCGAAGAAGGATACATGAAAATTGTACAATGCTCTCACCGGGTCTCGAAGCCTGGACCTCTCGAATACGCGCCGAGCGTGCTGAATATTACACCACGAAGGCATACTAAGAAGGCAGGAGAAATAACTTATAACATTGCGTGCAAAAACGTAAAGTTTCTTTTCGAGGTTTACCGGTTCATACAGTAATATTTAGTAGTTTCTACCGATTATAAGAATTAAAATACAAAATAAGTGACGGGCCGTATACAAATTGAGAAGCAAATACATAAATTTGTATATAACTAAAAATGAAATAAAACGTTTCTAATATTAATAGCTTAAATGATGTGCACTAACAAGCATAATCTCGTGAAATGTTTTGATGAATCTTATTCACAAACGTTTTACGAATGTATACTTTATAAAACAGTGGCAGGTTTCAAATATTGGCAGGTTGACAAACTCATAATATCTTTTAAAAATAATTTTAAAAATCTGAAAGATTTCCTATTTTATATTACGCCTAAAGTGCTTTTTTAACGTTTTGTGTGTTACCTTTATTTATTAAATATCAGATTCTTCGCACTTAAACCATAAAATTCAATTCAACGGCAATAGTACAAAATAATTTAAAAAGAGCATATCTTTAGAATTTCCGATACACAGTCTGGCGCGCTGGAGATAAAAATGATTTTTTTCGTACAGGTTTGCCATTGCTCACTTCGAAATTGTTGAGTTTCTTAATCAAAAACTCATAAATGCTTTACAAAATATCAAATAGATAATAAAACGAATTCCAAATTAGGGCTTCCAGATGCCCATATCCGGGTGGAGACTTACGTTATTCAGAACTGGATGACTCTCTAGGTACCGTAGTTTTATCACAATGCGAGAAACATGTATACTTTATTATTTAATTTCTTTAAATATAATACAGGGCTCTAATATTGGGTGGCAACGATTTGAAACGTGAAACTCTGTTTATAGTGAAACGTCACAAAATGCCAAAACGAAATTAATAGTCCTTCTGGAATAAAAACAAGTTTAAAATAAAATAAATGTTTTTTACATGTCTGTTACGTTATGATTTTAAATCATTAAAACTATAAATGAATACTATTAACGTCAATTTAGCATTCGAAAGCATACAAATTCCCTTTGTGTAAGGTGCTTTGAGGTTACTAAATGTTAACATTATAAATTAAATATCGCCACACCGTAGTAAATCAGAAAAGAATATCCCTGAATAACATCAAATTTAAAAAAAAAAAATCAATCATTATTACTTTAACTTTTTTTAACCGGCCCCTGAAACAGGGCGATAAGTTTTTTTTCTGCATCTCTAAAATTTCTAAATCTCCAGGTTTTAAAATTAAATATATACATCAGTTTTTGTAGTAAGAGTGTGAAACGTTTTGCGAAAAATTGATTATTAAAATTTAAAAAATCAAAGCATGAATATTTGCATCGGTTAAAAAAAGATTTTGTGTTTGGAAGAAGTATATGCGCACGACTAACGGATGCGAAGAGGTTTGGTTTGGTTTGTCTGATTATGGCAAAGCCTCGAGGGCTATCTGCCTAAGAAGAGAGATGCTTTCGTGGAGAACTTTCTAAGTGAAACTGGTTCGTATACACGTTACACATGGGGAAAACCACGAAAACACCCATGCAGCCAGCCCGTTCGCGGGATTCGAACCTCGGACCGAACTACCAGTGTTCAGCGACTGCTCGGCCGCTGTTGTGCTCCGGATGCGAAGAGGAAGACCACGTTAAGGAATTAATGAACACGGTATATAAGTGATACTGTGACCGGAATTCTAATTTTAAGTGCTATTCCAATTTTACACAAACACATATTTGGTATTTGTAACCCCAAATTTCCCTACAAATTTGGTATTTGTAACATGGTAACTAACATCTTGACTAGATACGCTCGATCTCTTAGGTATCTAAATTAGTAGTTTCGAAATTCATACAAGCAAAACGCAATTAATTTCTGCTTGTATTTTATTGCTAGCACCAATAAATAATTTTTAAACAACCAAATTTAAATATCATTAGGCTGTAAATAAAATTAGCGAGAGATGATTTGACGTTAGATTTGCATTTCTCGTCTCTCAAATAGATAATATAATTTATCATACATCCGTGACTTAACTTTTTCGCTAGTAATCTCTTATCACAACCAATATCTTAGGTATTTATGTTATCATCAATCAAACTCCAACCAAGTATTTTTAATAATCATGTTAGTTACTTAGTTGCATCAGACATGTTGTTCGATGCAGCAAAAAAAAAAAAAAAAAAAAAAAATCATATGTAACATATTATTGTACTATTTGTCTTTTAATAGAGTATCCAAAGCAATACCAGATGTTTTAGTATTTTAAATAAAATTATTTAAAAAGAAGTAAAGAGTTACGTTATATCTGTACGTATAGTCTTCAAGACGACATGATTATAATTAAGAGAAAAATTTCATACTTAAATGCATGCCCGATTTGCTACAAACGAAATTTAAATATTTTAATAAATTACGAACTTTTCATTTGAGCTCCAAGATACAGAAGAATAAACAGACAGAAAGAGATAATTGATTTTAAAATAATCAAATAGATTTATATGAATGCCAAAAGATGTTTTCATTTCTTAGTTACAAATATTTTCCATACTTTGGGGTTTTCTCTAGTTAAAACAATTTTAAGCTAAAAACATGAATATGTAAAAACGATGTTGGTAATTTTTGGTAAAGATCATCTCTTAAACTTTGCCAGGTTTTCGAGGAATTAAATTAAATGACTTCACTTCAATCCTGCATTTACAATTTAACTGATATATTTATCTAGGCTATCCAATATGATGCTCTGCGAACTTACGATTACTTCCAAATCCATTATCCACAAGCATAAGCTTTTCTAAATAGCATTAACATCTAGCGATTACAAGTTGGATTTAAAGAGACTCATACACCTCAAAACCCACAAGATCTTCTAATATGTCACTCTTGCAAGAATTGGTATAACTAACTTATTTTAAAAGCAATTACTTCCAAATTCTTACAGCTGACTACATAACATAGCTGCTTTCTGAAATAGTAATCAGAAAGTTTGTGTTGCCACAAATATTTCTATAATTTAATCCGCTTTGGGACAACATTTTTCGTCATGTTTCCACCTTGCGCGCACAGTTTAAAACATTCTGTTGCATAATTTAATTCCAGATTTAATATATAGCTTTTATAACACTTGAAAACTACTGTGAACCAAAAATTGGAAGAATTTCATGTTAAATTTTTATTTTATTTGGAGTTGAGTTTATAAAATGTATTTTATTAAAAAAATTGTAATGTTTTCGAACATAAAATTTTTCAATATTAAAATATTCATCAGATTTTTGGTTCAGTTAGAAAATAGTGCCTATATAAAGAATTCCATGGAATTTCAAGTGTGTACCATTAGCCATTTTTAAAATAACATGCGTGCAAGGTGGAGACGTGACGAAACATTTTGTCATAAAGCGGATTAAATTACAAAATTATTTGTGGCAACACAAACTTTCTGGTTACTAGTTACCAAAGCAACTATGTCATGCAAGCAGCTGTAAAATGTTGGAAGTAATTGCTTTTAAAGTTCTAAGTAAAATATCCAAATTCTTGCATTAGTCACATATTCGAAGATCATAAGGGGTTTAAGGTGTATGAGCCCCTTTAAAGCTCAGCTCATACACCTTAAAATTAATAAATTCTAAATCTGCTGCGTCTAGATGAAATAATTTATCAACGAAGAGCAGCAAAGCTTCATCGATTAGAATGAGTCATCACAAAGAACCTGGGCAGGTACGTGGCTTAGGCGCCCGTCTGGCGTCTTCAGGCGCATTAATAAGTACAGAGCGAGTTCCAGCTACCTGCAATTGCCTAGACTTTCTAAACTGCCGGCTATAAATAACCGTTACGACACATCCAAACATTGATTTCTCTTCGCATCTCTTTTTTTCTGTGTATGGTGAAACCTTTCAACTAACACCGGAAATCTTTGATATGGCTTTATTATCAATTCCTTTTTAATCGCAGAAAAATGGTAAACTTTAGATTAATTCTGTTTATATTTCGCAAAAGTAATTTATCAGAGAATGCACTGTGACAATTTATACATCAAGGTTATAAAGGATTTTGCATACATTTCATAAAGTTCATTTATATAACGTTTATAAAATATAGATCTCAAATCCCGACTTTGCAAACTTACAATCAAAACTAGATAGTAGTATAGCTGTCGTTTAATTATGCAATTCTGATACTACGAAAATGCATTCAGAATCCCTAACAAATATATTAACGCAGCAAAATCGATGATATTAATGATATTAGATTATCACCGATATCAAAAGATGAAAATACTTTCTCTAGTTGCAATTTCCTTCTTAACAAATATTTTCTATTAAATAATATAAATTTCGTGTAGATGTAAGAATAGTATATTTTACGTATATTGCATTTTTATTTCTTTGGAAGAGAATTTTAAATTAAACTTCTAGAGACATTTGGTTATTTCGAAGCAAGAGACATGAAAAATGAGCGATGCCCTCGCCGGAACTCTAACCACGGACCTCTCGAATACGCACCGAGCGTGCTGACCACTACACCACAAAGGCATGCTAAGAAGGCGGAAAAATACCTTATATATTTCCCCTTTTAAAGAACGACTGGTGATTAGTGGACCCAATCGCCATCCGCCACCTTTTTTAGTTCGAGCGCCACTGTAAATATACGTTTATTTTTGAAGCAGGAGTCGTGAAAAATGAGCAATACCCTCGCCGGGACTCGAACCTCTGATCTCTCGAATACGCGCCGAGCGTGCTGACCACTACACCACGATGGCATGTTAAGAAAGGAGGAGAAATACCTTATAAATTTATTGCATTGGCATAAAATGTCGTAATGGAAATAAGCAAAAAAATATAAAGGCATCTTAATTAAATTTATCTTCTCTTTCCTTGTTAAAACTTGTTTAAAATGTATGTGCAATTAAGAAAATATCTAACGGCCTTATACCCATCGTGTCAATTTCCATCGATTTCAAAAATATCTCATATCATTCTTTATGCAGAAAAAATCGACTGTGAAATAAGACTGAGCTAAAGGAGTCGGATAAAATTTTGACGATCTATGTGAATCTTTTCATATAATTAATTAACATAAAAGTCCTCACTTTTATAAGCATAATAATAACTTTACGTGACTTCCCACTCTAATCATTGATTATGCCATTGCCGTGATTAATGACTCACTATCATTTCATTTTCAGATAATCAATAATGGCATGTTCAGTAAAGTCATTGCTTGCAGAGACTTACTTATAATCACTGATAAACATTATGCATTGCACTTCTTCATCACTTGCTTTTATTTTGTTTCAGATATGTTCGATATATGATTTTGGCATGAGATTGACACATATTGCGATTAATATCATTTTGTTTTAACCAGCTATTTATAACTTAAAAGCCTTTAGTATAATTTCTCCGCTCCGTCTCCTTACGGAAATGCAAATCGTTTTGAGAGTACTTAAGTTGAGGTTTTTGGATTGCAATACAGAGCATGTTTTTGCTTCTCGAAGCCACGTTACTAGGTTCCGCCAGCTCTGATAAGATTGAAATTGTTCGGCTTTGCAACATACTTACCGTCAATTAAATTGTTTCTCTAATTAGAGTTTTGAGAAAACTCCAATTTATGTTTACTTGTGTAGTCTTCGAATTCTAGCCTTCATTTTAATTTAAATTTGACTGTTACTTTAGCGTCATCGCCACAAGTGGTGGTTGTTTTGTTAAGCACACGACATGCTCTTTTGAATAGTTAAAAAAAAGCCTAGATCATAGTATCAACTACATGATAAGAAATAGCTAAGTTATAAGAGGAAAGCTAAGAAATAGCTTTGTTATTAACTTCAGGCACAACGATAATTTACTCCAAGTCTGTTTGGAATTTGATACTAGTTTATGCCACTAAAGCAAATCAAACTCTGTAGATAAAGAAAATATAGTATTAATTGCAAAAATTGAAATCTTTATCAAAAATTATCATTTATGTGACGCGATATAATGCTGGTGTTTAGCATTTGTTACGTTACTGTCAGTCTTTCAAGAAAAATTATGAATTAATATGATCTAGAATGTACTAATAAATCTCCGAGTTACGATACATTTTGAGAGTGACATAGAATTAATTTCATTGAAATACAGTCTTGAAAAGTGAGTAACAAACATGCTGCAAGTTTATGAATTTCCATATTCCTGTAAATACCTAGCAACCAAACGAAAAATAAAAGGGCTAAAAATCTTCGATGTGATAAGTATCTAATCGAAAATTATTATATTTAAAAAGTATGGCAAAATGTAAAGGCAGAGATAAGCAGATTTCGTAATGGAATGTCTGAATCAAAATGGTGCGTTGAAATGGCACAGTGTGCCGTCAAGCGGAACATAACACCGTTCAGCTGGTGTAAATTGTCACTTTCCGTGCGGAGTTGGAGCAGTGTGCATCGCTGAAACGAGAAGCTTGGCGACATACATTTCATCTATGCGGCTGTGGCTAAAACGGAGTAGTTTTTAAAAACAGGCACAATGAAACATTCCCACCATTTATCCCTTTTCAGCAAGTGCTCCGCCTCCACCTGCAATCCTACAGATAAAATACATGTCGACAAGCTCTTCTTTAGGGTAGCAATGCATAGCACTCGAAATCCGTTCGGGGAATTGCAATTCACGCCAACAGAATGCTTTTATCTCCCATTCAATAGCATCTTTTACCACTTCCTCGCGACATTTGGGCACACGCATGCCATTACAAAAATCTATTTATTTCGGTTTCTTTTTTACATTTGTGTCAGATATTTTTTAGCACCTGACATAGGCATTTATCTCATATAGATTCATTTATTTTATCTTCGAAATATATGACGTATTTATTGGCTCACTATATTGCATCGACCTGCAATCTCGTTAAAATGCTTTGCTTCTACTGTTCTTTTTAAATTTGCTCGTGTATTTCGTTGATTAGTTACAACATCTAAGTTTCCATCTACAAGTAAGTCAATTAATTAATTACATAAGAACTATAATTGCTTTCATGAGAGGTTTTCCTGAATACATTTAAACAGAATTCATTTCACTAACGGAGGAGACGTAAAGCATGAAGCAGTTAAACAGCATTTTCAGAAGCCAGGTTTTAGATTACATTAATAGTATTCTAAAATTCTTTCTTTACTCACGCGAGCTTTCAGACATTCCAGTTTATGCGATCTATAAACTGCCAGGAATTCCAGTTGACTTTTCTAAAATGGCTATCGAGAGAAGCGCATTCGTAATGAAATTAATTGCAAAGTCTGCAATCGCAATTCGTAATGAATTAATCGCATGATCTCGGACAGGTTATTAATTAATTTATTGCTGTTAATATAAATTAGCAGCAATCACAATAAGTGCATCACAATAAATTGCAGATATAAAATTCCAGTAAAGCGGTAATGTTAGCTACCTGTTAAGTACCTTTCTAATTTAATCTTCTTTATTTTTTTTAGTAATGGGAAACATGGCAATCACAGCGCGAGGTCGGTGGCCACTCGTTTTAACAATCTTCCAATCGATGTCAGGCCAGTTGCCTTGGTCACAAGGAAATATAATGTGAGGTTTTTCTCCTTTTCTTGTCTCTGCGATGCTATGTAGACCGAATAGCTGTTATTATTAAAGGGAATGAGAGGGTGAAGGCCTTCTTGCGTGATCTAGATTACATTTACTTTTACCTTAATGAATCTGCAGGGGATATCTCTGGAACCAGATGGGGCTATTTCCTTAGGATTCCGGATATTACGTTCTTCTTTATATGTATGTTTCCTCAGTGGCTCATTCATTCTATAAATTTCTTTCTGCAGTATAATTTTTGGGCATCATTGACTAGAATATTCTGAGGATCTATAAAAGTACTAATGTGCAAATCAGGGTAGAAAACTGAATGCAGTTAAAAATGCATATATTGTCTCTAGTAAAAAAGAGCAAAATTTCGTTTTTTGCAGGTCAAAATAAAATGCTTTGTAGCAATATATAATCAGACATACGTGAAAGAAAAAATGTTTTGGAATATAATTCATATAAAACCAATTCAATTATATCATCTACATACCCCTTACTTACAAACAGATAACATACACACGCACACACTTTCTCACACAAAAATCGCTTGAAATTAAAGATTGTAGAGACATTGTAGATACTTTTTTGGAGACCGGAGAGATGAAAAATTAGCAACGGCTTCGTCGGGAATCGAACCGCAGACCTCTCAATGACGCGCTGAGCGTCCAGACCACTACACCACGAAGGCTCGCTAAGATGGCAGGAGAAATACCTTGTAAGATTGTGGAAAATTTAGTGTATAATTACTAGAAAATTATTTTAACATTTAAAAATTAATTTTATATCTATAAATTACTACAAGTTAAGCTACGAGGGGAAAAACTAACAATTGAAGCGAAATTGCAAGAGTAGCATACAATTAGCCATGAGGTGGTAATAAATCTTGGAATTTCGATAGGTTTTCTGATTGATTGCAATTGTTTAGAATGCGATGTTACAAATTTTACTACTAATATATTAGTTAAAGTGACCAGACCTCCGGGAATATACGAAACGGTTCTATATTTCAATGTAATATTACACTTCAGATATGTTTCGGAAAATGTCTCGCATTTTGTAAATGCTACTGGATTTTCTAATTACACGAGTTTTGTTATTGTTGGTTATCGAGTTTTTTACTTAGAAAATGCAACGTGAAATTATATCGTCTGAGGAACTTCAAATAGATTACTTTTTTAAAATATCGCGGAATCTAAATACGTGGAGGAAAACTTATTTTGACAAAGGATAATTATTTAGTAGCAAGCTACTCAACGAAGTATCAGATTTAGGAAAAGAAGGAAAAACTAAAATGGTTGTTTCGGTGTAAAACTGGAATTCAACAAAATGGAGCAAGTTTTTACTTGCGACCACAGCATTCTTATTTCTTTGAAATCTGTAATTCTAATAAATCTGATTACTGGTAACAG
This sequence comes from Stegodyphus dumicola, assembly GCF_044657685.1. Lineage (NCBI taxonomy): Eukaryota > Metazoa > Arthropoda > Arachnida > Araneae > Eresidae > Stegodyphus > Stegodyphus dumicola. Next base: position 233,206,784 of record NC_140772.1, on the reverse strand, counting down.
ATGTCGCAACACAAAATATATTTCGATAATAAATTCGGCAAAATTTCTCATGGATATTATTTTAAAAAATTAAATGTATTTATGACAGAATAAATTTGCAATTGCTATTGAACATCAGCTATAGTCATACTCTCTAAGTTGACCATTCATACGGTGGCCAACCCCCGCCTAGCTGTAAATTGCAGTTCAGTAAAGATCAAATTCAGGCGAACAAACTGGCTGTATGGGTGTTTTCGTGGTTTCTCCTGTGTATACTGTGAATATGAGCCAATTACCTTTCCATGATCCTTCAGAAAGGTATTCTTTTCTTTAAGCAGATTGTTTTCACTTTGCCATAATCCAAATAATGCGGTCTAATCCAACCATATACACATGGAACAGGGTGTCTCTTTAAAAAGATATTTTGCAATATATAAGAAAACAACAACAACAAAAAAAAAAGTAAAATTAAGCATATTAATTGCTTGAAACAATAAGATGACGCTTTAAAAAAGAGCATATTTTTTACTTGCCGAAATTTATTTTTCCCCTATTAACTTCGGAAAAATTTGGTCTCTTTAAATTAACTCACATGTGTAAAACAGTGCATTCCTTCCATTGATTAAATGTTGGCACTGGTTATTATATATTTACAATACTGTTTGTGTCATGTGTGCTTTCAAATGCTGAGCAGTAATTAGAGATAAAGAAGTATTATTAAAAGTCAAATTGTATTTCAGGAAACTTCCATTAATAAAGAAATCTGTAAAACTAACTATCTTTAGTGATTATTCGTTAAGTTTCTTATCATGTTTTTCGTTCAAACATTTCTACTTATTCTGATTATCTAAATGTTATGATTATTCATGTCTTTACAATTCTTTTATACAAAGATTTTTATACAATTTTCTTTTTATACAAAAACCACGTTAGGGATATGAATAAATAACTACAATACTGATATTTAAAAATATGAATGAAAAAATTGCCTGCACTCAAAAAGCAATTATTTTATGAACAAGCTTGTTGACATCGGAAATAATCTAAATGCTGTGCATGTAAAATGTTTTATGATTAAGCTCGTATAGAACCGAAGGTTGAAGAAAACAATATTTTTACACATTCATACATCCCCTTGATTCCTTCGCAGACAAATCATACGGAATAATGTTTAAATACATGATTATGGCTTTCTGAATTTATTGGCATTAAGATGAGGACCTTTGAGGGGAGACTTAAAAGAAGAGATTGCAAATATAAAATACGGTGAATAAGTGGTTAGAAATTTAAACTTTGTTAGAAACTGCTTGCCGAGAATATAATTGTGAGACAATGCATAGAACGTACGAATAGAAAAAAATAATAAAAAAATCTGAAAGGTTTCAGATTTTAAACTACTTCCAAAGGGGCGTCTTTTTTAACGTTTTGTGCGTTACCTTTATTTATTAAATATCACGTTCTACATACTGAAACTATAAAATTTAGTTCAACAGCAATATCGCAAAACAATTTTAAAATGAGCATATCTTTAGAATTTCGATACAGAGTTTCATGCTCTGGAGATAAAAATATTTTTTTTTCTTACAGTGTTGCCATGGCTCGTTTTGAAATCGTCGAGTTTGTTAATCAAAAATTCATTGAAGTATTGCAAAATATGAAATGGATAATAAAATAAATTTCAAATTCAAATTAGGGCTTCTACTTTCCCATATTCTATAGAATATTGCTCTATTCAAATTTGGATGGCTCTAGATACCGTTGTTTTATCCCAATGCGAGAAACATGCATGAATTCATGCATATTCTTCATTATTTAATTTCTTTAAATATAATACAGGGCTCTAATATTTGATGGCCCTACAATTTGAAAAAAGATTCACCGTTTACAGTTTACAACGCAAAATATGCCAAAACGAAATTAATAGTCCTTCAAGGTAAATTGTCCCTTTGGACTAAAAAAGCAATTATTTGATTGCTTTCGTTACTTCACTGTGGAGTGACTGGATGCGCATCTGGCTCCGTATAATGACTGGCACATTTGTGAGATTGCCTAATACTCACTTAATTTTTGAATTCAAAACATATTTATTACAATTACGAAAAGCTCTTTATATATATATATATATAATTCATGGATAGAACAATTATTGAAGTGAATTATAGTCCTCGTGACGTGAGGATCCTGAAGAGGATATTAGATATATTAGAGGGACAGGAAAGTAATGTCGCTTTCTTACATTAAATTCAAACAAATACATTTTTAACAAGTTTTCATTTTTAATCAATAATATAATCACCCTCGTTATCAACAACCTTTTGCCATCTAATGTGCAGATTTGCAATTCCGGACCAATAAAAATCAATTGGTTTTTGAGTAAAATATCTCGAGAGGACATTTTGGACTTTATCCAAATTTTCAAATTTTTTGCCACTAAGAAAATGCTGTATTATTCGGATTCCATTTATTCGGATTGTTTCCATTTATTTCCATTTATTATTCGGATTCCATTATTCGGATTCCATTCATTCGGATTATTTCCATTATTTTCATTTATTCGGATCCGGAAATAAATGGAAATCCAATGCTGCGATATCGGCCGAGTATGGTGGGTGAGTATGGCAGTACCTCCCACCCCAATTCATTAATTTTTTCCAGTGTTCGTCTTGCACAATCCGGTCTTGCATTGTCGTGTTGCAGAATGACGTCTTTTCTGTTGACAATTGATAGTTCTCGATCCAAGATTGGTTCACTCAATGCAATGTTCACACTAAAGGTCTGCATTAACAGTTTATCCAGATTTCAGCAATTCAAAATGAACAATTCCGCGAATATTCGACCAAACGCACAGAAGCACCTTTTCGGGGTGTAAACCCGTTCATTTGGAGAGAGCCACTACGTTTTGCGTTTTGGATTATCATATAGGACCCATTTTTCGTCTCTAGTAATCGAAATATCAGAAAACGGTTCTGTATGGTTCCATTGCATATGATGGATCAGTTGGCTTTGTTCTCTTCAGACAGATTATAGGGGACCCAAACACCTACTCTGCTTATTTTTCCAATCTGCTTTAAATGTTCTTGGATGGACGACCAAGGTAGGTTAAGGGTGTTTGACATGGATTTGCTTCCACTTCTGCTCTTAGCATATCGTTCTCTAATGTTGTTGGTCTTCCTAATTGATAGGATTCAGAGAGATCAAAATTAAAGAATTTGAACTTGGAAAACCATCTTTGGAATTTTCGAACATCTAATCACATGGATAAACATTGCAAATGCTTTAGGTCGCAACTGTTGCATTACTACCCTTTCGAAACTCAAAAAGCATACAATGCCGGATACGCTCTTCTGGTATTTGGATGACTATTTCACCCAAAATTGGAAAAAAAAGTTTAATATTGAATTAGTTAGAAGTGAGCAAGTCACAATAACCTTAAAATGACTTTGGCATGCCTTCGAGATACACAAAGAGCTGGCAAATGATAATCAAATATCGACATGTGCAGAAACGACAATTCCGTTCTCCTAATATTTTCCTCTTTTTACAACAAAACTTTATTGCAGTCGGTAGTAATAAATGGTGTCAATTATCTATGGCAGTTTTGCTGGAATTTGTTAAAAATGTTAATCTTAAACTTTACAAGTGCCGTAACATATACAGAAAAGATACCCTGATGATTTTTATAAACAACCTTCTCAAAATAATTTATATTCGTTTCACGTAGACAAAAAGCTGAAACAAAATCTTTCTATTGACAAATTAAGCGTTAAATGAGCTAAGAACTAGAAAACTTCATATATCACATTCGAAGCAAACAACAATAAAACATTACACATTTTGAATTTTACATTCTTAATTTTAAATAATTAGCTCATTAACACCTAATCAATTAAATTCTTGCTTCTCATCTTCATTTTGTCAAAAACAATAATTATGTAAGAGCAAAAAGGATCTTCGAAAAGATTTTCAAATATTATAAATGTTTATAATAGTGGGAAGAGACTTTAGAATCTATGATTACAAAGCAAAAAATAAAATCCAATAAGCTTTTGTTTTTGACACATCGTAGCTTAATTAATGAAGCTCCTTCTGTGAAATATTTCGCCCTCATTTTTTTCTAATCAACTTCATTTTACGCTTCTTTTGTCTTTCAGAAAGGAAAGAAAAAAAAGGCACGTGCTCTACCGTCATTTTTTAACTCATTATTAAATAATGACGTTTGAAGCTGATTCTTAATTTAAATTTCTTGAGGTTTTTCAATATGGCTGAGGTAAAGAGGGTCGATTTCGTAACGCATTTTCTTTCCAGCAGGTTAAAATAAAATGCTTTGTAGCAATGTATAATCAGGCGTACCCGAATGAAGGCAAATTTAAAATTAATTTGAGTTGTTTTCTCCTAAAATCCAAATTATTGCCTTAGGTAAAATCCAATTTTAAATTAACCTTGGTAATTTGGGAAAGCTATGTGCACAGTATAAAAGTAGAATGATGCTCTAGAAGTTTGGAGAGTTAAAACGGAGGTGAAAACATGCAATTGTTAACGTAAAAGAAAAAAACATCTTTAAAATATGCATCTAGATGGTAAATAAGGAACACAAACCTGAATAAATATAAAATAAGTAATTATATAACTGTTACAAAAAGAGATAATTGTCCTAATAAAAATAAAATGATAGCCCGATTGTAAACTCACTCGGGCATAATAACTTGAGATCTTGTAATAGGTAAGTAATAGGTAATCTATGTTATTTAATATTGCATGAGGTCCTTTGAAAGAATGCAAGAGAAAGGTATACAATACAGCACAATCAGAACCTGACAATAAGTGATGTGAACCAAATTCATATATTGGTTGATGACACTGACTGCCGAACCGATGAGCCTGGGTTCAAATCCCATGGATGGATGTTTGTAAGCGTATAATAAGGCATATGTATAAGGCATGTAAGAATTGTAGGCTCCCTTCAGCCCACCTGGACATGAGTGTCCCCATAACTGAAAAGAAGGGACCCCCGTCTTTCCACAAACGAGGGCAGCCAGTAACTCAGCCACGCCCAAAGCAACAAACAAAAATACTAAATAAAAAATAAGTATGCACATCTAACACAAAATTACAAACAAACCATAAACACAAATTCATAGAACACCACAAATATCTAAAACCCATATAAATACAGAATTTGATTTTAACGGAAAATTCCTACAAGCGTCCTATTTTCATTGATAAACTTCATTAGAGCAATGGTATATGATTTAAAAATTTTAAAATTAATGGCACTTACATTAAAATCAGTAACGTTAAAAATCTGTCTAATAAGGTCTGTTAAACTACAATCAACCACAAAATGCCTAGCATCACCACTGACAACTATCACATAGTTTATTTTCCTGCAGGTTAAATCGGTTGAATAGAACGGAAACCTGCCATGTCCAGTTTAAACCTGATTAACGTCAATATTGTTCATACATTTAATTTTGTTCGTGATTTTAATTAGTTTCATAAATCCTTTGTTTTTAGGTGAAGAGAACCACTGCATTTTCCATTTGTTAACGTAAAACTCTTTCATTCTTTGAATAGCAATTCTCTTCGAACCCTGTTACTTCAATATCCATTGCACTGACATTGGAGACCACCTGATTGGTCAGGCTGTCGGCATTCTCATTGCCAATAAAGCCTGTATGGGCTTTAAACAATGTAGCTTAATATTGAAAGGACTTTCTAAATGACTCTAAATTTCGACAATTAATGGATTGAAATTGTCTGATATGTAAGGTATGTTTAATATATAAGTATGTCTAATATATAAGGCATATCTATATACATATATGTATATAAGGCATGGATGTTTGTAAGCGTAGCACTCAGAATAGGAATACATGGCGAGCCGAAAGTCTTCTCGAGAGGTTGCTGGTAGGGAAGGAGAGGTGAGAGACCCTCATCACGCCTCTCGGGGTGTTCTTACTCAAAAATAGGGCAGAAGCTTAATAATTAGCTAGGTTTAGCAGTACCTCAAGTACCTTTGGTACTACGGAGGTGCTGCCTGTGATAGGCTACGTTTGTTAAAGCATATTATTTCCTCAACAGCATTATCATTCTTAGACACAGGTTAAAACTGTTGCTATTTTAAGGGGGATTAAATCAATAGTTAATTTCATCTAACTTACGGTGTAGAATGTATTAAAATCTATAATAGAACAAGAAAAAGTCTTTTAACTAAAAAGAAAGAAACGTCTCTCTATTGCTTGAAAACACCGAATGTTTCTGTATTACGGTTTAATATATTCAGCGGTGGCCAAATTTCAGACAATAACTACAGCAAATTTTAAAAGAAGATAATTAAACTCTTGTTTCAATTTAGATTTAAAGTGCATACTTATTTTCAATAACTAATTAAAGAACAAACTATTAACTTTGAAATGATATTTCGAAAATAGAAAAGCAAAATTTAAAATTATATTTGGTATGATAGAGGAATGATTTTTTCTTGCAGCTAAACAGAAAACGAAAATAGTAAAAGAGAAAACTTTTCGCATTTAAAATGTTATTAAATCTGTTAATTAGGAAAAAACTGTTAAATAAAATGTTCCTAAATATTAGGAGCATATGGTTAAATAAATGTAATAACAATAACAGAGGATGAAATCATGTCAATCTTTCATTTTTAAAAGTCTAAGAGAAGACTGTAGGTAAAACATGTTTAGTTTAAAGTTTCAGTAAATAAGCCAGTGACTCGAAGGACATTACAGAACAACTCAATCAAGATAAAGAATTAAGACTACAAATGCACGAAATAACACGAAGTGAAATAGTGAATCAAATTAAAAAGATTTTTAACTGCGAAATGCTTAAAAACAGCTCAAACAATAATATAATCTCTCTCTCTATATATATAAAGAAGAATGTCCGTGTGTGTATGCGTGTTTGTTCGTGATTAAATCAGTTACTACTATAGCTATCGTCACCAAACTTTCTACAATTCTTTTCTGGGTTCTGGTAAAGGTCGATGTTCACTTTCCCGCCCCCCAAAAAAAGCTAAAATCAGAGATATTAATTAAAAACTCTGAAAACGCTCATTTTCCGAGTGGTAAGTCTCGCATTCCTATTCCGAGAAGCATCGCGACTGCTCGCTTTCAAATTATAGTTTGTTAATAAAAAATTTCTAAGTTTTAGAATGAAATAAAAATAGCACTGACAAACATCAAATACATTATTCCCGATTCCGAAGACTCGTGGGAAGCCACTTCGACTGTTCCCATCTTCGTACGACTTTAATCAGCCGAGATATTAATTAAGAAGTACGAAACACTAATTTTCGCACTCATTTTCCCGAGTGGCAAAAGTCTCGCGCGTCGAATATAAAATGCTTTATTTTGAAAAGTGTTGCCACTGCTCGCTTTCAAATCGTAGAGTTTGTTAATGAAAAATTTCTGAGTTTCACAAAATCTATATACAAAGAAGAATATTTGCTTGTGTGTTTGTTTGTTCACGTTATTGATTTCTGATCGATTATGATCAATGTTTTGCCGCATTTAATCGACTAAAATTCAAGTTGAAATATTAGATGGAACTCGAGCTTTTTATGACCATTTCACTAGAAAGACGAAAATCATAAATCGTGCCATTGTTGCTGATATAATGAGACAGAATTATTATTTTTTTATGTGGGTTCCTTATCGCATCATTCCAAAAAAGGTATGACTATGAATCATATTTTTTGCATCGTTATTAAAGAGGGATTACAGAGGCATCGTTCTGTCTGTTATTAGATATATTACTCTCAATCTAACTTAACTGGCAGCGGGTACTTCCGCTAGTATTTTAAATAGATTTCAATAACTGAATTATTAACGAGTGTAATTTTTTATGTTTTTTAACAAACTTAGTTTAGATATCATTTGTATTAAATATTAAACAAATTAGCGTCCTTCTATAAACAAGGTTAATTAAATGGACTATTTTATTACAGAAAACTGCAAGAAGACTGTAAAAATACAAGCCAAACAAATTTCCGCAGTATTCAAAACAGAACTGGGGAAATATTTATTTCCATTTCGCATTACTTGATTGGGAACTTTATCCAGATACAGAAAAAGGACTCTATCGGTAGGTATACTGCCTCAGAAATAGCTTTATTTGAGAGATTTAAAGAAAGGCACCAAAGATTCAACCTAATCTGCAGGAAAAGAATGCCACAAAGAGAAAGCCTCAGTTCAGTTCTGTGAATCTTATGGACCAGGCTTTCGAATGCATTATCTCTCGGAAACATTTTGAATTTAATTTGCATACGGAAATCGAACGTCGAGAAGCACTTTATAAAGTATCCGCAACAAAACATTTCCTCGAGGCAAAGTAGGGGAGAAACAGTAATAAAAATATTCGTAGACAGATTTTTCTTTCAGTTCATCTCGATGACTCCTTTCAAGACATTTGATTTCCTCAGTTGTTTCAATATGCGAGTTTTTACAACTCGCTTTCTATGTGAAAGCGACAAAACTATGGTTTTATCAGAGGAGTTGTTTTTTTCCCTTTAAACTTACATCTGATTTTGTTTATAAGAAGGATTTTAAATTAATCTGTATTTCATTTTCGTTGGAAAATGAGTTTTTTTGCCTTAGCAAAATAGATATTATAAATTCTTACGCTACAAATGTTTTACACCTGAATTTTCGCAAGAAATAAAATACATAAAACACATGTACATATGAAAATTAAACTTAAGTTCGTAAAAGATGCTTTAGATCTGCATTTTCAGTCCAAAGGGACAATTTGCCCAGAATTACTATTAATTTCTGTCTACCATTTTGCATCGATTCATTATAAAAGGAGAATCACTCTTTAAATTGTTGCCACCCAATATTAGAGCCCTGTATTATATTTAAAGAAGTTAAATAACGAAGAATCTGCATAAATGTATGTATGTTTCTAGCACTGTGGTAAAACAACGGTACTTAGAGCCATCGAAGTTTGAATAGCATACGTCTCCGCCCGAATATGGGTATCTGGAAGTTCAAATTTGGATTTTATTTCATTATCTATTTCATATTTTGTAAAGCATTTATGAATTTTTGATTAACAAATTCGACGATTTCAAAGCAAGCAACGGCAACACTGTACGAAAAAAAAAACATTTTTATCTCCAGCTCGCAAGATTGTGTATCTAAAATTCTAAAGATATGCTGTTTTAAGTATTTTGTGATACTGCTGTTGAATTTAATTTTACGGGTTAATTGCAAAAAAGATGATATTTAAAAATAAAGGTAACACACGAAACGTTAAAAAATGCCCTTTTGGGCGTAATATAAAATCTGAAAGCTTTCCAATTTTGTTTTCCTTTTACTTATGGTTTTGGAAAAAGGTTGGAGGTTTCATGTCTATCGATCATTAACATGTGTTTCTAGTTACAAAATTTTCAAAATTAATATTAAGAATTTTATTAAAACAGTTTCAGAGCTCAGAGATGAAGAGCTTTTGAATGCAAAATATTTTTCAAAATGTCTAGTAAAATGTTTATTGTGATATCATAAACACAAAATTTGCAAAGTTGCGACGGTATTTATGACTACTTTCAAATGACTAATTTTAAAGTTAATAACGAATGCTTTTGCAATCAGCTTGGAATCACTGATTGTCAAAACCCGAGTATTTTCCATTTCGTAGTTTTTCCCTGAATCCGAGAAAAATTTTTCACATTTAGTCAGGTATATGTGCTGAAGAGAGATATAAATCAGTAAATCCATGTGCAATTTGCACATAAAATACGGACTATTTTGCATTAACTTTCTGAAGCATAATGAATGTTTTATTGACTGGACCTTTGCTAATACTATTGTTACGAAAAGTTTCTATCTCATTTCCAAGGCTACTTTTATGAAGATGAATATCTTATTTTTAGAAATTTTGCAACTGTAAATATAAGCTTAGAATCAATATTTAAGGACATAAAATTTGCGACCACTTTTAATTTAGACAAAGTACACATAAGAACTTTCAACTCTCCATTCCAGTTTGGGTCGAGAATATCTGAAATTGGAATCCAGATATATAGTACCTCTCCTGTCCTTCCACTAACTTAATTTTAATTGTCCTTCTAACTTAACAAGAGAGTTTTGCTCTGTGCTGCTGCATGAAGCACTCAAAATCTATTGAAGCCACAGATATCTTTGCAAAGCTATATTAACAAATACTCGCCACTTATACTGGATTCGAGCCTAAACTCATCGGCTCGGGTGACAGTCACCGTCCTGAACAGACAAGCTGTTCGAGTAATTTGTGTTATAATGTATATATATACATTTAATACTTAATTCATAAAATATTTGGAAAAGTACTAAACGTAACAGCAATTAGTCAGATTCAGTGAAAGAAGCATATACATCCTTCTTATAGTTATGAAGCATAATCTATCTCTGCGCTTCATTCTAACTCATGCTCATTTAATGGGACATTTAAGATTTATTCAAGGTTTGTGTCTCTACTACAAAGATATAATTTTCAAGCATACGTCATTGTACACCGTCATTAATATTTAGCAGACATACGTACACTGCGATAAAAAATGGGACAGTTTTATCTCTCCTGTTCTACTGGGTCGATTGACGAAATTCAAACCGTATTGTCCATGTATCGAAAGCGTGACTTAGGATATATGTTAAATTTATATATAGCATTATTCTAATATAGGTATTTTGACACAAAATAGGACTTTTTCTGAAATGACATGAAAATTGTTTTCCATATTTCGATTCTACGACTGTAATTATGCCTAAATATTCAATTTTGTAAATTTTGCGAAATTTACGGAGAAATTCAAAAATTTATCTTGGCGTACATTTTTTCAGTTTGAACCAAGAAAAATTCACTTGACGAACTTCTTAATTCATAGCAACCTAGTTACCTAAATTCAAATTTTAAAAATAAATCATAAAAAAATGTGCGAATTATTAAGCCTAAATTTCGAATTCTGGAAGAAGGAATCAAGCAAGTTTAATAAAAAAGAGATATTAATAAATATAATCAAATTCAATTAAGACTGAGGAGCTAAAATTTTGAGAGCTAATTTTTTTAAAAAACTACTCGTGCGATTTTTACAAAACTTCGCACTTTGGCATCATTTGAATCGTAGAATCGAAATATGGAAAAAAAATGAGCATGTCATTTCAGAAAAATTCCGATTTTGTGTCAAAACACTTATGTGAGAACAGTGCTATATATAAATCAAATATATATCCTATGTCGCGCTTTCGAGACACGATAAACACAAGTTGACTTTCGTCAATCGGTCCAGTAGAACAAGAAATATAGAACTGTCTTTTCTTCTTCTTCTTCTTCTTTTTTTTTTTTTCCGCAGTGTTGATTATTTCCAAATAAAGAAATGACGTAATTACATTAAACATTTCGTTAATGGCTACCTGGAGAATCTTTTGTTGTTTAAGAACAATCTTAACTTATTTTTCCATAAATCTTACTGAACGTTTTTATCTTAAATAATTTTTCTCGCATTCCTCATAGTAAAATGCCATCCTGTTGATATAATTATTTACTCCAAAACTTGCAGTTAAGAATCTGTCAAACTGCAATCATTTCTGTTTTGTAAGACAGGAAATTCATACGAACTTACAAACTGTCCTTCTTCCTGTCACAGGAATTGCCTGTCTTCCTGTCTTTCCTGAAAGAAATCACTAACACCCGATTTCAGATGTTGATTGTTATAGAAATACATTCTGAAACTTTATCCATCTGTCAACACAGAACATAAAAATAAATAAATTTTCTGTTCTTATGATAAAAGTTGAAGTTCTAAAATATGTCTTAAGAAGAATCCTAAAATTCGAAACCGCATACATTTTTGTTCAATTAAATGCTTATAAATTTAAGAACTGCACATGAATAGCCTTTCAGGCGGTAAAAACGCTACACTTAATTTCACTTTAAATAAATACATTTCTTTAATGTACACCCTTTTAGACTTTTGAACGTGAAATAATCTTCAGTAAATAATCTTAATGTGACAAATATTTTAGTAAAATACCTCTTTTCTTCTAATTAGATGGGTTTTCAGTAGCTGGTTTCACGTAGAAAATCCTTCACGAAAGAAAGCAAATATAATCTTCGTGAGCTTTGCCATAATTGGTTTAACTTGAACATTAACATAAATATCTTCTGATTAGCAGAATGATTATTCCGGCATACACAATGATCCGGCATTCCTAAAGAGATGGATATGTCCTACAATATCCGGCATTCCCAAAGAAATGGTTATTGAAAAGGAGTAATTTTTGACTTAATCTTCGTATGAATTTTATATTAGATTGTAATGGATTAATAATTAAGGCACAGTCCATGACGGCTATCCATTTAAGCTTCATCCAAAGTTTGACCAAGAGCATTACAGGTGTGGCTTTAAAAGGTAAAACATCTCTAAATGAAAACTTAAAATTTTCTTTGAAATAATCTTTTTTTCCCTTAAGTTCTCTAAAATATACATATTTATCTAAAATATACATATAAATTTTTAATTTTAGTAATTAAATGGTAGTTCCTTTATGTAATAACATTTAATAAATAACAAAAACTTACTGAAATAGTAGGATTTACTAGATATTTCTTTGTAAAATTATTACATTTATTAGATTTCCTTTAAGCTTTTGATACCACAATAGCAATAAAGAAGGTGCGCATTCTGGCACACATGATACATAGCATATAAATAAAGAGAAGAACTATTGGGATATTGAACCGAGCTTTAGAATTATTTAACAATTTCTAATTAAGGAAGACTCGAGAAATAAGCATCTCAATGAAGCATTTTAACTATCCCCAATTTCCTTTTCAGCTTAATAAAAGTAAAGCTAAGAGAAAAAAATTCTGAGGTGTACTTCACAAGACTTCCTTGCATGGAAAATTAAATTATACGCATTTTTTGCTGCATTTCATTTATACTTCATTCCTTGAATGTCATTAGAGATACATTTCTCATTCAATTAGTCCAGTTTTCACTTCGCGACAAGGCAAAAATACATAAAAACTCAAAATGCCTATATTAAAACTTGAAAGATATAGAAAAACATAAAACACTGTTAAAACACTTAAAAAATTACAATCGAAATTACAGTTTCTACGCAAAAACAAGCCATTCGGCCAGTGGGCAAGAAGACACATTTTTCGGTGCACAATACTGAAAGTTTAGTTTTGCTCTTACTCTGCAAAACGATGCTGAAGGCGTAGAAACTGAATTTGTTGCAGACGCTATACCTAGTTAATATATGGGATAGTTTAGTAACTTAAACGATAATTTCAGAATGAATTAAGCATAATTTAATTCGCAATAATGAAAGAAGACGTTGTTCGCAAGCTTAGTTTCTTTAGATTGGCAACAAATCCACTATTTTCCTAAGTTTGAAATGCAAACAAGTATGGCAGCTATGATAAAAAAATTAGGCTTATCATCACTTAAACAAACAACTTTTAAATTCTAATTCAGAAGTCAAACAACAAAAATCAGCTTTATACCTACAAAATTTTCACAGGACTAGTTTCGATGGTTTTACCGAACCATCATCTTCAGCTGCAAAACCGCAAATGAACGAGATAGGAAATAATGATTAGATAAGATAAGAAAGCCTAGACAAGAATAAGCAAGTGGCGCCATCTGTTGGCGAAACCAGAACTAAAACATAATTTCTCTAAAAGCCGAAGGCAAATTTGGATTGGAATTAGGATCGTTAACTAGAACAGAAAGATTTTTATGAATGTGAAATGCCTCTAGAAAATCCAGTTCTCCAATGGAAGATGTTTTTTGAATAATTTTGGCAGCAGAAAAATTGAAAGTGTGATTTTCGGACCAACAATGTTGAGCAACAGAAGACTTCTGTGTTTCCTTTTTTCTAACATATGCCTCATGTTCTTTGACGCGAAATTTTAAGGCTCTCTTAGTTTGGCCAATGTAAATTAAACCACACTGGCAAGGAATCCTATAAATACCCCAGGAATTCATATCCGGAATGGGGTCCTTGAGTACAGAAGTTGGAATTTTATTGATGGGAGAATAAACAACCCGAAAGTTAAATTTCTGCAAAATATGTGCAACTTTATAGCTAATTGATGGAAAGAAGGGAATGACAACAGAATTTTTATAATCTCCTAAAATAAGAGTGTGGCTTTTAGTGTGTTGAGATGAGAATTTTTTAACTGCTTGATTAATAATGTTGGGTGAAAAGCCCCTGTCAATAGCTATTGCTTTTAAAAAATTTAGTTCTTCATCAAGGGCTAGTTTGGAGGAGCAAACTTGAAGAGCACGGAAAACATAGGAATAAAATGAAGCTAACTTTTGTTTAGTCGGATGACATGATTTAAAGTGTGGTGGAAGGCAAACCGATGAAGGTTTACGGTAAACTGTAGTACTGAAGTTGGATGTGTTACGTGTGACCAGAATGTCGAGAAACGGAAGAGAATTGCAAGTCTCAAGTTCAAAAGTGAACTGAATAGCAGGATCAATAGAATTCATTGTTGAAAGAACTTTATTTAAATCATCTTTATTACCTTCAAACAGGGTAAAAGTATCGTCTACGTAGCGGAACCATGCCGGGAAGTTTAAAGTTTCAAACAATTTTGATTCATAATAATGCATGTAGATATCAGCCAGGATGGGACTGAGGGGGCTTCCTTCACCTTCGGACTTATCCAAAATAAAAACTGCGATCAAATCTTCGCAAATCATTTCAAGCAACTTAAAACATTCGCTTATCCCATCTGTTGCGAATTGTGCCAGATTATATGCTCTTCCCAAAATTCATAAAAGTGGTATTCCTTTCCGCCCTATTGTATCAAATTTAGGTACTGCCTCGTATCCTTTAGATAAATATTTAGTTTCTAGATTTTCCACTCTATTAGACAATAACATTTACACCATAAAAAATTCAATAGAGTTTGTAAAAAAGGTTAAAAACATTTCTCCTAGTAATTTACTCATGGTTTCTTTTGATATAAAATCATTATTCACCAATGTCCCAGTGGAGGGTGCATTAAGATGTCTAGAAACCAGACATCGCGAATTTCATTTCTCTTGCATCGAAATTGATGAGCTCATTTCTCTCACTCAACTTTGTTTGAAACAAACACATTTTGTTTTCCAAAATAAATATTACAAGCAAACTGAGGGATTAGCCATGGGAAGCCCCCTCAGTCCCATCCTGGCTGATATCTACATGCATTATTATGAATCAAAATTGTTTGAAACTTTAAACTTCCCGGCATGGTTCCGCTACGTAGACGATACTTTTACCCTGTTTGAAGGTAATAAAGATGATTTAAATAAAGTTCTTTCAACAATGAATTCTATTGATCCTGCTATTCAGTTCACTTTTGAACTTGAGACTTGCAATTCTCTTCCGTTTCTCGACATTCTGGTCACACGTAACACATCCAACTTCAGTACTACAGTTTACCGTAAACCTTCATCGGTTTGCCTTCCACCACACTTTAAATCATGTCATCCGACTAAACAAAAGTTAGCTTCATTTTATTCCTATGTTTTCCGTGCTCTTCAAGTTTGCTCCTCCAAACTAGCCCTTGATGAAGAACTAAATTTTTTAAAAGCAATAGCTATTGACAGGGGCTTTTCACCCAACATTATTAATCAAGCAGTTAAAAAATTCTCATCTGAACACACTAAAAGCCACACTCTTATTTTAGGAGATTATAAAAATTCTGTTGTCATTCCCTTCTTTCCATCAATTAGCTATAAAGTTGCACAT
Source organism: Stegodyphus dumicola (assembly GCF_044657685.1). Lineage (NCBI taxonomy): Eukaryota > Metazoa > Arthropoda > Arachnida > Araneae > Eresidae > Stegodyphus > Stegodyphus dumicola. The sequence continues at coordinate 233,191,056 of NC_140772.1, read as the reverse complement.
ATTTTGCAGAAATTTAACTTTCGGGTTGTTTATTCTCCCATCAATAAAATTCCAACTTCTATACTCAAGGACCCCATTCCGGATATGAATTCCTGGGGTATTTATAGGATTCCTTGCCAGTGTGGTTTAATTTACATTGGCCAAACTAAGAGAGCCTTAAAATTTCGCGTCAAAGAACATGAGGCATATGTTAGAAAAAAGGAAACACAGAAGTCTTCTGTTGTTCAACATTGTTGGTCCGAAAATCACACTTTCAATTTTTCTGCTGCCAAAATTATTCAAAAAACATCTTCCATTGGAGAACTGGATTTTCTAGAGGCATTTCACATTCATAAAAATCTTTCTGTTCTAGTTAACGATCCTAATTCCAATCCAAATTTGCCTTCGGCTTTTAGAGAAATTATGTTTTAGTTCTGGTTTCGCCAACAGATGGCGCCACTTGCTTATTCTTGTCTAGGCTTTCTTATCTTATATAATCATTATTTCCTATCTCGTTCATTTGCGGTTTTGCAGCTGAAGATGATGGTTCGGTAAAATCATCGAAACTAGTCCTGTGAAAATTTTGTAGGTATAACGCTGATTTTTGTTGTTTGACTTCTGAATTAGTATTTATTCAGTGTGTTATTGTGTCTTAACTTTTAAATTGTTGATACTTCATCAACTATTGCATGCAGGTTAACTAAAGCCATAAAAACCTTAACCGGAAGATAAGAACAACATAATTCTATCATTTTTTAATGTAAAAAATGCACAATTTACAAACATGCAAGAATATAGAAACTGAGCTCACTGAGCCGATTAACAGAATGGATGATATATATATATATATTTAAATATACTTTTGGTGCGGCCGATTGCAACCAAAATAGGAGGAGCATATCTACATGTCACAGCAGTCCTATATACAAATTTCAACGTTCTGATGCTTCTCGTTTTTGACTTATGCAAGATGCATACATACGTCCATATATACGTACAGATGCCATGAAAAAAATCTCTTCTGATCCATTTTATATCAGTTTTATTATTCGTTTGGGTTTTATACTGAATCGTTCAGCTTATCATATCAGTTTTATTATTCGTTTTTATTATTCGTCCTTTAGTCTGTCCTTACGTACATATGCCACGCAGAAACATTGTTAAATTGCATCGATAGCGGTTAAAATGGGTATTCTATCTGAAATGTGATACCCGAAAGTTTTCGCGAGTACAATATTTAATTTACTTCGTACAAGGAAGTAAAAAGTTAAAACACTTTCTCTGTCCCTTTTTGTACGTAGGTATTGTGCATTTCGTTTCTTAAAATATTAGGTACGCAGGTTAAATGAACTTTCTAACTTCCTGAGAATCTAGGCTTGCTTTCTTTGTCATTAATTTAATACAGCTTTCTTACCTTATTAATTCACATTATTATTCAAGAAAATCCATAAAATTTAAAAGATTCTTGAATTAGCGTAACTCAAGGCACTCTCTTGCTCGATGCCAGTACATCAAATCACCTCAGGAAAGGTAATCTGGGAACATCGAAAATGCAGCGGACAACAAAGTTCTGATCAGCTATAGGGGGACGTCTTGGGATGATGGAAATGTCTGGTCGAACAAATGAGAAAGGGCGTCCTTAATTGGCCGGAAACTCGCTTCGATTAATAACGGTTTCCTTAATCTCGGACACAGATTTCGTCTCTCTTTCTCTCAGTCATTTTTCTCCGACTCCGTTCCTCGCCGCAGTTTGACCCTCTCTATTGTTGGTCAAGATTCGGTGAAAGTGGAGTGTACGAGTTGGGAAATTCGTCACATGCTCCCGACACATAATTATAAATTATTTATACTTACCTTCGATGCTGCTAAATTGTTTAAATTTGAAATCTAATAAATATTTAGTTTTCACGAACTATTCAGAAAAGTGCGTTGACCGAAAAATGTTTTAGAGCATAAATCGCAGATTTATGCTCAAAGCTATGAAATAAAGCATTGGATTGAAATAAACTAAGGCCTTACATTATCTTGAATAGATCCGCTAAGCATCTCTAGCATGAGCATTTAACGGCAAAAAAAAGAAGTGTATTTTAAGCATACTACTATGTACACACGTTTCTGACCTAATAATAAAATTATCATTAGATATTGTACACAATATTCAAAACATACATTTGCTTAACCTTCAAATAATTATCATGATTATTTTTATCTGGTCATGATATTTGCTATTATTTGGAATATAGCATTTTGTTATTCAAAACATTATATTTATTGATTCTTTAAACGATTTAAGTATTGACGTAAGGATTGGATTGGATTGGATTATTCAATCATGGCAAAGCACACGAGGGCTATCTGCCTAAAGGGAGGGATGCCTTCGTGGAGGACTTTCTAACGGAAACTGGCTCGTATACACGCTATACATGGGGAAAACCACGAAAACGCCCATGCAGCCAGCCCGTTCACGAGATTCGAACCGAAATACCAGTGTTCAGCGTCTTTACCACTCGGCCGCTGGTGGGCCATTGACGTAAGGAATTTTAGACTGTAAAAGCAAACAGGAAGATAAATAATTATATACGAATTAAGCTAATTAAGAGGTTTGTAAGACAACGGCGCTCACAAGATTTTGATGATTCATATATTAACCCCTTTTCTTCACACATATAATATTATACTAATGATTTTTAATTATATATTTAAACGCAAGAACTCATTAATTTGAGTTATCAGCTGATTAATTCCATCTTACAATGTTGCTTTTTTTCTATTACTGCTGTCCCCAGACTTTCTGTTTGCAATACATGTTACATTTTTGTAACACAAAAGCTTAGTAAAAAACCTGATGTGTACACCACATAACTTCCTTGTACGGAATATTAAATTATACGCATTTTTTCTTGAATTTCATTTAAATTGATTGGATTGAATTAAATCTACTTCGTCGACAGCGCAAAAACCACAATAGAATAAATGCACTCTTTAAAATTCACTGTATTTGTTTACTATAACGATTCTCTGAATGCACTAACTTTATATCATTTGAAGAATTATCGTTGTCACATGTTCTATTCAAATAATATAATAAATATATAACAATTATAAAAGAAATTAAGCAAACAAAATAGAAAAGAACCAGTTTTTCACAGACGATTCAGTATTTCTCATTCAATTAATTCAGCTCTCACTTCGCGACAAGGCAAAAATACATAAAAACTCAAAATATCTGTATTAAAAATTACGAAGTAAATCTTAAACACTTATTTCCTCGAAAAAATTCCAGAAAGGGATTAAGCATGATTTAATTCGCAATAATAAATGAAGGCGTTATTTTTGCGTTGCGAAACTTAGTTTCTCTAGATTGGCAACAAATCTACAATTCTGCTGTTTCAAATGTAAACAAATATGTCCGCCATGTTATTTAAAACTTAACCGCACTTAAACAGCTTTTAAATTGTTAATAATTGTACAAATATTGCTTCCAGAATTACGAAAGGCATAAAAACCTTAACCGGAAGATAAAAACAACATAATTCAATCATTTTTAAAGCAAAATATGTACAATTTACAAACATATAAGAGTAAAGATACTGAGATCACTGAGCCGGCTAACAGAGTGGATATATATATATAAATATATTTATATACGTTTGGTGGGGCCGATTGCAACTAAAATACGAGGTGCACATCTACATGTTAAAGCAGTCCTATATACAAAATTTCAACGTTCTGAGGCTACTCGTTTTTGAGTTATGCGAGATACGTACGTACGTACGCACGTACGTACATACGTTCGTACAGATGCCACGAAAAGTTCTCTTCAGAATTCATTTTAAAGCAGTTTTATAATTTTTTTGGAGGAAAGGTGTCTTTTATTCTTTCCTTACGCACAGATATCACGCAAAAACTTCGTTAAATTGCATTCGATAGGGGTCCAAATAGATATTTTCGTTGAAATATGTTGCCTGAAACTTTTCGCGATTACAATACTTACTTTTTACTTCGTAAAAGGAAGTAAAAAGTACAAGAACGTTATTAATAAAGTAACCTGCAGGGGATAAATTCAACATACAACCTTTGAATGTTTCACAATTAATAATAAAGGTGTGCTACAAGTTTTAAAAATGTTAGTAGTTATGATAGTTAAGTAATGTAAATTTAAGACGTTGCAGTAATAAACTAAAATTATAGGGCAATGCGCCATTGCTTACAACCATGCCACATTTTAGCTGCTCACTGCTATTGTGAATGCCAACTAGGTGAGGCTGTTGCGTTCAGAGAGTTTCTCACCATACCTTGTTTTTCCCTTTAGATCGTTTCATTGTTTATAGCACATCATTTCATTGTTTATATCAAACTCTTCATTTAGTGTCTAATTTTATTTAACCTTTAGATGAAAGGGATTCTTTTGCAATTTTTCACTTGTGTATGTTGGTTCTAAAAGCACGTAACGCTATGTAAAAATCAATCGATTTATCTGAAGGCAGGCACATAAAATGCTCACAACATGTAATGATGTCAAAGGAAATAAAATACTGAAATTTTTTACTTCAGTTTCTCGTTCAGAATCTCAAAATCATCAACACGTTATAAAGTATTTTCTCCCTCCTTTCTGCATGCCTTCATGGTGTAATGGTAAGCCCACTCGGCGCGTATTCTAGATGTCCAGTTTCGAGTCCCGACGAGGGCATTGCTCATTTTTCATGTAATCCTGCTTCAAAAGTACCTAATGTCTCTACAGTGGCTCACGAACTAAAAAAAAGGTGGGGAATGATGATTTCTTCGTTTCAAAATTCTTCACCACCAGGATTTGGCGATTGGGTCCCCTAATCTCCAGTCGTCCTTTAAAAGAGGGAGTATACAAGGTTTTCTTCTCCTTCTTTTCTGCATGCCTTCTTGGTGTAATGGTTAGCACACTAGGCGCGTATTCGAGAGGTCCAAGTTCGAGTCCCGGCCAGAGCATTGCACATTTTTTACCCACTCATGCTTTTAAACGTAAATTAAAACACTTGTTTTACATTTTTTTGTTCGAAAATACCCAACATTGCTTACTTTCATTTATTCATTAATGAATTCGTTTTTATTATGTATTTAGAAAACCAACAAGTACAATGCTGTTAAACACTTGTAATGTTATCTATTTTGGATATTTAATTTATTTGAAATTTTCTTCAATGTGTGCATTAAAAACATAAAAAGAAATCAGATGCACCAAAGACTCTATTTACAATAAATATTAATCTTATTTTTTCCCTTGAAAAAGCGCATAAACAATTCTTTTCAAAATCAATGTCATTCAAGGACTAATTCAAGGAATTAATTCATGAAATATCAAAAATAAATAGTTGAAATAATACTTTATAAATGTTTTCAGTCGAGAAGATTGGGAAGTGAACGGATAAAACATATAGCTAAATATAAAGCGTACTTCAAGCTTACTTAATAAAAAAATTACTGTTGTTTGTTTCTAGTGTATAATTTAAATTAAATTATAATTGCGAAACATCTTCAACAGCATAAACCTGGCAGAATTTCTTCGTTTCAAAATTTTCTTCCAAGATAAATTTAGCAGTCCAATATAAATTTATCAAGATACATTTAGAAATTTAAGTTTCTTCCGAGATAAATTTAGCAATCATAATTTATATAAAGTTTTAATTTATATAAATTATAACTTTATATAAATTATAATGTAATGTTATAATTATAATTAATATATATTTTTAAATTTAGTAATTATATAATTATAATTTATATAATTGCTAAATTTAAAATTGAGTTTTAATTGTTAAATTAAAACTCATTTGTAGCTGCTTATAAAACAACGACATTAGCTTAAAAGAGAATTATATTCCTTTAAACATTACGTTATTTTTATTAACAACTTTAATAAAATATATTTTTTTGTAAATGCTTCAAATGAATCGTAAATGTAAAGTTTTGTTCTTAACTAAAGTTAACTTTCAGTTTGGTTTTTGGTAACAAATGTAATCATAAAAACTTATCTTCTAAGCAAAGAATTTTCCTAGAGACAGTTTGCCCAGTCAATTTAGAAACAGCTATATCTGGCACAGTTTAGTCTCTTTAATTATTCGGTCTGCTGCATTTTGCTTAAATTTATTATGTGGAGAGAATGTTTATCAACCATGATAAATGCTTGCGCACAGATATATTCTAATGGTTAAAGCACATTAAGTACTTTTTCAATTATTTTTATACGAAACGAAAAATAAGGTAAGCTTTGAGTAGAGTATCTTATCGTGTTTAATGTAAATATTATGGTTAGAGTGAAATAGTACTCTGTAAACAAAAGAATATATTGCTTAGCTTTTTCCATGCAAGAATAGCAAAAAAATATATTTCTTTTCCTCAGTAAAAGCAGAAGTTACAAAAAAATAGTTGAAGGAAATAATACTTACAGAGGCGTCCGAAACCGCAGCTGAGATGTTTTCGTAATTTCTGTATACGAGAGGATTTCTTTTCTTTCGACGTCACATCTGCAATAATAAAAGGTGAAATTTGAGTATGCTGAAATACTATTTAGGCGATATAATTGCAGTTCATAAGCTGTTTACTAAAACGCCTAACTTATTATGACATCTTCAGAACTTCATACGAGTCTGAAAGTAAACTTCGGCTAATCTTTAGAATATGGTAACAGGTAGTTTGGCGACCTTTTGGTAAGGCGATAAAGGTTACTAGCTAGGACTTTAGCAATAATCTGAGAAGTACACAGTTCGAATCACAGATTATTTTGTCTCAGAGAAATGAGAGATCATGAGACATGTCATGTGACATTTTCCGGAAAATTCCGATCGTGATTTTAGCTAATAAGCACTTAGAAACAATTTCGCTGCTAAAGTGCAGAATCGCCCACTTATTTGTTTGGCGCTTTTTATTGAATTTTTGTCAATTTTCTTTGACTTTTTAAGTGAAAATAGGTCGATGTGTACATAGATAAAGTTAAGAGTGTGCGCAATGCCATTTTTGTGCAATTCTAGGATGTTGTTTTTAAGTGAAAATAGGTCGACGTGTACATGGATACCGTGCATGTGCAATTCTTAAAAACGCGGCAAGCAGTTTGCGATTCTGCACTTTCTCCCAATTTCGCACCTAATCTTCGTCATGATTAAGCATTTTTGTTCCATAAAAGTTCTAGTATAAGCGTAATTCGGCTAGTAGATTGTTGGAAAAAATGTTGAGTAAAAAAAAAAAAAAAAAAAAAAAAAAAAAAAAAAAAAAAAAAAAAACATGCCTTTACTTCGTGAAAACAAAATGGCGTCCAAAACAAAACTAGCAGGTCGCTGTAGCAACCTGCTAGTTTTGTTGCAGGCTGTGGCCACATTTTCGCCAAAAAATCGTTACCATAATGTAAAGATTCACCTAAACTTCTTATAATTCTATAGAAACGTGCAAAGTATTTCAGAAATTCATAAATAAAAAGTGGACACATGGTTTCAGTTCGAGTTCGAGGAATGAAAGGAATAAAGTGTGCTTTCAGACTACAACAGTTTACAGTTTTCCGCAAAATTATTGGAGCTTACATTTTTATGTGAGCCATGCAGTAAAAAGATAAAAATGTGACTTTGATTACAGAATTAGTCACGCAAAAGAGGGTTTCAATCTTTATACGATAAAATTCTTGAAGGCATTATACAAATATTGCTAAAGACAACTTTACATTTACAATTAAATATTACAAGTAAAACTTTACATTTACAATTAAATATTATAAATGCAAAGTTTCCGAAAGAAAATTTCTAAACCATAACTTTAACATCAGATAGAAGTTAATGTTGAAGCACGAATATCAAGATTCCATTCCTAGAACCCCCTTCCACCAGTGGCCGATTGGATAAGATCTTTGAATATTGGTAGTTTAAACTCGTGTTAGAACTTTGCGAACACGCTTGCTGCATGAATATGAAGCAGGTTCCTTTAGAAAATTATCAAGAAAGCCATGCCTCCGTGTAGACCAGTGATTCTCAATCTTTTTTGGTCGCGGCACAATTTTAACGATTTAAAAATTTGGAAGAAGATCACAAAGATTTGGAAGAAGATCACAAAGATTTGGAAGAAGATCATTTCGAACACAAAGAAAAAGATAAGTTGCTTACTTACCTATAATACACTGTGTGAAATAGTTCATGATAATAATTTTGAATGTAAAATAAAGTAACATGTACTACAAAAACAGCAGTACGTTTATTAAGGGATTAATTATAAATTAGTAATAAGAATACTTTTAACGAGTAATTTGAGCTTGATGTTTTTGATAATTTCATTTAAATTTGGTCATAAAAATGACAATGCTACTCTCATATCGTCTTCTACACTTGAAAGTCTCGATTTTTTTTTTGTGTTTTTATGTTGATTAATACTGAAAATCCGAATTCACATAAATAAGATGTAGAAAACTGTAATAATATTTTAAAGCTTTTTTGGCAATCATGAGATAATCGCATTTAATGTTAATCCAAAATGGATTAACTGATTCTTCCAAATATTTGTAAATTAAATCTCGATTATTAGAAAGCGAAATTAGTTCTTCCTCTTCGCTTAAAGTTAATTGAAATGCAGAAGCATTCGGCACCAAAATCGGCTTGGATACCACAAGTTGCGCGCTTATTAATGTCTTGAAAACCGAATTTCTCTAATTCTCATGTGTATCCTAGACTAGGATTAAACCCATTATAATTTTTACTATATACATTTCTAAAATTTGGCGGCACAGTGTTTGAGAATTACTGCAGTAGACAGACAGCGGTCACGTGATTCAAATAACTTAGCATAACCTATTCATAGAAATATCAGAATTCATAATTTTTTATTTTATGAAATTAAATTTTATACGATTCATATAATAAATATTTTCATCATGGATAAAAATTATTGAATCTAAAAATTCTGGCAATTTTTAAGTGCTAGTTTTGTCTATGTTTAACAGAAATATGAGTTTTTTTTAAAGATGTTTAGTAATATGAAGAATAACTTGCTAGCGAGAACTTTCTTCGCAAAGGGATGTTGAAAAATTTCAATTTTTCATATTATTACTAAAAAATGAGTTATAATACATAAGTTACCATAGTCTGAAAGACCTCTTTATTTGATCCATTTTCTAAATCAACTTCGAACCACTTTGAAAAACTCTTCATAAAAAAATAGGAACGTAATTTTCTATTTTGAAGTTTTAATGAAAAACATTTAGCATTTTGTATTCATTGCGAGATTAAGTATCCAGTAATTGTGAAAGTACAAAATTGCATGAATAATTTACCACAAAATGCGATAAAAATATGGAAATCTACTGCAAATTGATATAAAATGAATACATGTAAAAGTTGCTGCATGGACTAAAAGCATTTTGCGGCCATAAAGTCTTAATTGAAGTCGTTAAGTGAAAGACTAAAACTCTTCTGCGCAATAAATCGCATACGGAGTTTAAAATACAAAAGATTTGGATTATTTAATTATGGCAAAGCACACGAGGGCTATTTTCCTAAAGGAAGGGATGTCTTCGCGGAGGACTTTCTGAGGGAAACTGGCTCGTATACATGTTACACATGAGAAAACCACGAAAACGCCCATGCAGCCAGCCCGTTCGCGGGTTTCGAACCTCGGACCGAACTACCAGTGTTCAGCGTCTTTTCCCGCTCAACCGCTGGTGGACCTTAAAATACAAAGGAAATTAAAGTTCGGAAATACTGAAACAGAATAAATGTATTTTTACGAATTTTGTACATGTGTAAATAACTTCGCGATTACGAACCGAAAAAATGAACACAATTTTCAGTTATTCATTCGTCAAGAGTATAAATTTTCTTCCCTAACTCCAGTATTTATTTCTCGATTTAAATGAAGTTTTTTTCTTTTTTAAATAAAGTGCCACACATTTCCTTTTTGCTTTCGGCTTGGTCATTTTCTCATTCTGTCGCTTCTCTGGTAACAGTTTAGGAAAAGAACAACCATAGATTATGTATTTTTTGCTCCAACTATAACTTTCATTTCATGCCGGACATCAGAAACACCGTCTTAGAAGTATAGTTGAGCGCTTTTCAATTCATAACACTTACATATCCTAAGTCGCGTTTTCGAGACATGAAAAATGCAATATGAATTTCGTCAATCGGCCCAGTAGAATGGAAGATACAGAAATGCCTACACCCTTTTTTTCGCAGTGTACATATCTGAAATCAGTATTCAAGGAAATAAAGGTGTTTAGCACTTTATATATATATCAATTTGATTAGTAAACGATTAATATTTTAATTTCCTAAACGAATTAATATCAAAATATAATAGCACTACGAAAATGCTAAGCACCCAGACAGATTAAACATTCTAGTTTTAAAGGTGAACATGATAGAAGTTTTACCAAATTTTAGTTTAATGCGATACTTTTCATATACGAATTTGTAAAGATTTGATAACCATTTCTAGAATAATTATTTCTAGAACCATTTCTAGAAGATTATTCTAGATAACCATTTCTAGAAGAATTATTAGTTATGAAAGTAATTTGTGATTGAAACAAAATATAATTTGAAAAAGGTTAAAATATCGATTTCAATTCCTTATAGCAGATGTGCAAGATAACTCGACAGGAAACAACAGCTATTTTATTTCTTTTTGGATCTTAAATAAAATCCTTATAATATTCTGTTAAAAATCTAGAAAACGTTCGACCGTATTTTATAAAATTTATAACTATTTGGAAGATTTATTATTTATAAAGTTTTACCTCGTATTTGTAGGCAAACCAACTGTTAATGTACGAGTGTGTATTCGTTTAAAATATAAGATAACATATTTTTTATTCTTCACAGAATTTGCCCGTGTTAAAAAAAGTGTTGTTATAATGTAGACATGTAATTATTTTCACAGGTGATAAAAGTACGATGTAACGTTAAGAAATTCAGTAGACAGAGGAAGGTTTCTTCAACGATTTCCTCCTTTTTGCATCAGCAACCGTTGTTATTGTAACTTAAACGAAGTTTTCAGCTGTACTAACAGTTTTATTTGTGGTTTCCAGCTGTTTCAATATTGCAATTGCATCGCATGAAAATGAAAATAGAGCGTTTGTATTTCGTTTGAGGCCTCCAAACTTTCCTCATATGTCATAGTATCATACAAAACAGCAATTTACAAGTCTACAATATCAAGGACGGATTGCCAGACGGTGGCAGCTTTCTGAATGGATTGTATAGTTTTATCGATTTCAGCTGAATAGTCCAGAAAAATAGTGAGGATAATCTTTGCCGTATAACGCTAGTAAGAAAAGAATTAAAACCTGAAAGGTTTCAGATTTTAAATTACGTCCAAAGGGGTGTTTTTTAACGTTTTGTGTGTTACCCTTATTTCTTAAACATCATGTTCTAGGTACTCGAACCATAGAATTCAGTTCAACCGCAATATCGCAAAATAATTATAAAATGAGCATATCTTTAGAATTTCCGATACACAGCTCCGCGCGCTGGGGATAAAAATGTTTTTTTTTTTTTTTTTTCATACAGTGTTGCCTTTGCTCGTTTTGAAAATCGTCGAATTTATTAATAAAAAATTCTTTGAAGTGTTACAAAATATGAAACTGATAAAAAAACGAATTTTAAATTTCAATTTAAGGCTTCCACAAGCCCTTATGCTATGGAAGATTACGTTATTAAAATTTTGATGGATCTAGGTACCGTTGTTTTATCACAATGCGAGAAATATACGTACATTCAAGCAGATTCTTCATTATTTAAATTTGTTTAAATATAATGCAGGGCTCTAATATTGGGTGGCAACACTTCGAAAAGTGATTCACCGTTTATAGTTTTCAACGCAAAATGCGAAAACAAAATTAATAAGCCTTCAAAGCAAATTGTCGCTTTGGACGAAAAATGTATTAAAGTTACTAAATGCGAACTATATGCACTTCGGTATTTAAAATTACTTGCAAATACCGTGTCTGTTTTTATACCTTCAAAGAATAATCGCCTAGAAAGCAAACATGTTCCTCTAAGTGCATTTGGGTTCCTAAAGCTTTGTCACATTAATTTTTGAATGTTTGTGAGGAAGTTCTAACTATTTTATTTTATGAGGACTAAGTATTATGTAATGCTTTTCTAATGTAAAAAATATTCATAAGGAATTCTTACTGAAAACGTCCTTTGCATAAATATTTTTGCAATATATTTATATACTTATAAAATGTTTTGATTACTATTATTTCATATATTTCAATCACAGGACGATAGACCTACGTTTTGGGCCTGAATCTCAGTTACGGCAAGCTTTTTTTTTCCATTTTCCTAGAGGACCTGAATAGAAATGTAAGCTTCGCATATTTTTATGGAACGTTATCACGTCATAAGAACTGTCGTAAAACCTTTCCCATGGGATTCATTTCTTAAAACAAACGGTTGATTATTTGATGAAGACATAATATGCAAGGCTAAGCGTTATGCCTTTGTTGAAGGCTTTCTGATGGAAGCTAATTCGTATGCAAGCAGATGCCTTTTCCAAACACACTTAATATTAAATAACAATAGAATTTAAATTTTACCTCAAAGTAACTATGAAAACAAAAGATGTATAGTTAAGCATATTTTGCAGCAGCTACCAATCTCGCTGATTTGATTTTGGGAAATTTTCTGTCTTCTTTATTTAATTTCTTGTTGGCAATGATACTCTAGCAAGAGAACAGATTTGCAGAGCTCCATATGCCTTAAAATAACAAGCAGAAAACATGCATTAAGGTCACTGGCAGGAAAGCAAAGAACAATTTTGTTCTTTAATTAGAAACCCGATATAATTCTCCAACACAACTGCCCGTTTATTTCAGAGTGTTATAGATATACATGAGATACATCTTACAAGCGCAACACATGCACATCAAACGGTCATATAAGAGCAATAACCTTTACCATCTTCGACAAAATTAAGCATCTTTTGCTAAGACTGTCTAGAAAGTCTGACACGGAAGCATAAAAGCTTTCTTTGTCACAGAGGGGTCGGCCTCAACCTTCTTCAACTCTTGTCGAAAAAAGACCGTCTTTCATTCATCGGGGAAAAGGGTTGCCTGACGGACAGACTTCTGCGTAACGATTTCCGATGGTGGTGACCTCATTCCAACAGTGAATGGGTGTGGAAATGAATTCCCGTTCATTTTAATCTTGAGGGAAGGGTGTACTCTACTCTAGCAAAGAGAAATCATACAGACGTAGAGTGAGGGAATTTGTTTAAACGTTAGTTGATTACTGCTTTTATAGTCGCAGGAAAGGAGGAGTCTAAGCTTTGTAATAGTATATAAACATAAATTCAAATAACCGAACTAACTGCAACTATAAGGCTATAGGCTAAATGTTTGCTGTAGTTTAAACGACAGAGATTAATATTTTTTATTTATAGCATTGTGTTAAAAATACAGAGTTATAAAAAACATATTTTTCATCCTTTAAAACAAAGCGCGAAATTCACCATTTCTGCCAAAATTAAGCAACAGAATTATATTTCTTTTAAACAAATTCACAATCTATTTCTGTTTTTAACAATACAAAAGTAAAATATTTCTGTTTATGTAGTTTTAAAACTAAACTCAAAATTATTTTTGTTTTTAATACGCTAGAATTAAATAAGTGACAAATTTGCCCCCGCCCTCTAAAAATATTCTTGTTATAAGTCAAATCCGACTCGTTTAATAAGACTTTTTAAAAATATTGTTGCATGCTATGGTTGCTCAGAAATCTTTTTAAACAACTAGGCCAACGAATAAAAAGACTTAATGTCTCATCATTAGTAAATGATATTTACCCAAAGGGGCGTTAGAGCCAAAGGGCTATTAGTCTCAAAACGGCATTTTGGACAGTTTAGCTTTCTGCGTTGACTGACTTTTCAAACTGTTGCCACCGTATATTATCGCTATGTATTATATTTAAAGAAACTAAGTAAGGAAGAATCTCCATAAATGCATGAATATTTCTCGCATTCTGAAAAACCAACAATACCTAAAGCCATCTAGTTTTGAATAATGTAGTTCTCCAGCCGAACATGGGCACTTGGAAGCCCGAATTTTGAATTTCGAACTTGTTTTATTATCTATTACAAATCTCGTAAAACTTTAACGAATTTCTGATTAACAACTCAAAGAACGATTTCAAAAAGAGCAATGGCAACACTGTACGAAAAAAAATATCTCCAACGCCCGAGGCTGTGTACCGGAAATTCTGAAAATTGGCTGTTTCTAAATATTTTGCTGTTGGAATTGAATTTTATAAGGTTTAAGTGCGAAGAACATGATACTTAATAAATAAAGGCAACACAGGAAACATTAAAAAAAAAAAAAAAACGCTCTTTTGAGCATATTATAAAATCTGAAAGCTTTCAGATTTTCTTTTTTTATTTTCTTTTAAGGTTTTTCCAGCTTATTCTCTTCATTCAAAAGCTGTTTCTTTTATGTTTTGCTCTACGAACGATGCTACGATTATTTGTCTATTTATTATCTTTATTTATTTATTTTCAGCAATGTAACTTCTACGAATATGGAAAATCACGTTTGTTCCTTGAAGAACCCATTTTAGTGTTCTTCGAAAGGCATACAGATTTTGCAGAAACCTGCAACACACTAAATTTAACATTTCATATTTTAAATTACAGTAAATCCTCCTTAAAACAATCTCACTTTAATCGAACATTTGGGTTACCATGAACAAAATTTCGGTCCCGGCAACGATGTATGTATATGACCTTATAGGAAGTTTTACCGGTTAACGCGAATTTCGGTTAGCACGAATTATTTTTCAGCTCATAGTATCGTCAGATTTTATTCTTTAGCATAAATTTTAAAAGTTTTCAAATTTGTTTTTCCCTGTAGTTTTCTGCTAGAATATTGTTCAGAAATTTTCCGTTCCGCTTAATTGAAAACCTCACAGAATACGCTATGTTCTTTAAAACATATCCCAGCATGATTAAGAATAAAAACAAATTGCTCGACAAATGTGATCATTGCATCAGCGATGAGTTATGACGTGTTTGTTAGTGCAGATGGCGAAGTTGTAGTGTTTGCTCTAAGGCAGTGGTGGCGAAACTTTTGGGGGGGCAGCGTGCCATTCCGTTTAAGATATTAAACTAGAATTATTCATAAATTACCTCAAAATGCTTAAATCTGAAAACTGTAATCTATTTAACAATGAAAGTATTAAAATTCACCTGCAGTCTGAAAAAAAAATTGAATTCGTGTAGCAAACCCATTAGCTGCTCCAACTTTGGCGTATTCTTTGCCATATACCAAATAATATGATTGGCCCAAACAATTGAAACGTTCATATATTGAGTCAATAAATATATATATAATTTCTATGGCGATATATGAAAATCTTATATCTAGGCTTAGGCCCTATGCCAGTGGCATTATGCGATAAGTGAAACGTTCAAGAACAGACTAAAACACTTATTTAAATTACATAGTATCATTTTATTGTGATTATTGAATAAGGATGTAATATTTGAGTAGCGTGCCGGCGGATGAAGCTCCGCGTGCCGACTGTGGCACTCGTGCCATAGGTTCGCCACACTGCTCTGGGGAGTCTGATCGTAAAAGCAGTTGTGTCTGAGGTGCAACAAATAACATCGGAAGAAAATGAGGAGGACAATAAATATCATTCCGCCCACCCTCCAGGAAATATCATACACCCTCCTTAAATAATAATCCTGTAGAACGTTTTGCTGAAATAGGCGGCTAGTTTTACTGAAGCGAAGAGTATCGTTGGCAGTGAGGATAGTGATCAGTGAGAGCATTTTTTGAAGTCACAGTGCAGTAATCAGTGCAGTACTGTACTGTTTTAGTGAAGAAATACATAACATATTGTAGTATTATGTAACTATATACTGTAAATTCTTAATATGTAAAATTCAAATTTTGTAACACGATTTCTCGATTTTTTCGGTCTCTCGAGTTTCTTCTTAACCAGGGTTTATTGCATTTTTAAAATATGAAAAGTTATTATTTTTAAAAAAATATACTGTGTTTTAATAAATTCACTAGAAAGCAAAATATAACAGAAATGCTTTTTATTTTATCCTAAAACTATATATTTTATAGATTGTTTTATTTATGTCATACATAAAACAACTTAATTAGGCGAAAGCAGGATCCCCAGCCATTAACGACCCAAAATGAGCACCGAGAGTTTCATTGAGTATCATTTGAAGTCATATTATTAGAAGATTCTTTATCGTATGTAGTGTATCCCATAATATTTCACTCTCAGGATCTAAAAAGGATCAATTTCTAATTCAAAAAAAGAAGAAGAAAAATTTGAAAGGTTTTAGATTTTAACGGTCCCCCAAAACGGTTTGTTTATTTCAAATTTTTTTAAGCTCTCTCTCTCTGAGTTCGCAGGCTACCAATCTGTTATTGCATTAATTATTCATTTCATTTTGTCTTTTTAGCTTTATTATTAAGCATCGTTTTCTTGGCACAATACGCCATATACAATTCAACGGCAAAATACGAAAATTTTAAAAACAGTATATTAGCATATATGTTTAGAATTCCTGACGCAGACTTAAGTATTGGCATACATTGTTTTTATTTTTTCAGTTTTTCGCAATTCATTATATCAATGTTCAGTTTTCTTGCTAGAAGGCTTTACAATGTTTTTTTTTTTTTTTTTTTTTTTTTTTTTTTTTTGTCTTTTGATTATTAATGTTTTGTGTGTTTATTTTATATATTAAACATAACATTCTTGACGCTTACGCCACAAAAAATTCGATTCAACAGCAAAATCACAAAATATTTAAAAACAGCATACTTTAGAATATCCTGTATACAATTTCGCCTGCTGGAATTGTTTTATTCTGTACAGTGTTGCTACTGCTCTCTCTCAAATAGTTGAGTTTGATAATCAAAAATTCATTAAGGGTGTAGAGACGTTAGGTATCTTTTTTTTAAGTAAGTGAGATGAAAAATGAGCAATGCCCTTGCCAGGAAATCGAACCACGGAGCTCTGGAATACGCACCCAGCGTGCTGACCAGTACACTACGATGGCATGCTAAGAAAGCGGGAGAAATACCTTATATAGGTTTGTAGAGGCATTAGTTTCCTTTTGTAGTAGGAGATGTGAAATGTGGTTCCCGGGACTCGAACGTTCCCGGGAATACGTGCCGAGTGTGCTGGCTATTACAACACGAAAGCATGGTAAGAAGGCGGGAGAAATACCTTATTGGTTTGCAAAGCATGAAATATAAAATTTGAGATTCAAAATTCGGGCTTCCAGGTGCACATACTGCAGTGGAAGACTTTCAAAATATCTAACGGTAAACAATGTTTTAAAATATGTTGAAGAGGACAGGAGGTGAAAGAAAAGTGCCAACGATGGGACAGGAGTTCTGTGAATGTTTAGTCTACTGGCTGCAAGTTTGTATAGGTAATATTTTCCTTTTATGATGTGAATAACGAAAAGTGAATGCATTTTAGCAATAAAGTTTTCTATTATAACAACAGCACCTATACTTTCAGTGTGATGTTAGTTTTGAAGGAGTACAATAAAGTATTTAAGAGGCTAACAGTGCTTAGATTAATGGCATTTTGGTTATTCACTCAATAAAACATTGTATAACAAATAACACAATGAATTCTTTCACGGAGGGAAGTCTTTGTTTCACTTGCAATGTAGTGAATCGCGTGCTTTTATATTTAAGTGTTATCAAATTTGCGTTTTAAGAATAAAAAAAAAATGAAAAAAAAATCTGAAAGGTTTTAGATTTGAAATTACGTCCAAAGGGGCGTTTTCTTAACGTTTTGGGTGTTACCTTTATTTATTAAATATCATCTCTTTGCACTTAAAACACAAAGTTCAGTTCAACAGAAATATCTCAAAATATTTGAAAGCATATTTTTAAAATCTCCGATACACAGTCTCGCCCGCTGAAGATAATTTTTTTTCCTCGTACAGTATTGCCATTGCTCACTGTGAAATCGTTGAGTTTTTAATTAAAAACTCATAAATACTTTACAAAATATGAAATAGATAATAAAACAAATTCCAAATTTGGGCTTCCAGATGTCCATATTCGGGTAGAGACGTATGTTACTCAAAATTGGATACACACATTTATGAAGATTCTTCATTATTTAATTTCTTTCAATCTAATACAGGGCTCAACAATTTAAAAAGTGTTTCGCCGTTTATAGTGAATCAACGCAAAATGCCAAAACGAAATTAATAGCCCTTCTGGGCAAAATGCTCCTTTGGGCTAATAAAGAACATAGGATTTTTTATTACTTATTTTAAGAGAAAACAATTAAAAATTGTAGTTATAAACAAGAGCAAACATGTTTTGATAAACTGCCTATTGTAATGCATGCAATGTTTAAAATTATCCAAACGAAATACTTTGAATTCGGGGTAACAGAGAAATGTCCTTATCAAAGGATGAATATACTTTTCCTTAAGTTATCGCATTTGTCAAAATAATCTTGACAAGTGTGATAATTTTGCTACCATACTTGAAAATAATTTTATTATCAAAAACGTAGACTAATTCAAAAGAACGCTAAGATATGTTTCGCTTAAAAAGCTAAAAACATTTTCAGCAAGCTGTGATGAAAGAATTCGAGAATAAAAATAAAAATAAAAAAAAATTCTAACAAAGCGATTTCAAGGTGAATGTACCTAAGCTATTTCTTAGTTTATGGAAATCATAATATCACAGCACATGACTTATGCTTTGTAATATCAATGTTTTATGTTATCAATGTTTTATGTACAAGTTAATACGTTAAATAAACATTAAAATTATTATAATGCATGCGCAAGAGCGCCGTATGTGTCTACGTAAGAGGAGTAAATTGCTAGAGCTACAATAACTCTGAAGAACATACAATAAAATTCAGTTCAAGCGAATCTCGTTTAGATGGGATACATATTCTGGCCTTTATATCTTCATGTATATTCACATTTCTTATTATATATTTTTATTTTTTGATTTGTTTTAACAAAGATTGCATTATTTTTCTTATATTTCGTATATTTCAACTACTTTGAATTCTATTTCATAATGACAATTTCCAATGTTTAATTTTTACAAATGATATTGAACTCAAATGCATAAACACGAGGGTGTCGGGGAACGGTTACTCGAGCGATATCAATTTTGCTGCAGAAATTGTTTTCACTCAAAATTAATTTAATGCTTAATCGGAATGAGTTCTTTGGATCTTTGCATTGGTTCTTAATCCCTTCTATTCACGGAAATGTTTGGCCTGACTGGAATTGCCGGTTTGGCATCGCCTTATTGCTCGAGTAAAGGACGAAACACCTTCGTATTTATTTCTTAATTATTGTTCATTGAACGGGAGTTGGTTTCTTCCCCTTGAAAAGTCAACTAATTTCCGATCAATGACTATAATTACTTGCATTTAATTTTATTCTTGCTTTTAATGTATTCCTTTTACAATTAAAATTTTGTTACTCATGATTTAATTCCAGTCCCAGTTAAACATTTTTAACAATTTACATTCAAGTTACTTCCAAACATCTTTCGAAATAGAACTTACTAAGTATGGATTCATTGTTTTCAGATAATTCTGCTATAATTAATCTTAGGAGATAATATAATCAATATTATTTAGTACATAAATTATTATTAACTTACTTGCAGTAATTTAATAAATTATTACTTTGAGATATTGCAGCAATTGCGCAAGTAGTAGAATAACTTAATTTCACACTAAGTGAATTTAAAATCATACAACATTATATATATATATATATATATATTATAAGTAAGGTTGTAAGAACAAACCAAAAAAGACCAATTTAGGTCAGAATTTTGCGCATTGTGCTGCAAAATTAAGGAAATTAGAAGATAAATTTTAGTAAGCACGCCAAAAAGTTACCAAAAACTGTGGCTCCGAGAAAACTCCAATATAAGTATATATATACAGGATGGAAGATACTTCAGAAAACATTTTAACAGAAAATGCTCAAAAGACCTTCTGTAATGCTGACTGCGGGATAGGGATTGAAGTACATTTGCGGAGAC
Source organism: Stegodyphus dumicola (assembly GCF_044657685.1). Lineage (NCBI taxonomy): Eukaryota > Metazoa > Arthropoda > Arachnida > Araneae > Eresidae > Stegodyphus > Stegodyphus dumicola. Next base: position 233,171,048 of record NC_140772.1, on the reverse strand, counting down.
ACCAGGCAGTTCCGTAATATCGCCGGCAACAGCGGCGCTTCTGGCGAGTACATCCATATTTGTTTCAATGGAGCACTCGTAGATTAGGTTTTTCATATGGCTCCACAGGAAAAATTCAAATATAAGAGGTCCGGTGATCTTGGTGACCAAGCTACGGGGCCACCTTGACCAATCCATGGACCTGAAAATTTCATGATTCGTATAACCAGCAATACTCGCGGTAATGCACGGTAGAAATGTCGTTGGTTGAGAGGATTGCCCCTTTCTATACCATTTATTTACAACGCCACCTAGCGTTTCGCCGTTTGAGTTTAGACCATACATTCTATGACGAATATTGCTCGTATAGTTGCCTTCCATCACCCTCGAAAGTCTTGCCCTCTTGTTCCGAATCACCATTTATATATAATTCACTTCTTTTTTTTTTAAATAAAAATGATATCTGTTCAAAATCCGTCAATTCAGCAAAGTAAATATTTATTATTGTATAAAATTAAAACTCAAACAAAACTAATTTAATTTTGAAAGATTCGGTTATTTCTGCAGTTCTCTTCAGATAGTAAAATAGTATAAAGAAAAAATATTAAATATCAAAAATGTATATCACTACTTAAACAAATTCACATATAGATGTACGCATTACTATTGAAGTCTATTATAGCAAATTTAATTCATTTTGGATGCAGGGGATAGCATAAACAAGAGGTGAATAAACAAGAGGTTTATTCACCACAAACGAATGCTTGAATTATATTTTATTTATAACACTCATGTTATCTGAAAATTATTATTAAGAAGGCTATAACGAAGGGCTCTGATATTGGGTGGCAACAATTTGAAAAGGAAACCGACATTTATAGTGAACCAACGCGAAATGCCAAAACGAAACTAATAGTCCTTCTGGGCAGATTACCCCTTTTGACTAACAAGTGCTCGAAATTTTCAAAATCATAACATGACGAATTTTCTTAATAACAAAGTTCATAATCCAAAGTATCAGTTTTTAACGCCACATGGAACTGTAGGGTTTCAGTCATACAGTCGAGTAGAAGAAAAACTGCAAGCTTTTGATTGGATGGATGTATTATTGTTCATTGTGGAGAAAAACCTGAAATATATTCATCAGAACTTTCTTCCTTTGGGTATTCCCACTGAAACCTTTACGTTTGACAAAGGATTTATGAGGGCATTAAATACAGGAAATGCTTTGCTTTCCTGCTAATACAGGAATGGCGGCTCAACTCCTTGTGGACGTAACACGTTAAATATCATTTCAACGAGAAACACTGGTTCGTTTCGCATCGGTGAGCCCTCGCTTCCGTTTCACTCCTTGGCGGAGGAGAGTTGGAGTCACCATGGCAACCGTCTCTTCCTATCCCTTCCTTCAGCACCCTCCGCTGAGCGATAAAGCATGCGGCCTTTCGGCTTCTTTCAGAGATCTGCGTCATAGTAAGTCCAAGGGAATAAAATTCGCATTTGTAATAGCGTGTAAAAGAATAAAAATTTGCTCACGTTCAAACAATGAATGAGATGAATGCTGTTGTGAGCAGATGGCGTGGTACACGTTAACTCTTTATTAAGGTCGCTCTTGGGTGATTGCGAATTTTGGCATTTAAGATCCGGGTTTATTATCCCTTCTTCACATATACTGAACGCACTGACTTAGAAATAGACATACAATACAACAAGTTTAATAAAAATAGAAATGAGTTCAGCTAAATTTTTACTTCTTTGTACGAAGTGAAAAGGAAGTATTGTAACCGCGAAAAGTTTCAGGCAGCATACTTCAACGAAAATATCCATTTTGACAGCTATCGAATGCAATTTAACAATAGTTTTGAATGACACCTGTACGTAAGGACAGAATAAAAGATAATTTTCCCCACAAAAAAATTATAAAACTTCTTTAAAATGAATTCTGAAGAAAATTTTTCGTGGCGTCTATACGTACGTATCTCGCATAACTCAAAAACGAGCAGCCTCAAAACGTTGAAATTTTGTATATAGGACTGCTACAACATGTAGATGTGCACCTCGTATTTTAATTGCAATCGGCAACACCAAACATATATAAATATGTTTATACATATATATATATCCACTCTGTTACCCGGCTCAGTGATCTCAATTTCTATACTCTCATATGTTTATAAATTGAGCATTTTTTGCTTTAGAAATGATTGAATTACATTGCTCTTATCTTCCGGTTAAGGTTTTTATGCCTTTAGGAAATCTGCAAGCAACATTTATACAATTATCAACAATTTAAAAGCTGTTTAAATCCGGTTAAGCCTAATTTTTAAATAACAAAGCGGACATATTTGTTTACCTTTGAAACAGCAGTATAGTAGATTTGTTGCCAGTTTAGAGAGACTAAGATTCTCAACAACAAAGATAACGCCTTCATTTATTATTGCGAATTACGTCATGCTTAATCCTCCTGAAAGTTTTTCGAGGAAATACGTGTTTAGAATTTATTTCGTACTTTTTAATGTAGATATTTTGAGTTTTTATGCATTTTTGCCTTGTCGCAGAGTGAGAACTGAATTAATTGAATGAGAAATACTAAAATTGTCCGTGAAAAACTGTTTCTTTTTTGTTTTGTTTGTTTAATTTCTTTTATACAGCATTCTAGATTTATTATAGTATTTGAATATCATTCTGAGTTATAATATGAACGGAATATAACGCTATTAAGTGAACCTAGCGCCAGAGTGTCGCTATGGTAAACATATATAGGGAATTTTAAAGAGTGCATTTATTCTATTGTGGTTTATGCGCTATCGACGAAGTAGATTTAATTCAATCCAATAAGTTTAAATGAAATGCAAGAACAAATGTGTATAATTTAATATTCCGTACAAGGAAATCATGTAGTGTAAACATCAGATTTTTTATTTTATGTTTTTTGATGAAATCGCATCAAATCGATCATTCTCTCTGATTATATCAATGGCTGCATGCCATTGTTGCTGATATATTACATTGTTGCTGATATCGGCACTGTTGCCACTCGGAAAAGTAAAGGCGATAATTATGTGCAATTTTTAAATTTAATGTTTCTCTTGAATACTGGACGTTTGTCGAGAGTAGGAAATGGGAAGTTGATTAATTTATTTACTAGGATAATTAATATTTGTATTAAGAGAGAGTGATTATTTCATTATAGTTTTGTTTTATATGTAATATATTTTTATAAAATTTTTTTTTTAGATAAATTTGTTCTGCAGAGTAAAATTCTGTGCAGTTTTTAAATTTAACGTTTGATGTTCCCTTTAGGCATTTTCCGGGTGCATTTAAAATCCAGATGAAGGCTGGCCGCGTAGTGGCTAGTACTTAATAAGGCGGCCGAGGAAGTTGTGTCCACAGCTCTCGTATGGCACGCAGACAGAGTGGGTTATTCTTAAGATATTCTCAAATTAAAGTAGGTTGATCTGTTAAAAAAAGTAGAGTTGTTTAAACATTGCATTTTCTAGAGGGTCTCACAAATGGTTTTCAAACTGCTTAGCTATTATTATAATTCTGCTCACAATATCTTTTTACTGTTGCCAAATGCCTTCAGAAAATCCAATAGAAAAATCTGATGTGAACACCACAAGACTTTCCTTACACGGAATATTAAGATACATTTTTGATTCAATTAAGGGGACTCGTACACCTTAAAACTTTTAAGATCTTCAAATATGTGACTGTTGCAAGAATTGGAATATTTTATTTATTTTATTTATTTATTTTAAGAAAAAATAATTAAATTCTACTTAAGGCAGTATTCTATATATTGTGCAAGTCCTGAAGTTTACATTTTCAAATTTTATTTTTCCAATCTATTACATGGAGGAATAAGACAGATTGAAAAACCATAAATTATCAAATCCGAACCTTAATAGAAAAGTACTGCTGACTAGCTTGGTTACATTACCACGTCTAGAAACTAGAACATTCTTTTACTACCTCGCAAACCTCATTAAATAATGGAAAATTTTAAAATGCCCATACGATTTACCAACTGAGCAGGGAATTAAAACTTAATTGTTTGAAAGTCTTAATGACTCCTTTTATCGAATCAATTTATGAAACCAGCAAGCGCGAGAAAAAACCGATAAAAGGGGACAGAAAGACGAAATTGAGGGGGAGGCGACCGAAGTCATTTCGGTGAGGTAACGTGACTGGAATTCTATCTCTTACTTCCTGTAAAAAAACTTTTTGCCGTAGCAGGAGAAAAAGATTTATTTGGTATAGAGAAGAAAAAAGTAGAACGCTCGACATGGTGGAACATTGATCTACTCGATAGATTCATCCTGTCGGACAGGTCGATGGAGCGCTTAAAAATTTTTAAGGAAATTTTTTCGAGTGAATTTGGTAGAAGATGTCTTTCATTGTGCTTGGAGCTTTGAGTAACATTTTATCGAACAACTTCATTTTGCAAAACTCAGTAATTTTTTTCTTATAAATTTATAAAAGCTTATCTGCCTTTCTTTTTTAGCTGAGGTTATTGCAGAACTTCAACGACGCTGGGAACATCTTCCGCGCATAAAACTGATAAGTCTTTCCACTGTATTCAGACACAGCCTTAGATGCTTAAATGCGATAAGAAGACAAACCCAGAGAAACAGTTTCAAAAAGATCAGGAACACCGACAGATATTTATATACACTCTTTTGCAAAAATAAATCGAAGCATCATGGAGGAAGTGGGTGTTTTTGATGAAATTGAAAATATGTATAGCTCATACACAGATAATAAAATGATTAAAAAGTCAAGGCCATAGTACCTGTTTACGGCTCCCAATCACCCATTGAGTGAACGAATTAGTAGTTGGTCGAACCGCCCCTGGCGGCATTACATGCTTGAATCCGCCGAGGCAAGGCGTGGTAGAGGTTCGTAATGTCATCCTGCGACACATTCTGCCAGACATTCATCAGTTGCCGCTCCAGATCTGCGATATTTTGTGGTGCCCGAATCTGGCGGCCTACCATGCCCCAGACATGCTCGATTGGAGAAAGGACTAGTGACCTTGCTGGTGAAGGAAGAGTATCAACCGTTAGGAGACAGCCCAGAGATATGCGAGCGGTATGTGGCATGGTATTATCTTGTTGTAAAATGTCTTAAGTATGACGTGCCATGAAGGTTAATGGAACCGGCCGAAGGATGGTATCAACATATCGTTGAGCTATTAAAGATGTATGGAGCATGACTAAAGATGACTTGCTGTCATAAGAAATAGCGCCCCAAAACATCACACCAGGGGTTATGGCTGTATGCCTTTGTAAAACAAAGGCTGATCGGGGCCGCTGGCCTCGCCCTCTCCAGACGCGACACCGCTGGCTCCGTCCTCCCTGTTCGTTTCAGTGGTCATCTACTTCAAGAGTGAAGCAGGATTTATAGCTGAACACTATACGATGCCAGTCTGGTAGCAACCATCATGATCGGCTGCGACACCACTCCAGACGACTCCGCCGATGTTGTGGGGTCAAAGGCAAACGTCTTAAAGGCCTCTGTGAGCGTCACCCCGCCTCAGACGAGCACCGTGAGATCGTGGACGGTACCACGGGAGGTATAGACGTGGCTGGTAGTGCGCTGAATTGTCGACAATGATACCGTTGGGGCGGTTCGGGCCTGGCAAACAATCATCCTATCTTGACTCACATTTGTGATTCTTGGCCTTCCAGAGCCTTCATTTGGTTTCTAATAACCGAATTTAGATTTCCATTTAGATTTCTAATACCCGAATAATTTTTATTACTACCTACGTTTTACACTTCTGGCATTAAGGGGACTCCTACATCTTAAACCCCTCATGATCTTCAAATATGTGACTGTTGCAAGAATTGGGATAATTTATTTATTTTAAAAGTTACTTCCAACCTTTTACAGCTGACTACATAATATAGCTTCTTTGGAAACTAGTAACCAGAAAGTTTGCGTTGGCACAAATATTTTTGTAATTTAATCCTCTTTGTGACAAAATATTTCGCCATGTTTCCACCTTGCGCGCAAGATATTTTAAAAATGACTAATACTTGAAATTGGATGGAATTCTTTATATGGGCACTATTTTCTAACCGAACCAACAATCTGATGAATATTTTAATATTGAAAAATTTTATGGACGAAAACATTACAAATTTTGTTAATAAAATACATTTTATAAACTCAACTCCAAATAAAATAAAAATTTAACATGACATTTTTAGAATTTTAGGTTCACAGTAGTTTCCAAATGTTATAAAAGCTATATATTAAATATAGAATTAAATTATGAAACAGAATGTTTTAAACTGTGCGCGAGTTGGAAACATGACGAAAAATGTTGTCACAAAGCGGATTAAATTATAAAAATATTTGTGGCAACACAAACTTTGTGATGACTATTTCAGAAAGCAGCTATATTACGTAGTCAGCTGTAAAAAGTTGGTAGTAATTTCTTTTAAAATAAATAAGTTATCCCAATTCTTACAACAGTCACATATTCGAACATCTTATGGGTTTTAAAGTGTATGAGACCCCTTAAAAACTATACCGACGAACAGAATATTTTTAATACTAAGAAACTTTTGCGTTTCTATTGTTTACCGCGTATTTTTGCTGTCGAATGTCTTTGCATTAAGCAATTTTCAAACAAAATGTTAATTTTCCTGAGTTTAATTTTATAAGGTGAGCCAAGAGAAGTGAAAGGAACAGGTTAAGTGCAGTTTTCGGATTTGTGAGAGCAAATGAGAAAGCGGAAGATTGCTCATTTACCATCTTTGAAATAACTTAATGTCTGCAACAGTGGGGCCCGAACTAAAATGATGGTGGATGATAATTCTCCACCACCAGGATTTGGCGATTGGGTCCCTAATTCCAGCCGCCCTTTAAAAGAGAGAGTATATAAGACATTTCTCCCGCCTTCTTACCATGCCTTCTTGGTGTAGCGGTCAGCACGCTCGGCGCGTATTAGAGAGGTCCGAGGTTCGAGTCCCGGCGAGGGCATTGCTCAATTTTTACGTTTTCAGCATAAAAAATCCTAATGTCTCTACAAGGTTTTTGCAATTTATTACATCTTTCATTCAAATGGTTAAGCCTATTCTTTCCAGAAGAAGAAGCTAATTTTTAATGGAAAGTAAAGTCTTGACGAAGCTTTTTATAACACTGCCAAGCTGAAATGCAACTAAAGTACCATTGGTAGAGAAAAAAACATTATTTCCTTAACTTATCTCTCAATGTAAAAACGCTGTATGAAATACGTATTGATGAAAAATTTATAAACTTTCCTGAGATTTAGCAAATATTAATTCAGAGTTCTAAATTATTCTGAAACGGCTTCCAATTGCAAAATGTCAATAACAACTTAACACATTTAAAATTACGCTCCACCAAGTGTTTGGAATATTTTCATTTTATCTTATATATGATTTTGTTTTCATTCGTAAGCTCTGAAACTTTTGAGTATTTATTTGAGTCTAGATATGTTTCTTTAATCGTCATGCATATTAGAAGTAATCGTCTTTTCTTCTAATAAAATTCACACCGAAGTTTTTCATCATCTTCTTTTAGAGTTCTTTTATAAAAGACGAAGACTGAAATTATTTTCCCTTTTGTTAATTTTCAAGAAATGTATCAAAAACAAAACACATATGCAACATAATAACTTACAATTTTAGAACTACCTGCAAAGGCTACCGAAGCTCAAATTTCACACAATCACAATGGAATTTTAACTAGTTCGTTTTGGTCAACTGCATATGTAAATAAATAAAGGTGCGAACGCACCCAGCAGGAAGGCGAAGATACTGCGGCCGTGGAAGGGTAATCAAGGTTTCGTGAAAACAATTAAGTTGCATGAGGATCATTTTTTAACTCAGAATGCACAAAATTTATATCATCTTAAGAATTATCTAATCGTTGCCACATGTTCTATTCAAATACTATAATAAATCTAAAACGTTGTATAAAAGAAATTAAGCAAAGAACAACAACAACAAAAAAAGGAACAGTTTTTCACAGACGATTCAGTATTTCTGATCCAATTAATTGAGTTTTCACTTCGCGACAAGGCAAAAATACATAAAAACTCAAAACTCAAGTGTTGAAGTAACCTTCAACACTTATTTCCTCGAAAAAATTCCAGATTGGATTAAGCATGATTTAATTCGCAAAATAAAAGAAGGCGTTATCTTTGTTCTTGCGAAGCTTACTTTCTCTAGATTGGCGACAAATCTACGATTCTGCTGTTTCAAATGCAAACAAGCAACGGCCGTCATGGCAACTTAGCAACACTTAAACAACTTTTAAATAGTTGATAATCCACAAATATTGCATGCAGATTTACTAAAAGCATAAAAACCTTAACCGGAAGATACGAACAACATAGTTCAATCATTTTTAAAGCAAAAAAATGCAGAAGTAACTAACATATAAGAATAAAGAAACCGAGATTACTGAGCCGAGTAACAGAGTGGATATATATACATATATTTATATACATTTGGTGCTGCCGATTACAACCAAAATACGAAGTGCACATCTACATGTTATAGCAGTCCTATATACAAAATTTTAACGTTCTGAGGCTACTCGTTTTTATGTTATGCGAGATACGTACACAGACGCACGAAAATTTCTCTTCAGAATACATTTTAAATCAGTTTTATAATTTTTGGGGGGGGGGTAGGTGAAAAAAGAGTCCTTCATTCTGTCCTTACGTACGGATGTCATGTAAATTATCGTTAAATTGCATTCGATACCGAGCAAAATGGATATTATCGTTGAAATATGATGCCTGAAGTTTTTCGCGATTTTAATACTTTCTTTTTACTTCGTTCAAGGAAGTAAAAAACGGAACTGTTAATGAAATACGTGAAACATACCTTTTACGTGATTTATCATGAAATTGGCCAATTCTGTCACATTTATTGAATTTATTCCGTAAACTAGAAACTAAAAACTAAACTAAAATGATATTTGAGCGAAGTATCGTAAGAAAATCAGATCATATTCTTACCATAATCTGAATTTGAGGCCTTTGGACCCATGTGCTTCCATTACGTAAAAGAAATTCCCTACTCCTTTAAGAGTGTGTAAAAGGGAAAACTATGAGTACAAAATGTACGTTTCTATTTTACAGCAAATAATTTTATTACCGTGTAAGGTTTATTGTAAGCTTTTAACAGTTATCTTTAGTTAAAGCTACTTTCCTATGTCTGCTAATTTCAGATTACAATTTCCTGCCAAAGTGTGTTTTAGAATCGCGGTTAATGCAAATGAGGAAGAGCGGTTCTTAAGTTCCACTGAGTTCGAGAGCCTGAGATTCTTACTAGCGCGCGTTTGCCATTTGGCTACACTCTATCTAAGCTATTACTAAGCTCGGCCGTATTTTAGGCTCCTGATAGCTTCGCCAGCTTAGTTGATATTTAGGTGCCACTACTCAGAATTCTGATAGCTGGGCTTTATCTTTTTAGGAGACTACTGTACAGTTCCTATTTTGAGAAATAAAGGGTAATTAACCCTCCTTGATTTTACGTTTATGTTCCTGAACTAAAGCGATTATTCGCTTACCAATCCACAAAGGTTCCTACGCAATTAGCTAGTAGAGAAAAGGTTGGAACCTCACAATCGTATAACTCACTTAAAGAAATACGATCATGATTGTAGAGGCGATCGTAGGACGTCTGTAAGTTGATATGCTAATACATTCATTATTTAATTTCCTTTCATGTGTTCTAAAGCTCAGTGCGTTTGTATGTCCTGATACATACTAATGAAATGCCTGAATATGCGCAAATAACGAGAAAATATGAGTAATCTAAGGATAGCTATGGGCACACTGTGTAACAAATCCCAGAGTGCTGCAAGGGAAGAACTCTTTAGATGTTTTAATCCTTTGCGGCACACCTAAAAATTTCCTTCCGTACGCAAAGAAAAATTGAATGAAAAAGGATTTATAGGTTACTCGGAACCTCCTTTATTTATACTAGATGGCAGCTCAACACAAACCAGTCCATATATTTTAGCCATGTTTAGTTTTTTAAGACCCTCCTTTTTCAAAGAAATCTTCCAAATTGTTTTAGGGTATAAAAGGAATTGTTTGAAAAGAAATGTTTATATTATATTTTTTGTCTGTATGCTAATCTACTTATTATATATTAGTTTTAAATTTTTTCCTTGAAATCTTGCCTAAAATCAAACGGCGAACCCTAGGTTTTCCCACGCCGGGCTCACCGATCTTCAAGGACAACTGTGAGTCTGTATTCTTTGTTTCTCCGCATCTCAATGGTCAATTCATTCACAACAATGCTCCTTTTAGCACTCTTTTCGAAGCTCTATTCAATCAGTGTGCCCTTTTCGGGTACATCCACAGAAATAAACGATAAGTGCTATCTTCACAAAATTTTACTTGTGTACTCCTGTAGGTCTAATTAGACTGCCTACCTTTTTTTTAGCAAAAATTCAACTTTAAAAGGTAGCGTGTCGGAAAGGGTTAAATGAACAATATGCAGTGTACTGCTGAAAACAGAATTTAAGGAAAATAATAATAAAATTTATAGAGATTTGTAATTTAGAATTTTGAAAAAAAAAAAATCTTTTATATTCTTTCTCTTGAAAGCCATTTTGGACGTCAATTTAGATAATATGACAAACATAGAGTACATTACAAAATTTGTTCCTCAATAGGTCTGAAAGCTAGCCTACATGCCTTACTGCCGAACAATCGGCATAGTTCTTATTTGACCTTTATATAACCATTTTTTATTTTTTCTTCGCCCACTTTTCAGCTATTCTCATCTTATTCTACGTTTTCAGACGTTTGGGTATTAGATATCAGTTTAATGAGGGACATGCTTTTTATCAACCCAATGCAAGATTTCATTCAGTGATTTTCCCACCATAGATCAAATTTTAGGTTTTAATTTCCCCCAAAGCATTAGGTACATAATTCAATGAATAAAAAATACAGCCATTTTGAAAATATACCACAGATTTCTAGTTTTCCTCAAGTGAAATCTAAGAAATGTTCTTTTGCACGAGAGAATTATAATCCATTAAGCGGATAGCATGCAGATAATCCAAAGTTCAAAATACTTACAGCTGCAATTCCCTTTAAAATTCCCTATATTTTCCTGTTTCTCAGAAGCGCAAACTATTTAAGTCTTAATTATTTACATTCGTATTTTTGTGAATAAATTTAGGATAACAACTGTTATTTGTTGAAATTAAAAGAAGTGCTTTAATGCTCAAGACTATTTAAATACTACTTAATTAGAAATTAGCCCTGACCATCAGGATATTCCTATTTTAAAACTGTCTGCACGATTAAAACTATTTAATATTATTTCTGTGTTTCAAAATTTTAAATTTAAACAACTAATCCTTTAGAATTACACTTACTTTAAACATTTCTCTAATACATCATATTTAAAATTCTAATCCTCAAAGTATTAAAATGTTTAGTACATTTTTTTTTACAATTTGGTGTTATTCCCAAACGTATTTCTATTTTGCATACTTGTATATCTTTACATCTCCTACTTCAAAGGATCCTAGTGTATCTACAGTGATTCCCGAACTAAAATGTGGTGAATGACGATTCTTCACCGCCAGGGTATGGAGATTAGGTCGCCTAATACCCGGTCGCCCTCTAAAAGGGGGAGTATATATTTTTCACTCCTTCTAGCATGCCTTCGTGGTGTGACGATTAGCACACTCGATGCGTATTCGAGAGGTCCAGGTTCGAAACCCAGTGACGGCAGTGGTCATTTTTCACGTTTTCTGTTTCAAAAATCTACAAAATTCTATAAACTCTCTACAAAACATTTACAAAAATATGTTTTGTAGAGAGTTTATAGAATTTTGTAGATTTTTGAAACAGTCCCGGAATACCGGATTTCTTTAGTTGCCAATTTAACTTCATTCTTTAGTCCATTTTAACCTCTTCGTCGTCCGTAACGCATCTAGCCCGTTCAAGTGAAACTTCCGCAGGGCGGCCATAACGCGCCTTAAGCGTTCTTCTACATTTTAAAACTTTTAAATGGCTTTCTAAATGTTTACTTGTTTGAGTTTTTATTTTTGCTTATTCTACAGGCATTCTATTTCTAATTGAATTTGCCCCGGGTTTTATGAATATTTTCGCCATTTTACATAAGATACAAGACAGTGAGAAATGGCTTCAACGTCTACTCAGCAGAAAAAGAGGAAAAATGAGATTGTGAATTGGAAAAACAAGAAGGATATACATTTGATGAGTACAGTCCATAATAACTCGATGACTGATGTCGAAACACGGAAAAGAACTGTAAAAAAAGCAATAATTGTAAAAGATTACAACAGCAAAATGGAAGGAGTGGACCGCCTGGATCAGATGTTATCAAATTAATTTGCTGTTAGAAATAAGCAGAGATATTATTATTTTTCCATTATATTTTATTTCCTTATACTTTTACTTAATATTCATTGACATTCATCCACTACGAAAGTTATGTATGGAAAGTTAGGATGCACAGAGAAAACAACATTACACGCTACGAAAAACAGACGGCCGCTGGGGTGGTGGAAATTTTCACGGATAGGAGAGGACGTCGAAAGGGTTAAATAGGAGGGATGCAAAGTGTTAAAAAACATTCTTACCATGTCTTCTTGAAGTGTAGGATTCAATACATTCGGCTACCGAAGTGGAAGGACTCGAGTTCCTTTCCCGGTGAGTGTTGATTGTTTCCAGGTTCATACTCACAAAAATGTAAAGGTTGTACAGAATCTCAGACTGATTTTAACTGACAAATTCTTTAGCGTCAAAAATTCAAGCTTATCTTCATGACATGCATAAAGTCAAAACCATGCATACAATAAATCCTCCACATACAGCTATCTCAGTTTATCTTTTATATCGCGGATTTAAGTAAAGCCTTTTCCAATAATAATAATAGACAGGTAATCTATTTGTTATCTCGAAGTTTCTTTTGGTTAACTCAAATTTCCATAGGGATTACTCTATTTTTAACATTACTAGAGATAATCAAATTTATGAGAAAGCTTAAATCGACTTTATTTTGAGTTTCGTAATAAAATGAATTGTACTATCTTGTCAGTCATGTCAGGTTTCTTGTCAGTTACGAAAGCTCATCTACCTTTTGTTTTATCAAGAAAAGAATTGGGGTATCATATCGTACAGAATTATGTAGTTACCTACGTTATAAAGATGCTTGTGTTAATTCTATGAAATATAAGGAAGCTTTATTTTCCGTTAAAAGCTTTGTCTCAATTCGTACATGGAGCTTCTTGAAAATTATTCAATTTTAAATAATAATGTACTGTATACGAGTACATTACGTTTCGTTATATAAAAGAATATAACGAAACGTAATGTACTCGTATACAGTTCTATGTTACATTACATAGAACTGTATTACATTGAACTGTATACGAGTTCTACATAGAACATACATGACTTCAATATAGAAGTATTTATTGCATGGGTTCATTTAAATGGTTTTATTCAGAACTACGTGGAATAAAAAAGTCAGGAGAAAGACTAAATTTGGCACATAACTGACACTGAAACCAGAATACGAAAGATTGTTAGAAGCTTCTTTAAAGCACTGAGTTACTGATGTTCCAACTGCTGTACGTCAGTATCTTAACGGCCACTGAATTCTCGTCTAAAGGCTACTTTACAGTTTTTCTAGATAAACTGTTTTTCTTTCCGGAGAAAATGTAGCTAGAAGGGAAGGAACATGAATCGGGAAGAGGGGAAACCTGCGTTTTTTTTACCTCAGCACCGGATCTCTCTCCGGCTCGTTAGTTTCCGGAAGTGAACGGGGATGATTTCCGGCGAGTTTCGATATGTTTATGAAGTATCTCGACGGTTTCTTTTAAGTTCGCCTCTTTTCCTACCGAAGAGGCTGAGTGAACAAAATTGATATAGATATCTGTAAAAAAATACAGAGCTGACGTTAAGAACCTTCTTAAAAAGTGTGCTCTAGAAACGAAAATGATCGAGTACTGTTATTGAATTGCATTCCTCATAATAATATAAACTGCAAATTAGTCTTCATTCCTTTATTCTCTTTCTTGAGTAATTACGCATATATTTCAATCTGTAGGATAAATGCCACATAATGTGGATGAGCACTTTAACATGATACATTAAAAATGAAAAAAAAAAATAACAAATAAAAACCGAATAAACTAAATAAATAGTAAAACCAAATAATAGCTCCTAAAATAAAAATAAATGATAAATGTCAGTTATAGACAATGATCATGCGAAAATTAATTTGAAAGAGCAAAACATGGCATAATAGTGAGTTATATAATATTATACGTAAAATATGCGACGAATACCTGCTTAAAATTCCCTACGTATAGAATCCGGATATCTCTTACGCTTTTCCTCCCATCATTAATTTAGCGCCCACCAACGGCCGAACGATAAAGTCGCTGAACATTGGTAGTTCGGTCCGAGGTTCAAATCCCACGAACGAACTGGCTATATGGGAGTTTTCGTATTTTTCCCCGTGTGTAATGTGTATACCAGCCAGTTTCCCTTGGAAAGTATTCTACGAAGGCATCCCTCTGGCAGATTACGGAATTCACCCTTAGGCGGTTCATTTAATTACGGCAAAGCCCTTGAAGCTTTAGAGGTCTCAATTACAAGCATCCTTAGCGGATTTGAAATAATGCTCAGAAATATTCGTGATCAGAATTCTCGAAGTACCTTAGCATAAAAAACAGCGGCATAATGCCACAGTAGATGAATCAGCTCTTTTTCTTTACACTTATTATGATCTTAGCAACTCTGGAAGTGTTAATGAAACAAATATACATATTAATTTAGAACTCAAACAACAACGATTTGAAAATACAAAGCGGCTTTTTGGTTGTTTGACTTCTAAATTAATACTTGTTCGGCGTGTTATTGTGTCTTATATATACATATTATTAATGAAATAATACAGCTAAAAATCGAACCTATTCGCCTCTTGAACAGTGGTTGTTATTTTTTGAACCCACCGACTACAAAAGTGTATAACATATGTTATGTCACAGCAATGATAGTGTAAATTACAATTTGAAACACTTAAGATCTTGTGTAAAAAAATAAACGGGACTCAGTAAAGATGTGATAGGAGTTTATAGATATTTGCTCTTTTCTTATTGTACAGCTAATATACTACAGGCAGAAACTCTATTTATTCTAAGTTTCTGAGGTACTTCAAGCGTAGATAACTGAAGTTTTTAACCAAATGTTATAATATTGCCATATATTTTATAAGGTATTTTCTCCCTCCTTTCTGCATGCCTTCTTGGTGTTAGCACACTCGTTAGCACACTCGGCGTGCATTCGAGAGGTCCAGATTCGAGTTCCGAAGAGGGCATTTCTAATTTTTTCATGCACTCTTGCTTCAAATAACCTGATGACTCTACAATTTTAATGAATAAATATATATTAAGAAAATACAGTTTTGATGAACTAGCTGCTTGGAAGTTCATAAATTAAGGAACAAAGAAAGCAGTTTAAACAATTCTAACAAATCAACAAAGAAAGCATTTTGAATAGTTCTATATTTTGAATAATTCTGGCACCCGTAGGAATAAATATGTGAGATGACAAAGTCATTCTTGCAAGGTATCATAATTCTAAATGAACAATATCCTTCTATATAGCATATAAAGGCTTTAAATAGCAGGAGGCATTTGTCTAAAGTTTTAATATTACATAATTTCTGAGAAAGAGTTTGGTATTTGGTTTTTCTCGGATCGCATACATCATTCACAATTTCCGTTTTATGAATTGGTTTTAAGAAATTCACATTAATTCACAAGCATGTTAGTAACATGAGTGATCTGCTCTTTGAAAGACAAGGTTACATCCACAGTCACTTCTAGATATTTGTATGAATCTGCAGTTGGAAGAGCAACATTTTCTATTTTAATAATCATTTGAACGTTCATGTATGTTTGCTATCTTCGAAAAAGCTTTACCCAGCATTTATTAGAATTTTAATTTATTTTCCAAATTTCTTGGCGACTATGGTATCTTGTAATATAAATTATCAATCGCTATATGAGGATATCTTGAATTTGTAAGTATCACCGTGTGGTCTGCGTGTTTAAGTACACTTGAGTATAGAGTGTACTGAGTTTAAGTACACTTGAGTATAGAGTAACTGAGTATAGAGTGTTAGGTAGATCATTGATATAAATACTAAATAGCTTCGGGCCTAAAACCGAGCCTTGTAGAACACCACTGAATATTGATCTTTACATATAATGTGCGTTTCCTGTATGCGTCAGAGAAAAATAGTAAATAAGAGAAAGGTAAAAGTTTGTTCTTATTTATTCTCAAATTTTATTCCACTAGAAAAATCTTCACAAGTTCATAAAATTTTAGTTTTAAGAGAGATCTCCAGGAAAAACTATGCACTTTCATTTTTTTACTAAAAACTTAAAAATTCTGATGTGTACAGCACATGATTTCCTTGTACGGAATATTAAATTATATGCATTTTTTGCTATGTTTCATTTATTTTCTCGAATTTCATTAGAGATATATTTCTCATTCAATGAATTTTGCTGTCAATTCGCGGCAAGACAAAAATACATAAAACTTCAAAATAGCTTTATTAAAAATTAAAAAATATAAAACACGAAATACAATTAAAACAAAAAAAATATTTTTCAATTAAAATTAGAGTTTCTAAGCAAAAACTAGCAACTCGGCCAGCGGGTAAGAAGGCAGATTTTTCGCTGCACAAAACTGAAAGTTTACTTTTGGTCTCATTCTGTAAAAAAACACTGAAGGTGAAGAAATTGACTTGACTCACAATTCTGCTAAGTTTCTAATGTAAACAAATATGGCTGCTATGGTAAAAGATTAGGCTTAGCCGCACTTAAACAACATTTAAATTGTTAATAGTCCTACAACAATTCAAGCAGATTAACTAAAGGCATAAAAACCTTTACCGGAACATAAGAACAACCTAATTCCATCATTTTAAAGCAAAAAATGCATAATTTACCAACACATAAGAATAAAAAAACGGCTCACTGAGCCGAATAACAGAGTGGATATATAACACTTCTGATGCGGCCGATTGCAACCAAAAATGGAGATGCACAACTACATGTTATAGCAGTCCTATATACAAAATTTCAACGTTCTGAAACTCCTCGTTTTTGAGGTATCAGACCTACGTACTACACAGACATGATGAAAAAAAATATTTTTAATCCGTTTTAAATGAACCAGTTTTCGGAAAAAGGAGTCTTTTATTCTTTACTTACATACCGATGCCACGCAAAACCATCCTTAAATCACACTCGATAGCGGTCAAAATGGATATTTTTTTTTTTTTTTTTTTTTTTTTTTTTTTTTTTTTTTAATTTTCGAGATTACAATACTTCTTTTACTTCGTACAAGGAAGTGAAAAAAACTATAATGAACAAAATGAATCTTGAAATTCAAGAAATTCAAGACATAATTTTCTACGCATTTAAGCATTTTTACTGAGAGAAACCCACACACGTTATAACAATAAAATGCAACGCATGTAACTTAATGCGCAGTATGTATTCATCGCAACCAAATAAATATAGAAAACCTGAGTCTAGATTATGACCATCAAACAATACATTTTTATGATCACGTTTTCAGTCAAAACTTTAACGGCGAATCTGCCACGTTTATTATACTCACGTACTTGGAAAATGTGATGGAATAAAATATAACATTTTTGTTTTGAAAATATTTGCTCAAAAATGATGGGAGTAATAAGATTATAAGAGTTTTCTCAGTGTAAGACAAAACAACTGCAAATAAACTAAACTAATAATACTCGAGTGTATTGTAATTCCTCTCTGCAGAGTTCAGTAATGCAGTTTAAAGTCATTTCTTTTTGGTTTCAAGTTTTCGGAAAGATGAGAAAGTACGTTTCAAGTGTGCTTTATTCAAAATCTGTCTTCCGTACTTGAGGATTAGAACAGAATGATTACTAGTTGAGAAGTTACAAACATAAAACACTAATTAATTAAAACAAGTCTTCTATTCTTTCCGTTCTTCAATGCAATTTGCATGAGAACATTTTCAAAGTTATGTGTTGTATTGAAGCAACGTTCTTTCGATGGTAAATTACTCATTTGGTACAAAACACAGTACAAAACGATTATGGAATTATTTCCACCTGCATTAGTTGTTTATATCAATTTATTAATCCACAGTGATTATCGAGAGTTTAAAAGCAGACAGGGAAGTTAGAATTTAAGAAATCACTTTAGTACGAACAATTTTATTTCACCAACAGACATTAAAAAAATTAATTATGTTTATCATTGACTTTTTACGCTCGACTTTAATAAAAATATTCCGTTCATTAATTGAAGTTGAGTTTTGCCAGCGAATAGATCATCGCAATTCTATCTATTTAAATAAATAAATAAAATGTCGGAAAAGTGCAAACAGACAATGTACTTTTTCTACGTTTTTAAACATCCAAATATTAATGCTAAAAGTTACGTATGAATCAATAAATTTATATGATAAAAAAATCTGAAAGGTTTTAGATTTTAAATTACGTGCAAAGGAGCGTTTTTTTAACATTTTGTGTGTTACCTTATTAAATATAATGTTCTTTTGCACTGAAACCATAAAATTCAGTTCAGTAATAATGTCGCAAAATAATTTTAAAATGAGCTTATCTTTAAAATTTCCGATACACAGTTCCACGCGCTGAAGATAAAAATGTTTCCCCCTCCCGTAGAGTGTTGCCATGGCTCGCTTTGAAATCCTTGAGTTTGGTAATCAAAAATTCGTTAAAGATTACAAAATATGAAATCGATAATAAAACAAATTTCAAATTTCAAATTTGGTCTTCCACATGCCCATATTCGTAGGAGGAATACATCATTCAAAATTCGATGGCTCTATGTACCGTTGTTTTACCACAATGCGAGAAATATACGTACATTTATGCAGATTTTTCATTATTTAATTTCTTCAAATATAATGTAGGACTCATTGGTGAGTGAACATTGAACATTGGGTGGCAACAGTTTGAAAAGTGAAATGGACATTTATAGTGATTCAAGAGCCCCTATGGACTAATAAATTATAAGTGTTTTAGTATAAGGTACACTTTTGTATGAAATGCGCCGATTTATATCAATATCCTCCCGGGGGTCGACGTAAAGAACTCTGTAAAGCTACTGGCTAGGATCTGTACCTAAGCCGTATCGGCCACGGAGGTATGAAATCACGAGCCTGGAGGTTCCAAAACCCCAAAAGAAGATTTTTTCATACGATTGGACAGAGGAGAGATTGACGAAGACTACCATCTTGTGAGGAGAGAGGTAATAACTCTTTATTCCGCCTGGAATGTGTTAGCCCGCAAGGAAAATGGTCCGTGCTCGCGTAGTCCTGGCGGGAGCAATTAAACGACCAGTCAAATCTCCAGACGTGCAAGTTCTCCGCCGCTGTGAAATCTGGGAACCGGCAGTGGTGACCTCGCACGCTCATATGGTAACAGTGGTTGTAAAGAAACTCCCATAAAAGCCGGCTATCGTTCCCGTAGAATAGAATTTGAGACAAGATAGTTTTAAAATTATTAATTTCAGAGGGAAAAAAAAAAAAAAAAAAAAGGATACGTTCAGCAATGTTTAGTAAGTTCGATGTTAATGACAATATGTTCTTTTTTGTTTTTTTGTATTGTTTAAGATAACACTTCATAAATTAACGCTGTAGTTGAATAAAACTTATAATTACTTCAGAAAACTATTTTTCATTGTTATTAATTATTATTTTCTGAACACGGACGCTGTTATTGTGATCAGGCAGACTTTAAAGAATCAGAGGTCTATTGGATATTGATATTTGCTTTCGGATTTCGGAATTAAGTGGCTTCCAGGACGTCTTGATCACTTACTTGTACTTCATATAAAAGCAAACCTATTTTCCTGACAGAGGTTTCTCCGAATGATCAACTGCAAGGTAGACATGCATTTGAATAATTATCAGAGACCGAACAATTAATCTGTTTTTCTTGTCTTCTAAGAATGAAACGGAATCTTATTCCAGTGAGTTATTACGCGACACCGCAAAAGAAGAAGCACACTTAAAGAGTGCTTCTGCTCATGGAAATTAATATTGCATTGTAGAAGATATGATCGATGACCTATTAATGACAAAAATTCTTTGGAAGAGAATTTCTAAGCGAAAATGTCAGCTGGTATTCTGAACCCTATTAGTAAGAAACTGAATATGGAACTATTTTTAAAGCGGGAAATATTCAGTAGAAATTTCTGTTTTGCAAATAATGGGCGAATGTAGTCATAAATGGGGATTGAATGCTTTACATCTAAAATACCTTAGGTTTCTGACCCCGCGGAGGATTATCGCATATAAATTATATTTCCCCGTCGCCGAAGACTTGAAGATACATGGGTATATTTCTTTTTCAATGGAAGATTTTTATTCTTTTTTCAAACAGAGAATCTTGCTCGGAGCTTTCGATGGCAAACAGAGAAACACGTTTTATCACTATTCATACTTATGAAAAATGAAATTACAAATAAAAACATTTATTAAAAAAATTCTGAAAGCTTTCAGATTTTAAATTACGTCCAAAGAAGTGTTCTTTAACGTTTTGTGTGTTACCTTTATTTATTAAATATCATGTTCTATGTACTCAAACCCTAAAAATCAGTTCAAGAGCAATATCGCAAAATAATTTTAAAATGAGAATATCTTTAGAATTTCCGATACAGAGTCTCGCACGCTGGAGATAAAAATGTTTTTTTTATTTCGTACAGTGTTGCCATGGCTCTCTTTGAAATTGTTGAGTCTGTTAATCTAAAATTCGTCGAAGTGATACAAAATATGAAATCGATAATAAAACAAATTTCAAATTCCAAATTAGGACTTTTCCATGCCCATATTCTATGAAAGATTGCGTTATTCAGATTTTGATGGCTCTAGATATTGTTGTTTTATCACAATGCGAGAAACATATACATTCATTTATGAAGATTTTTCTTTATTTAATTTCTTTGAATATAACACAGAGCTCTTATATACGATGCCCCAACAATTTGAAAATGATTCACCGTTTATAGTTTTCAGCGCAAAATGCCAAAACGAAATTAATAGTCCTTCAGAGCAAATTGCCCTTTGGACTAAAAAGTACATTTCAGTTATATTGTGTTATGTTTCAGTATCATCAGTTATTAAGTTTCAGTTAGGTTAATCCGTATCATACAAGAATTTATACAAGCTTTATCAAGCTAGTATAAATTTTTGTATGATGTAAAGAGGGATTTATCTCCAACAAACACGAAAATAGTTTAAACAATTGCAAATTTGCAACAAAGTAATGCATTCTTTCAAATTTTCCTAAATTATTACTTTAAAATGTTAAAAAAAAGTTTCTAGGTGTCCGATATTTAAGTTTTACTAGCTTCATAAATTCCATTTGAATTAACTTTTTTTTTTTATTTTGCTATGAATGCATTTAAGAAGATAACATTCAATTTGTTTTCTTTCAAAAAGAAAATTCAAAAAGAAATTTCTACAGGCAAAGAGCGCTGAATATTGGTTTGAATCACGAAATACTCTTTGTAGAATATTGTTATTTTCAAAGCTATTAATAATTCACTAACTGTTACTTAGAAGTATAAAAAATGCTGGTGTCAAATACTGACTTTTCAAACTGTTGCCACCAAGTATTAGAACCCTGTAGTATATGTAACGAAACTAAATAATGAAGAATGTGCAAAAATGTATGTTTCTCGCATTGTGATGAAACAACGGTACCTAGACCTATCCAATTTTGAATAATGTACGTCTCCACCCGGATATCTGTATCTGGACGCCCGAATTTGTTTTATTAAGTTTAATATTTTTTAAAGCATTTATGGATTTTTGATTAAGAAACTCAACGATTTCAAAGCGAGGTATGGCAACACTGTACGAAAAAAAAAAAAAAAAAAAAAAAGGTATCTCCAGCGCGCGAGACGGTGCATCGGAAATTCTAAAGATATTTTCTCTTTTAAATAGTTTGTGATATTGCTGTTGAATTGAATTGTATAGTTTAAGTGCGAAGAACATGATATTTAATAAATAAATGTAACACACAAAATGTTAAAAAAACGTTCCTTTGGGTGTAGCATAAAATCTATAAGCTTTCAGATTTTTTTTGCATTATTTTTTGTCGTTTTTCTAATTTTATGCTAGTACCTCTCACACACACCACTCTGTTAGAACTAATTGGATCACTTTGCAAAACATTTAAAATCTTGTGTATGGTTCTAACTGGCATTCAGATTTTTTAAGATAGGACCAGTTTGTATGTTTTTAATACACCTATAAATAATGTTCAGGCAAGACAAATATTTTTAAATTTTCCCTCGTTTTTTAACCTTTAAATGTAAGAATAATAATTATAAACTTTTTTTTTAAATAATAGAGTGGGCAAACATCTAGAATAGGGTATCTCAGCCAGAGGGAAATTCCCCTTTAGGGTAGTTTCAGAGTTTCGGGGGGGAATGCATTTAATCTTTTATTTACCTGTAAAATAGTTTAGTTTATTAATATAAAAATTACTTTTATTCGAGTATTGAAATTGGTCAATATTTTTTATACTTTTTCTTATTTAACTTATAAATCACATTAAAAAGTAACATAAATTTTAGTAAACGTATATGTATTTTTCGAGTTTTGAAAACGGGTGAATGATGAAAGCAATGGTGAAAGGGGTGCGGGAGATAAAAAAGATGTTATGAGTCTAGAATTTATTACCAGAATATAAATGAATTGTTTGTTTTCTGATACAAAGCATAAAAATGATTGTATTTCACATTAACATATAATTTTTAATTTAGTAATGATGTAAAAAAACATAATTATAATTTTCAATTTAAAAAAATATATAACGACGCTAACGGCATAAAGCATCATAATAAACATAAGTTAAGATAACAATGTAATATAACGCTTAATGAGAAGTACAGTTTTCAATATAAAAATAAATGGATATAAAAATATGACGTTAATTGTGCTATACGATTTGGTTACGATTTGTTTGGGATTTAAAATCGTACTTGCTGGACTGTGCCGAATGAAATTCAGAGTTTCTTCATATAATCTAATAATAATGTAACAAAATGTTACTGAAATTTGACTTCTTACCTTCTTAAAATTTTTAAGCATATGATACTTTGGTGTTAGACATGAATAATGACTGCCCTCTTCAAAAGCTCTCATTCAAGTCACACTTGAAGATTTCGCTTGGAAACGTTTTGTCCACCTTACATACAGCAACGTTTTATCCGCATCTTTGTAAGATTGTCTTTTGTTAGTTCGCGAAATAATGTTAGCCATGTGCACATGCCGCACAGCCATAAATTCATAAATTCCCAGAAGTTCCCGAAGGTTTGGAGCAATTGTCTTAAAAAAGAAAGCGATCACAACATATTTACAATTTTAAGTCAATTCATGCGTAAATCAAGAAGAAACATTGCGATGTAAAATTCAGATAAAATTGCAAGCTCATATATCAGTTGAATTTTAAAGGCCCACCAGCAGCCGAGCGGTAAAGTCACTGAACACTGGTAATTCCCTTCGAGGTTTGAATCCCGCCAACGGGCTAGCTGCATGGGCGTTTTCGTGGTTTTCCCCATGTGCAATGCGTATACGAGCCAGTTTCCCTTAAAAGTCCTCCACGAAGGCATCCCTCTCCTTAGGTAAATAGCTCTAATGTGCTTTGCTATAATCTCAATAAACCAACAGTTGAATTTTAAATCGCTCTGTAACGACAAAGTTGCGATCAATTTATTAAAGGTCATACTTAATACCTATTAAACATGTTGAAAGTGACTGCAATTCCCGGCATTTGATCGCCATCAGTTTCATTTAAAGCAGTAGCAGAACTCAGAATTTCCATTTTTAGACATTTACTTACATTCAATAAATGGACAAAAAATGCGTAATTTCACTAAAATATGAATTTTATATTTCTTTGAACGAATCTTATGAGAATTTATGTTTCGGTCGTTTATTACGGATTTTTAGCAATTATTCGTCAGTGGTATACAACATTTTATTGTTATTTAAAGTGTAAATCTACGAGCATAGTGTATATAAATCGCATACCGTGTATAAATAATTTTTCAATTTACCAATAATAATAATCTAGGAAAAATGTGCCCTTTATGTAATTTATGGAATCTCGACTTTGAAACAACACATTTTTTAGACAAAAAGTTCATTTTACAGTGTGAATGCTACTCTGAACTCGAAAACGAACACTGAAAATAGTCAGTATAGTTTAGGAAATATTATCGAAAACATAAAATGTATAGAAGAAATAATGACCTATTAAAGCTCACACATGTAACCAAACATTTAGAAACATGTGGCATTTATCTGTTTGTGCTTAAAACATTTATCCCTCACAATAATATCATTACATTACTTCTAATAGTTTGAACTAATTATTGCATCTTATTGGTATTTTTTACTTTTATGAGTATTGTAAGTTATGTATAAAATTACCACAATAAACCAAAGTTTACTAGATATTTAGTTTTTAAAAGAGAAGGAATATGTAACATTTTCAGTTTTAACTTTTTGTCAATTATTAAACTGCATAAAGAAACAAAATGTAAATATTTTGGAGCAAAAGAGTTTTTTAAGAGTATGTATAAGTATTAATGCATTACAAGCATTAGTGCTTTAAATATATTTTAATTAAATGTGGAAAAAAGAATCTTATGATTTAGGATTTATTTTTAACACCGTTTATTACATTTATAATTTTGGAAAATGTCTAATTAAAATACAGAAGTTAATAAAAAAAAAAGCATTGCGTTTTTTGGTAAGAATTATAAAAGTTGTAAAAGACAGGAAAAAGATTTAAAAAAATTGATGTTTTTAATTGTTTTTTCTTTTTTGAGAATCTCCATGTTGTTTTGCCCCCATATTTAAGCAGAAGAAAGCACCACTTACTATTGCAGCACATTTAATTTAAGCAAGACTCATATAATTAAATACGTAATCTGTAATTAATAAAATTGTAGAGTCATTAGGTTATTTTGAAGCGGGGGACATGAAAAATGAGCAGTGCCTTCGCCGGGACTCGATCGTGGAACTCTCGAATACGCGCCGAGCGTGCTAACCGTTACACTAGGAAAACATGCAGAAAGGAGGGAGAAATACCTTATATACTCCTCTTTTTAAAGGGCGATAGGGAATTAGGGGACCCAGTCGTCATATCCTGATGTAAAGGATCATAATCCACTATCTTTTAGTTCGGGGGCCTCTGTAGAATTATTAGGGTTAAGCAGAAGAAACGAAAATGAGCAATGTCCTCGACGGGGCTCGAACCTTAACCTCTCGAAATACCCACCGAGTGTGCTAACCGTTACCCATGAAAGGATGCTGGAAGAAAGGAGAAAATACGTTATATACTCCCAATTTTAAAGGAAGACTGGGGTTTTAAGGGACCCAGCCACTAAATCCTGGTGGTGAAAATTCATCATCCACTACCTTTTAGTTCGGGCACAAAGCAGGAGGACTTGAAAAATGAGCAATGAAGTGAGTCGAACCTAGACCTCTCGAATACGCGCCGAGTGTGCTAACCGTTAAACCACGAAGGCATGCAGAAAACAGGGAGAAAATAAATTAATAGTATATCATATATAGATAATTTTTACAAGTTTGAAAGCTTAATAATGCAAAAATTGTTTCAGAAGTGCGCTAAAAGGTGACTGCCTTTTGGACAGTATTTAAGAAACAGAATTAAATAACAGCAAAATCACGTTAATTAACGATCACTGAAAGAAATCATAATAGTGATAAGTTAAAGACACGCTAATTAAAAAGCATACTAAAAAGCGAAATAGTGTTGCAGATCATCAACATAAATTACGTTACAAAGGAAAGCGAATTCAAAATAAAATAAAAAGTAATAGCCTAAATTTTTTCTAATAACACTAGGAGTAAACCATTTTTATTTTATTACATGAAATCTGACTAATTTCCTATTATTTAGTGCGTTTAAATTAAATGATAAAAATAGAGAATAATCTGAAAACGCGAAAGAGGATCGGATCGTGATATAGATAGTTTACATCTAATAGTATAAAATATTTCATAATAATTATAGTATAATGCCCAAATAATTCGGAATGTTGATTATTTATTTCTTAAAAGAGCTAGGCAAATTTATGTCGAAATATGAAAAAAAATCGTCGATTCGTTACAAGCAATGGAAATATTAATTCTGACAATTTCAATACGTCAGTACAAAAATACATTAACAGAAATTAGATGCAATAATATTATTCAGAGTTAAAGTACAGATCAATAAGAACAATATTTATCAATCATCTAAATTTCCTCTAAATGAGAAAAATTAAAATTACTTTTTTTTATTTATTGGTTTATGGCTATTCACTTTAATGGAGAGAAATAATGGCTGCTTAAGTTTTATTGGAATATTTTTGAATGACTGTTTTCGGCACGAAAAACAGAAATTTATTCTGTTTTTAATTTATTAAAGAAAATGCATTATTAGTAACTCTTAATAATACAATGAAATTTAAAGTGAGTGAACAAACAAAAAATTTAAATACATTTTAATTTATTTAAATAATTTATTAATTTAATTATTAATAATTTATTAATTTAATTATTAATAATTTATTAATTTAATTATTAATAATTTATTATAATAAATAATAATGATCTTACAGTACAGTTCATATCTAATACATATACCATATTAGATATAAACTGCACTGAAAGATCTCTAAAGGTTTCAAACTCGAAATGCAAATACAAAAGTAGTTCACAGAATTATATACAAGCACAGAACTAGCCAGATTTTTATTCCTAGTATAAAGACGAGCATAAAAACGCTGATCTGAAATTTGAAGAAAAAAATGACAAGTTAAAAACCATATAGTACATAATGCAGTAATGCAGAAAAGGCCAAACGATCCAGATGACGTTTTTCATCTTTGGTAACATGAGTTACGTTTTAAATGTTTATATATGTAATTTTACAGTTTCATCAAAATTCTCTGCCTTTGCATTTGAAATTGTTTTAAAAATAAATTAAAGTAAAAACGAATTATAATTTTTATAAATAATATAATCTTCACAGTTATGCGATGTAATTAAACTAACTAAAGCAATTTTCTGTTTAACAAAAGTAACATGCCATTTATTGCTCAAAATGTACAAAAATGGTTACAAACTTTTGACATATTAAGTGTATGTCAAAAATTACATTTTCACACATTTACATTTTAAGAGTAAAAATTCAATTATTGATAGGGTATGGCACATAGAAAAATTTTGCGATGGAGTAAATTGCAATATCTATTGGCTCTTTTGTCATTTCATACAGGCATCAATTTTTTTAAATTTACTTACTAAAATTAAATAAAGTTTGTTACACTAATAAAAAACGTAAAATATTAAGTAAATTAAAGTAAAAAAAAAATAAGTCGAAACCGTTAACGAGTGGGGGGGAGGGGAGAATCAAAAATTTCTTAGAAATAAATTTGCTAAATTCTGATATTTTGATCACACTGTAATCTCACGTACAAAAAAATACATAATAAGGATTTGTAATAAGGATACATAATAATAATACATAATAAGCATTAGAAGTCTTTATGCTACCAAAACTGAAACATTCTTTTGTATTTAGAAGGCCCTTTTTTGTGTGTGATGTATGACATGTTTTAAATGTTTTTTTGAAATGAACACTTCCGACGATTCGATAACCACTTTTTAAAATTCTCTCTCTGATTACAATATTCAGAAAACAGATAGATGGTTTTAAAATATTTCAGGTTTGGGCTTCATACGTAAGTAATTACGAGTTCATAATATTTCACATTAGTTAACAACTAATTTCTAACTTAATTATAACATTCTAACTTAATTATCGCTTTTCTTTCGAAAACAATATAGTGAAAAGTAAATGGCTGATGTCTGTCAACTGCTTAATACGTTAATAATACAACACTATTGAAATTGCCGGCATGCAGTAAATACTCTTAATATCAATATGGTTTATCCTAATGTAAATAAACGTTTCCCTTCTCATTCGTAGCAGGTGACTCCACACAGTTTTCAGCGTATTATTTCCCAAGAGCAGAAGCATGACCTTTAAAAGGTCCGGGAGGTCAAGTACGTCCGAAGGGAGAGACTGTGTTGATCAACCGCCCTGGTGGAGGCGGGTGCACCCCGTTCGCATCCCAACAGGTGACAGACACTCGAGGGAGGGTGAAATGGTTCGAAGACCTCAGATACAGACTTTACGCAATGCGGTCATAGCATCACGAACGTCACTAAAGTGGGACCGGCGCCAACAGATGGATGCGGAGCCATCCTAACTTTCACAAGTCGTGCATCGCAAGGATTTAGGAATTCGGAAGTGAAGGGACTTACCTTCTTTGGCGTATCTGTTGGCGTCGACAGCCATCGTGTTTTCAGCGGCAGCCTCTCCCTACATCGTTTACTCGCAATGCCGCTGATGAACGACAGAGAAGACGATTAGAGCGCCGCCATACGGAGCCTGCGCTCTCCAAAGCTCGCCTTCGCCGAAAACGTTTCTCGGTGTGCATCGCAGTAAGCAAATAAAACGTGTTACGAAAATGGTTTACCCACCGAAAAATTACAAGCAAATGATTGCAAAATTGTGATGCAAAAACATTCAATGCTTGTTTAATTTATGTTGCATTAATACCTGCATTTCAAGCACAAAACTGCGGAAGCCGTTACTTTTAAATAAATGATGTATAAGTCAATGACGTTTTCCATTACAAAACACCTAACATGAATACTGAATTCGTTACTTAAGATTACCTAAAATATTTATATTTGAAATTGTATATTTAAAAAAAAAAACTACTATTTTGGCCCGACTAAAGACTGAATTGTCTTAAGGGAAAGCTTACTTTCTACATTTTAAAGTTTTCAGTTTTCTACGTGGAACAATACAATTAAAATTAATTTTTTTTTATACCTTCATGAATTATATGAAAAACGCGAGACGTTTCTGAGTTAGGGGACATTTGCTTTCATGAATATATATCTAAAAGTAAACAGTATTTACCTGATGTATGCAGAATGTCAAGAAAACGTGTGTGGGTCAGTATTGCCAGAAAATTTTGAACTCAAGTAGCAAAAGCAGACTAAAAAAGTCCCAAAAAATCGCAAATGTCGTCAGAGATCACGTGATATTTTTGTGACGTTATAGTTTCGCAGACTTACATGACCTCTGACATCATCACAAATTTACCGTCTGTTAGTTCTGTAAGTTACAGACTGTATTCGATTCTTGGCCTTTTTAATTCATATCTTAGCTTTAACGAAAATTTTAAGACTATATTGCTCATTTTCAATTGTTTAAATATCCCTTTCTTTTTTAATTAATTCTCATTTAATTAAGTTTCAATTTTAAAATTAATTTGCAGATATCCATTCTTAAGAGATTCCTCACGTTTAGACTGTTAGCTCTTTTGTATGAAATTTTTGAGTTGGCAGTTAATTTTTTTAATTTATTGTTTTTTTGCTTAATTGTAAAAATTTTAATTGAGGATTGCTTTTCAGTGAATTTTCCGTTCCGTGTGGTGGATCTGTTTCGGATTATGATTACTTATGAAAGCCTTGTTCTTTCACTGTTCAATTTATTTTTGTTGTTATTTAGAAAAATGTCATTGCTTTGATTTTCAAGTCATTTCCATTGCTTAGTTCTCAGCAATATTATAATCAGGAGTATGAACTTAATTTATTTCTCTGTTTGGGTACCCAATATATGGCGCGCAAGCTGCAAGTTCTTTGGTTCGATTCATGATCACTATAGATCTGGGGGGGACAAAATGCACGGGGGACGAGAAACAGTGGTGAGAGATCCCGAAGCATTTTTTTCTTTCTTTTTACATTTTCACTTCCGTTACCCCTTTCTCGTTATACCGGCATCAGGCTGTGCAGCCTTCAAAAGGAAAGTCCACATCTAAATAAGATTGCCAGATCTCAACTTCTATTTAAGCCTAAATAAACTATTTTTTGATATAAATTATATTTTAATGGATAAATTATTTCAAAATAAAAACATTTTACGATATATTAAAAAAACTGAAGCCGCAGAAAAGAAAATGATGGATGTGGCATAAATTTCGCAAATACTAAAATTTTAGTCGCACAAGTTGGTCAAAAGTCGCAAATTTGCGCAAAATCGCACGATCTGGCAACACTGGTGTGAGTACCCAATTTAGTCTTTAGAAAGTGGATTCAAATGAAAGTGTTTCCCATCTTCAGGCACTCGGCTTATACATGCTGAAAAAAAAATCGCAACTATTTATACTTACCTACAAAAATTTAAATTTAGTTATCAATAATGCAATAGAACTGAAAGCGTAAATATGAATACAGAATAAAAATTTCAGAGTAACTGCTTCGTACAATTTTAATGCAAATCTTAATTAATCAACTATTATTCATTATGCAGTGTACAGCATTAGCATTAATCCTTAGGGTATTATGAAACAGGTTTTTGTTTTATCGAAAACTGCTATGCTTTAATTAAATTTGTTAATAAATTAGAAACATAAACATTATTAAAAGATGAAACTTAATTTTTTTCTTATATATATTAATATCTGTAATCGTAATATGCGTATTGAAAAGTCTTACGTTATTTCCAGTTTTAGTAAAGGCTTTTCTAAGCTTTTTAGAAACGTATTACGAAATTCAGTTTAACAAATAACTTCGTAAGCTTTGTGATTACAGACAAATGTTAGCCAGTTAACTATTACAGAAATAGTTTGACAACGTTTGGAAATGATTAAAAGGGGCATTGTGAAGATATCAAAGACCATCTTTGTAACGATCTCTGTCAATTGCATTTTGTAGACTTATAACAAAATACTGACATTGTATTCGTTCAACTTTTAACTTTTCAGAAAACCCTGATTTAAAATATTTCTAAACTAGATAAGACCAATAATATTATCTTATAATGGTCGTAAAATTTACGCGAAAGCAGAAAAAGGCAGACGAAGAAGAGATTTCTTTGTAAAAGGAAACGATAATACATTCGCTTTGTTAATACGATTATACATATTACTTTAAAGCCCATAATTTCATTCGTTTTAGAGCTTTGTCAGTTGCATTGCAACTTGTAAAAGAAATTAATGGAAATATGTCAAAATAAGGATAACTGTGGCCAACATTATTATGAGATGCTATCATGCTAAAGGATGAATTTTTTTTTGGAAGGCCTTTAAAATTACGTCCAAAGTATTACCGAGAGTTTTGTTTACAGTTTCGACTTTTAATAAACTTGTAGGAGAAGCATAATGCTTTGAAAAGCAATATATAGTGAAATAGCATTTTCTAGAGTATAAATTGAATATTTTATTTACATTTACATTTATGCGTTTAAAAATGCATTATGTTAGACAAAAAAGCTCTAGTACTAATCCTTCAACATAATTTTTATCGTGCGTAACATTCCTCAATGTTGGAGGCGCAACAGTAAAAGATGCACTTTATTCCTAACAGAGCTTTATTAAGGGGACTCATGCACCTTAAAACTCATAAGATCTTCGAATATGTGACAGTTGAAGGAATTGGGATAACTTATTTATTTTAAAAGCAATTACTTCTAACGTTTTACAGCTGACTACATAATACAGCTGCTTTCTGAAATAGTAATCATAAAGTATGCTTTGCCAAAAATATTTTTGAAAAAATTCTAAGAATTTCATGTTGAACGTTTATTTTATTTGAATTTGAGTTTATAAAATGTACTATTTTATTAAAAAAGATGCAATGTTTTCGTGCATAAAATATTTTAATATTAAGATATTCATCAGATTTTGGGTTCAGTTAGAAAATAGTGCCAAAATAAAAATTTACATCGAATTTCAAGTATGTACCATTAGTCATTTTTAAAATATCATGCCCACAAGGTGGAAACATGACGAAGAATTTTACCTCAAATTGGATTAAATTACAAAAATATTTGTGGCAACACAAACTTTCTGGTTACTAGTTTCCAAAGCAGCTGTATTATGTAGTTTGCTGTATAAAGCTGCACCTAATGACGACAAACATAGGAGACAAAGGTGGCCACCGTTGTCTCCTATGAGGGAACGGACAACTACAACCGTGCCTTCTCCGGGATTCGAACCCGAGCTCATCGTTACGGCAATCAAGGTCATTTTTATATGATGAATAAAATACAAGGCACTGCTTTCTTTCTTGCTAGCATTGAGCATGTACACTATGCAAAAAAAGGGGGGCAGTTCTACATCCCCCGTTCTACTGGGCCGATTGATGAAATTCATCTTGCGTTTTTCATGTCTCGAAAGCGCGACTTAGCATATGTATTAGATATATATATATACCATCGTTCTAATATTTGACATAAAATCGGACCTTTTCTGAAATAACATACCAATTGTTACCATATTTCGATTCTACGACACAAATTGCGCCAAACTGCTAAGTTTTGTAAAAATCGCCCGGGTAGTTTTTAAAAAATTGGCTCTCAAAGTTTTAGCTCTTCAATTTTAATTGAGTTTGGTATATATTTATTAATCTCACTTTCTTTCTTAAGCTTATTTGATTCTTCCTTCCACATATCGAAATTCAGGTTTATTTCCAATAAAATTCACCCACATTTTATGATTTATGTCTAAAATCTGTATTTTTAAATAATTTTTATAAATTTTTCAAAAACAATTTGCAATTATAATCTATCAAATTTTTACCATCATCTTAAAGTAGACGTATTTCTAAGCAGACCTGCAAAAAATAAAAATTTTTTATTCGAAATTGCCGAAGATATACATGAATTTACATATTGGCGCGTTTTGAAATTTGGCATATTTGTCGACAGCGATAAAACATCAACACGTTTAAACACGTTTCTAAAATTATTTGGAAGTAGAAGGATGTGACTTTCTTTCCGCTCATATGCAATGTAAAAAGGTAGGAACGAGGTGCCTTTTCTTCCGTTCCGGCATAACGTAAGGGAATGGAAAATGAGTTACCATATATTAAGAAGTTCGTAGAGTGAATTATTCTTGGCCAAACTAAAAAAAATTGTGCCAAGATAAATTTTTTAATTTCTCCGTAAATTTCGTCCCAAATTTTACAAAATTTAATATCTAGGCATAATTTGAGTCATAGAATCGAAATATGAAAAATAAATGCTATGTTATTTCAGAAAAGTTCGATTTTGTATCAAAATACCTATGTTAGAACAATGCTATATATAAATCTAATATATGTTTCAAGTTGCACTTTTGAGCCATGAAAACCGCAATTTGAATTTTGTCAATCGGCTCAATAGAACGGGTGATATTTTTTCCCTGTTCCATTTTTTTTTCGCAGTGTACGTAATTTTCGTCCATCCATATTAAACGTTATACATTTATGTGTATTTCGAATTAAACAGTAAAAATGTATAGTTACTCGAGTTAAATACAAAGAATCTCAGATTGTGTATTTACCTATTAAAACATTACATTGCAGTATAAATTAAAAACAATTGTCGTATAATTAGATTAAATCATAAGAGAACAATAAAATTTTCTAATTTCTAAAAAATAACGCAGTTGATGAATGTATTTGATTAGCGAATGAGGATTTCTCGTCCTCCTCTAAGAGGAACAGACCAGCAGAGATGCAACATTTGTGCAGTATCGTTCTTCTTCTTAATTAAGGTTGTGTAGACGCACACCATGACGAACTAAATCATAACATAAAAATGAAACTCACGGGAACTATAAAGATAACGAATGAATGTCAAATCCCCTTACTCTCCACCAACTATAATCATGTACTTTGGCTGCAAGTCTATATTTCAAGCGGGCAGCGAGTAAAAGCTTTGAAATTTCGTGAATTTCTCATGCTTTCTGTCTTAAAAATCACAGAGCATTTGAAGAATGATGGAAAATTATTTAATTGTTGTAAATCATATTCGATTAAAAACTACAAATCAGTTATATAACATGAGGTATTATATGTACATATAATATACTGTATATATACTAATTAATAATTATATTATACTGTATATATACTAATTAACTAATATAATGCGGCAATTAATGACATAATTAAATTATTATAATATGACAATATTAAGAACTGACACTTGAGTTAACTCGCAATTAACATTTGAATATATCATAAACAAATACAGCATATATTAATCTATTTAAAAATGTTCATAATACATATTATTAACAAAATAAAAATGCAAATTATTAGTCCAAAGGGGCTTTGTCCCTGAAGGACTATTGTTTTCGTTTTGCGATTTTGCGTTGAATCACTCTGAATGTCCGTTTCCATTTTCAAACTGTTGCCACCGAATACTATCGCCCTGTAATATATTTGAAGAAATTAAGTAATGAAGAATCTGCATAAATGTATGCATGTATGTTTCTTGCATTCTGATAAAACAAAGGTACCTAGAGCCATCCAAGCGTAATCATACTGCGAATATGGGCATCTGGAAGACCAAATTTGAAATTTGGAATTTGGTTTATTATCGGTTTCATATTTTGTAAAACTTGAACGAATTTTAATTTTTGATTAACAAACTCAACGACTTAAAAGCGAGCAATGGCAACACTCTACGGGAGCGGGAAAAAAAACCTTTTTATCTCCAACGCGCGGAACTGTGTATGGGAAATTCTAAAGATAGGCTCATTTTAAAATTATTTTGCGACATTGCTGTTGAACTGAATTTTATGGTTTAAGTGCAAAGACCATGATAATAAACAAATAAAGGTAACACATAAAACGTTAAAAAAACGCCTCTTTGGACGTAATTTAAAATCTGAAACCTTTCAGTTTTTTTAAAAGCATTTATTTATTAAGAGATACTTTTATAGCATTAACATTTTTCAGTTTATTAAGTAGTTATAATTTGAGAGGTAAATTAAGTAGCAGCATTTGCTAAGCCGTGTAGCTGATAAATAGGCAACATAATCTAAAGTAATGGTCGAAACATATTTAGAATAGCTGTGTCAAAAGCATTTCTAGTATGAAAAATTAATGTGATCGCAGTAAAAGTGTAAATTACTATGTTAGTCTTTCACGGAAGTAGAAAAATGTTAAATTCTGGCCTCTGGAATATAGTATTAAACTTAAATAACGCAAATTGATTTAATTTAGAAATTTTCAGATTGAAGCTTTCCTCATTTCTTGATTGCATTGTTAAAAACGACTTGGATTTTCAGTTAAGTCCTTTCAAAGCGTTTGAAGTTAGAGACAAAATAAAAACCTCAGAAATAAATTCTTTTTTCTCTCCATGCATAACAGAGATCTCAGAGTGAGTTTCTTGAACCTAAGAATTTTTACTGTTTTAATAGATATGAGCCTCGGCAAAAGTTAGATATTGTGTTTTAAATTAAATAATTTCATTAATCTTACTCTAAATTCAAATCTTTGCGGTAATAACTCTAATTAAGCAATTATGTCTCGCATTTCCTCAGCTGATTATCAATGCAGTTTTGAAATGTAAATTGGGAGAACTTGATATGAACCTCGAACCACTCAGGATATATTCACATCAACAAAAGCACAATCTGCAACTGCGTCATTCCTAGCATAGTATGTCATCTAGCTCTCCCGCACTGGAGCAGGTGATGAATGGGCGATGGTGTCCCATCCTATTTATCGGGATCATTTTGCTAGCGATCCCTCATTGGCGGAATGAAAGGAAGGCTATTAATAATATTAGGTTTTGTCGCATCTGTTTGTAGCGTATTATGTTAAGTGCAAAGAGGGCTGCCCCGTACATATCATCGGTATATTCACAAAATTTTAGTCGTCTAATGATTAAAATGGAAATATTTTTAGCAAAATGCCATAATTTTTATTATAAAGATTTAGTTGCGAGTAAACGATGTGTCTAAATTATATGCATTCAGGCAGGAAAATATTCCTTTAACTAAAGCAAAAATTCTTAACACATTCTCAAGAACTGTTTAATCATTACAGTGATGATTTTTAATAAGAAGCATGCAAAAAGGAGGAAGAAAGCATGCAAAAAAAAGGAACAAACGCCTTATACACTCCCCGTTTTAAAGGGCGACTGGAAATTAGGGAACCCATAATGCCAAATCCTTGTGGTGAAAAATCATCATCCACCATCTTTTAATTGGGACGCCACTGTAGAGACATTAGTTTATTTTGAAGCAGGAGATGTGAAAAATGTAGGATTCGAATACGAGCCTAGTGTGCTACCATTACACCACGGAGGTATGTGGAAATGAATTAGAAAATACCTTATAATATCATAAACATATATTAGTATATATTAATTTGACTAAGTAAAAATTGTGTGTAAAATACATATTAGATACTAAATGCCCTTAATAAAGTGAATGCGTTATTAAAATAAAATTCAAATTCAAATTCTTAAGAAATACTTTTATAGAATTAAAACTGTTCAGTTTACTACGTAGTTATAATTTGAAAGGCTTAAAATTTGTTTCCAAATTTTTGGTCGTTCATTGGGCCATAAAAGAGAGTATTTATTTACAGATCAAAATAAAACTAGTGCAAATAAATGAAAAGATGTTTGAATTGTTTATTTTTACCAAATATTCTCTATCAAAATTTGAGGTAAGGAGTTATGTAATGAAGTTCATAATCCAGTATAAATATATAGGATTTGGTATTAAAAAAGTTTGACTAGTTTTATAATGCAAATGAAGATATCCAAAAAGGATTTCATCCTTTTATGTCAGTTTTATGAAATAGTATTTCTGTTTTATATTTTACAAAACCCAGCATACTTTCAAATATTTTGTAGGAAGTGGGATACTTAGTCCAGAAAAGGCATGGATGTATGCAATTGTATGTCCTCTCTTCCAGTGGCTCTAGTGGTTTCAGATGGGTCCAGTGCCCATCAGAAATTTGATTAAAAATTAAATTTAAATACTTCAACTACCTTTAATGTAATACAATTACGATGACTATATAAATTTTAAAAAATTCTGTTATTGTGAAAAATGATGCCTTTTATCTGATTTGGGTGTCAGGTTTTGAATGTCAGTCTTTAGATTATTAGTTTTTAAGTTCTTAATAGAAAAATCGCAAACGCACCGGTGTTCTCAATGTATTCAAACGCTAAAACACACATTCATTTTAAAGTACCTGAAATTCAAGAGTATGTTGAGCAAAATCAAATGATATTAGTTTGTATTTTCAGATTCAAAAGCTGTCTGAATTTACGTCATGGATATTTCATACATCCTTTGTCAGAAAAGTTCCAGAACAATTTTTTTTTACATCTGAGTTTGCAGTACTAAAAAGAAATAAATGTTTTTATGTTACCTGGTATGTATTTTTGTTGACATGACCTCGGTCATGTTTCCGCGTAAACTTGCTAAGTGGTAGGTCCGTGCTTAGCAATACACTGTTCGGATGGTTGTCGCATTCGTTAAGATGACACAATGGTTGCTGATTGTGAGCAAAGAGTGTAAGTTCTGCGTCTACTTCTAAAAAACTTCTGAGACATCTAAAATATCCATCCGCCACTGTTGAACATTTCGAACATCTTCGAAGCTGCTAATTTGTCTCAAAATATTTATTCTTTAGTTAAGTTTCTGTATGAAAGAAAATAACTGTATCTATCTTAGAAAAAATGTCAATTAACCAGTTATTATGATCTAAAACATTATCATCTTCCATTAGTCCTCACCAAAAAAAATGAGAGTATTTAAGTTGACGGTTTGAAAGTTTTAGAATTAGAGTTTCTGGCAGCCTCACTTTCAGCTTACGTCCTTTCGCCAGCTATACCAAAGTTTATTCCTGCTTCAGCCCCCATTTTGCTAGCCGACCTTGAAGATACTCTATTACTTGCCTGAGCCAGCTTAAGCAGACGTCACTATTTGAACTTGAACTTTCATTTATGTTAATTTAAATAACCGCAAGTGGGGGAATTTCATTCTGCAGTGCAAAACGTGCTTTCTTTTGAACTTCAAGAGTTAATAAAAAGTTATTTTAAACTTCTCAAAACTTTGTTATCATAATATATACTCTCGATTCAAGGCGTTCAGTGTTTCTTTTAGAATTTTCGCACATAATGCAATTTTCAAAAAATCGCGTTTTATTAAATTTTTCTAACGTATGTGTTTTATTACTTGTTTTAACTTTAAAGACATATAGATATTCATGATTATGTTATGTATTTTGATTTTTCAAATTGCACCTCTTTCTTATTTTGCAGCTGAATTTCCGCGTCTTACGTAAAACGTTTCTTGTTTCAACTATCACCGATTCTTTACTCGCTGGATTGAAACGTAGGTTGAATTTAGTGGTGAAAAGTCAATGTAAACATTTTTGTTTACAGCGTGTGTGATTGTGACAAAGCCTCGAGGGCTATCTGCCTAAGGGGAGGACTTTCTAAAGGAAACTGGATCGTATACACGTTACACATGGGGAAAACCATGAAAACTCCCATGTAGCCAGCCCGTTCGCAGGATTCGAACCTCGGACCAAACTACCAGTGTTCAGCGACTTTACCGCTCGGCCGCTGGTGGGCCTTTTGTTTACAGTATTTTGTACGTATTCTTACACCTTTCTAAGCAAATTAAAGAAATTTTGATTAAAATAACTTCAAAGCATAAATATAACATAAAAGGAGTTTTTGTAATTAAAGAAGATAGTTGCTTCTTTAATTACTCTGAGAAGAGATATGTTCTGTGAATAAGCAAAGTATCGACATTTGTGAGCGAAACTTACAAATTCAGGATTTAGACATTTAAAAGCACATGCGTATTCCATTCTACTTTTATGAAACCTGGATTTAAGCCATTTGAGTTATAAATCCAGCAAGCATAGTAGCTAATTGTGTCATCCAACGATTATAATAACTGCGTAAATTTTCCTTTCCAGTAGCTTTAAACTAATACATTTGCATGGGAAAAAAAAATAAATTATATACATGTTTTGCCTGAATATGCGATCGCAATGCACGGTACCCTTTTGGTACATTACATATTGTGCAAGAGACTCGGGCTCGGTAAGGCTCAGAAGTCGTAAAGCAACAGTAAACGCAAGCTACGAGTTCCTCAACTTCTGGGCGGCGGAATAAATAATTTTCCAAAAATCTGGTGGCAGGCTTGTAATGTTTTAGCAACAGTTTCTCGAAATATATATAGGTAAAACGTTCTTGAAAAATCGTGATTTAATGGGGAAAACTCATTTTTAGATATTCCCAAGTTATAAATAAATATGTACATTTGAAAACATGTACATAAAATATATATATATATATATTCAAAATAAAGTAATTAAATGTAAATTAAAGCCTATGACTTGCGCTAAAGCTGCAAAGTAATAAAGCAATAATATACCAATTCTTAGCCGAATTTTATGTTTTTAAACAAGAAGATTGAAATTACTATTTAAAATACTTGTAGAGACATTAGGTTAATTGGAAAAGTCGGAGAGTTCCTTCGCCGGGAATCGAACCACTAACCTCTGGAATACCGCCTCAGCGTGCAGAACCACTACACCACGAAGGCACGCTAGGAAAGCGGGAGAAATACCTTATATACTCCGCTTTTTAAGGTCGACTGTGAATTTTAAGGGACCCAATCGCCAAATCCTGGGTGTGGAGAATCCTCATCCAACACCCTTTTTAGTTCGGGCGCCACTGTAGAGACATTAGGTATCTTTTGGAAGCAAGCAAGATGAAAAATTAACAACGCCTTCGCCGGGAATCGAACCACGGACCTCAGGAATAGCGGCCCAGGGTGCAGAATCACTACACCACGAAGGCACGCTAAGAGAGCGGAAGAAATACCTTATATACTAATTTAAATTCTGACTAAAAATATTTTCCATGCATGGTTTTAAATTAAATTTGTGTTCTTTGGAGGTGGTATACGTAATATGCAACAAAAGACGTGAATTAGATATTTCGGCTAAAAGAATTTTTCTTATTCTCAAATGGCCGAACAAAATCTGCTTATGCTAAGCAAAAGAAAGACCATTAGTTGCTGCTTCAGTCCTTAAAGCTGCCACAAATAAGTTCCTTCATAAGAAAACTAAGCCTCTTCTTTTATCATAAATATTCCTTCAGTTACTTTAAGTATAATATTGTTCTTCTTTGCTGTGTCGCTAATTCTCTTGGGAAATGCCACATTTCTTAGCTAAATTTGTCAGAGAATGTAGATAAAAACAATAGCTGAGTAAGGAGTAAATGCAACGAGAACACTGCAAGTAATGCTTTCTTATATTCAGCCGTGGAGAAAAATGATACTATTTGCTGGTTAGTGCCTGCATGCTGTCCGAGTTGGGTAATTTCTGTCTGAATGTCTCAAGACAAATAACATATTTTTGTTACGTTTAGATACATTTTGAAGTTCTTTACGCGAGAAGTATATTTTATCGAAAAAGTATGAACGCATTCATTTGATGGCAAGTAGACAACGTTTCAAAAATTCTATCAATATATAAGTTTTATCACATTTTGAAACTATCATTTGTGAACGTTGTAACGTAGATTTTAATTTGGATAACTTTTCCTATCGTTCCTTGTTTCGACTTCCAACTCCCTACCAGAATGAGTTTTTAAAATCTTTTTGAATGCAAATGAGTAAGTAGTAGTATTTAAGGTAGGTTCAACTTACGTCGAGAGAGAGCGCTAGGAATCCTGAGTAGCGCGTGTTGGCCTCGTGAGAAGCTGTTACGCTCGGCCGTATCTTAAGTGCCTTTTCATATTTGCCAGCTAGTTTAACATTAAGGGCCAACTATGCTAGAATTGTGTTAGCTTCGGCTAAATATCTTGTTAAATATAGTTAGTTCTTATTTAATAGTTTAATTTCTAGCCCAAGTGGAGGCTTTGTTGTAAGCCCGAAGAAAGGGGCCTGATTGCTTATTTTATTTTGAGTGAAATAAAGGACAGTTAATCGTTCTTGAGTTTAGGATTCATGTTATTTAAAACAAAGCGAATATGCTTAACACTTCATTAGGTTCCTGAACGTTGAATTTAGTAGAATAAGAGTGAGGAACTCTACAACGTAATTGCAAAGAAAATTTTTCATCGGAAGATAATGACCACGAATATGTAAATAGTGTTGGAAAATATTCTTGCATGTTGCCAAGCTCTTTCTGTATTAAATATGAATAAAATCAAATATGATTTGCTAATTGTGTTCAATAGGATATGTTTTGCTAATTGTGACATTTACTAAAAACTAGCCCGCTACTCGGCCAGCCTTCTTCTGACTTTTAAATGTACCGGAAAAATGCCTAAAAGAGAGCACCAAACATTAAATTTAAAAACCGCACAGAATTTTACTCTACAGAACAACTTTAACAAAAGAAGGAGAGAAAATCTGAAAGGTTTCAGTTTTTAAATTACGTCCAAAAAGGTGTTTTTTTAACAGTTTGTGTGTTACATTTATTTATTTATTAAATATCACGTTCTTCACACTTTAATCCTAAAGTTTAGTTGAACAGCAAACATCGCAAAATAGTTTTAAAATGAGCATATTCTTAGAATTTCCGATACAGAGACACGCGCCCTGGAAATAAAAAGGTTTTTCTGTACAACGTTGCCATGGCTCGCTTTGAAATCCTTCAGTTTGTGAATAAGAAATTCGTTAAAGTTTTACAAACTATGAAATCGATAATAGCACAAATTCCAAATTTGGGCTTCCACATGCCCATATTTGCAGTAGGATTACGTCATTCAAAATTCGATTGCTCTATGTACCGTTGTTTTATAAACGATGCAAGAAATATTCATACATTTATGTAGATGTTTCATTATTTAATTTCTTTAAATATAGCACAGGGCGATAATATTTTGTGGCAACAGTTTGAAAAGTGATTCGCCGTTTGTAGTGAATCTACGCAAAATCACAAAATGGAACAATAGTCCTTCATCGACGAAGCTCCTTTGGACTTAAAAAAAAAATCAGATTTCAATAAAATTTATGACATAAAGAAACATTACAATGAAGTAAGCAATACAAATATTAATTATCCTAATAAATAAATTAACCAATTTCTCGTTACCTTCTCTCGACAAACGTCTAGTATCCAAGAGAAACATTAAATGTAAAAACTGTACAGAATTATCGCTCTTACTCTTCCGAGTGGCAACAGTACTGATATCGGTAACAATGGCAACAGTGATATATCAGCAACAATGGCTGCCTGGCAGTGTTGCTGATATAATGAGAGAAAATTATCGATTTGATGCAATTTCATCAAAAACATAAAATTAAAAGAAATCTCATTCGAATTTTGAAAAAAAAAAATCGCTTCGAGGTGCACTGTTGTTTAGATGCACCTATGCACCAAATTTCCAAGCTCTGGGTCTATTAGCTAACGTGCAGCACAAACGGAAGACACAGACAGACAGATTTTTCCTTTTATTACATGTAGAGATACCTCTAATTCATATTAGTAAGTTAAGAAGTCAATTGAATGACTCATTTTAAGAAGTAACTAATGACGCTCTCAGATTCTTCTTTAATTTTATCGCATTAGCAATGAAATTTAGAAACCCGATAAAAGCATTGTAACAAAACCAGGCGAGACTAAAAATATAAACAGCAAATTAAAATCTGATGAATAGGCCTTAATGAACTCTTAAAAAAGCTACTTTCTAATTCCCAATTTGCTTCTTGTGTGCACAATGCGTTTCTTTTTAATCAGTTTTATTTCTCGGCTTCTCGACGTTGTAATTGGATTCTCATTTGGGAGAATCACCGCTTACATTCAGAATAGCATTTATTATCACGGAGGCAGGACTCGTTTCGTAAATGGTCTCATTATTCAAACATTAGGTAGACTTGGATCTCGTTCATCAGCGCGAACAAGGAAGGGCTAGAGTAATCTACCTAGCTATGATCAATCAGGTCGCAGAGCAGGGAAAGTAGATTACAGAAATCCTCAGTAAGGAATGTGAAAAATAACTAATTTATGAATACTGCGTTTCATTACTATGAATACTACGATTCGATAAAAACAATTTTTATACATCTTTATAAAATTGTATCAGATACTGATTAATTCAGCTCTGAATGCATGCAGTTTGAATACATCTCCTAATATTAAAACTTTAATTATATTTTATTTTTTATAAATCTTATAGGAACATAGCACAAACACATTGACATCTATAACCTGTAATTACAAAACTTTAAATAATTAATAGAGTTTGTTGATTTTGTTATACAGTAGTATATCGGTTACTATAAATAAACATCAAAATTTAACTTTAAAAATAGTAAAAATTTTATAATATATTTCTTTCGCCTCCTTAGCATGCCTTCCTAATGTGTTGGTCAGCACGCCCGGCGCGTATTCGAGAGGCCCGTGGTTCGAGCCCCGGCAAAGGCGTTGCTCATTTCTCATCTGCCCGGCTTCGAAATGACCTAATATCTCTACAATTTAATTAATAAATCGTGATCTTTTTCATTTTTATTACTAATTCTATTTTTGTTTATAAGTAATAAACGTTGCTTTATAAGTATATAAATATTTTGCGAATAGTTAGATCAGCGTTTATAAGTTCCTTGTTTATACGTGTTTTCATCTTGGTTCCGATTCAGTCCTATTCATTTTAGTAGTAAAATATTTCTTTTATACGTCGTGTTAATTTGGTTTTACGTCGCTTTTGCTTGATTTACTGCAGTAGTTTTACATTTTGCAGTCCCACCGTTCCAGTATTTGTCCCATAAATGAGGATAGGGGAAGAAAATAATGGTACGAGACTTAACAGTCTGGTAACAGGAGTTGGAAACCAATTCATGATTTGCGAGGGATACTTGGAAGACAAAAGAGATACGGACTTCTCTTCCGAATAGGTGGCTGTGTTAAGTGAAATAGTGGAGCAGAATAAACTCACACAAAATGTCACGAAAGCAAAAGGCGCTTTCGTAAAAAATAATCTAAAAGAATTTGATGGCAATACTGGTTTGACGAAAGTTGAGTTAGCAAAGAAACTAGATATCCCTGTGACAACATTAAAAACGATCGTTTATGGCTGAAAAAAAAAAGGTGAAGAAAGAGCAGCAGTTTGTGGACATGTGGACAATACGCTCCAAAGAAATTTCATATTAAAGAAGTTTCCTGAAGTTAAAGCCATTTTAAAACGTTTCAATCAGTGTCGTGAATCAAATATTCCAGCGAATGACCCCATGTTAATCGAGAATAAAAAGAAACAGCACTTCGATAGAATGTGAAGGAAGTTTGCTTTCCAACTAGCTGGGCTGCATAAATTTAAACTGCGGCATAGAATGTGCACATATAAACGGAGAATAAAAAGGCGTTCCTACTGAGCCAGATGCCGACTGATTCAAGAATTTATTCACCTAAGTATATTTATATCAATTAAAAGACATTTTAATGATGATGAAACTGTTGTTTTCTTTAAACTTTTGTCTTTAAGAACCCTAGCTTTCAAATGTTACCAGTGTCATGGAGCTAAATAAAGTAAAGAATATCTCTTCGTTTTACTTTGTGCAAATGGTAGTGGTACCGGAAAAATGACATCTTTAGCTACAGAAAAGTCACAAAAGCTAAGTTATTTCAAGCCCATTAAAACTCTACCATTGAAATATAAAGCATATAAGAAAGCATGGATAATTATAGCCAATTTTACAGGATGGAAAGACAAAACTAAGGGGCATAAAAACCGCAAAATTTTTCTTTTTATAGATCAGTCTACCAGCCATCCTGAAACGACAGATTTCTTGCAAAATGTGAAAGTTTTTTTTTTCCTAGGAAAATTGCACTTGTGTAGTATATCTGAAAATTCCACTTGTTCTGACTTTAGAGCTGGGTGTCATTAAGAATTTGAAAATGTTCTACTGGTGAAGATTGATTCAAATAGCCCTTCAAAATGTAACGACAGGAAAAATTGAATATTCTTGATGCTATGAGAATATAATTTCACTTTTCTGAACTCAAGTAAAACTACAACAATTAAACGTTGCTTCA
This sequence comes from Stegodyphus dumicola, assembly GCF_044657685.1. Taxonomy (NCBI): domain Eukaryota; kingdom Metazoa; phylum Arthropoda; class Arachnida; order Araneae; family Eresidae; genus Stegodyphus; species Stegodyphus dumicola. The sequence goes on along the minus strand of NC_140772.1, from coordinate 233,126,071 downwards.
TTAAAGGGCAGTTTCCGAACCAAGAGTCAAGTGAAGGTGTTTATAACGAAAATGATAACGAAACTGTTAGTATGGTTGAGGAAAATTGGAACTACTCAAATTAGACATTACAATCGAGGAATGCGTGTGCTGTGATGCCAACGTAAAAACGTCAGATTTATGCATAAGTGAAAAACTGATTGAAAACTTTTTACCAGGTATACAGCGATGAAAAAATAATCCCTTCTTATATACATTTTCAAAATTCTATGTACTGCATTGTCACCCTCAGAAATTTGTCTGAGGGTGTCAATGCAAGTAAATAGAATTTGGAAAATATATATAAAGTGGGATTATTAAGGTCTATTTCTGTGTAATAATACTAGCGAGAAAATATGTCAGATACTGTCATACTTGCCAATTAGTTTAACGAAATAAATTACAGCTCGACCGGGTACCTAAATAGTATAAAACGTATGTCACCAAATGAATTAATAGTAAAGGATTTGCTAAGTTCATATCCCCGCAGTGACATTAATAAAAACAAATACTTCCTCGTTATTTTGGATCATTTTTCGAAGTGGGTAGAAATAATTCCCCTACAATCGAATACTGCAGAACGCATAAACAAGAACACAGTTAAAATTATTCGCCGTTATGTAAACATTACCACAGACGCTGGGATGACTAAGTCAGCGAACTGGCTTTTGCGCTAAGAACAGTCAAACACGATACTACCGAAAAACCGCCAGCAGAAATATTTTTTGGAGGAAAATAATTATCACCTTGAACAGCCTTTTTTGTGAAGAAAAGGGAGGCAGAATTTAAATTAACAGACATTCAGAAAGTGATTAACGAGGCAGTATTATACTAGAATATTGCAAGAGCAAACATACATAAGAGCAAAACAAAAGCTTTACTTACAAAAACTAAAAATCATATAAGAGATTTCGATTTTAAAACAGGGGAGGAAGTTCTTATAATAAAGCATTCATTGTCTTGCGCTTCACAAGGAAACGTGGCTCAATTCTGTCGAAAATTCGAAGAGCCGTTCATTAATTATACAAAGAATATGTCGTACCGTATGTTACCTAAAAGTAAATAATGGGGAGAATATTATTGCGAGTGTGGATCAAGTGAAAAAATATTACTACTCATTAATAAAGTAAGACTTCATGTACTAATTTAGAAAACTGGTAGGACAGTGGTTCTAAAAAATGGTTATTCCACTGGAACTGTATAAAATATAAAACTAGCGAAGAACAGCTTTCTAAAAATAATCAGCTTTCTAAAAATCTAGAATCATACATTTCAGTAGTAAAATACTGTACAATTTAGATCTCTGTCCCTAATACTTGTGAAACACTAACTTCATTCATATAAAATTATTGACTTATATTTCTTAATTTATTGTAAACTGACTTTTTGTCCAAATGACTGAATATTTTCTATACCTAAAGCAACTGCAGAGTTTAAAAACTCTCTGAAATATTCTTTTTTCCTAATAATTTTGAACACTGTATTTATTAAATAAATCTATAAAAGTTTATGTATATTATTTTTACAAATATCGATCTTCGTTATCATTGGTGGTTAATGCGATCATATTAACTACTGGTTTTGATCGGTGTAGTTGACTTCAATTTTGTTTATACAGAAAAGAGTGGAAGCGAAATTTCCTGCTCCCAGTCACTAAAGCATCGACTTGAAATGAGTACGCATCAAAGGAGAAGACCTAATGTCCAGAAAACGTGACCGCCAAACGGGATAATTAAAAATGATAACCCTATTAAGATAATCGCAAGAATCTTTGGGATCTACCATTACCTTCCCTCGAACGAATAGTTATTTGCTTCGCATAAAGACGATATTTGCTCGTTAGGGAAGAAGTTTCCCAACTTTTCCGCTACGTTCGAGGAATCTGAACGAAAATGACCTAAGTGAAGGTCATTGTCTCAAAATGAACTAAAATGTATGTATGCTGCCCGTTATTACCATGAAATTTAAGACATAGCATTCGAAAGTGTTAGTATTTGGAGTTGTACGCTTTTAAATTACAAAAAGACATGTTTGAAAATAAATGCCGACATACGCAAAATATTAGTTGAAGATAGGAAGTACAAATTACATGTTTCTATGATGTTTCTCTGAAATCTTAGTTCTTTTAATAGCCAACATAAGTGAAATGAATCGTCAAATGCTCTTATAGATGCACTGTACTTTGCTTTAATTCTACATAAAATACGGAAAAAGGTTTTTTTTTCAGCTAAAAATATTAATTAATGGCCAAAATTATTTAAAAGAATTATTTATATTAGCATGCTTGTTCGCATTATTCTAAAAATAAATTCTTTGGTTCCTAACAATGATGGATTTTGAAACAAAATTGTCATGCACAAATTCAAGTTAATTTTACATAAAATGAAAGGGACTCTAATATTTTAATTCTGTATGTTTTATGTTATGAATTCTAATACGATAATTCTAATTTCTATGCTGTAACTTCTATCTTCGCTTAAAATTATCTTTTTCCTAATTTTCCCAAGTTTTAGCGTAAATCTAGTATGCTTGTCCCCAGATTTTTGTTTTTAATGATAATTAATTAATTATTATGACATTTAAAAGATCTTTTGAGTAATATGAAATGGTTCTAATGTACATCTTATTTTATGTTTTTTTTTTCAAAGAAAGAGGAAAGTAATAAAGAAGAAGAATCACTGCATTTGAACTTGAAAACAAAAGGATTATCTTTGAATTTATTTTTTTATTTTTCGCATTTTTACCAGAATTTCTACGCTTTAATGAAAAAATTACTAACTGTTCATATCAACCGTGTTTAGGATATTAGATCCAAATTCCAACTGCATTTCATGTTCTATTCGTAAGTGAAAACGCTTCTAGGTTATTTTCATTTACCTGCACTTTTCTGCGTGTTCTAAATAAAAGCAAGCTAACCCTTGGAGAATGAAGGTACGATAAGCATATCCTAGAGCAGCATTTGGTGTACATGACAGTTGAACCCTCCCAAAATATAAGAATAAGTACTTGATTCCATTCAAATTCTTTGAATGTACTATACAGTCATGTTATGATGAAATTTTGAATATTCAAGAAAAGAATAAATGAATTTTACCAATTTATAGTTTTGCAGTTGATTTCTCTTTAGGGAACGAAGCGTTTTGATTCTTACCTTTTTTTTTTATTTGTAAGTTTCCATCTTCGAAATAGGCGTTTTGTATTCTTCGAGTCTTTTGCAAGACATAAGATATTCTTTATAAGGATTACTGAATCTTTGTTTTGCGACCCAAATTATCTTAGGGAATGATTTTGTTCCTACTGGACACGTAGGTGACGAAATTATCTTCCTTTTCAGATTTTTTTCAGAACAAAACTCTCACAAACTTTCAAATTCTCTGCACTCTTTTTGTGCGGGCAGTTCATCCATTTGCGAGCAGTAAATGTGAAGCTTCTATAAGGTGGACATTTAAAACGTATGTAATATAGATACAGCAGATATTTTAACTCAGTATCAGCTAAAAATACAGTTTATCAAATCTATCGTTGGTATCATATGAAAAAGTTTATCAAATATTCCGTTGGTATCATATGGAAAAGTTTATCAAATTTACCGATGGTATCATATGAAAAAGTTTATCAAATCTACTGTTGGTATATGGAAACGTTTATCAAATCTATCGTTGGTATCATATGAAAAGGTTGAAGCTGTAACTTCTACACAAGAAAACAGTTTGGACACGAACAAAAAGTTCAGAAAAATAGTTTCGATTTTATTTGATTATGGGAAAGCTCTACCAGTCTTCAGTGACTTTACTGATCGGTTGCTGGTGGGTTGTGAGAAAAATGGAGCAGAGAGTGTTGAAGAAGCACATTTCTGAAATGTTTCGTTGTTGAGAGAAGCTTTAATGCTAACATCTGGACAAATGCTTTACACAAAAGCCAATGGATTTGCCAGACACTGAGAAGAGACTGGAAAACAACAAACTATAAATTAAATATCTGCGCTTGTTAATAATTGCACTTAAATCTTAACATGATTTTTAATTACATTTATTATTAAATTCTTCTGGTAGATGCAACAATATTAATCAGCTTTTTCAATTTATACATCATTCAAATTTTACACATCATTTACACAATCATTTTTAAATAACCTAACTTGTTAAATAGTCTAATTTTCTCACTGAATCGGATAGAGGGCCACACTTCCAATCCCCTTAAGTTCACTATGCTGTTATGTTCACTATTCATCTATATATAAAGAAATGAGAGGACAGAGCAAAGAGAGAGCGAATATAGCGTCATCTGTAGAGGAGAAAAACAATAAAGTGTAAGGGAGCAAAGATGAGAGAATTTTGAAATGGTTGGGAAGAACTGCAATGAAATTAATGTCATTAAAACTAAACAGGGAACTAGGAAAGGCAAGACACTTACAGGAAAGGCTTCAGAGTCGAAAATAATAAAGTGTGAATATAAAATGCCGCAAGGAAAGGTCGAATTTCCTCGAAAAGGTTTACTTTGGTAAAGATTTACGATCTTTACTTCATGATATTAGTTCCAGTTCAGTTCATCGTATCGCTTCAGATTTCTAATATCTTAGTTTTTGTACGTTTCATTATTATTTTCCTGGACACATTCGCGTTTTTCTTTCGGTCAATGATTTGCATACATATTCGATGCTTTGTTCCTCCTCTTTGAAAATATTTTGTATTCCAGTGTCTTATGCATATTTTCCCCGAAATCGGCAACACTTTACTCAGAAATCTACTCCAACCTAAGCTTGCTTTTGGCTTGACTTCACATTCGCGTGTTTCTCTTTCAATTAAAATCTGCTTGGTAGAATAGAGTTTGAAAATTAATTATCATACTTGATTTAACCAAGCAAACGAACAGATAAAGAAGATCGCTCTAAATAAAGTCTAAAAATACCGTTATTCACTATTTATATGACTCTCTTGACATATATCCGATGCCTGACTAAAGGTTGTAGCCATTAAACAATTTTTTTTGTGAAATGTGCTTTTGTCTAGTTTGCCTTAGCATAACAATTAATATTTTCATTAATTATTTTGGCATCTTACAGTGATCTGAAGACAATTTGCTTCAAGAGGTGTTGGGTACAGTTTATTTATTGAACTTGCAATTTGAGCTGGTATTCATTCACTAACCAAATATTTTTTTAATGATCCGAAAACGATTTGTGAATAGTTTCTTTCATCTTCCGTTCTTTCGAAATGTTTGGTGGTTTTCACAGTTTAATCATAAGAGGTCCGTGAATTAATCCATGAAGAATTATTTTTTGAATTAAATACTGAATTTACGCAAGTTATGAAATCATTTGTTGCTAAATTAATTTTTATTTCAAAAGCTTATAATAAGATTTCTCATATTATGCTTTGCCATACTGACATAACAGGGTAACAAAGTTTTGTTGAACTTTTTACCGTTTACATAAAAAGTTTATTATTTGTTATGACCTTTACATAGCTTGAATATATCTCATGACAGATTATACGGCTTGGGTCACAGGTATTTACTTTTATCTCCATGTCAAAAAATGCATTACTTTCTAAGTGTATTTCACATGCTGACATACAGTTTACATGATTAATGTAACGTTCTTTTCATGACTTAATATACCGCACGATCGAAATTGTAGATTCTATTCAATTTTTTGAAGTAGGAGGCATGACAATGTTTCTATATCCTGGCCGGGATTCGTTTTCCGGACTTTACATAATTGTTACTCAGACGTGCTTTCAAGTATAACACGAATAGCACAGTGTGTCAGAAGAAAATTTCTTGCATTTTCTCCCATTTAGAGGGCGAATGATGAAGGGGGAAACTCAGATGCCAAATCCATGTGGTGCCATTTTTGAGCAACTATAACAGAATCAAAAAACGTGAGACATCATCGCTACCCTTACTAAAATTTTAACTCCAGAGTTTTGGGTGGCTAGCTGGATGTGCAAATTACGCCACAAAGACAATCAAAGAGGAGAAAATTCCTTATAAAACGAAGTATAAATATTTAGAGTTTCAAGTATAAATTAAGTACATTACGTAGATAGAGTTGAAATGCAGTTGCCTAGAGTATGGATGAATGTTTACGAATATAGTATCTTCTTAAAGTTCACCTCGAAGTTCTTCAACTTCTCCTTGTATAATCGATCAAAAATGCGATGTACTTGAGCAAAGTCATGGCGACTCCATTGAAAATCAAAGTCTATGATCCAGGGCTGACAAAAATATATTTATCAGTAAATATTTCTTATTCTGTATGGTTATTTTTTAAACTGGAAGTAATCTAAAATGACGGTAATAATATACACCTCATTTCAATTCAAAAGTGTTTGATGAATAAAGTTTTTCTCTGATTACAGTTCCTAATTATACCTCCTTATTTTCATTTTCCTAGCTTGCTAAAGATATATGTCTACTTTTATTGGAGTAGCTTATATTTGAAAAGACAAGGAATCAAAACCCTAAATGATTCTCGATAGCCGTTAAATGTCATTACTAAGATATTTTGAACATGAAATGATGTTACTTCACATCTGTCAATTAAATTTGATTCCTTAGAAACAGATAAACTAATTTCGAAGACTCACTAAAAGTTTATCTAAAAGTATTCTGTCTAGTTTTGCTTAATTGAAATAGCCAGATATATTTGATTTTCATGATCCGGATTTTTCTTAATCTGGAAACGAATAATTCGTTTTTTCTGGAAATATGCGTAATAGTTTATAGAGTTCTTCACACTTTTTGTCTAAAATAAATGTCGTGAAAGCTAGTAACTTATCGTTGAGTTCAAATAACAAAAGTCATAGACTTAAGAAAGGTTAATTACTCTTTATTTCACTCAAAACAAGATAAACAGTTGGCCCCTTTCTTGGGCTTACAACAAAGCCTCCACTCGGGCTTGAACTCAAAATAACAAATAAGAACTAATTTAGAACTAACTAAAAGAGACTTAGCCGAAGCTAACACAAATCTAACGTAGTTTAGCCCTTAACCAGTTAACTGTGGCGCGACGTTTTGTGTCGCCAGAATCGAGCCATGACGAGTATATTCGTCAATCACAGAGTAAGTTGCGCTGGTAAGATATACACAATGGGACAAGATACTATACACAATGAGACTTAATCGAACTATACTCGAACACCAGTAATGCGATTCCTTCCTGATCTTACGTTTGTAGCGATGCGAACACCTTCGCGTAGGGTTGTTTTTTCGATGTTCCGGGTATATAATCCGGAACACGATTCCCGCCTAATTGGCTTATATTAGGTCTAAATGGCCGAGTTTGTGTCGATTTATTTCTTTCAAATGGATACGTCGCAAAAGTGTCTTCAATAAATTTGAGCAAAATGTTGATACTCGATAATGTTCCATTATGTTTTTTATATAATATGAATGCATTCAGACACATAATTTTTAAGAAATGGAGAAATATTTTTGTAGTACTTTTTGAGTCGTTTTCTTGCTGTGGCCGCTCATATCCACTCCACACATTTTTTTATTATAATCAATCACTAGCTCCGGTTTCTTTGTTATTATTTTTCTTTTCTCTGTTTCTATTACGTTTTCATTATGTACAGTACTTACTAAATGAACCTCCCTCACGCATGACGAATATTCTCGTCAATACACATAATCGTATCACTTCTCCATAACGATTATACTTGTCAATCACAGTTAACTGGTTAAAAGGAATTTTGTGCTGTTTGAATTTGCACCTTTGATCAGATTTCATTTTAGTATTCGTTTACTGTATATCATTTCAATAACTTCTTATTTTCTTTAGGCAGAAGTAATAAGAATTAAAAATCCGAGTAGATAACTTTTCATAATTTAGCTAACATATAGACTTCTACCGCAAATACAAAGTTCGATAGACAAATATATTCCCAGTTGTTCAATACCGTTTTCAAATTCAACGCACACGGAAGATCAATATTTACCGACTTACAGCTTATGCCATTGTTCTCTTAAAAATAGTTTCAATTCATGATGATTCTTCAATTAGAGGAAAGGGGAGAAGAAAGCTTTCTTAAGTACAAGAATGCGAGGGTTGTAAACGTCTTAGAAAGAAATGTCCTCTAGCATTTTAGGTAATTGTTTCCCCAACCCTCTTCTTCCCTTCAGACAAGCTGCGAGTGACGGGAAAAGTCACGTGGGAACGTCAAACCCGAAAAGAAATATATAAGCACATTCTTTCCCTGCTTTTAATGAGTGTTGCTATTTAGCCTCTGGAAAGTATATATAAATATTTGATTAATAAGTTCATTAAATATTTCCTACTCTTCATATAACGGCGTTCGGTATAATATAGGTATTTCTACTCAGATTAATATTTCATTATTTCTTTACTGACTGATTTACTAAGTATGTTAATTAGTAGAATGGAGTTTTCCGTATGTACACAATAAAAAAATAAAATTAAAGAAATCCTAAATAAATGTTTAAAAAGAAATCAATTAGTTTTAATTTGTTTAAAATTTTGTTGAAGGCACTGCCATCACCTCGTAGGTTTCTTCTGTAAACATTAGAGACAAATATTTTTCAGGTATTCAAAACGAATATTTTTAGAATGTTTTGGATTAGAAAACAATAGGAAAGAAGTGTAATTTAAGCAAAGCAAAGAAATACGTGTAACTTAAACAAGAAATATTATATAATATCGTCATTCCTAAACACTCGAGTCCCAGAGAACGGTCTGCCTGCAAGGATGGTTTCGTGTTTTTCTCTGTGTATAACATTAGCCCATTTCCCTTGGAAAGTTCTCCACAAAAAGGTCACTTCCCTCAGGAAGATAATTCTTTTCCGTATTCAAATAACGTTACTTGTAGAGAACTACGAACGATGCTCATGTTTTTAAAAACTGTTACGCTTTCCCACTGCAATTGCCTATATTAAGAATAGAGAGGGAAGTTTAGGAGAAGCCAGAATGTTAAATGATCCTAGTTTAATGAGTAATTTTGGAAGTATAAACTAGTGGGCAGATTGCAACTTCGTATGTTTCCGTATAGGGTTTAACTAAGGCTTTAGTGAACCCAAAATTTGAAGCGACTGCCATAAATTGCTAGAGTGCAGATAACTTTTATCGATGCTAGATTGTCTTATTGTATCTAAAATTACATATGCAATTGCTTTTAGGTATTTTATAATTTCAGAATTTGATTTCCGCTTACTGTTAAACTAAACCATTTTCTTCATTCTAACGAACCAGAGAAAATATATATACTTACTTCTTGTAGCAAAGGTATTTCTTGAACTTTTTGTTATTTGCATGTTCTAAATTGTAACTTAGTACTACAAAATGCAGAAATTTGCCGTATTGTAGGTGGAAGTATTTGTGAATGGATTGACCAGAATAGATTGTATTGCGGTTTGAAGTGAAACAGAAGATTTGGCAAAATATATATGAATGTTAGAGGAAATATACCAAATCCAATAGACAGAACTTCCAAAAGGTGTTAAGGAAGTGCTATGCCATTTTTTTTTAAACTCAAAATGATGATGGTAAATTCATAGTGTTAATTCCCTTGAAAAAGTCCTAAGGAAACTGAAAGCAATTTTTCTTGAACCGATTAAATTCCTCATGGAATCATTTAGACAGAAATCCAGAATTGCCAGCATTGTATTACCTATTAATCAGAACTAAAATGGTCCTCTGTCCGATATTTTCGAATATTTCATTCGGTAAATCCTACTATAACCAAAGCAAAAATCTTCCTTCAGAGACTTTGGAGTTTACAAATTATATGCGACGACGATTGCATTTTCGAAAAAAAAAATACTTTCATAGGTTACGTATTTGTGTCATTTCATATAACCATTATTAATTACAAATTTTAACGAAACATTTCTATGAATGAGAAACCACAGCAATGACGTTCGCATTTCTTTTCCGTGTATTTTAATATATTGTCAAAAATTTCGATTTGCTGTGGAATCTAGAAAGAAATTTTAATAATTACTCCGAAAAATTAAAAAAAAAACTAATAAAAAAATAAAAACTCCCCATCCATAAGGGGTTTTTTATGAAAGCCGGGAGAAGTGTCGTGGGATATAATGTGTTTGCCGACGATTTTTTTGTTTCACCCGAAACAAAAAATAAGCTGGGGAGAAATAATTGCTCCGATAAAACACAGATCAACATTTAGTATTTAAGTCGAGCATGGTGTAAGTTATGCTATCATTAAAAACATTCCTCAGTGGCCTATTTTGCTGATAAATTATTGATATTTTAATCATTCCTCATAATCTGGATTTTTTATTTATATTTTTGATTGCATTTTTTATGCAACTCAGAATCATTCTGCATCTTCATAAGATCTGGGTTTCAAAAAAGTGATTAAAAATAGAATCTTTAATAATATTACACTGATTATATTAGTGGCACTGCATATGATAAAAATCGAAACATGTCATGAAAAATCATCTGTAGGAAAAGTGGAGACCTTGCCGTACATTTGAAAAATAACATTAGTTAAATTCTGTTTTATTTCTGGAAAAAATGTAAATTTATGAAATATAAGTATTTATAAAATGCAAGTTTATTATGAAAATATACAATACATTTAATAGAGTAAACTACATTTAAACTGAGTATCTGAAATACTTTAAATGAACAGTATTTATCATTTTGGAACTAAATTTATTAGTTTTTTGAAGCTACCAAATTTCCTTTTAAGCAAAACACTCCAGCAAATAAGCTGAAAGGTCATTAAATCTTAATTTTAACGTTTATTTTAGTTTTTTCCGTATTTTTTAATAGCAGTATTCCCACACTTCCTTTCGTTGAAGACTATATGCGATATAACATACAAAACCTTTATTACTTTAAAACTCATTTTACTGGAGCTAATTATAATGAAGTTCTTTTTTTTCCCATTCTGTGAATCTATGTTTAGTATAAACCCGAAAAAGTTATTTGGTAATTAATTGTTACTTAATTTTATGTAGCTGGGTAATTACCATTTTCTACATAAATGAAAAATATTCCATTACAATTGAACTATTTATACGAACTGATAGATTCGTAATTTATTTTGTCGCAAAAGCTTGAAGATATAAATCAAGCAATATTTTTGTTGCTGAAGATAAATATGCAATCGAGATATTTGTATCACGAAAGGTTTCTTAATGTTACCAACTTTCGATGCGAGGCCCATATAATTTTACATTGGTCAAAGAGTATAATGCAACACTTTTTTCAAAACCAATTACAAGTACGCCGGAATTAATTTTATTCACCACAATTTCTTCTTTATCCGTTAAAACCGACTAACATATTTCTAGACTCTACTCCGCGAAGCAGGAGACCCAGAAGTTTAGTTGAAACGACTCTTATGAAATAATAGGCTCACACTCTGTCTACCTTTTATTTCTTTATCAGTTCATAGGCGAATTAAAAATTAAACCGATAATCTACATTGAAACGATAATCGACTTAATGAAGTCCTCAAACAGAAAACTTACCCGACAGGATATTTCGATCTATAGTCCTACGACAAACCAATATTGGGGCTCTTTGGCACTCGCTCCATATTCAAAACGGAATCTTGTACCGGAAACTCGAATCGGATGATTGGAAAGACATTCCGATGGCAACTGATACACCCAAGATCTCGGATCCCGGACGTCACTGAAGAACTACATAGCAGCCCCACAGGATGCCACTTCGGAATAATGAAGACGTTGCAGAGAATTCGAAAGCGCTTCTACTGGAGTAACGCAAAGGATGACATAGGGTCGCAATGCACTCTGAGAGGCAGAAAAGAGAAATATTAGAATTCCAACCTGAACTTAGAACAGTGTTGGGAGAGCGACTGAACGAGACCAAAAGCTGCACAAACAGTTTAGTGAAAAACTCAGAGAGTGCACAAACACTCAAATACACATCTTTGGTTGGTAAGGTCTCCACCTCGCAAACAATTGCAACAAGTTAACTATCTAAATTATTAGGGATAATTATTTATTAGATGGAAAACCTGCTCCATTGATATCAAGTATCAAGGTAGAAGTTTTTTTCCCCTTTCACCATCTTCTATCCTGTCCTCCTGGACATACTGTGCTGCGCTCATTCAACTTGAAGCTCAATTCTATGGGACATGAAGTTCTGACAACCAGAACACAGCATGAACTTTTCATGCTAATCTCAGCATGCAGCGGAAGTTGGAGTTAGTTGATAATACACTGGTGTGCAAAAATTAAGGACGAGACGGTTTTTTCAATATAACTTTGTACAAAAGCTTTCCAAATCAACACATTTAATACCGTAAGATCCCCAATACATAAGGACATGAGTAATGTAAGCAACACCTACTAAAAGAGAAATCAGAAGGATGAAAAGAAGTTTTATTGAAAATGTAGCATGGAGCGCAATGCGACTGAAGGCCAAAACATCCCTGTGATGGGTGTCCAGCAAGAAACATCCGGTCTTTAATAGGGGATATGGTCACCCCTGACTGCTAGGCAGGTTTCACAGCGTCTGCCCATCCTGAGAATGAGGGTGTCAATGAGTTGTTGAGGCATTGCTGCCCATTCGTCTTGCAGCGCCAATCGAAGCTCCGGAATCTTTACTGGTGGTAAGGTACGAGCTGCCAAGCGTCTGCCTAGAAATTCCCATACATGCTCGATGGGATTGAGATCCGGAGATCGTGCCGGCCAATCCATACGTTCAATATCCTCACTCTCTAAGAGCTGTTCGGCAGCTACTGTGCGATGACATGGTGCATTGTCATCCATGAAAAGGAACTGCGGCCCCATAGCGCCTCTAAAAAGACTCACATATGGAAGAAGAATCTCGTTACAATAACCGATCCCGTTGACTGAACCTGCGTCGAAGATGTGAGGCTCTGTACGACTACCAAGCATGATGCCTCCCCAAACGAGAACACCGCCACCTCCATACCGGTCCCTTTCAATGATGTTCGAGGGATGATTGCGGCTTCCCCGCTCTCTCCAGATGAGTATTCGATGAGAATCGCTACTCAGACTGAATCTGTTCTCATCTGTAAAGAGTACTCGTCCCCATTCATTGTCTCTCCAATTCCGGTGTTCCCGGCACCACAGAGAACGCCTTCTCCGATGGGCAGGCGTTAGAGGTACACACCGTACACGGCGTCGTGCAAACAGACCACCACCGTGCAGTATTTTGGCCACGGTAAAACGCGATACCGGTCGTCCAGTCGCCTGTGTCGTGTATCTAGCGATTACTCCCGCTGTCTGCCGCCTGTTTCTTCTGGCCTGTAAGGCAATATACCGGTCATCTGCGGGTGTGGTTCCTCGTGGACGACCACTACTAAACCCCCGGACAGCTCTTCCTGTAGTTTAAAATTGTCTCCAAAGTCGAGAAACGATGCTGTGAGCAATTCCGAACTCTGCAGCTACACTTGTCACACTGAGGCCTTCCTCCAACTTCCCAATGATTCGACCTCGGGTAAAAGCATCCAGATGTCGTCTAACAGATTGATTATTCGCCATTTCTCGCTGAGGCAGCAACTCGGTGTGACTTTAACTGCTATACAGCGTGCAATCTCTTTGCCAGAAATACTGATCTTAAACCGACAACATGCTTTATACTACTCAGACACTCCCCCATTACGTCTACCTGCATATCTGCGCATGTGCTACCGTACATCACCTTACTTAATCTCCTGACTGGTCTTTCTGTCCGCTCTGCTTCTTCGTTCAGCTGATATGCTAATTTTTCGACTCTGTCCTTAATTTTTGCACACCAATGTAATACTGCAAGAATGAGACATGCTAATGATTATTCCTTATGTCTATAGTTATGCCTTATGTCAATAGTTCCAGTATCATTGTCTATAGAATTACAACTGGTTTATTTAAAATCAGCACCAAACTGAATTTTCCAATTTGATCCTTTCTTAAGAGTAGTGAGAAACACTTGATGTACGATTTGATTTTGAAGTAATGAATAGTAAAACGAATGAAAGCAATTTTACTCATCTTCAATTTCTTCGTAGAATACAAAATTCCACATTTTTTTTTCTGTTTAAGGGACTTTAAAAAATTTCACTAGAAATAAAATTCCAACCGTACATCACCTTACTTAATCTCCTGACTGGTCTTTCTGTCCGCTCTGCCTCTTCGTTCAGCTGATATGCTAATTTTTCAACTTCGTCCTTAATTTTTGCACACCAGTGTATTCAGCCTTTGATTAGATAATTAACTTGTTGCGATCGTTTGCGAGGTTGAGACCTTGTCAACCATGTTTGCCATAAAAGTCTGAGCTCGAATTAACACTCGAACGCCAAGTTTGTGGTTTTATCCGTTTTGTGCAACCTCCGAGCTTTTCACTAAGCTGATTGTGCATCTTTTGGTGTCGTTCATTCGCTTTCCCAACACTGTTGTAAGTTCAGGTTGGAATTCTAATATTCCTCTTTTCTGCTTCTCAGAGTGGAATGCCACTCTATGTTCTATGGTAATTATTGCTCATCCGGATGAGTACTATCACCCCTCTTAATTTGTAAAAACAATTTAGAATCGAAATAGTAATTATTTCGGTTAATATTCGGCGAAGTAGTATAAATCAGAATTTATAATTTAGAATCTGCATAGTCTTAATACTGTATATTAATATTCAGTTCAAATTGCGTTTCACGGTTTATGATAAATGTGATAAAATGAAAGTTACTGCAGAAATTTTGTTCTCAAAATTATGCATTAGGCTATTATAATTTCCCAACTTTTCTTTAGGATTATAAAAACTCTGCATTAAGTAAATTTCTACAGGCTTAGAAGTTAGGTGTTTCAAAGACGAAATAGGAAATATATGCAATGAACTCACCTCACTCGAACTTCGGAGTGGGGGGGAGGGACCCATTCTCCAAACCCTGGTGATGATAGTTACTGTCCATCGCCTTTTGGTTCGGGTGCCATGTTGTAGATTCATCAGATTTTTTAAAGAAGAAAAATAAGCAGTATCCTCACCAGGACTGGAGCTCCGGAACTCCTGATTGGTTGGTCAAGACATGTTCCCAATTATACCACGAAGACAGGCTGCAAGAAAGGAGAAACTAACTTACAAATTATTGCTGAAACATCATAATCTAGATTGACAGCCGTGATCAATAACTCAACCTAAAAGCTAAAAACATAATGTAAAGAAAGAGTGCAAAGAGCACTGTTAATACATATTTTATTCTGAAGAGTTAAGTTATTTAGTAATACTAAGCTTTCGAAGATTGTTGAGTTATTAGGTTTTATTGAAGCAGAAGAAGAAAAATAAGCAGTGTCCTCACCAGGACTGGAGCTCCGGAACTCCCGATTGGTTGGTCAAGACATGTTCCCAATTATTCCACGAAGACAGGCAGGAGAGAAAAAGTATCTTGTAAGGTTTAGAAGGGATCCACGTCCAGGAAAATGATATATGTAAAGTTTGTAATAAATTCGGCGATTCAAAGCATTTCGTCGAGGACTGCTGCCTGACAGAAAGTGTGAGAGGAAAATATAAATTTGCGAAATTTATTTAGTAACTATAAATTGTTTAGAAAATTTGCAAGAGATATCATGCAAATTGTGAATGAGAATAAGAAGAATATTGGTATCGAGATCTAACAAAGCAGAAAATCATACTGAAAACAGAAATAATTGAAGTAACTTAAAAATTTAAGATGAATTTTGATAATATAAAGGAGATTTGAATAATAATAACTACTTAAAAGTAAAACCTTATAAAGATTCTAAACTTAGGAAAATCACAGAAATGAAAACGACACATCTATATACTATTTCACCGATAGTGTTTAGAAGGTATGTATCTGCATTTTTTCTTTTGTTTTAGCTTTTATGTTCATTTTGTGCGATTGCATAATTCTGAACTCATTACCAGATGAGTATTAAGGTTGTTTATTTTCCGTTGTTTTTACTTTTTTATTGTTATGCCTTGTGGCTTCGCATGTCCTTTCATAGCCATATGGCAGGTTTCGCCTGCAAGGTGGGCTGGAAGCCAGTGCTTAGAACTAACTAACTAACTTTATAAGATTATCAGCAAAGTGGAGGATGTTCTGTAGTAAACTACAATCGTAGAGGAATTTCCTACGTCACTCACTGTATTATAAGGTATTTCGCCCGCCTTCCTGGAGTGCCTTTGTGGTGTATTGGTTCGGCACGCTGGGACGGTATTCCAGACGTGGTTTGATTCCCGGCGAAGGTGTTTGCTCATTTTTCATCTTGCCTGCTTTGCAATTAACTTAATGTCTCTACGCTATGGTAAACTGTCTCACGTTTATATCATACATAAGAGAAGAATAAAAAGCCAATAGTTAAGAAATTTCGTTAACCTTAGCTTTTTTTTTCGTAAACGTTGACACTAACGTTTACGATTACGAAATTACGTTAACCTTAACTGCTTAATAAAATATAATTGTGGTGAAAACCTTTTCCGTAATACTGATAAACTTCTGTTGTACTTTTACATAAAATTTGATTTAATAACTATATTAGTAATAGTACAGGTAGGTAATTAGTAGTACTAATAGAAGTATAATTAGTATTAATAGATTAAAAATTTGAATAATGTCCGGTGAAACGTCGTTTTTGTGGAATTTAAATGTTGTTATATTTAAAGAATTAAATGATGAAGAATCTGCATAAATATGCGTATGTTTTTCTCATTGTGATAAAACCACGGTACCTACAGCCATCGAAATTTGAATAACGTAATCTACCATAGAATATGGGCATGTGAAAGCCCTAATTTGAATTTGAAATCTCTTTTATAATCAATTTCAGATTTTGTAACACTTCGACGAATTTTTGATTAAAAGACAAAACGATTTCAAAGCGAGCGATGGCAACATTGCACGAAAAAAAAAAAACTTTTTTGTTTCCAGCTAGCGAGACTCTGTATTGGAAATTATAAAGATTGGCTCATTTTAAAAATTAATTTGCGATATTGCTGTTGAACTGAATTTTAGTAGTTTGAATACATGGAACATGGTATTTAGTAAATAAAGGTAACACACAAAACGTTAAAAAACGCCTCTTTAAACGTAATTTAAAATCTGAAACCTTTCAGATGGTATCGCAGCGCTGCCCCACGAAACAGACATTCAAGTGGTCGCTAATTCAAGTGCCGCCGCACGAAATGAACAATGAATATCCTCACCGCCATCAACCTGTTAAAGTGTGTTACCGTCACTTTTGCAAGCAGTTTAAAGCTATATTAAAATAAACTGCATAAAATTATTTACTAATTTTTGAAACAATCGGCATAGAAGAGTTTTTGTTATATTTCCTGCAACTGAAACTGATTGTGTGAAAAATAAACATTTGTTATCCGTGCTTGCTCATAATTGTAACTTTCCCACAAATTTTCGAAGTGTAAGGAGAAACGTAATTTACAGGCCAAGGAAAAAAAATGTTAATTCTTTATTCGTTCCGAATTAGAAAAGCCATACGAAAACGATAAGTGGATTCAAATTTATGAAACTTTTCATGCTTAATTTTATTCCTAGAAACCATTATTTTGAATTCCATTTGATTGCATATATAGAATTTATAATAACAACGTGCTTAAGGGGACTCTTACACCTTAGAACCCATAAGAGTTTCGAATATGTAGCTGTTGAAGAGTTGGTATCTATAGCATAATTTAATTACATATTTAATATATAGCTTTTATAACATTTGGAAACTACTGTGAACCAAGAATTCTAAGAATTTCATGTTAAATTTTAATTTTTATTCAGTTTATAAAATGTATATTATTAAAAAAATCTAATGTTTTCATGCATAAATTTTTTTAATATTAAAATATTTATCAGATTTTGGGTTCAGTTAGAAAATAGTGCCCACATAAAGAATTTCAACAAATTTCAAGTATGTACCATTAGCCATTTTTAAAATACCATGAGCGCAAGGTGGAAACACGACGAAAAATTTTGTCACAAAGCGGATTAAATTAAAAAATATTTGTGGGAACACAAACTTTCTGATTACTAGTTCCCAAAGGCGCTATATTATGAAGTCAGCTGTAAAAAGGTTGGAAGTAATTGCTTTTAAAATAAATAAAATTTTCCAATTCTTGCAACAGTCACATATTGGAAGATCATAAGGGGTTTAACGTGTATGAGCACCCATAAGTAATAATTATTCTAAGCACGAAAATAAATTTTACATATGGAATAAAATGTGTGACTCCTTTCGTAGGGTTCCAGAAAATTAAAGGTAAAGGTACATTTATTAGACCTCATATATTTCTAGTTGAATTCTATTCGACAGAGTATTTTTCTGATAAATGAAAGCCAATCTAAGGATTCATTTTGAGCCCTTTATGTTTTTAATGTACAGTGAAATACGTTGAACGCGAAAACGCTTAAGACGAAATATTGGTTAACACGAAATAATACAACGGTCCCGACAAACTACCCACATATTTTCATGCATTTTGTTTCTCTAACACGAAATAAAAATCGGTTAACACAAAAAAATTTCCTCTCGGGAAATGAACAAAATTCGGAAAACACCGGCCTCGCAAGCGGGATTTAAGAGGGATGTGAAATGAAAGAGATGGTTTCATATATTTCGTAGAATGTAGGCTAACTTGGATTTAGAATATCCTCGAAATAGCTTGCGACATGAGCCAGTTTTGTTTATCTATGCTACTTTCACCTTCCACCCCTACAAACGCCACACAGGCATCTAATTTCTCATCAGTTGGCTTTGGAATTCGGTGACGAGTACATCGCAGTATGAGTAAATAACTGTGAGTTTGGTTCATATACTGCACTCTGTATGTCTCTGTCTCCTCATATATTGCACTCGTAATGAAAGTCTGGACTCCAAAGACGAATGAAAATTATTTTCGTCATGCACGATTCTCAAAAGTATCAGATTCTTTGGCGCCAAAAGAAATGGAGCAGGAGGATATTGAAACTGAGCCGACACTTAATTAAGTTTCTGTATTATTGGATTGTCTTACTGTATCATCGGAAGAATTCGTTGCGGTAGTTGATGATAATGTGTGTACGGCTCCAATTATGGCAGACGAAGGACATTTTGGAGTTTGTTCAAAGCTAAAAAAATATCAGTGATGCAGATTTCAATGATAAAAAATGAAATGAATAATGAAATGAATAATGAAATGAATAATGAAATGAATAATGAAATGAATAATGAAATGAATAATGAAATGAATAATGCAGCTCCTGTTCCCACGTCATCCGAAATGGTTTGTTTTGGTTTGGTTTATTTAATTACGGCAAAGCACAGTAGGGCTATCTGCCTAAAGGAAGAGGTGCCTTCGTGGAGAACTTTTTAAGGGAAACTGGGTCGTATACACGTTACACATGAGGGAAAACCACGAAAACGCTCATGCAGCCAACCCGTTCGCGGGATTCGAAACTAGGACCGAACTACCAGCGTTCATCGACTTTACCGCTCGGCCGCTGGTGGGCCGTCATCCGAAATGAGGAACATCAGGAAAAGTACGCGCAGTCATTTAGACGCACATTCTAATGGTGAAATAAATAACAAAATGGACGACATTGAACAATTTGATGCTAAAAAAGACAATGCAAAGAAAAATATCAGATTATTTTACAAAAACTCAATAAATGTTTTGTTTTTCAAAAATGTGAGCATTTTGTATTAATTTTTATTAAGTTCTTGTGGATGTTTTTGTTTCATTGATTTTTATTAAATACATGCATACATACATATCTATGTCAACAAATAATGTGTTCTAATAAACTTAATTTTGTTGAATATTCGTTTTTATTTTCAATATCCTTTAACACGAAATTCTTTCAACACGAAGAGATATTTCAATTCCCCCAGTTTCGTCTTAAACGAAGTTGACTGTATGGCTTTCTTGCAATGCATATTGTTTGCTCGAATATCACTATATATAATATATTTCGGTGAATATCACTTTTTACCTCCTTCTACGAAATAAAGGAAGTATTGTAATCATGAAAAATTCCGGGTACCACATTTCAACAAAAATATCAATTTTGACTATTATCGAATGCTATTTAACGCTTTTTTTGCGTGACATAACGTATAATGTCCTTACGTGTACGTAAGGACAGAATAAAAAATTCGTTTTCGCCAAACCAATTAGAAAACTGATTTAAAATGGATTCAGAAGAGATTTTTTTCGTAGCGTCTGTACGTACATATACATCTCGTATAACTCAAAAACGAGTAGCCTCAGAACATTTGAAATTTTATATATAAGACTACTATAATATGTAGTTGTGCACCTCCCTTTTGAGTTGCAATAGGCGGCACCAAATATATATATATATACATACCCACTCTGCTACTCGGCTCTGTAAGCTCAGTTTTTTAAGTGTTGGTAAAGTACGTGCTTTTGCTTTAAAAATCATTGAATTATGATGTTATCTTCCAGTTAATCCTTTTTCCCTTTTAGTTAATCTGCATGCAATAGTTGTAGAATTATCAGCAATTTAAAAGTTAAGTGCGATGAAGCCTTATTTTTCTTACCATAGCAGACATGTTTGTTTACATTTGAAACTTAGCAGAATAGTTAATCAAATCTTTCTGCACTTTCAGTGTCTTTTTGCAGAGAAGTACCAAAAGGAAACGTAGTTTTGTTCACCAAAAATATCTGCTTTTTTGCCTGCTGGCCGAATTACTTGTTTTTGCGCCGAAACTAATTTTAATTGTAATTTTTTTTTTTATTGTATCAACTTTATTTGGTGTTTTATGTCTTTAAAATATTAATGAAGATATTTTGAGTTTTTATTTTTTATTTTATTTATTTTATTTTATTTTATTTATTTATTTATTTATTTATTTATTTATTTATTTATTTTTGTCTTGCCGCGAAGTGTTCGTTTTAGCAGCCAATATTGTCGCCCTCTCGGACAGAAGAGATAGCTTACGAGTAGCTATCTCTTCTTTCCGCGAAGTGTTCGCTTTAGCAGCCAATATTGTCGCCCTCTCGGACAGAAGAGATAGCTTACTAGCGCATGTGCATTACATAAGCGGCGCTGAAATGTATGTGAAAAGCTTTCATTTTATTTGTTTAATTTCTTTTATACATCGTTTTAAATTTATCATAGTATCTGAATAGAATACGTGGCAACGATTAGATAATTCTTCATATGGTATAATTTTTGTGCATTCTGAGTTATAAAATGAATGATATGTAAGTGGACCTAGAAGTAGAATGTCGCTAAGGAAAATAAATATAGTGAATTTTGAAGTGTGCATTTATTCTATCGTGGTTTATGCGCTATCGACGAAGTAGATTTAATTCCATTCAATAAGTTAAATGAAATTCTGGAAAAAATGCTTATAATTTAATATTCCATACAAGGAAGTCATAGGGTAAAGACAAGAGATATTTTTGCTTAGAAATTGTACTTTGCAGAATGATCACATACGTCGGGTTAAATGAACAAATTTTACAACTGTTTAATTACACACTGATGGGTGAATTTTTTTCTCTAAGATCTAAGAAACATTTTATGGTATTGAATTGTGGATTTAGTGAAGTTTTCGAAGTAAAAACGTTTGCTTTATCAGGACTGCTATTTCTTCTAATTGCCTTTGCAAACATAACAGGAGTCCTGAGTAAGAACAGGGAATTTACTTAAAACTACGTTCGTGCGAGTGTAGAAGATATGACACAAATAGGAAGGAATTAATTACCCTTTATTTCTCACAATTTACAGCTGTTCCCGCACTTTGTGATAAAAAGACCAGTACTTATGGTCTGAAACGTAAAAAATAAGAACTAGGCTAATCTTTAGAATGTGGTAACAGGTAGTTCGGCGACATTTTAGTAAGGCGATACAGGTTACTAGTTAGGACTTTAGCAATAATCTGAGAAGTACACAGTTCGAATCACAGATTATTTTGTCTCAGAGAAATGAGAGATCATGAGACATGTAATGTGATATTTTCCGGACAATTCCAATGGGGATTTTAGCTAATAAGCGCTTATTTACTTAGTTTTAAGTAAATTTCGCTGCTAAATTGCAGATTCGCTCACTTATTTGTTTGGCGCTTTTTACAAGAGTAAGAAGAATTGGATTTTTGTCAATTTTCTTTGATTTTTTAAGTGAAAATAGGTCGATGTGTACATGGATAAAGTCAAGAGTGTGCGCAATGCCATTTTTGTGCAATTCTGGGATACTTTTTTAAGTGAAAATAGGTTCGACGTGTACATGGATACCGTGTATATGCAATTCTTAATAACGCGGCAAGCAGTAGGCTATTCTACACTTTCTCCCAATTTCGCACCTAATCTTTGTCATGATTAGGCACTTTTGTTCCATAAAAGTTCTATCATAAGCGTAATTCGGCTAGGAGATTGTTGGAAAAAAATGTTGAGTTAAAAAAAAAAAAAAATGCCTTTAGTCCGTGAAAACAAAATGGCGTCCAAAAAAAATAGCAGGTTGCTGTAGCAGGGTTGGTTGCCAAAGTTTCGCCAAAAATTCGCCAAGTTACCATAATGTAAAAATTCACCAAGAACTAAAACTACTTAATTAAATAAGAACTAAACTCAGATATTTTACAGAGACTAGTAACGCGAAGATTGGCCTTTTAAACTTCTGGCCTTACAGGCAGACAGCAACTGACTGAAAAGCTCCTGCGAGGTAAGGTTGTACAGACAGCATAATGTAAGGGAAAGGAAAATTGGTTGCCACGTATTAAGAAGTTCGCCAAGCTAATTATTTTTGGCGCAAACTTAAAAAAAAAAAAAAAAAAAAAAAAAAAAAAAATGCGTCAAGATAATTTTTTGAATTTCTCCGTAAATTTAGCACACAATTTTACAAAATTTTATATCTAGGCATAATTAGAGTCGCAGAATCAAAATGTGAAAAAATATTGTTATGTTATTTCAGAAAAAGATCAGATTTTGTGTCAAAATACCTATGTTAGAAGAATGCTATATATAAATGCTATATATAAATCCAATACATATCCTAAGTCGCCCTTTCGAGGCATGCAAAACGCAATTTTAATTTTGTCAATCGGTCCAGTAGAACGGGAGATATAGAACTGTCCCATTTTTTTCGCGCAGTGTACATTTCATATTTTTTTTAAACGAGGCGTAAAAGTTTGATATACGCTGAAGGCAAACAAATATTTAACAGTGCTTTTGTCACTTCAACAAACTACCTTAACATGCATATTTCGTTGGACAGAAAGTTACAAACAGCCATTTCATAAAACAGCATAAAAGATACAAAAAGAAATGGTTTCTTTCTCTTTAATAACATACTGCAGCGAGTAGCATTAAATGGGATGCGAATAATTTTTCAAGAGTTTTCTTTCCCAGCCATTTTGTAGAGGCATAAGATAATAATGTGATTTTCAATAATACCACGTATATATACATATTTACCCACTTCTTATTTTACTCAGCAATTCTAAGTTTTTTAAGATAATTGCTTTGAGCTCAATGGCCGGAAAATATCCCTTCTTATCCCTAAGCTTCTAGTTTGTGTACATGCGGGGAGGGGAACAATGGTCGATCGCCTGGAATAAACTAACGAAGTCCTGGGGCTGCGCCATTAGGGTTAGTTTTAAGAGCCGATTTTCCCATTTTACGACAAACTCGGGGGAGAAACGTGGGGTGTACTTGCGTTTCTAAAAGCTTTTATTTTGAAGGAACTTTCAGTTGGCTAGCGGGCTTATTGTTAAAAATAAAACAGTCGTTTCTTGTACGTTCATGTACAAATATAATACAGAATAACTGAATTCCTAGAATCCACATTTAAAGTGCATACGGAAACCATCTATGGCAACGAATACTGTAAAAATCAAACTGTTTCTCTTATGCATTTATATAAGTTTGGTTTATTTCATTGTGACAAAGTCTTGAAGGCTATCTGCCTAAAAAGGGAGTTGTTGCCTCTGCATAGTGGAAGACACGGGACATGTGCCTGTTTACCTCTATTAAACACCAGGCGTCCCCCTCCTCCGTCACCTGCTACCTGCCTAAGAAGGGAAGCCTTCGTGGAGGAACTGGTTTCGTGGATGAATTGGTTTCTAACGGAACTGGTTCGCATACAAGTTACACATGGGAAAAACCACAAAAATGCCCATGCAGCCAGCCTGTTTATGTGAGTATCGTTTGCTTCATTTTATTGTTGCAAACAGCGTAAATTCCTTTTGTTTTTCTTCATTTAGTTTTGAACTTTATGTGTGGCAACAAGATAATTGATTGATAGAATTGTGTTTGTGACAGCCAATGGCTCGCTTATTTTGTATAAATTATTTCGCATCGCTGACATCTTATTTATAATTAGTGTAATGAAATAAAAGTGTAGGAATACAGTCCATTTGTTGATTGATTATTGTTTGTGAAACATATTAAGCTTAAGAACATTTATTGTTCAGTTTCCAAAGAACATAAATTGTTGGTCCGTCGAGCCGGAGAGCTCGTGAAGATAGTGACTGTTCTAAGTGTATTCTAACAACGCAAATATGCATATGGTTGGTGAAAAATTACTCCAATTTGTGAGGTAAGTGGATTTTGAACAAAAATTCGTTTAATTTGTTGTTAAATTTTAAGGACAATGTTGTAATACAACATAGAATTCGATTTCATTTTAATAATAGTGTTAAGTGATTTAAGAATAATTTCTGTTTTTGAATTGATCAATTATGAGTGAACTTATAACTTTTATAACAAAAAGAGCGGTCTTACGCAGGAGTGTTACTAATTATGTAAAGAAAATTGAAACTATTTTAACTGTAGATGAAATTAATTTAATAGAACTAGAGGAAGGTGTCGAATTATTGACACAAAAAGAAATTGAGGAAGCTTGATTCTGAAATCGAAAGTTTAATTACAGATACTAAAGAATTAGAAAACGAAATAGATCATGTTCAGGAGTACACAGATAAAATTTATTTGTGGAAATTTAAAGGTGAAAAAATATTAAAAAATCAAAATAGTAAAAATAATTCTAATAGTGTAATTTCAGAACAGGTTCTTGACAATATTAAATTACCCAAGTTAACATTACCGACTTTTGGTGGTAATATTACAGAATGGATAGCTTTTAAAGATCTTTTCAGTGCTTGTGTAAGAAATAATACAAATTTATCTAATGCTAAAAAATTGCAGTATTTGAAGGCTTCGTTGAAAGGTGAAGCATATCGCATTATTCAAACCATTCAAATTTCGGATTGTAATTTTGAAATAGCATGGAATCTGTTAGACGAAAGATATTCAAATAAGAGAGAAGAAGTTTTTGCATATATTAAACGTTTTCTAAGCTTACCAACTATTCAAAATGAATCAGCATTTGCTATTTTAAATTTAGTTGACAATATTAATGAAGTAATTCGTTCTTTAGAAGTATTGAATCAAACCATTGATAATTTTGGTGACACTTTAATGACTTATTTAATTTTTTAAAAATTAGACCCTTCTACAAAATTATGGTGGGAACATCAGTTAAAATCTAATGAGATTCCAAAACTTACGACTTTAATTGAATTCCTAAAAAACTATGCAAGAACATTTCAAAATAGCAAATCAACAAGTAATAAGGTACCTAAATCTGTATTTCAAAATAAGAATAATGTTCTGGTTGCTACTTTGAGTTGTGGTTATTGTAAAGAAGCTCATATTTTAGCCAAATGTTCGAAATTTCTAAATTTATCTGTTCAGCAAAGGATAAAATTTGTAAAATCTAATCGCTACTGTTTTAATTGTTTATCTAATATGCACTTGCTCAAAAAATTCAAGAGTTTAAATACATGTCAACATTGCTTTAAGAAGCATCACAGTATTTTGCACATTGTAAATAATTCAAAGAATAAAACTCAGTTAAACAGTATATCTCCGCCTACGCAATCTATCCCTAAAAGAGATGAATTAACGAGTCCTAAGGACGTTTCAGTCACAGTTTGTGCCTCTCATTATGATTCGAATGCAAAAGGTAATCAAACCAGTCACATTTTATTGTGTACTGCTTTAATAAAAGTTCAAAATTCTGAACAACAGTTTGTGAAGTGTAGATGTTTATGTGACACTAGATCTCAGAGATCATTTATTTCAAGGGATTGTGTGAAGAAATTAGGATTACGAGTGAAAGATAATTCCATTTCTGTATCATGTTTAGGAGAATTTAATACTATAAGTAATGGGAAAGTCGATTTAGTGTTCACTTCTCATTTTAAAAGTGATATTCGTGTATCAACATCAGCGTTTGTACTGGACAAGGTGACAGATAACGTTCCCTATGTATAATTAAGACACAATAACACGCCGAATAAATACTAATTCAGAAGTCAAACAACAAAAATCAGCGTTATATTTACAAAATTTTCACAGGACTAGTTTCGATGGTTTTACCGAACCACCATCTTCAGATGCAAAACCACAAACGAACAAGATAGGAAATAATGATTAGATAAGATAAGAAAGCCTGGAGAAGAATAAGCAAGTGGCGCCATCTGTTGGTGAAACCAGAACTAAAACATAATTTCTTTAAAGGCCGAAGGCAAATTTGGATTGGAATTAGGATCGTTAACTAGAACAGAAAGATTTTTATGAATGTGAAATGCCTCTAGAAAATCCAGTTCTCCAATGGAAGATGTTTTTTGAATAATTTTGGCAGCAGAAAAACTGAAAGTGTGGTTTTCGGACCAACAATGTTGAGCAACAGAAGACTGTGTTTCCTTTTTTCTAACATATGCCTCATGTTCCTTGACGCGAAATTTTAAGGGCATTGGAGAACTGGATTTTCTAGAGGCATTTCACATTCATAAAATCTTTCTGTTCTAGTTAACGATCCTAATTCCAATCCAAATTTGCCTTGGGCCTTTAAAAAAATTATGTTTTAGTTCTGGTTTCACCAACAGATGGCGCCACTTGCTTATTCTTGTCCAGGCTTTCTTATCTTATCTAATCATTATTTCCTATCTTGTTCGTTTGCGGTTTTGCAGCTGAAGATGGTGGTTCGGTAAAAACCATCGAAACTAGTCCTGTGAAAATTTTGTAAATATAACGCTGATTTTTGTCGTTTGACTTCTGAAATAGTATTCCCTATGTATCTTTGCCATCAATCATCTTCGATATCTTCAGTGATTTACAATTAGCTGATCCATTATTTTACAAGTCACAACCAGTTGACATTTTATTTGGAGTAAATGTATTTCTGCATTTAATGACGGGAGAAATTGTCAAACGTGGTCCTGATCTACCATTTGCTCTAAATTCGAGGTTGGGATGGATAATTTCGGGTACTACAAATTCTGAATCTACAAATTTTGAGCCAGTATATGTAAATCATTTGAATACAAACACAGATGAGTTAGTAAATTCTTTCTGGGAGTTAGAAAAGTTTCCAAATGTACAACCTTTAACAAATGAAGAAAAACTTTGTGATGAACATTTTAAAAACTCGCATTTTAGAGACACATCAGGTCGTTATTCAGTTGCATTACCATTCAAACGTAATAGAGATATTCTAGGTGATTCCCGTGAAATGGCGTACAGAAGATTTCAATACTTGGAGAAGAGGCTGTTATCTGTGAAAGAAATTTACAACCAGTATATTCAGCTTATGAAAGAGTACTTTTCACTAGAACACATAGAATTAGTGCCAGACACAGATTATAAATTAGAGAATAAACAGTATTATATCCCATATCACTTCGTGTTGAAGGCCTCTAGCTTAACAACAAAATTGAGAGTTGTTTTCGATGCGAGCGCTAAAACAACCACAGGTGTTTCTTTAAATGATACACTAATGATAGGCCCAAAAATACAAGATGACTTAATTTGTATTTTACTAAGATTTAGACTTCATAGCATTGCAATAACCGCTGATATTAAAATGATGTACAGACAGATAAAGGTTCATGAAAGAGATAGAGATTTTCAGAGAATATTATGGAGAGATAGCCCGTATAAACAAATACAAGTTTGTCGTTTGAAAACAGTTACATATGGAACTGCAGCTGCTCCATATCTTGCAACCAAAGTTTTGAGTCAGTTAGCGATTGATGAAGGATTGAACTTTCCAAAGGCAAAGAATATAGTTTTAAGAGATTTTTATGTTGATGATATGTTAACTGGTGTAAAAGATAGTTTGGAAGGTATTGCATTGATAGACGAATTGCAACATCTGCTAAAATGTGGTGACTTTGAGCTTCACAAATGGTCGACAAGTGAACCGTCATTGTTAAAAACCTCTGGCTTAACAAACACAGATAGTGACAATATTCATCGTGTAATAGAAGACAAAACATTGAAAGTTCTGGGATTGGAATGGCATCCGGACAATGATGAATTCAAATGTAATGTCGGTGTAATAGAGTATCAAAGTGTTCCGACTAAAAGAATTATTTTGTCATTCGTAGCAAAACTATTCGATCCATTGGGGTGGATAGCTCCGTTTGTAATTCTCGCTAAAATGATCCTTCAGCAATTGTGGAAATTACAATTGTCATGGGATGATCCTGTAACAGAAGAGATTGATCGAAATTGGAAAAATCTATGTAGAGAAGTTAAACTTTTGAATTCTATAAATATACCTAGGAAAATTCTGCTACCTGATTATTTTCGATGTGAACTTCACGGATTTTGTGATGCGTCTGAAAGAGGTTATGCAGCAGTTATTTATATCAAAACTTGCAATAACTCTGACATTAATGTTAAACTCGTAACAGCTAAAATTCGTGTAGCACCATTAAAATCTATTACGATTCCAAGACTGGAATTATGTACAGCAGTGTTATTGGCACGCTTGATTCAGACTGTAAAAGCTGCATTAGTTATAAATTTTGATTTAGTGCAAGCTTGGAGTGATTCACAAATCGTGTTGTCATGGCTAAGGTCAGATCCTAAAAAATGGCAAGTATTCATATCCAATAGAGTTTCTGAAATACAATCCATCTTACCACCTGAGAACTGGAGCCATGTTGATGGAAAGGAAAATCCAGCTGACTGTGCTTTACGTGGGTTATTTCCTGCAGAACTATTATCTCATCAATTGTGGTGGAATGGTCCTTGGTTAAAGTGCAGTGAGATTGCCTTGTCTAAAAATATTCTTATAGATGAAGAAGCATTACCAGATGCACGTAAAACAGTCTCATTTGTAGTTTCGGAACCTGTACAGGAACTTGCTATTATATCAAATATATCTTCATTTCCAAAGTTACAACGCATATTTGCTTGGATATTAAGATTCATATCGAATTCTAAAGTAGCATATCTAGAAAGAAATACGTCTTTTTTATCTAGTAATGAAATTCGAGCTGCAACTTTCTGTATTGTCCGAATAATACAGCGATTTTACTTTTTTAAAGAAATTCAATGTTTGGAGTTGGGAAAGGACTTACCTACAAACAGCAACCTTCTTAGCTTGTGTCCAATTTTAGATGACAACAAAGTGTTACGTGTAGGAGGAAGACTGAAAAATGTGCAACTATCAGAATATGAAAATCTTCCAATCTTATTACCTTCAAAACACAATCTGACAGAAATCATAATTAGACACTTTCATGTCAAATATCTGCATGCAGCACCGGAACTTCTTCTATCTTTAATTAGACAGCAATTTTGGATCATAGCTGCTAGATCTGCTATCCGAAAAGTAGTAAGATCTTGTATCACGTGTTGCAAACTTAGAGCTAAAACTGCAAGTCAAATAATGGCTGATCTACCGGAATCTAGAGTAGCACAATCGCGACCGTTTCATCGAACTGGAATAGATTTTTCTGGACCGTTAATGATTAACCATCGTACAGGATATGGACAAAAATCATTTAAAGGTTACGTATGCTTATTTGTGTGTTTTATAATCAAGGCAGTACATCTTGAAGTGGTAGAAGATTTGTCAACAAAGGCATTTTTAAGTGCATTGAAACGATTTATTGCAAGAAGAGGGAAACCATTTGAGATTTATAGTGACTGCGGTACTAACTTTAAAGGTGCAGACAAAGAAATCAGAAAATGTTTTTTGCAATGTAAGCAAAATCAAGAAATTCACAAATTCTTGTCTTTAGAGGAAATAAAATGGATATTCAACCCGCCATCATCTCCCCATTTTGGTGGACTATGGGAATCGGCAGTAAAGTCAATGAAATTACATCTAAAAAGGACTGTTGGTGATACTGTGCTGACCTATACGGAATTTCAGACCTTGATAGCTCAGGTTGAGGCTTGTCTCAACTCTAGGCCATTGTGTCCAACATCGGCTGATCCAAATGATTTAACTGCATTAAAACCTGGTCATTTCCTAATAGAACGTCTTTAACTGCCATACCTGAACCAGACCTAAATTATAGTTCCTTCAATCACATTGACAGATGGCATGTGAGACAGTTTATTTTTCAGCACTTCTGGAAAAGATGGAGTCGAGAATACCTGTCTCAGCTTCAACAAAGACCTAAATGGCAAAAACGTCAAAACAATTTAGAAGTCAATGACTTAGTACTCATCAAAGAAGACAACCTTCCGCCTCTTAAATGGAGGTTAGGGAGAATAATTGCTGTTCATCCGGGCTCAAATCATAGAGTCAGAGTTGTTAGTATTAAAACTGGTCATGGTGTCATAAAACGACCGATCGTGAAATTGTGTCCTCTTCCTATTCAGACTAGAAACTATGAACTGCTTCGCATATAATATTTTGTATTATTT
Source organism: Stegodyphus dumicola (assembly GCF_044657685.1). NCBI lineage: Eukaryota > Metazoa > Arthropoda > Arachnida > Araneae > Eresidae > Stegodyphus > Stegodyphus dumicola. The sequence goes on along the minus strand of NC_140772.1, from coordinate 233,095,449 downwards.
TTCTTATGTTTATCTTTTATTACAGACTAAGAAGTTTCAAAATGCTCCAACTGATGAAATCCCCTTGGATTTCAACGAGGGCCAGGATGTTTATGTGAGTATCGTTTGCTTCATTTTATTGTTGCAAACAGCGTAAATTCCTTTTGTTTTTCTTTCTTTAGTTTTGAACTTTATCTGTGGCAACAAGATAATTGATTGATAGAATTGTGTTTGTGACAGCCATGTAGAATGGCTTGCTTATTTTGTATCAATTATTTCGCATCGCTAACATATTATTTATAATTAGTGTAATGAAATAAAAGTGTAGGAATACAGTCCATTTGTTGATTGATTATTGTTTGTGAAACATATTAAGTTTAAGAACATTTATTGTTCTGTTTCCAAAGAATACAGCCTGTCGGGGGGATTCGAACCTCGAACTGAACTACTGGTGTTCAGCGATTTTACCGCTCGGACGCTGGTCGGCCATTTATGTAAGGATTTAGATAGCTTTCCGTTTTCAAAAGATAGGCCTAGAACTCATTTTTTTCAATACTATTGAGTTCTGTTGGATATCATTTGTATTTAATAAACCAAGAACAATTTTAAATATTAGAAATACCCAGAAATTGTAAGGAATGAATCGATTAAATTAGCAGACAATTGCGTTTTGGGCCAGAACGTCTTTCAGAAGGGATATGCTATAACTGTGATGTGAACCGCAAACTTCGCAGAAATACTGATCGTACCCAGCTCTTTAATTAAAAATGGCTTAATCATACATCTATGTATACCTTCGAACCTGTTTTTTTTTAATTTTTAAGTTTGTGCATTTAATTTTGGCTTTAAAGTAATTAATGATGAAAAAAATGAAGAAGCTGAGTTATTTAATGACCATTAATTTTGTATTTTTGGAGTAAACTAAGAAAACAAGCAGAAAAACAGCAATATTTACAATAAATTAGAAACACTGTGTTAAAAAAAGTATAATATATTTTAATACTTTGTAAAATGCAAACCCATCATAATAATATTCTCAAGGAGGCAGACTATTAATTTAAAGCTAATAAGTAATTAAAAAATTTTTAAAGTTAGAATGTGTAATATAACAAAGAAAAAGCATATTTTCTCACTGAAATTCATGTTTAACATGTAATAACTTTATAAAAAATGAATTTATCAATTATTAAGTAGTCTGTCTCCTTACATGAAGTGTTCTAAACATGTATACCAAATTGCATAATATTTCGATCATTATGTTTAAAGATATTGTGTTTCTTGTTAGCGTTAAAACACGAAAAATGAAAAACGAGATAAACGCATTTAAAGAATTCAAACACTCGATTACGTACTTTTAATCAGTTTGTAAACTTAAAATTCCCCTGATTTATAGCTAATGCTCTCTTGGGTTTCAGAATTTACAATTTTTTGCTTTCTCGTAGATTTTAAAATTTTTCTCTGCTTTTTAAGGCGAAACCAGAGAATGTCGTTTTGCATTGTCGATAAGGTTATCGTCATATATTTTTGCCTTTTTGGGAAGTGAGAACTAAATTAATTGAATGAGAAATACTGAATCGTCTGTGAAAAACTGTTTCTTTTTTGTTTAGTTTGCTTAATATCTTTTATACATCGTTTTAGATTTATTATAGTATTTGAATAGAACATGTGACAACGATTATATAATTCTTCAGGTGATATAAATTTATATGCATTCTGATTTATAACATGAACGAAATGTAACGCTATTAAGTAAAGGTAGCGCCAGAGTGTCACTATGGTAAATAAATATAGTGAATTTTAAAGAGTGCATTTGTTTTATTGTGTTTTATGCGCTATCGACGAAGTAGATTTAATTCAATTCCATAAGTTTAAATGAAATGCAAGAAAAAATGCGTATAATTTAATATTCCGTGCAAGGAAGTCATGTGGTGTACACATCAGATTTTTTCTTGTTGGACAGATGCACTTTGTCGCGGAGTATAATTGGCGGGGATGCCCCCGACGCACTCTAAACCTCAATCGGATTACAAGAACTGCATCTGAGGGAAGCTACCGGAAAATAATGATAAAGTCTTCGTTCCTATGGCGACGCGGGACGCCGTTCATTTCTAGGCACCAGCAACATGAAGCTAACCTGACGGTCCAGCTGCGTTTCAGATATGATGTATTGAGTTTCAGTCGTGGCAGGTGTTCGTATGTCGAAACTTGTAAGAAAGAAAGAAACTTTTACTTTTAAATGCGGTGCCTCTCAAGCAGATCGTTTTCTTGGTTGATTACTTTTAAGATCTAATGCAGTATTCCTTGTGCTGCTTCCTTGTTTTTAACTGAAATTATTAAATGCTTAGCTCTAGCAACTTCCAAGGGTCGAGGTTCACATAAAGTAAAAATTATTAAATCTAAAGCTTTACTTTAGATTAAACAATCTAAATTAAAGCTTTACTAATTTTACTAAATGAAAAATACAAACATACTGAATGAAAAATACAAACGTATTTTAAAATGTTAGTGAAAAAGTATGTGAAATCACTCAGGATGCATGAAGAGACCCAGAAATGACTTGTAGTGTTTCAGAAAGATAGCTCTCAAATCATTTTCTTCTCATACTTAAAATATGCTAAACGTCCATCTAGAAAATGTCCATTTCGGACGATAATCTGGCTTAACGGTTAATTTTTAATAATTTCATTAACGTGTTTTTTTCTCAAATTAATGCAATAAAACATTTTTGAATATTTAACTTGAAATTTAAGAGGCTACGAATTTAATACTTGCATCAACTTTATGAGTATCTTCTTAACCCAAAGTAGAAAACTTGGAAATTATTTTCGTTGTATAACATCGAGTTTTTGAGCATTTCTCTCAAATAAAGATGTTTGCATGTTATCTTCGAAATATTTATTTATTTGTACAAATGCCAGACTTGTTGGCCAGTAAGCTTTCATTTTCCTTCTCAATACTTAAGAACAATAGATTGAAAAGATAAAGTGCATTCGTCAGTATGCTCTTTACCCATGGACTGTCCAGTGTTACAAGTACAGACTGAAGAGTCCTTAAGTCGCATTTTAAAAAAGATAGGCAATCAGACAATCGTGCCCAGCCAAAAGACAAAATAACGTCACGCCTACAGGATGCGGAAATCTGAAATAACTGGCTTTGAACTTAGTGAGACATTCCCAGGGCTTTCCCTCAGTTTCATTTGATAGATAGAAAGCAAACCTCCTTTTAAATTCTAATTTAATTAAGGGTTTTGCAGAATTAAATGTCTTATAGTTATTAAAGTTTTATAGAATAGTCGCTCCTTTCTTTGCCAGAAAATCGGCTCTTTCACTTCCCTCGATGCCACAATGAGCAGGAATCCACTGCAAGGCATTTTAGTGGCCAGAGTGTTGAGAATCTTTCTACATTCATAAATTCCTTCGGAAGTGCAAACTGTTGGTAGTATCTCTTCCCACTGCCTATAGAATGCAAAATACTTACAATAGATTTTTGCACCAGCCCCAGTACCTCGCTTAATCATGGATCCATCGGCGTAAAGATGGGTCCAGAGGATAGTTGGATATCTTCTCTCAATGGTTTCATAAGAAATGGCTCTAATCTGGACAGAGGGCATTGCACTCTTATCCATTTTTTCGCCAAGTTCAAGTACACAGAAGTCGTCACATTAAAGAGGACACAAAGACACATTCATTACATTCGTTTCTGGAACAATGTCTAGGTCTTTTGATAATTCATAACCCAATTTGATTGAAATCCACTCGTATCTTTAAATTTCTGTCATCGTTAAAATTGTAATTCCTCCAATATTTATTATTTGAGAGCCTAAAACGTTTTTGAAAGAAAATTGCAACATTTTTACAAATGTCTAGCATGACAGGAGAAATATTGGTTAACGCTTCTATAGCCGCTAAGGGATTGGATTTAACTGCACCAGGTTATTAGCCGAAGAGATTGGTTTTGTAATCTTCCCAAAACGTCGATTGTACTGATGGGAACAGTCACCAAAACTTCATTACAGAAATAAAATAATGGTGGAATATACACTGCCCCTTCAAAAAATGGGGCAGTTCTATACAGTGTCTCACAAAAGTGATGGGACACTTGTGCTTTAAAAAAGGAAACTGTAGTAAAATAAATTAAAAAAAACATGTAAAATTTTTTGTGGGTGTGTTTCATACTTAAATTTAGTAACAATTATTACATAACATACATTTTCTCAAAATATTAAAATATTAATTTAATAAAAATACAATTGTTTAGAACGGAGCAAAACATGGCTCACATAAATGATGGGACACTTACTTTTCCATTAAATATTTATCCAAAAATTTTACTTTTTAAAAGGTTTTTAATATTTTGCTGGATTTACTTTTACTTTTAAAACATTATTTAATCTTCTTGGGATGGATGCGACTAATTTTTTTGCGATTTCTGGAGTGATTTTACCCCATTCTTCTTGAAGCACCGATTTTAATTGTTGTTTTGAAGAAATGGTGTGTCTGCAAATTCTTGATTCCAATTCTTGCCAAATATTCTTTATGGGATTTAAGTCTGGAGATTTTGGTGGTGTTTTTATTATTTCAGGACAGTTATACAGTAGCCAGAGTCTAACGTTCAAAGCAGTGTGCTTGAGGTCATTGTCCTGGTAGAATTTAAAATCGTTATGAAGGTTCAATTTTTGTGCTGAAGATTTTAAATTTTCATTTAAAATGTCACTATACTTGTACTGATCCATTATACTGTCAATAAAAACAAGATTACCAACTCCAGCGGACGACATACACCCCCATACCATAACTCCTCCTCCACCATGTTTTACTGTTGGCACCAAGTTCTGTTTGCAAAATTCTTCCCTGGGTTTTCTCCATACCATGATTCTACCGTCAGAACCACATATATTAAATTTACTCTCATTAGCAAATATAACTTCATTCCAGTAATAAGAATTTTTATTTATGTTGGATTTTGCGAAAGCCAGTCTGCGGTTTCTATTCTTTTCACTCACGAAGAATTTTTTCCTGGCTGCTCTACCGAGATATCCAGCAGATCGAATTACTCTTCCAATAGTCTCAGGATTAACAATTACTCCATATAATGCTTGTAAATCAGCAGCAACTTTAGGAGCACTCATTCTTGGATTTTTTTTTAATATTTCGAACGATAATTCGCTTTATTCCATTGGATAGCTTTGATGGTCGGCCAAGTCTTCTTTTATCCTGAATCATATGATTCTTTATATATCGTTTAATGATATTGAAAATTGTTGAATGACTCAGATCAACTGTTTCAGCAGTTTCTCTAATAGATTTTCCACGTTCAATATGTAAATTAATAACTACTTTTCGAATTTCAGGCAAAGTTTCATTTCGTTTAGCATTCATGGCTGCACAGAGCTAAAAAACACAAAAATTCCAAAACAAACTGCAGAGAAATACTGCAAACGTTTTTATAAATTATTGCCAATTGCTTTTGAGTAAAAATAAAAACCCCAAAAAATATTTTTATCGCTTACTTCAGACGATTTTTGTTGCATAGTACGTAATAGTATCTAATGGTGTCCCATCACCATGTGAACCATTTTTTGATCCGTTCTAAACAATTGTATTTTTATTCTTTTAATATTTTGAGAAAATTTATGTTATGTAATAATTGTTACTAAATTTAAGTATGAAACACACCCACAAAAGAGTTTTACATTTTTTTAATATATTTTATTACAGCTTCCTTTTGTAAAGCACAAGTGTCCCATCACTTTTGTGAGACACTGTATCTCCCGTTCTACTGGGTCGATTGACGAAATTAAACTTGTGTTTTTCATGTCTGTATTAGATTTATATATAGCATCGTTCTATTATAGGTATTTTGACAAAAAATGCTACATTTTCTGAAATAACATACTAAATGTTTCCATATTTCGATTCTACGGCTCAAATTACGCCAAACTATTAAGTTTTGTCAAAATCACGCGAGTAGTTTTTAAAAAATTAGCTCTCAAAAGTTTAGCTCCTCAATGGTATATGTTTATTAATCTTTTTATTAAAGTTATTTGATTTTTCCATTCACATTTCGAAATTCAGTTTCATTCCAAATAAAATTCACCCATTTTTTATGATTTATTTTTAAATAATTTTTATAAATTTTCAAAAACATTTTTGCATTATAATCTATAAATATTTTACCATCGTATTAAAGTAGACGTATTTCTTAAGCATGCCTGCAAAAAATGAATTTTTTTTATTAAAAATTTCCGAAGATATACGTGAATTTATATATTGGTGCGTTTTGAAATTTGGCATATTTGTTGAAAGCGATAAAATATCAGATGTGGTTTAGACACTTTGCTAAAATTATTTGGAAGTAGAAACGATGCAACTTTTTTTCCATTCATGCAACAATGTAAAAAGGCAGGAACGAGGTGCCTTTTTTCCCGCTCCGGGATAATGGAAGGGAAAGGAAAATTGGTTGCCACATATTAAGAAGTCCACCAAATCAATTATTCTTGGCTAAAATTTAAAAAATAATTGTGCCAAGATGAATTATTTAATTTCTCCGGAAATTTTGCACCCAATTTTACAAAATTTAATATCTAATCATAATCTGAGTCGTAGAATCGAAATATGGAAAAACATTGGTATGTTATTTCCCTGGGTCCCCTAGAAACCCCAGTCGCCCTTTAAAAGGGTGAATATATAAGGTATTTCTCCAGCCTTCTTAGCATGTCTTCGTAGTGTGGTTGTCTGCACGCTGTTTGCGTATTCTAGAGGCCCGTGGTTCGGTTAAGAACATATTAAGGCCACACTTCATCCTATACCTGCAGGTTAGTATAGTGTTTAAATTTCTAGAAATATTTGAGTTACTTCTAGAAATATTTTGCAATTTCAAGTTAAATCCAACTTGAAATTGCAAAATTAAATAAATAAAAAGAATTAATGGCTTTAGAACTATTTCAATGTTTCTTCGCAATTGTTATTTTCTTCCGTTTTCTGAGAAAAAATACTGAAGAAGTGCTTTTGCAAAAAAATATACTCTTACAAATAAACAGCAAGATTTTCGATATAAGTCGGTTTCGATGTCGATCTTAAAATTAAAAAAAAAATTTTTACGGAAAATCTAAATAATTTCTGTTGCTAAATATTCAGTAATTACATTCTAAATATTCAGTATTTATATAGCAGCCAAATACATCTCTAAGTATTTTTAAATATTTGTAAATTATCTTCTAAATTTTATTTGTCGGAATAAGTTATTCGATAATTAACTCTTCTTACTTTTATTTATATTGATTAACAGCTTAAGTATTTCTAGTCACGAGTTATTGAGGTTATAAAGTATTTCTCCCGCCTTGTTAGCATGCCTCCGTGGACAATACGCTAGGCGCGTATTCGAGAGGTCCGAGGTTCGAGTTCCGGCGAGGGTATTGCTCATTTTTAACGTTTCCCCGCATCGAAATAACTCATTGTCTCTGCAATGGCGCCCGAACTAAAAAAGGTGGTGGATGCTAATTCTTCACCACCAGAATCTGGCGACTGGGTTCCCTAATCCCCAGTCGCTCTTTAAAAGGGGAGAGTATATAAGGTATTTCTTCCGCCTTCTTAGCATGCCTTCGTGGTGTAATGGTCAGCTCGTTCGGCGCGTATTCGGGAGGTTCGTGTCCCGGGGAGGGCACTGCTCATTTTTCACATCGAAATAACCTAATATCTCTACAAAGCAACCGCGAGTGAAAAAAGAATTATTTACTTCTAGAAGGCATAAATTTTTTTCAACCAATAACACCTTTGTGGAGTTTGATTTTGCTTCATTATCAGTTTCAGTAACAGAATAACCGATCAATGAATGTAATAAAGAAGATCAAGTGATCAATAAATCAACAAAAAAAAAAAAAAAAAAAAAAAAAAAAAAAAAAACCTACAACTTTCTAAAAAGAATTCATGAATTCTTCATTAAAGTTTCATGAAAAAGGATAACAAGCAAGCAGGAATTGCATTTTCTTTATCAGCAAAGAAAACATGTAGCTTTTTCTTAAACTGAAAGCTGTCTTTTTCTTCCAAGCGCAAGATACCAGATTTCACGCACACACATAAATGACACAAACTCCTCAAGATTTGTTAGAAAATAACAAGAGAAATCCAGGAAAATGAAAAAAATATGAGCTCTATCTCCCTCGACAGGCGGTTCATCATTGTCATCAGAATAAAGTGAGCGGAGTAGCGATCCGTCTTCGTTACTCCGCACCTGATCGACTAAAGTGCTCGTCTTAATAGCACTTCTGGGTGATACTTTCTCTCTATACCCCCTCCCCAGGTTTTCAATTGAAAATTTTTGAAGCTCATTCCGAAAGCCGGCTGGAGATGCTCGCTTCAATTTTTCTTAGAGCTGCATTTGATAATATGGGTTAAAATAGAACATATTTAAAGGTATTTTGCATATGCCAGGCCAAAACGGATGCAATGTTTTAAGATGAGAATTGCTTTCTTTTTCATTCTTTCGTCAAAATTTTCAGGTATCATATTACAACGAAAATATCCATTCTGACCGCTATCGAATGAAATTTAACTATTTTTTGCGTGACATTTGTACGTAAGGACAGAAAAAAAGGTTTCCTTTTCCCTAAAAGAATTATAAAACTGAATTAAAATGGATTCAGAAAATTTTTTTTTCGTGGCGTTTGTACGTATGTATGTATGAATGCATCTCACGTAACTCAAAAGAGAGTAAGTAGCCTCATAATGTTGACATTATTTTGTATATAGGAATACTATGGACTACGATATAGTTGTATACCTCCTTTCTCGGTAGCAATCGGCAGCACCAAAGTATATAAATATATATATTCTCTATTCGTATAAAGCTAATGTAAAAATGAAAATTTAATTAAGAAATTTTAATTGCAAAAATAAAATTTATTATTGCTGCGAACTAATTTACAATATCATTTAAATTCTAAGAGCATATGCAAATTAAGTGCACATATCTAAAACCATGAAAAAATATATTATTCCAAAAAAAATTAAATTGCGTAAGTGAATAATTGTTGAGCAGGTAGGAGACAAGACTTATCAAGGGAAAGTTGCCCCCAAACCTAAATTTTCATTTACTCAATTCGTTTATCGTCATCCATATAGACAAGGATAAAAGTAAAATTCAAAACCAAAATAAAAAAAAGTGTTGTGAATTACTAAAAAAGAAATTTAAACTAGTGGAATTTTGAGAAATTAGCAAGAAAATGACTAGAATTAAAATTAATTAAATGTCAAAAATTAAAATTAATTAAATGTAAACGAGTAGGCTCAGAACGTTGACATTTTGTATATAGGATTGCTATAACATGTAAATGTGCACCTCGTATTTTGATTGCAATCGGCCACAGCAAAAGTATATAAATATATGTATATATATATCCACTCTGTTACTCGGCTCAGTGAGCTTAGTTTTTTTTATTCTTATATATTGGTAAATTGTGTATTTTTTGCTTTAAAAATGATTGAATTATGTTGCTCTTATCTGTCGGTTAAGGTTTTTATGCCTTTAGTTAATCTACATGCAATAATTGTAGAATTATGAACAATTTAAAAGTTGTTTAAGAGCGGCTAAGCCTAATTTTTATACCATAGTTGCCATATTTGTTTACATTTGAATCTTAGCAGAATAGTGAATTAAGTAAGTTTCTGCACCTTCAGTGTCTCTTTGCCGAATAGGACCAAAATTAAACTCAGTTTTGCGCAACGAAAAATCTGCCTTCTTGCCCGTTGGCCGAATAGCTTGTTTTTGCGTACAAGCTCTAATTTTAATTGTAATAATTGTTTTTTGATTCTTTTAATTGTATTTGTTGTTTTGTATTTTCCTATGTTTTTCAATTTTTAAATAAAAATATTTTGAGGTTTTATGTATTTTTGCTTCTTCGCGAAGCAAGAACTGAAGTAATTGAATTAGAGATATATCTCAAATGAAATTCGAGGAAATAGGTTTGATGAAATGTAACAAAAAATGCGTATAATTTAATTACCCGTACAAGGAAGTCATGTGGTGTACACATCAGTTTTTGTTTTTAATTCTAATGAGCCATGAAGAAAGAAAGTAAATGACTTCGGCTAACGGACGTTAAATACGAATTTGTTATGAGATTAAACATTTAACAAGCTCCAAAGACATGCGCTAAATGTGCAACAAAGCAGTCCTTAAAACAGATTTTAATGCTATCAGCATTAATATTGTTACGGTTTTTGTATTCATTTATTTAGTTTGCTATTTTTAAAAGAATTTTTATTGTTTCATTTTACCCTGCAATGATGAACGAGACTTATTTGAAGAGAAAACTACGTAGGAAAAATTAAAATACAGAAGCACGCGCACTTAACATTTTAATAATAGATATCTCGTAATCGTACTCTTTAATATCCAGAGAAATTGAGAACATACCAGAATACTCTCGTGCTTTTTAAAAAGGTTATAAAAGCGGGATCAAAACCTCTCAATTCAGTTTTGTTTAGAAAACTGTTGTTGTTTACTGTAGCGAATTCGAGGTGAATATCGGATTAGCTTTCTCTGTTTTGAATTAGTTCTTTTAAACGTTTTGATAGTTTAAAAGATAACTACTGTGAGATATTGCAATATTGAACGAATACCTGAGGAAATATAAGCATTTTGTTTTATTTGTTATGATAATAATAAATTTTATTCACGTTTCATCGGACTTGTGCATTCAATTTATTACGAATCCGTACGCACACAACAATATTACGCTTTATTTGCAAACCGTTTTCTGCACAGCAGTTGAACGGCCTGCCAGCGGCCGAGCGGTAAAGTCGCTGACCGCTGGTAGTTCGGTCCGAGGTTCGAATCCCGCGAACGGGCTGGCTGTATGGGTGTTTGCGTGGTTTTCCCCACGTGTATACGAGCCAGTTTTCCTTAGAAAGTCCTGCACGAATGCATCCCTCATCTTAGGCAGATAGTTCTCGAGGCTTTGCCATAATCACAGAAACGAAACCCTAGTAGTTGAACAGCAGATAAAATCATCTCGTGTTTTTCTCCAGGTCATGAGAGCTAATTGATAATGAATAAATGTCTTAAAATTCTGTTGTAACAGAAGTGTCAAGAAATTTAAAAACTGAAGATTTTGTCAAATAACCGAAAACGGGTCAAAGCGATGATTTGCCAACTCCTAGAACAATATTAGCGTTTAAATACACGGAGAAAGAATATATGAAAGCTCATGAAATCAGAAGTTAAAGATTGAGCGTTTAAGAATATATGAAAGCGTTTAAGAATATATACTTTAGTCATGTTTAAGTTTATAACAGAATTATATACAACAAGACACTATAAGGGTAACGCTGAAGACTTACCGCGCATGATTGGAAGACGTGAAATAATTTTACTGACTCGGAGTAAATTGATGCAAGAAACGGAGACTGAAGGTAAAAAATGAACAATTTGTAAATGCCCAAAGAAAGTGGCAAATACTTCTCCTGCAGCGAAGATTAAAATTCCACAGCGGAATAAATTTTAACCACGAAGGGTGACGTGACGAAGTGATACCAGTACATCATCATTGAATAGACGTGTCCATAGGTTCGCAATTTGGCGGGATCTGTGATCTACAGTTAGAAGTAATGGTACTTAATTTAAGTTCTGTCATCAGCGTGATCACCATTACAATACTAATTTCGCTGACCGGTGCTAAAATGTCGTTCTTACTTTTAGCTTGATTTGACTATATTACAATGTATTATATGTATTAATATAAGCATAGCTACAATAATTTATTTTTAATTGTTCTGTGATAAAATAGTGGCAATAATATAATAGTGTGTCATTAATAATAGTGTTAATAATATAATAGTTAATAGTGTCAATAATAGCGTTTCTTTTTTTTCAATATAGTGGTTTAGTCGATCAATAATTAGTGTTTTAACAACATCTCTTTCCCATGAAATGAACTTTTTTCTTTGGAATAGGAGTGATATAATACATTTAAGATCCATTTTGGTAGAAAAAATATCTGAGATATGAACAGTACTCATCTGTTTCATAGAAAGAATTTTAGTGCTAAGCAGCATTATTAAGGCTATGGGGCTATGTTATACTTTTAAACTGTTCTTGAGCGGTTTTTTTGTGTGATTTTTTATTTGTGCAATTAGTTTTGTGCGGTATATGAAAATTCTAATCAAAGTGCAACATAATTATACGATTATATGACTGCAAAAAAAATTTTTGCTACAAATTAGAATGTCATTTTCTTACAATCGATGCCAATTCTAATTCAGAAAGAACTTCAAAATTCCAAAAGAAGCTTTAATCTTGTATATCTGGCTACTGAGACATATACAAGCGTCTAGAGAAACGACAGTCGTCGCAAAAACTGATCACCGGCTACATGTTAACTGCCGGTCTGGACACACCTAAGCATTTCCTTCTGTACGCACAGAAAAATTTAATGAAAAAGGTTTTATAGGTTACTCTGAACCTTCTTTATTTATAGTAGATGGCAGCTCCATACAAACCAGTCCACATACTTTAGTCATGTTTAGTTTTTTGAGACCCTCATTTTTCAAAGAAACCTTCCAGATTTTTTTCGGTACAAAAGGAATTGTTTGAAAAGAAATTTCGATGTTATTTTTTTGGATATATGCTAATCTACTTATTCTACATTAGTTTTAAATTTTTACCTTGAAATCTTGCCTAAAATCAAACCGCGAACCTTAGGTGTGCCCAGACTGGGCTCACCGATAATCTAGGACAACTGAGAGTCCGTATTCTTTGTTTCTCCGCATCTCATCGGTCAGTTCATTGACAACAATGCTCGTTTCAGCACTCGTTTCGAAGCTCTATTCAATCAGTGTGCCCACTTAGGGCACACCCACAGAATTAAACATTAAGTGCTATCTTCACAAAATTTTACTTGCGTACTCCTCTAGGCTTAATTAGACTGCCTACCGTTTTTTTCATCAAAAAGCCTTTTTAATTGTGTTGCGAAAACTATTTCTTATAGCTACTCGTGAAGTTTTATGCGATTTTTTTTAGCAGTCTTCATCGACCGCAGAAAAAAAGATTTGAGTGCGTAGTGTTATTAATATTACTTGGGGATAGATTAAAATAAAAATTCCCACTTTTTGCTTGAGCAGTTTAATTTGAAAGCTTTTTTACCGTTATTTCATTAATCCAAGCTTTTGCAAATAAGAATTTAAGCTCTATATTACATCTCAGAACAACTTAACATCTCTAAATCACACTATAGTTTGGGGACAAAAAAGATAGGCTTTAATCTACACTTCAGATATACACCTATTCACTTACATTAACTAGCGCCCACCTTGGTATTGCTAAGTGTGCGGCACCGCCTCAAGAATAACCAAGAAACTCCCCTGCCTTCGTGACGAGAAGTTGGGAGTCTCTTAGGACCACTAAAGTCTCATCCCCTCCCTCTCGTCGACCACCCCGATGAAGATTAAGGGTTATAGCTTCCTTTGCTTATCTAATTTTCAAGCCCCTGCTCCAGATTATCTCCGCTTTACGAGCCTCTGCTTGGCGAGCGCGACTTTTCCCCGCAGGAATTCCCTACGCTTACAGGTGAAAGGCACGCTTTATCCCTATACATCTTCACGTTAAGGAATTCCCTATTAGTTACACTTATCCATGGAATGACTGTATGGTGCATAACACGCACGTGATGAGTGTTACTATAAGCAGCTTGACTACCTAGTCCTAAAAGTACGTTTACTCATAATTAATGACAGACCCAGATACTGAACCTAAATCGATAGAGTCATTTTTGACTCTCGAAACAGTATATTTCTAATTTAGCAAAATTATATGTGATTCGTTTAGTCTGGCATTCAAAAGATTTGCATGAATACAATATATTGCAATTTGGAAATTTTCCAAATGAGGGTCTTTTAATCGTCGATTTTTTAACTTTTTTATTCTTTAAACAATTTTTAATGTCTTCCTGTAGATTATTTTACTGAGAAATGTGTGCGCTTATCTGAGTTTATTTTTTATGCAATAAAATAACTAACACTAATCAAACATTAAGGAACTGATTAAACAAGCCATCGTAACAAAGTATCACTAAAATTATTTATTTCTGTTTCATTATCTAAGAGGACGGTGGACTTTAAAAATTGCTTTTTTAAGTTTTTATGTTTTCAACAAGAAATTTTTTATATGTACGTATTGTAATATCAGTTTATAAAATATATGTTCACAATTTCAATTTATTTTAAATTAAATTTTTTAAAACAAATAATTATTTTAATTAAAAATGCTTCTTACTCACTAATTTTCAATATTTTTTCCTAATTTTTCCTTTAAGTTAGCTATAAAGACTTTGTAAAAATTTTAGTATATCCGTTATTGAATACGATGGATCAGAAATTTGTAAAAAGGATTTTTATGAACTTAAACCCAGTTTTCAGGAAAAATGTCACCTTTTGTTAAACATTATCACAAGTTTAAACTTCTTAATAACCTCATATCCAAAAATGCATACACAGATCTACTGTAACATATAACAATATAGTTTCTTCCAAATTTCATTCATTTTTAACTAAAAATGAGACGCATGGAGTATTTTAAAGACATGCAAACTGCGAAAAAATTTTTTTGAGAAAACCGAATTTAAAGTTTTTCTTCAAACTTGCCTTTAATACATGGTCATGAGAAACAGCTAATTAACTATTATGAATATATAGACACTAGATAACATTTTAGTATCATTTAACTACTTTTAATTTCATAATATGAAATATGAGAAAAACAAACATATCGCAAACTGGTATGTGATTCGAAGTTAGATGTAGAAACAATTTATGCATTCTATCCAATGAAACTTTCAAAATTCATTCGCATCATATGTTTTACCTTCATTTGTTCCATTTGCATTATCTTCTAATGTTTTAAAATATTTTTTACTATTTCTGTTTTTTCCTAAGCAGGTAAACTTCTCATTTTGCTTTGGTTTAAGCGACGTTGATCACGCTTTTTGCAAAAGGGTAGGGAAAACGAGTTTTTTTCTTCCTGTTCTACGCTTATAGCATTCATATAACCAGAGTTAAATTCATTAATAGTTGTCAATACTGACATTTCTAGCCCTCTTTTTAGAAATAAATTATAACATCAGTGAATAACTGTTGAAATACCTATTTTTACATTTTCTCCAAAATTTAAAGGGCAAAATTTACGTTGTTTACACATTTTATTTATTTATTTATTTTAAATTAGAATATTTGAACTCGGTTTTTTGAATAGGATGCAGTTAAGTATATGGGATATTACAAGAGTAAAAAAACAAATTCAATATTTTGGTTGGTGTTTAGCTATTTTAAAGTCCAACGTCCCCTTTTAACATAAAAATCCAATCTTTGTGAAAGTGTGATTATGACACGCATTACACAACACAGCGTGTTTCTCTTGCAACAAAAGCAAACGAAAAACAAGGAGAGACCTCGCAAATTAGAGACGAACTTAACAAAGACTTCGCAGAAGCTTTGTTATATATATAGTTCACCGTTGGTTACAAATCAGCTTTCAGGCGTATTTAATTTCTCTCTGCATATTTTGAAATTTAAGGCGCTTAAATTGAATTAAAGCTATCACTCGCCGTAAAAAATAACGAAAGCAAAAGTGAAATATATGCTAAATCTTATAAATAGACCGATCTTTGAAGTTAATGAACATACATATGTATTTTATTTTAATCTTTTATAATCATGCAACGTTTTCAAACATTTTTACTCTATTTTATGTACTTGTACGAAGTAAAAAGGAAGTATTGTAATAGTGAAAAACTTCGGGCATCATATTTCAACGAAAATATCCATTTTGACCGCTATCCAATGCAATTTAATGATGTTTTTGCGTTACATCTGTACGCAAGAACACAATAAAAGACTCTTTTCTTCCAAAAAAATTATAAAACTGCTTTAAAATGATATCCGAAGAGAATTTTTCGTGGCACATGTATCTTGCATAACTCAAAAACGAGTAGCCTCCGAACGTTGAAATTTTGTATATAGGATTGCTATAACATGTCGATGTGCACCTAGTATTTTGGTTGCAATCCGCCGAACCAAACGTATATAAATATATTTATATATATATCCACTCTGTTACTTAGTTTAGTTTATTTATTCTTATATGTTTATAAATTGTGCATTTTTTGCTTTAGAAATGATTGAATTATGCTGTTCTTATCTTCCGGTTAAGGTTTTTATGCCTTTAGTAAATCTTCATTCAATATTTGCGAAATTATCAACAATTTAAAAATTGTTATAAAGGCAGCTAAACCTAATGAATTTTGCGAAACTGAGCTTCGCAACAACAAAGATAACGTCTTCTTTTATTATTGCGAATTAAAAACCATGCTTAATCCATTCTGGAATTTATTCGAGGAAATAAGTGTTTCAGATTTACTTCCTAATTTTTAATATAGATATTTTAAGTTTTTATGTATTTTTGCCTTTTTGGGAAGTGAGAACTAAATTAATTGAATGAGAAATACTGAATCGTCTGTGAAAAACTGTTTCTTTTTCATTTAGTTTGCTTAATTTCTTTTATACATCGTTTTAGATTTATTACAGTATTTCAATAGAACATGTGCTAACGATTAGCTAATTCTTCAAATGTTATAAATAAGCATTCTGATTTATAATATGAACGAAATGAATGATGTGAACGAAATGAATGTTAAGTGAACCTGGTTTCACAGTGTTGTTATCGCAAACAAATATAGTGAATTTTAAAAAGTGCATTAATTCTATTGTGGTTTATGCGCTATCGACTAAGTAGATATAATTCAATCTAATAAGTTTAAATGAAATGCAAGAAAAAGTGTGTATAATTTAATATTCCATACAAGGAAGTCATGTGGTGTACACATCATATTTTTTTTAAAAAATGGACAATGGAATGAACGGAAAAATAACGGAAAATATTTCAATAAAAAAACCCACATCCCAGAATTCTCATTGAATTTGCTCTCAATCTGTAATTTACTTATTGCTTTCACAAGACAACGCACTTAGAATAAAACTCGAAATGAATTCCTTTCCTCAAAATGGGAACTAATATTCTACTGGGAATACGAAACGAAATTCATTATATTAGCTGCGATTCATCACAAGATCTTATTTTATTCTTTCTTGCATTTATGACGGCGGTAAAATCGATAACGAATGAAATTTAATTGAAATTTTTCTTGTGGGATTAAAACGAAAATTACATAGCAGAATACACTTTTTTAGCCTTGAGAAATTCTTTTGTAACAGTTTTTTTTTTATTTTACAGAAACTCTACCCCTTGTTAAAAGAAGCAGAATCTCACGATTATCCTCGAAATTGAAATCTTTCATTATCGTATTAGATGAGCAAAATTTTGAAACTGGTTTTCTCCAACCAGTATTATCAAATTAATAAATTAATCACAATGATTGGCAATACATTTGAAACATCTTTTTTTATCTTCTTTTTTATTGTTAGCTTCTTTTTTATTGTTAGAAACAACTGAACGGCGTTTTAAGCTTAATAAATATCTAGAAAAACCTTCAAGGACTTTGGATTGCTGCTTATCATCCGCGTGACTTGGCAATTGTTGTCATTATGCGAAATGTAAAATCTTTAATTTACATTCCCCGTAGATTCCCAAACAGTTATTCGTCAAAGTTGTAGAGACATAAGTTTATTTTGAAGCAGAAGACGAGAGAATATGCAATGCCCTGGCCGGGACTCGAACTTGGGCTTCTCGAATCCGCACCGAGTGTGCTAACCGTTACATCATGAAAGCATATAGAAAGGCGGGGGAGAAAACACCTTATATACTCCCTCTCTTAAAAGGCAACTGGTGATTAGGACACGCAGTTGCTAAATTCTGGTGATGACGAACTAACATTCACCACCTTTTAGTTCTTTCACTGTAGAGATATTAGGATATTTTTTATGCAGGAGTTGTGAAAAAGGAGCAATACTATCGCCGGGACTCGAACCTGGTCCTTTCGAATACTCGCCAAATGTGATAACCGTTACACCTCGAAGGCATGCTGGAAGGAGGAAGAGAATGCCTTAAGATCTTTAATTCATCTCTCAAATTTAATCAACCTGTTTTTGTTTAAACAGTCTTAGTGATTTTAACCAGTAAATGAATTTGTCAATAATTTATAGCCGCATTTAATTTTTTTAATGGAACGTGTAATTGACGATATTTAAAATGCATTTTATTTGTAATGTATACGGTTGATAATTATGAAAATTTAGCGTATTGTTATAATCAATGAAATATTATTTTAAAGTTTTTGCATTACTTGTCTCTGTCTAGTCCATCAGGCGCCGAATGCAGAAGACGTCTTAATATTGGTAGTTTGAAGTTTAAGTATCAGTAGTTGTTATATCTGTTACGGGTTGTAACACTGGATATTTGTGTCATTCTGTTGATCTTCTAAGACCTTTTAAAGTAATTAAAAATAAAGTACCACTGTCAAAAAGGAAGTCAAAAAGGAAAAATATTCCTAAAATGAAGAAATTATAAATGAGAAGTTATATATGAACGATAAGGATAATTTTTCTAATTCATTTACTTAAGTCATCATTTCCTTGCCCGAGATTTCGTTAAATAGTAGAATTGTAAATCTATTCAGCTCAGCGACTTAATTAATTTAATTATTAATGACGATTTAATATTGAACCGAGTAATCTAATTTCGCAATTTACTTTGGCGAGACCCAAGACTATTGCTTTGGATGTTTCGAGATGAAATCTCTCTACGTGGAGTACCCATGAGAGAGAATGGCTCCACTTTCCCATCATTTTCGGGCTGATGTTCACCTCGTAGAATTTGATTCTATCCGCCCCTACTTCATTAATTTGGTTCACAAAAATTTACATTTCATCAATTAGTTTAACAACAGTTTTCTTTTTAATTGTCTTGGGAACGAATCCTTTTCTAACTGGACATATGTTTTCGAATTTGTCAATGTTATCTCGATCTCGATCACAGAAGCGTTTTACAAAGTCCTAAACACTGCAACTTATCGATGGGAGTTTCCAGAAGCTCGCTGAGAAATCTGTAAGGATGAAGTCGTGGATCTGTCCACCATGTACTATTTCATAATGGCAAAAAATCCGTAAGGTTTTATCTCAGGTTAAGGTGGCTCATACACCTTAAACCCCTTATGATCTTCGAATATGTGACTGTTGCAAGAATTGGGATATTTTATTTATTTTAAAAGGAATTACTTCCAACATTTTACAGCTGACTACATAACATAACATAGCTGCTTTGGGAACAAGTAACCAGAAAGTTTGAGTTGCCACAAATATTTTTGTAATTTAATCCGCTTTTTGACAAAATATTTCGTCATGTTTCCACCTTGCGCGCATGATATTTTAAAAATGGCTAATGGTACATACTTGAAATTTAAATTTTAAGGTGTATGAGAACCCTTAAAACAAGTCACTGTGTTATACACACATTCACAGAACTCCTAAGAATATACTGAATTGAGAAAATTCCATATTTAGTACCTATACGCAATAATGTCAGTATATTGGCAAATAACCAGACAGTTTTGAAAGTGTGACATTCTATTTTGAGATTTATTTGTGGAAATTACTATCCTAAGACTAATATTTGTTACGTTTAGAAACATTTTACCACAGCCAAAATGAGCTGATGTCCAGCAAATATTTGCTCATCGGAGCAGGTACTTTCGTAGAGAAAATTATCTGGCGTGTGTTGCTCTATCACTGAAATGATCTGAAGTTTCAAAAGACAGAAACTCTAAAATTGTTGCTGCTGAAACAAAGTCGTAAAAGTGAAACAATATCCTTTCAATATCATTTCTCTCCGTAATTGATAGTCAATATAGGAAATTCATTGTTAGCTAGCTAGCTCAGTATAGAATTTTCTCTTACCAAGGAAACTCTGTATTGCAGAATATTTCGCATAGAAGCTAAATGTGATCTTTATACTAGAAAGCGAACAGAATAAATTTAAGTGATCCCACAGCCCAGCCCAAAGAGAGTGCTTGTGAGTGGCATGGCGTTTTGGATATGCTCCTGAAAAACTGTATTTAAAAAGTTCTTATTTGCTAAGTTTATATAATTATTTACTTTAGTATCTTTCATGAAATTCATTTCATTAGGATAATATTTATACGAAAATAAAATAAAATAACCAGATAAAGATGGCCATACACTTAAGATGTTAATTTGGTACAAGGAACATCAGATCTAGATTCCATAAAAATGAGATTGAGATGAAATGATCATTCTTGATCTTTATTGTGTGTACAAATAAGTTTTGATCTACATAAGATGGCGTTACTAGTATTAAATCCTATCGGACAATATTATAACCATATTCATGTTAAAGCGCCAGCATAACCGTCTAAAAATTACTCTGTTTCATTTCGTTGAAGTATAAATAAAAAATTTTCTTTGAGCTCAACCCATATCAGCCTTTGTACCAACAAAACAGAATTTGCGGGAAGCGCTTCTTTTTGTTTTAGTTTGAAAAAACTGCAGCTGATGGGCATCGATTGCTACAGGAAGCATAGCATATGGAGAACATGCTAAAAACATGCGAGTACTGGTTCCGGCGCTTTAAAAGTGGCGATTTTGACGTCAGCGATAAGAAACGCGAAGGAAAGGCACTAAAGTTTGAAGACGCTGAGTTGGAGGGGTTGTTGGATTTATTGTATCAAGATTCATGCCCCATCATTGGGGAATGTTACAAACAACATTTGAGCCGAGCACTGAAGCTCAGACTCACCACAATATGTCAAACGTTATCTTTCAGCACAATAACGCTCGCCCACATGCTGCAACAGTCGTCAAAGAAACTTTGAGCTTCATACGAAGAAACCAAAAATTGGGTCGGTTCTTGGATCGCCTCAAAAGACGAAAAATTTTTTAAACTCGGAATCCGTATGCTATGTGAAAGATGGGTAAAAGTCGTAGCTAACAATGAACAATATTTTGAATAACATAAATTCTTTCAATTTCTCTGAATAAAGTTTCGAAATTACGAAAAAAAACTCAAACCTTATTTGTACACCCAATATGTATTTCAAAGACTAACAAACATAGTATTCTGCGGTATGTCCATACTTCACGTGCGCGGATGTAATGTCCGGCAGATAGCATACATTTGCTGAGAGATACCGAGGTAAAATATTTAAAAAATACGGCGCAACTCCTGACTTTCTTTTCATGAAGCTACATCCTATTCGACCAAAACTGGCTGTTGAATTTCTTGAAATTGGAGTCATTTATGGAAAATTGTATAATTTCCTGGTTTGAATCCCATCGAACACTTGGAAGAGTTATTAACATAGAATTTTCCTTCTTATAGCCACATAGCACAAACATATCCTTGGGATATCCTAAGGATGTTGCTCGCGGGATATGCGCACATCCTCAGGACATCCTGGAATATCCTCCGAACCTCTTAAACACATCCTCCCGAGTGTTTAATGTCACATCCCAGTATATCCTCAGGACATCCTAACTAAATTCCATTGACAGCGTACGGTATATTATTAGGATCTGAACTCTTATTTACCACATCCTCAAGACATCCCGGGATATCCCACTAACCTCCTAAACACATCCCATTATATCCTATCTATGTCCCATCGACAGTGTGGGATGTCTTAGGATTTAAAGTCCTACTTATTACATCCTCAGGCCTTCCCGTAATATCCCGGTTTCCTCCTAAACTCATCCTCCCGAGTGCTTAATGTCACATCCCAGTATATCCTTAGGACATCCTGTCTATGTTCCACCGATTTTATAAGAATTTGAAATACTAATTACAATATCCCTTTAACCTCCTAAATACACACTATGGAAAAATAAGAGATGTTGAGAATATTTATACAACTTATTTTTGAAATGAATTTCAATTTATATAATAATTTGTAAAAATGAGCAAGGAACTTAAAATGAATTATTAATACAAAATATTATACCAGAAAATTTTGCTTTTATTTTTAAGATATTAAAAATCTTTCGATCATTTTTTAAACATTTAATAGCCCTAAACTGAGGTATTCGTAATTAAATTATTTTAGAAAATCACTTTCTAAATTCAGTTATTGCATTAAAAATTCAATAATAAAATTAGCCATTTAATAATCTTTACAGATTAAATGAATCATCTTTCTTTAATACATGTAAAGAATTTTTAATGTTTTGATGAGACTGTTCGGAAATTGTTAAAAAGAAATTTTATTTTTAAAACTCAGTTCCTATCCACAGAATAAATAAATATGTTTTCGCAACATGAAGACGCTGCAGGCTTTTTTATATATTTAATATTTAGTTGTAAAAACAGCTTATAAGCTGTAAAAGATCACACTGGTGCAGAAGTAGAGTTCCAAACACTAATTAATAAAATTCTTGATTGAAGGAAATCCCGCTTTTTATGTTCCTGTACGAGAGCGGAGCGATCTCTGATATGATATGCATGATGATATATGTTGATGATGCGCATGCGTATACCATTTTTTTAAATCTGCGCGTACGTTTTAAATGTATTCATATAGCACCCAGAATCAATCAATTTATATTTACTGTAATTGTTAAAACATTAGTGCTTTTGTGGATATAAAATATAATATGGGATATGAGTACATTTCATTAAATCTGTAAATATGCATAGTTTCCTTTAATCTTCGCAAATATGTAAGTATTAATTTGTTTCTCTCTCTCTGCTGTTTGCATTTTTCTTTAATTTTCAACTCGATTTGTCATATTAATATTTAAAAATTATTTTTGCAAAATGTTTTTTTATCGTTTACAGATTTGTTGCAAGTTGTGTACGGTCCCTTTTGAATGCATATTTTCTCAAGAATTGACGAATAACAATGTCATAATCTTTAGAATCTACAAATTGTTCTTGAATGAGTTACACACAAAGTTTCAAAACAAATTTGCGAATTTTAAGTTACAAGCAACTGAGTTTTCTGAATTTCCATTTGAAAAAACATCTGATTCAAATAACAGTTAAAAACAGTTAAAGAACAATTTTTACAATTAAAATTAGAATTTCTACACAGAAACCAGCAATTCGGCTGCGGGGGGGGGAGTCAGGAAGACAGATTTTTCGGTATACAAAATTGAAAGTTTACTTTAGGTTACACTTCACGGAAAGACACTAAAATTGGTTCACAAACTGACTTAATTCGCTATTATACTAACATTTTCAAATGTAAATAAATGGCGGCCTCGTTAGGCTTAGCGCCACTTAAACTTTTAAATTGTTGATAATCTACTACTATTGCATGCAGATTAACTACACCTTAACCGGAATATAAGAACAACATAATTCAATTACTTTTAAAGCAAAAAATGCACAGTTCACCGACATATAAGAATGAAAAATCTGAGCTCTCTGAGTTCAGTAACAGAGTGGGTATATATTTATATATGTTTGGGGCGACTGACTGTAACCAAAAAGGGAAGTGCACAACCATTTGTTATAACAGTCCCATATACATAACTACAACGTTCTAAGCGTACTCGTTTATGAGTTGTGCCAAATACATACATATGGACGTACGTACAAACAGCCGTCACGAAAAAATATCTTTTGAATCCATTTTTCCTTTATTTTCTCCATACGTACATATATCACACAAAAGCATCCTTCAAATGGATTCGAGAGCGGTCAAAATGGGTATCTTCGCCTGAAATGTGAGACCCGAAATTTTTCACAATTAACATACTTCCTTTGCTTCGTACAAGGAATTAAAAATGAAGACCGTACTTTTGTTTAAATCATACAATTATAAATCATTTTTATATAATCTTCAGAAAATATTTCAAAAATGTTTCAAACCAATCCCATTTTCTTAAACTAATTAAAAAGCAAACTGCTGAATTAACAATTTTCAAAAACGTCTCACCGATTCAAGTTTTTTTTCTCAGTCTATAAACTAGAAATTAATTTTATACCCCTGCGCGTCTCGTTGCTTAGTTACTGACCCTGCGGGCAACGAGAAAAGGGGTATGGAATAAGTAAAAACTTAATGCTGACATTTGAAGGTTTATTCTAATGAATAAACGAAATAACGTTAAAAGAGATTATTTTATTCAAATTATTTTATACATTCTGTTATCGACTCTATCACCATTTAGAATACCGGAAAGAAATAACACGATTCCTTCGGTAGGGAATTTTTCCCTTAAACATAATTTATTTTCCCCATACCTGAGGGAAAAGGGGGAACAGGTGGAGGCCTGTTGCTCGTCAAGCAAGAAAAGAGCGTTTTAAGTTTTGATGAGATTTCTACGCGTGCGGCTCTTCATTGCCATTTTCTTCTGAAGATACCACGTTCTTCTTTTAACGTTCTTTCATGAATAGCGAAGCAGCTTTAGTTAATGGAAAAGCAGCAGACATATACAAAGAAGCAACTACATGATGGGAGGGATCACAAATCACAGTGACGTCTTTGCTGTTTTTTTAACGTCTAAAAGGAAGGATTTGAGTTCGCACAAATTTCAACAACACTTTATAAAATTCTGGAATTGGCTGAATTTAAAATTCTTATTAGAATAATTCTGATTTTTAAAGAGCCTGACAATTCGTTTCATAGTGTAGTTTATTTTTAGCATCAAACATTTTGATTTATTTCAAGTCATATATAGCAATTTGAACTCTTATTATAACTGCCAAAGGGCGACAAGAAAATACAAAACATTATTTAAATGCATATTCACTTCATTGTGCTAAGGCGTCGTAACAGTTTGAAAGGAAAGAAAAAGGGAGAAAAAAATCCCTAAAAGAGAGAAAATGGCGTTCGTAAGTCATTTGAAATAACTAATCTCTGCACACAGAGCGATCAGAATTACGCTATTTAACCTGATGGATTTAAAAAAAAAAAAAAAAAAAATGTTTCTCCTTGATGTTTACATGATATTATGTTGCTAGTGGGAAAATGAAGTTAAAGATAGAAACATCGAAAAAAAAGAAAGAAGAGATGATAGTTTTATTGATTCCATTGCCATTTCTTTAAATTTTACTGTAGATTAAGTAATGTGATTCAAATATTACAGAAAGTATCCTAAACTCATTACTAAAAGTTTAAATTCGCTTTAATCCAAATTTCGTTTAAATAATTTTTTACTTTCTTGTACGAAGTAGAAAAGGAAGTATTGTAATCGAGAAAAATTTCAGGTATCATATTTCAACGAAAATGTCAAATTTGACCGCTATCCAATGCAATTTAATGATGTTTTTGCGTAACAACCGCAAGTAACAGATAAAGGACTCTTTTCCCCTAAAAAATTATAAAACTGATTTAAAATGAATTCTGAAGAGAATTTTTCGTGGCATCTGTGCGTACGTACGTATTTTGGATAGCTCAAAAACGAGTAGCCTCAGAACGTTGACGTTTTGTATATAGGATTGCTATAACATGTAAATGTACACCTCGTATTTTAGTTGCAATAGGCCGCAGCAAATATATATATATATACTATATATCCACTCTGTCACTCTGCTCAGTGAGCTCAGTTTATTTATTCTTATATCTTTGTAAATTGTGCATTTTATGCTTTAAAAATGATTGAATTATGTTGTTCTGATCTTCCGGTTAAGGTTTTTATGCCTTTATTAAATCTGCATGAAATATTTGTGGACTTATCAACAATTAATAAGTTGTTTAAGTGCAGCCAAGCCTAATGAATTTTTGCGATGGCGGACATGTTTGTTTACATTTTAAACTTTGCAAAATAGCGGATTTGTTACCAATCTAGAGAAACTAAGCTTCGCAACAGCAAAGATTACGCCTTCTTTTATTATTGCGAATTATATCATGCTTAATCCATTCTGGAATTTATTCGAGGAAAATAAGTGTTTCAGATTTACTTCGTAATTTTTAATATAGATTTTTTGGACACTTTGGTAGATGCATTGCATGAAAATTTTTTACATTTATTCTGAAGTTAGGTCAAGTTACCCTTATAGCTGCTAAAATTATAGACTACGACTTACATCCAAGTTATTTTTTCTTATTTTGAATTATTTTTACATGCTTCGCTGCCCTACCTTTAATACCGAACAAATACACTAAAGAATAATTAAATAATCAATACCAGCCCTGAAACATTGAACATTTTTGCGGCTGTTAGGGTTGCATTTGTTAGGGAAATAAAAGAATGCAGTCTAAACAATCAACTGAAATATAGTTTACTTTGTCCTGCAAAATGTTTTCTTTCTCAAACGCATTATATTTCAAAGCTTTTCAGGAAGGTTATCAGAAAAGGACTCTTAATAAATAACCATGAGTATTCTATCAAGTGGCGCAACAGTGTTTCCTTTCTTTTCTGCATAAAGCAACTTCTGAAAAGCTATTATGTGAGTATATATTCTTATTGATATCCTTGAGAAGTCATCATTTCCTGCAATCTTATTTTGCTTGCAGATATTCATTTGGAAATATTTTTTGATCGTCTGGTTTAGCCTTTTGTGTTTATGTCTTGAAAATATGTACTAATAAAAATCATTAAGCAGACAAATGTTCGTTTCCTTTGTCATATTTTCAAAAGTTTCAGTATAGCAGACTACGAGAGATGCGTCCTAAAATCTTATTGTGATTAAGATCAAATATTAAGGAATACTAATAATTCTTTTGTAATCGAAGAAAGTCAAATATCTCTTTTGTCCAGAAATTATATTAATATGTGTAAGAGTGACTAATAAAAGTACCGAGATATTTTTTCTTGGCTTAAGTTAATCGCACAGCTCAAACTAGCGTTTCATACCATAGGAATGTTGCGTGCGTACGGGTTAGTAATAGATTGAATGCACAAATCCGATAATAGATTAATAAAGTTTATTCTTATCAAAAGAAATTTTTCAGAACGCTGAAATTTTCCTCAGAGATATTCGTAATTTTGTCATGTTTTTTTCATGAAACTATGAAGTGAACAAAAATATGTTTTCATGGATGCATGTGCAATTTTTATTTAAATTCTTTGTTGCATTTATAGGATTATTTAAAATTCATTAACTATGAATTTCAATTTTTAGTCTTTGTGAAAAATTAGTTCAAATTTTCTTACTCTTTGTCTTTAATAATCATATTTCAGCAACTTCATGCGCGAAAATACTAGGCATGGTTATATTTGCTTTTTAGAAAATTGTTTTGTAATTACTTTAAAAATTATATATTTTATAATCAAGAAAATACAACACCTTTAGATTGGCATATATTATTGTATAAAACTCTATTGATTTCTAGGGCTACAGATGGGTCTATTTTCTAGAAAAGACAATAAAGGTAAAGGTGCCTGAAAAAAAAAGGGGGAATAAATTTTCAAATTTTATTGAACTTTATTCCAAAATCTACGCCAGTTTAAGGTTGCTTTTTCCTTAATTTTAATTTCTGCGTATTTCTCGTTCATATACATGTCATGTATTAGTTCATGCTATGTTTTATGACATATAGTTTTACGTTGAGAATATAGTATGGTATTGCATAGCCGAATTAAATTTTGCTACAAATTTGCGTCTGTAAGTATAGGTAGTTTGCATTTTAGTTTTAATTTTGTACTTTAATATTGTGCATTTAATATTAATAGCATTCGCTTAAATACATATATAATATCTTATGTACTTAAAAACTTGAAAGTTTAATTTTGAAAAATAATTATCAGAGAAATAAACTAGGTAATTAGTGCTAAAAGCTGCCAAGTACAAAAAAATAGCTTCAAAAGAATATAGTAAGTTAAATTTAAATTTACACATTTATTACATTTTGCCATTTTTGAGTATATAAATTTCATTAGTTTTTAAATTCCAATGCTTGTCTCTTACAAAGGATATTACAAGTACCTTAAAGAGCATGCTAAAGACAAAAAGTTAATTTTACATTATGATATATTTTAAAACATACTTTCGAACATAACGAGAATAGTGAAACGTTCTCTGAACTTTAAAACGCCCGCTATGATTCTTACTCTTTGCCAGAGAGCGATAAGATAAAGATTGTTTCCCATATTATAGTTATGTTTCTTAGCAAATACTCACATCACGTAGAATAAATTTTTCTTGGCCATCGTGAAATTGCTTTGGTACTGTGAGTTTATAAAATATTCAGAATAATATCTCATGGTTAGGAAAGAAATAGAATCGTGCACCTGATTCGCCTTCCTCATCCATAAAAGGTCCTTTTTTTATTATTTATAAGTGCTAGACAGTCGTCTAAGAAGAAATCTCGGAAAAAAATCATCCGCTTATGCAGGATGTTTTTTTATTATAACTCACAAAATATTATGCTACATACGGCAAAATAACATGCGATAAAATATTATATTACGTAACAGTTGCTGAATTTATTTTCTTTTGTGATCTTTAGTAAAATGTATTTGCTTGTGTTGCGCAGAAAAAAATTAAATTAAGTAAATTTATATTAGCTAACTTTCCTTTTTCTGTAATTGCCGGATGAAAATAAAATTAGACTCCTAACCTCTGTTAAACTGATGATTGAGATGGATGTAATTGATTTCCTAAATTTGTAACTTAAAATTCATTCATTCTGGATTTAAATTCATTAAATCAATTACTTGAAAGTAAAGAAAAATAAACATTCTCTGTCGCCTTGGTATAAAAATCCAAGACACGTATTTCAATAATGAAATTTAATTTGCATTTCGTTACCATTGTTTATGTGATTGCGTCAAAGCCTCGAGGGATATCTGCCTAAGGGTAGGGATGCCTTCGTGAAGGACTTTCTAAGGGAACTGACTTGTATACACTTTACTCATTAGAAAAATCCTGAAAACGTCCATGCAGCCAGCCCATTGGCGAGTTTCAAACCTCGGACTGAACTACCAACATTCAGCTACTTTACCGCTCGGCCGCTGGTGGGCTTGCATTTTGTTAACACATTCTATAAATATGCCATCTCTCTTAAAAAATGCTATTACCCTTAAATCAGCAAATGTAAATACACAATAATTCCTAACTTCCTCCAGAAAGCCTCAAGTTCTTAAAATTCATTAATATACACCCTCACAAAATGCCAAGTAAGAAATAGCTATAGATAAAGATCAATCATCAGTTCACTTTAAGTAACAAAATAAATAAATATATAATTCTGAAAAGTTTCAGATTTAACGGTCGCTCAAAAGGGTTTGCTAAGGTTTTTTACGCTCTCACTGAGCTCGCAGTCTACTGTTACACTCACTCTTACTAAACAATTTTTCTCTTTATTATTATGCATCATTGGTAAAACTATATTTGACGGTGCCCCCCTTGGCGATGTTTGGCGGTACATGGAGACAGAGTTTATGCAGCTCGTTGATTTGTTATTTTAGCTTTGTTTAGAGGCGATTTCCGAGCCAAAAATTGCCGCTGAACAAAGCCAAAATAATGAGTCAAAGAAATGCACAAACTCGGTATTCATGTACACATCGACCTAATTCACAGAAACTGCACAAACTCGGCATTGCGCACAAAAATTATATAATCTCAATAAACTGCGTTTTAAATCAAACAATGAAATAACATAAAAAAGCACTACGCACTACATAAAGGAAATAGCCACCTACCTTATTTAGAAACTTCGCTGTCTTCAGTCTGTGGCACACAAAATTCCTAAACAGCATCCAAAAGCTTTTCTCAAACCATGTTCCCTTTCTAACGGAATGCTTTATATGGTGACCATTTGAACCTTTCTTGCGACAAACCCATTCAAAGGCATCTGAACGATCCTACAAGAAAAATAAACAGTTTATGAAAACATTTTAAGTTCGGCAAACTTTACAAACATGCACAAAACTGTAAAAGTTTATTCAAATGATAAATATAACGGAAAATCACCTCCGGAACTCAAAATAAGAAACGAAACAGTACTTACGCTCTGCAAAATATATTCGTTACCGTAACACACAAAGTGCAAACAGAAGAAAGAAACCGCTTCATTAGGACCAAGTACTATTGGCGACTTACAGCATCCAATAATCTAAAGAAAGCCATGTAAACGAAAATAACTGTAGTTCTCAGGTAACGGAGCACAAACATACTAAATAATAATCACGTGCAGTCCAAAATATAAAGTTATTTACCGAAAAAAACGCATCCAACATGTCTGTATGTTGCAGTTGCCAACAGACACTTTTAGAAAGCGGCATTTTATCCACTCTGTATAAAGACCAAACGCATCGGTTGACACAGTCACGTATAGGAAAGAAGAAAGAGGCCGTTTATATGCCGGAGATGATGATTTGCGCATTTGACAGACTTTGGCATATCATCGAAATCAAAATCGCACAAAGTGCCGCATTTGCCCACCACACTGTTCGGCCTGATAACGGTGGCGAGAATGAATGCGAAAGAAAGGCCGCACACAGAGAACTGGCTTAGGAAAGACTAAGACTACTGGAAGAGATAAACAAAGAAATGCTCGCCAGGCACATACATTGGCTATCCCAACCACTACACGCACACTTTTAAAAGTCGGTTTGAAAATCGAGACGCCTTCAAGAAGCGTGATCCGAAAGAAGCCTTCAGTGTTCCAATCGCACTTACCAGTACAACCGTGGCTCCATTTCCAATGGTACTATGCCCGAGTGACATGAAGTGCCACGAAATGTTCCATGACGAGGCGCACTTATGTTTGAGTCAACCATCATGTCTGCACGTAGAGGTCCATCGTGCCTTCGCGGCATAGGTCTCAAACGATAGTCATCATGGCCTGAAGAGTTGTATTACAAGCTAGCCGAATCGTTCGTGATAAATTTAAACTTCCTGAGAGAGTTGGGGAGCTAATTTAACAAAATAATGCCAATAATTTTCTAGGATTAACCTATGTCAAGTTCTTTCATAGCTTGCTGACTCGCCAGATCTATTCTCTGTTAAGCATGTCTGAGATCAGGTGAAACACAACCTGCCACAGTATCCAAAATTTACAATATGTTTTCATTTGTACAAGCGTGGTCCACCTGTCACCGAACAAAATAAAACGTCTTTTGGACTCAGTGCCGGAGTGTGCTGCTACATGTTTCGCAGCATGCGGTGATACAATGCTCTGTTGAAGGGAATTAGACCTAAACGCCCCAAGCTTTTCCTTAGCAGTCTTGTTACATTGTTTTGAGATTACGTGTATTTTTCATATGTATTGCTATTCATTGCTTCTAATGCCTTCTTCCTGATGCTTTGTTGTTGTTGTTGTCTTGTCCATATTATCTGGAACAATAGTTGCCAGAGTCTACTCCAAAGAGAGGTTAGACTTCTATTTTTCACCTCCCGTTTTGAGAGAGAGCACTCCAAGGGGCACCCAGGCGTCTCCCACCCCTCTCACCTTCCACCATTTCACACGAGAGGACTTTCGGCTAGCTGCATATTTAGAGTACCGCCATGCAGCACCGACACCATACATTTACAAATATCCATGCCTTCTCTGGGATTCAAACCTGGCCCTTCGGTACCGTAGTAGGCTCCCTTAACCACTATACCGTCTGAAAAACAGGATACGTCTTATACGTCGATACTCAGTTTTTGACTACATTCATTTCAGGAAATTTCCTCTATTCGGACTTTTCTTGTTCCCTTGCGGAGTGTGGGAATATTACAGTTACGTAGAGCTCAGTGAATGCGCATGCGCTGTCGTCAACGATCACAGCTGGGTTCCTTTAAACTTTTCAATTTTTGTGAACGGCTTTTAAGTGTCTGCAATTTCTACTGTTCAATTTTCTTAAATTCGTTGGCCAGGTATGGCTCAAAAACAACGTTTGCATTGCTATAATATAGCATAAAAGCTACGTGTGATGGCGTATGCTAAAGAACATTGAAAAAGGGCTGCAGAGAGACATTTCGGACCGCCCCCAACTGGGAAAATGATAAGAACTTGGCAGAATTATAACGATCAGTATTAAAGCTTTATCGTTCAAAAATGTGTATCAAAAATCTGATGTATACACCACATGACTTCCTTGTATTGGAATATTAAATTATACGCATTTTTTCTTGCATTTCATTTAAACTTATTGGATTGCATTAAATCTACTTCGCCGACAGCGCATAAACCACAATAGAATAAATGCATTCTTTAAAATTCACTCTAGTATTTGTTTACTATAGCGACACTCTGGCGCTAGATTCACTTAGCAGTATTAATAATTATATAACAGTTAACTTATATAATAATTATATAACGGAAACTAAGTTAACTGTTATATAATCCAATAATTATATAACAGTTAACGTATATATTTCGTTCATATTATAACTCATAATGCACAAAATTTATATCATTTAAAGAATAGAATTATCTAATCGTTGCCACATGTTCTATTAAAATACTAGAATGATGTATAAAAGAAATTAAGCAAACAAAAAAGAAACAGTTTTTCACAGACGATTGAGTATTTTTCATTTAATTAATTCCGTTCTCACTTCGCGAGAAGGCAGAAATACATAAAAACTCAAAATATCTATATTAAAAATTACGAAGTAAATCTCAAACACTTATTTCCTCGAAAAAATTCCAGAAAGAATTAAGCATGATTTAATTGGCAATAATAAATGAATGCGTTATCTTTGTTGTTGCGAAGCTAAGTTTCTCTAGATTAGCAACAAATCCACCAGTCTCCTGTTTCAAATGTAAACATCAATAACTGCCATTAAAAACAGGCTTAGCGGCAATTAAACAACTTTAAATTTGCTGATTTTTCGTGGCGTCTGTACGTACGTACGTACATACGTTCGTACACACGCCACGAAAAATTCTCTTCAGAATTAATTTTAAAGCAGTTTTATAATTTTTTTGAAGGAAAAGAGTATTTTATTCTGTCCTTACGTACAGATATCACGCAAAAACATCGTTAAATTGAATTCGATAGCGGTCAAAATGGATATTTTCGTTGAAATATGCTGCCTGAAACTTTGCGCGATTACAATACTTCCTTTTTACTTCGCACAAGGAAGTAAAAAGGGGTGCGTCTTATACGCCGGCAAATACGGTATATTTAATTAAATTAAAATATTCTACTTCGTTTGATTATTTATTTCAATCCTGCCAGATATTAGTAAATCCGAATGTTGGAATACCTACTACTAATATTTTTGAAACTATATTACTCTTATCGTTAACCAAACAGTGCATTTTATTTTAATCAGTTTGAATGCGCAGATACGTATTTGTGAATTACGTATTTGCGATTTGTCCCGCATTTCAAGGGCCCCCAAATCAGAAGTAAACTTTTAAAACGTTGTAAACATGCCGCGTTACAACCTTCGTGGTGTAATGATTAGCACACTCGGCGCATATTCGAGAGGTCCAGGTACGAGAAGGGCATTTTCATATGTCCTACTTCAAAAATAACATAATGACTCAAAAGTGGCGCCCGAACTAAAGGGTGTTGGATGATGATTGGATCACCTTAATCCTCAGTCGCCCTTTAAAGAGAGGAGTATATAAGGTATTTTCTCCCTTCTTTCTGCATGACTTCGTGGTGTAACGGTTAGCAAACTCAGCGCGTATTCGAGAGGTCCAGCTTCGAGTCCCGCGAGAACATTGTTCATTTTTCATGTCTTCTGCTATAAAATAATCTAATGTCTCTACAAGTACGTTAGGAACCTGTTTATTGCTAAATTTATTACTAATATTTCAGTACATTTTCCAGCTAATGAACATTATCGTCGCGTAAGTCTATAATAATTTGGCGATGAGATCAAATTATTTACTTACCTATTATTTATTTAAGCGAGGAGAAGAATTATTTTTATCGGCAAAATAAAATGGCTGATACTTGCTTTAAAGTTAATACGTTGCTTTAAAATACAGTGTAGCCGAGCTTATTGAGATTTCTCTCAACTGCAAGGAAATGCCATGAATGTTTCAGCCGCTTTTCAAATCAAATGAAAGCATCAACTCATTTGTGCAGCACCTGCGACTACCGGCGGTGGGTTGCCAGCAGAAAGGAAAGCAGAAATTAAATTTTGCAAGCCCTCCTTTCCTACTACGATTTACTTCTTTTTCCTTATCCGAAACCCTTTCTCAAACTGTTTACGCATTTCCCTTCGTTCCCTGCTTTTTGATGCGTATGCTCTCTTCCTACCCTTCCTCACACTTCTCAGATTTGAATACGTAGAAAGGAACTAACCTATGCTAAGGACAATGGATTGAAGTATTTAACCGCTACGTGGAGCAATTGAAGTTGTTTCAGGCATAAATTCCTGGATTAAGATTTAGTCTGCAAAAATTACGCTTTTTAATGTTTATCTGTGAAGCTTCTTTTTAGTCTTCTTCTAAGGGAAGAAAATATGCCTAGATCTATCTCGGCATATTTTAATAAATAATAATAATGAAATTTAATTACAGAAGATCTTGAAAAAGCTCTGAAGTTTTCATGATCTGATAAATACGTAATTTGTCAGGAATGAATCTGAAATCATATATTTCTACTTATACTGGAATTCGGTTTTCTTTAACGTTTAAAAAAATCATAACTGTTTGTGAAGATATTTTTACTCCCACATAGTAATAAAAGTTGTAGAAATATTAGGTTATTTTGAGGCCGGAGGGATGCAAAATTAGCACCGCCTTCGCCAGGAATCGAACCACGGACCTCTGGAATACCGGCCCAGCGTCGCAAATGTTAATAATTTTTTTTCCGAAAATGCGTGATAGAGGAAAAAAAGGGAGTCCTTACTCAAGAATAATAACTAATACGTGTAATCGAGGTTACACCAAACCCAGCGTGTTTGAAGAAGACTTTTCCATTGTTGGCGAAAAATTCCGCAGTTTGGCATCTTTTTTTTAACAAGCAAAAATGGTTGACGGAATTTTCCGTAAGTACCGAAATTAGTATGTAGAGACATTAGGGGAATTGAAGAAGCCGGAGAAATCAAAAATTAGCAAACGCCGGGAATCGAACCACGTACCTCTGGAATACCGGCCCAGCGTGCAGAACCACTACACCACGAAGGCACGCTAGGAAAGCGGGAGAAATGCCTTATATACTACCCTTTTTAAAGAGCGACTGGGGTTTTTAGGGGACTTAATCGCCAAATCCTGGGCGTGGAGAAACCTCATCCAACACCCTTTTAGTACTGCGCATGCTCGCGCCATTGCTGTGTGTGTTTTCGTGAGCTCTGATTTTCATCTTTATTTTGCAATAATTAATGTGTGTAAACTATTTATTGTGTATAATTTTATTTGTGCAAGTGATCTACTTTATATTTGTGCAATTTGTTTCAAGTTAAAAGAAGTATTGTTAACATTATGGCTCTTGCAAGATTTCGGTATAGTTAACCCTAGCTTAACGATTTGTTTACTTCTTTGAGTAGTGCTACGAAGTAAAAGAATGCCAAGATGGACGAAGACGATGATGTGTTTTATAGTGCGCTTAAATGTTGCTATGATAAACTTGAAACGGCTATTGAGTCAAAGTGTAATATGAACCAGAATATTCGTGAAGAGGCAAGGCATGCAATGTGTGAGTTAAAGTGTTTGATTACTAAGAATTTTGAACGTATTAAGTCGTTGGGTTACCGTGAAGCTTGTAGGGAAAGTCTTAAAGACATTTTCGTAAAACCAACGTATGCTAGTGCTGTGCTGCCATCTCCTGTGGAGAATGCAAAACAAAATTCTTTAAGTTGTGGTCTTGTCATTTCTTCGGAAAATCGTTCGTCAGAGGATATTAAGAAGATTCTTAAATTACAAATTAATCCTGTAGAGAAAAAAGTGGGTATTCTCAATCTAAAAAATATTGGAAATGGCAAGGTATTGATAGAATGCCCCTCTGAAAATGATTTAAAAAGGATACAAACTGAAATTCAAGTAAAATCACCGGAATTAACTACCTTTCCTTCCAAACGAAGGAATCCTACGATCTTAATAAAAAATGTCCCTAATGAGATAAGGGATGAGGATGTTCTCGATGTTTTAAAAAATCAAAATCCAGATGTTATCGCCTCTGAAAATAAATGGAGTGAATCTCGAATTCGAGTTACGTTAAGGAAATTTCAAAATACGAGACATTTAGTTGTTGAGGTGCATCCAGACATGCGTAGAGGTATTTTATAGGAATGTAGACTAAAAATTTCTTGGAGCATCTGTACGGTGGATGATTTTGTCGTGATTAATCGGTGTTTTAATTGTTTAGGATATAATCACCGGTGCTGAACACTGTAAAAATCTACGTGCTTGTTATTTCTGTGCACGTGAACATGAAAGTAAAAATTGCCCACATAAGAATTTGAAAGTCTGTATCAATTGCATTAGACGCAATCAAAAAATAAAAGATGAGAAAAAAAAAATTAAATGTAAGCCATTTGCCTTTTTCTGAAAGTTGCTCTTGTCATGAATTTATAAGAAGTCAAAATATAGCAAGAACAAATTATGGATAATAGTCATAATTTTATTTTAAAATTTGTTCAAATTAATTTACATAGATGTAAGGCTGCTACTCAGCAACTTGTTTTGAATATGGAGGTAAACAATGTTTCTGTTGCTTTTATTCAAGAACCTTACTCTTATCATGGTCTTATGCCTGGCTTTCCGAGTTCCTTTAGGTTATACTATGATTTTAACTCAGAGGTCATAAAGGCTGCTATTGTTGTTCGAGCCGGATTTCTACCTACTTTTTTGGATTTGAGATTCTTGGATTATAATATGGTGACTCTTGATATTATTTTTAAAGATACTAAATATTTTCTATTTTCATACTACTTTGAGCCCTCCCGATGTATTGAATTTGATTTGCATAAAATAAGTCGGGTCTTCCAGGCTAAGGATCTTGCAAAGCTTATTTGGGGTATGGATTCCAATAGTAAGTCTGAACTGTGGTTTAGTCCCTACAGTGATGCTCGAGGAAACAAGCTTGGAGATTTTGTCAGCTCCTATAACTTATATGTGATCAATGAGGACTGTGGCCCTACCTTTTGTTCGGAACAGGGATCAAGCTATATAGATGTCACAATTATGGGAGCTGATTTGCTAGCAAATGTTACCCGCTGGTGTCTCTCGGACTGTGAATCATTGTCAGATCATGCAATGATTGAATTCGACTTATCTGTTTCTGATGCTTCTTTAATTGCTGTCAGAAGAATTTTGTTTAATACAAAAAAAGCAAATTGGGGATATTTTGAAAAATATTGTTCACAGTATATTTCTTTGATCATTAATGGTTTGGATTCTTGCTCGAGCACTGACTCACTTAATGCGATTGTAGATTTTATGACTTCAGTTATTTTTCGGGCATGTATTAAATCTATGCCTATTAGAAGGACTGGTAGGCGAAAAGTACCTTGGTGGTCATTGGAAATTTCCATTATGAGAAAGAGAGTCAACGCGGCTAGACGGAGGTTCCAGAGGACTACTAGCAATGATATAAGGGACTTGTATAAGCGGAAATACCTTGATTTAAGGAAAAAATACAATGAAATGCTTATTGAGGCCAAATTAGAGTCTTGGAGGAAGTTTCTTTCCGATATCAATAATGAGAATGTGTGGAAAAAAATTTACACTTATGGTATTAAAGAAAATTTTATGAGGAAGATTGAGATCTCGGGCCTTCAGCTTTCAAGCGGTAACTTTACGTCTTCCTTGGAGGAAACTATCGATGCTATTCTTGATAAAGCTTTTCCTCCTGATTGTGTGAGACTTGATAATGACTTTCATACTCAGTGGCGCTCATCTGCTCGCAGTAGTTATGCGTCTCAGATTGATCCTCCTTTTTCGCAGGCCGAGGTTGATGATGTAATTCGTAATTTAAGGCTTGGCAGGTCTCCTGGCCCGGACTCTATTCCCAATGAAACCATAAGATACTTCCATCGTCTTTTTCCTGCAGTTTTTCATAGATTATTTAATATATGTTTGAATCTTGGTGCTTTTCCACGAACTTGGAAGAACGCCCTTGTTATTGTGATACCCAAGAAACAAAGTATCACTGTTCCACATGTGAATAATCTTAGGTGTATCTGTCTTCTTTCTTCTTTAGGTAAATGTTTTGAAAAACTAATTACTAACAGAATTACTTGGCATCTACATAAAGAAAATATTCTTAGTGCTGACCAATATGGTTTCATTGCTCAAAAATGTGCTGAGGATGCACTTCTGCGTCTTAGCAACATTGTACAGAGGGGTAAGATGAGAGGTTTGTACACTATTTTAATTTTTCTTGATATTGAAGGAGCTTTTGATAATGCATGGTGGCCTGCTATTCTCAATTTACTAAAAGAAATGAAGATACCTCAAAATGTGTTTAATGTTGTTTCTGATTTGCTGAAAGACAGGACGGCCGAGCTTACTTTGGGTGGCACCTCAAGTGTTCGCCGACCTCAAAGAGGTTGTCCACAAGGTTCTGTTTCCGGTCCCAAGTTTTGGATTATTATTATGAATGATCTCTTACAGAAACTTTCTGATCTCTTCAGTTGTGAAGTCATTGCCTTTGCAGATGATTTGTTGATTTGTATTCAAGGAAAAGAAATGCAAAAAGCTTTTCGTCTCGCCCAAGATGTTATAGATTTCATTTATCATTGGTCAATAGATTTTAAGTTAAAGTTTAACCATGCAAAATCCAAGGCCATGTTTATTGATAGAAAAAATACTACTTATGAAGGATATCAATTGCTTTTAAATGACAATCCCCTTGAGAGGGTGAATGAAATTAAATATCTAGGTGTTTTTTTGGACAGCAAATTTAACTGGAAAAAGCATATTTCCTACATTTCTAATAAATGTGAGAGACTTCAGCGTGGGCTGAATCGAATTGCTTGTAATAGTTTTGGTGTTAAATCGAATGTTAGCGCAATTATTTATAAACAAGGCATTGTACCCCTTATTTCATATGGATGTAGAGCTTGGGGATTGTCTCTAAAAAAGAAAATTAACTCTAAACGCCTGCTTCGAGTTCAAAGACGAATTTTGCTGCGAGTTATAAGCGGTTACCGAACTATTAGTTACAATGCTGTTTTCTCTCTTGCCGGATTTCCACCACTGGATTTGTTTATTCTGACTTTTATAGATTATAAGAATAGTCTTGCAAATTACTCCAATTCTCACTTTGGTCGTTTATTGCCCTTGTCTGTTCTACCACATCCTTCTGTAAGACAACCAGTACAGATTCTGGATAGTACGGACACTGATGTTAATTCATTCTCATTTGTGCTGTATACGGATGGATGGTAGTAGGATTGATGATAAAGTTGGTTTTGCTTATGTTATTTTTCAAGATGATATTGAAATTGAGTGTCACCAATTTCGCATTAGAAATGAATGTACTGTATATATTTCTGAACTTCTGCGTATTAATTTTGCAATCAAGTGGATAATTAGCCAGAATGGAAGTGGTTCCAGCTATTTAATTTGTACGGATTCACTCTCTTCCCTGGAATCTCTTAAAAATACCTCTTTATGTAATGATATTATTGTCAATATACAGCAGTCTCTCGGAGATCTGGAGAAGAGGGGTATTTCAGTGTTTTTTACATTTGTCCGTGGTCATTCGGGTAATTATGGAAACGAGAGAGCTGATTGGCTTGCTAAGAATGCAACTAAAAATGATATTAACGTTGATGTAAATATTCCAAAATCTTATTTAAAAAAAACATTCAAAGCTAAAATGATTGAGCGGTGGAACTGTGATTATATCTCTTCTGATAAGGGATCTGTTACAAAAGCATTCTTCCCAACTATTTTTGAAAGACTGAAAAGTAAGGACTTGTTGCTCAATTTTAAAGTTACGCAATTTTTGTCTGGACATGGTAAGTTTAATGTTTATCTTGAACGATTTAAGCTGATATCTTCCAATTTGTGTAATTGCAATCTTAGCGTTGAGCAAAGTGTTTTCCACCTGCTTTTTGATTGCCCACTGCTTGATAAAGCAAGAAATCTTTTGAAATGTAGCTTGAAATTCATTGGAATTCATTGGCCGCCGAAATGTTGTGATTTTGTATCCTCGATTTCGGCCTACAGAGCTTTCAATGATTTCTTTATACATTTTTATACTTTTGTATTTACTTGTGTTTTTTTTTCCTTGTTATGATTTCATTGTTTTGTTGAAAACTGATGATATTACTTACTATTCTGCCTTTTTCACTTACGATTTGTAAGTCTCGTGCGATACTTTGTGGTGCACGAGGATTTCTTTTTCTTTAAATTAAAAAAAATAATAAAAAAAAAAAAACACCCTTTTAGGTCGGGCACCACTGTAGAGACATTAGGTTTTTTCGAAAAGCCAGAGATGAAAATATGCAACCGCCTTCGCCAGGAATCGAACCACGGACCTCTGGAATACCGGCCCAGTGTGCAGAACCACTACACCACGAAGGCACGCTAGGAAAGCGGGAGAAATACCTTATAAGTATTATAACGCTAATCAAAATAATGCTGTGAATTAAAGGCTAAGGTTATAAAATATTTTCTTCCTCCTTTCTGCATGCCTTCGTGGTATAACGGTGGCACACTCGGCGTGTATTCGACAGGTCCAAGTTCGAGTAACACGAGGGAATTGCTCATTTTTCATGTTTTCTCCTTCAAAATAGCCTAATGACTCTAAGAGAAAGATAATTTATTTGAAAGTGTGAAAATTATAAGGATTCTTTATTGTTTCCAGAACAATACATATATTATTACGCGAATCTTGATTGCTTTGGGCTCAGCTTAAAAACATTACTCAACACTACTGCGGCGATATATGAGTAAATCGAAATAACAATTAACAGATATTGGGCTCGGTTACGAAGCCCTGATTCAGCAGTGGTGCAGAATGCAGAATGATATCATTTAAAAACTGTGGATTCAAAATTTCTCTAAAAGAATTGTTAGATAAGAAAGACTACAAAACACTTGGATGATATCAGCTCGGGTATCAGGCAGAATTAGATGGAGCTGCGTCGAATCTTTCGATGACCTTGTAAGAGACGTTAGGATATTTTGAAGCAGGACATACGAAACGTGAGCAGTGTTCTCCCCGGGACTCGTACCTGGACCACTCGAATACGCCCCGAGTAGGCTAACCATTACACCAGAAAGGCATCCAGAAAGGAGGGATAAAATACCTTACATACTCCTTCTTTTAAAGGACGACTAGGGATTAGGAGACACCTCGAATACGTGCCGAGTGACCACTACACCACATAAGGCATGCAGAAAAAAGGACATACCTTAAACTACAAGTAAATCGACATAAAAATTAACGAATATTGGGTTCGGTTACGAAGGCTCGATTTAGCACTGATGTTTATGAGAATGCAGAATACCATTTAAAAACTGTGGATTCAAAATCTCTGTCAAAGAATTCGTAAGTAGGAAGTATAAGGTATTTTCTCCCTTCTTTCAGCATGCCTTCGTAGTGTAACTGGAAGCCTACTCGACGCGTATTCTAGAGGTTCAGGGTTCAAGTCCCGACGAGAGCATTTCTCATTTTTGACATCTTCTGCTTTAAAAAAATCCTAATGATTCTACAGAAGAAAAAATACAAGACACTTGGATGACATCAACTCGGGGATCAGACAGATTTAGATGGAGCTCGACCGAGCGTTTAGGTGATCTTAAGATGTTTAAATTACAACAAACCCCTCCCTGACATTCCATGCGAGTATTAAGGACTGTATGTCGTCAGCAGTAGTTGTGAATACAGCCGAAAGGTACTTAATTTTCGAATGCAATGTGAAGTGAGTACCCTAAAGATGCATATTTTAAAACAGTGTAGTCCAACCTTTAGTTACCCAAGGGCCAATCAAAAGTTAGTATAAGCGATTAAACATTAAAGAAAGAAAAATAATTACATTGTAAGGATTATGTTAATTTTATTAACAGTTAAATTTTAAGTTCCTATCCTGTCAAATTTTTAACTTCAACTTACTACTTCCGGCCAGAACGTAGTCTTAGAATCATGTCTGAATGCTGAATGAGGAAGAGCGGTATTTAACCTCGAAATTCTACTTGTTGAGTGAGAGAGAATCAGAGTTTCTGATTTGCGCGCGTCTTCCTTTTGGCTACTCTCTCTCAAGTAGTCTTTTGGCTGTTATTACGCTCGGCCGTACTCAGACCCTTGATAAGCTTCGTAGTCAAATAGAGTTAAGGGGCCAACTCGACTAGAATCTTAATAGCTTCGGCTATATCCCTTTAGTTAATCTTAGTTTTAGTTTATTTCTTAGTCTCTTAAGTTCAAGCCCAAGTGCCGGCTTTTATTGTACACTCCAAGACGAAGTTCTTTTAAATC
This sequence comes from Stegodyphus dumicola, assembly GCF_044657685.1. Lineage (NCBI taxonomy): Eukaryota > Metazoa > Arthropoda > Arachnida > Araneae > Eresidae > Stegodyphus > Stegodyphus dumicola. The sequence continues at coordinate 233,053,303 of NC_140772.1, read as the reverse complement.
TCATTGGAATAATAAAGGGTTAGTTACCCTTCCATATTGTTGTTTCTTGTCACACGAACTTAATCGATTATTCGTTAACTAGTTCCAGGGGCGTAGCTAGAGTTTCTAGCGCCCGGGGACAACTGAAGAATTTGCCCCCATTTTCTGTGTGCTAGAAATGCAAAATATTTTATTAAAAAATTTCGTAGCATTAATTTGGCGCCCCTTGGATGCTGCGCCCGGGGACAGATGTCCCCCCTTGCCCCACCCTAGCTACGCCACTGACTAGTTCTTAAGTTTACTCACTTTTGGCTACAAATACACAGTGGTAAATCTCACAACATATAAACGACTATTTTAATATATCACTTTATTTTACAGTACAAAATTCAATTTGATGATTGGCACTGCCTTTTTGATAGAAGTTTATCAATGCCCACTATAATTTCAGTAAGGCAAAGTTTTGATTTAATTTGTTTGAGAGCAGAAAAAGCACTTTCACATACATATATACTGCCAAACACCGATAACATTGGCATAGAGAATTTATGCAGTTTGAGAAAATGATCTTTAGAAATCAGTTTCCAGAAATGTTCAATAACATCACACGTTTCAGTCTGGTAGAATGGATCTGCCTGAAGATCACTAATTTCCATTTGAAGGTCGCAAGACACCTCACTTACTTCAATCTCCATGGGGTTGTTTAACAATGAAAGTTTTGTGTTTAGGTAGTCAAAATCCTGGAAAACTTTCTTGATATCAGTAATTATTTCATGAAACATACTAAAATTTGTGTCATTTTCTTCTTTCAGCTGTTGGCAAAATGGTAAGCGTGCCGTATTATTTGCCTTCAGTGCAATTTACATTACATAATGTTTTTGTGAAAGCTTTCAATATGTCCATAAAGCTGGGACATATTTTGTTTTCTGCCTTATAGTTTTAGATTTAGCGCATTTGGATGGGATGTTAAATCTGTTAGAAAAGTAAGACTATTTAAAAATTGGATTTTTTCCCCATTTTTCTTGATAACTCATGTCCAATGTTTCCTCTTTTAAGGAAAGCAAGAGTTTCATTCCTCAATCCCAAAAACTGTTGCAGACAATTTCCAGCACTTAGCCAGCGCATGACAGTACAATGAAATGTCATTTATTGCATATTATTTATGCATTCATCATACTCAGCATCCGAAATGTCCCCAAATGCAATAAATGCTCTCTGTCTCTGGGCTTTACCACCCCTTGTTAAATTTACAATATTTACAACAGTTTTCATCGTCTCACTGAGCGGTATAACTTTTATTATTTAATATAATTATTTATATTTAATATTTATTATTTAAAGCAGTAAGGAAGGTTTTTTGTTTTACCAAATGTTTAACTAACATTTTTCTTTCCCCATTGAGAAGAGTAAGGGCCAACAAAATGAATAAGAGGGCCACATGTGGCCCGTGGATTGGAACACGCTACTCAAAAATATGTATTCTCCTTTAAAATGTATGTTCTCAATTCATAATATAAAAAGATTTTCTTTTTTAAAATTTTGTGCCCGTTTCGACCGTAAATTTTTTCTTTGGAACTAAAATATTGCAAGGTATAAAGGTTTTCTTTGGTAAAACCGTTATTATTGATAAAAACATAAATAGATTTATCGTTGTTAGTTACAAGTAATTCGATTTAAGCATCCTTAAACTCATCAATAGAGTTAAAACACTTTACTTCACTTTCATCACCAGTAAGTGGAGAATCTCAAATCATCCATAAAGTTCTCAACGACTGTGGTTCTAACTTTCGCCAACAGCGAAAAGAAATGCAAGTTCGAGGGGGGCGTTTTTAGTACCGTAAACTAGCGACAGCTTGCAGCTTTTGCCATCGAAAAGTGATAAAAGTGGTCCGTCGTGCTAAGAGATACTGCTTTGTTACAACCCAAACTTTGTGCACTTTTTGCGCGAAGTACCCCTAAAAAACGCTTAATGACTGATAAAGCACCTCAGTAATTTTTCTAGTAGAAACGATCCCAGCTGCCCTTATTGCAGAGGCGGTTCTTGGTTTCTTTCCGCTAAACAGTCGGAAAAGATACGGGAGAGCGAAGGGGGCTTCCAGGAAATGAAGGCTAATGACGTCATAATGACGCGCCTTCACCACGTTTCCGGAGCGTTTTGTGACGTCTATGAACCACAAAAGTAGGCCCCATCGTGCAAATAAATGGACAGACACTGACTTTGTTGCTTCTTCCGGATGGCAGTAGAATGGTTTCCTAATCTTCTAATTAAATAATGAAATGAGAAAATAATTAAAAACATTCACTGCTTAAAAAAATAAAGCAATGCTTCCATTCTTTCTTTTAAATAGGCGTTAACGGCAGCTGTCACTAAACACGCATTATAGATCGCAAAATCTGCGGAAGGAAACTCTGCAGCTTAAATAAATATTAAGAAGTCAAATTCATCCTTTAAAAGCAAATTATTAAATTAAAAGAAAGTTAATTTTTAAAGTGTCTAAACATTTAACTGTTTATGTATTTGGTTTGATTTAGTAGAATTTTATACTGAGCAGTTTTTCTAACTCCAATAACAGATAATGAAAAATCTGCATAAATGTGTATATGTTTCTCGCATAGTAATAAAACAACAATACTTGCAGCCATCCAGTTTTGAATAACGTAATCCTACTGCGAATATGGACATTTGGAAGCCCAGATTTGAAATTTGGAATTTGTTTTATGATCGATTTCTTATTTTGTAAAACTTTAACGAATTTTCGATTCACAAACTCAAGGATTTCAAAGCGAGCCATGGCAACGTTGTACAGAAAAAATATTTTTATCTCCAGCGGGTGAGACTGTGTATCGTAAATTCTAAAGATATGCTCAATTTAAAATTATTTTGCGTTATTGCTGTTGAACTCAATTTTATGGTTTAAACATGATATTTAATTAATGTTAAAAAAACTCCCCTTTGGACGTAATTTAAAATCTGAAATCCTTCAGATCTTCTTTTAATCGTTTTTCTTAAAATACCGATGCTCTTCATTTTTTCTAAACTAAATTTTCTAACTAAACTAAATTCTTCTAAACTAAATTTTCATTTATATATGCGGTTAATATGCTGCAAAAGTGCAAAATAGAACTTGTAGAGACATTAGGTAATTTGGAAACAGGAAAGACGAAAAAATTAGTAACGCCTCCGTCGAAAATCGAGCCACGGACCTCTAGAATACGCACCCAGCGTGCAGACCACCACACCAAGAAGTATGCCAAGAAGGCGTGAGAAATACCTTATATACTCCCCCTTTTAAAGGGTGACTGGGGTTTTTAGGGGACCCAGTCGCCAAATCTTGGGTATGGAGAATCGTCATCCACCACCCTTTTAGTTCGGGCGCCACTGTAGATACAATAGGTGATTTGAGAGCAGGAAAGATGGAAAATGAGCAACCGCATTCGCCGGGAATCGAGCCGCGGACCTCTGGAATGCATGCCAAGAAGGCGGGAGAAATACCTTATAAACTAAATCTGCTTCTTTCGATGTAATAAAGTAAAGCATAAAATTTAAAATAAATGCATTTTGCATTCCACTAAAAAGGTAATATTATCAGGATCAGGAACACAACAAATTCGTACCGTTATAAGGAGGCTTTCGTTTGCAGTATTCGCATTTTGCAACTTATAAAATAGTGGTACCTACAGTGTCTCAAAAAAGTGATGGGACACTTGTGCTTTACAAAAGGAAACTGCAATAAAATAAATTTAAAAAACATGTAAAATTTTTTGTGGGTGTGTTTCATCCTTAAATTTAGTAACAATTATTACAGAACATACATCTTCTCAAAATATTAAAATATTAATTTAATAAAAATACAATCGTTTAGAACGGAGCAGAAAATGGCTCACTTAAGTGATGGGACACTTACTTTTCCATCAAATATTTATCCAAAAATTTTACTTTTTAAAAGGTTTTAATATTTTGTTGGATTTCCTTTTACTTTTAAAACATGATTTAATCTTCTTGGTATGGATTCGACTAATGTTTTTGTGATTTCTGGAGTGATTTTACCCCATTCTTCTTAAAGCACCGATTTTAATTGTTGTTTTGAAGAAATGGTGTATTTGCGAATTCTTGATTCCAATTCTTGCCAAATATTCTCTATGGGATTTAATTGTGGAGATGGTGGGGGTGTTTTTATTATTTCAGGACAGTTATACAGCAGCCAGAGTCTAACGTTCAAAGCACTGTGCTTGGGGTCATTGTCCTGGTAGAATTTAAAATCGTTATGAAGGTTAAATTTTTGTGCTGAAGATTTCAACTTTTTATTTAAAATGTCAATATACTTGTACTGATCCATTATACTGTCAATAAAAACAAGATTACCAACTCCAGCGGACGACATACACCCCCATACCATAACTCCTCCTCCACCCTGTTTTACTGTTGGCACCAAGTTCTGTTTGCGAAATTCTTCCCTGGGTTTTCTCCACACCAAGATTCTACCGTCAGAACCAAATATATTAAATTTACTCTCATCAGCAAATATAACTTCATTCCAGTAATTAGAATTCTTATTTATGTTGGATTTTGCGAAAGCCAGTCTGAGTTTTCTATTCTTTTCACTTACGAAAAATTTTTTCCTGGCTGCTCTACCGTGATATCCAGCAGATCGAATTGCTCTTCTAATAGTCTCAGCATTAACAATTACTCCATATAATGCTTGTAAATCAGCAGCAACTTTAGGAGCACTCATTCTTGGATCTTTTTTAATATTTCGAACGATAATTCGCTTTATTCCATTGGATAGCTTTGATGGTCGGCCAGGTCTTCTTTTATCTTGAATCATATGATTCTTTTTATATCGTTTAATGATATTGAAAACTGTTGAATGACTGAAGTTAACTGTTTCAGCAGTTTCTCTAATAGATTTTCCACGTTCAATATGCAAATTAATAACTAATTTTCGAATTTCAGGCAAAGTTTCTTTTCGTTTAGCATTCATGGCTGCACAGAGCTAAAAAACACAAAAATTCCAAAACAAACTGGAGAGAAATACTGCAGACGATTTTATAAATTATTGGCAATTGCTTTTGAGTAAAAATAAATACCCCAAAAGATATTTTTATTGCTTACTTAAGACGATTTTGTTGCATGGTACGTAGTGTCCCATCACTTAAGTGAGCCATTTTCTGCTCCGTTCTAAACAATTGTATTTTTATTAAATTAATATTTTAATATTTTGAGAAAATGTATGTTATGTAATAATTGTTACTAAATTTAAGTATGAAACACACCCACAAAAAATTTTACATGTTTTTTAAATTTATTTTATTGCAGTTTCCTTTTGTAAAGCACAAGTGTCCCATCACTTTTTTGAGACACTGTATTTTTATAAGTTTCTATCATAACTTATTTATTCAAGTAACACAGAATTCTAAAGTATGATACAGTACTGCTTAAGCTGACTTAAATTCTTAAGTATATTGCCTTTCTAATGAATAAACGTCCTGCTATTTTCAAATTAGTCAAGTCTAAAACTTTACATCTTTCTTTTATTCAAAAGTTCAATAATTCAATCCAAATACCTATCTAGCTTTTTGATCACTTTCCCACTTTTATTTCTTTATTCACAGCCCAGTGTTTCCGGTTCAGCGGAAGCTCGGTTATTGATACGGTAAATATTGCTTTTGAGAAGATCTAGGTGTTCATGCGTAAATTTTTAAATCTGTTGCGAGAACGTATTGCTTTGTCCCGTTCATATTTTACTTGAAAGCTGGATAGGTTTTTTTTTTCCTTTGCATCTTTAACACTTTTTTTTATATACTGCTCCTCCTTATCACAGTATATATGATCTAGGCGTCTTCAATGCACTTCTTCTACGACTAATGGCTTCCAGTGATCATCTTGATGTACATTTATAAGGTATTTCTCCCGCCTTCTTAACGAACCTTCGTGGTGTGGTGGTCTGCACGCTGGGCATGTATTCCTAAGATCTGTGGTTCGTTTCCAGCGAAGGCGTTGTTAATTTGTATCTTGTCTGCTTCCAAAAAAATCCTAATGTCTCTACAGTGGCGTCCAAACTAAAAGGGTGGTCTCTTTCTCTCTATATATACACATACCATAACTAGTTATTACTCATATTGTTATCATCAAATTATTATAGGGATTATTAATTTCAAACTATTATTATCTGTTATTATTCAGATTGAGTTATGAGATTTAAACTATGTGTCCAAGAGGAAGAGAGCGTGGTTTCGAGACCCTCTCCTGACACTACATAAAATAAAAAGTGTTAAATTTTAACAATCAAAATTCTTTACTTATAGCACAGATATATCATACAGAACTGCTGCGTTTGTAGAGACATTAAGTACTTTTTAAAAAAGTATAGGAGAGATTAAAAATGAGCAATGCCCTTTCGGAGCACTCCAATTCTTAATACGGGTCGAGCGTGCTGACCACTACACCACGAGGGCATGCTAACAAGGCGAAAGAGATATCTTGTAAGTTGACTTCAATTCTAAAGCACGTTTATTTTAATATTATTAAATCTGTTGCTATTTTTTTAATTAAAAATTTAAAAATGTTACGCCCTTCTAATAATGTCCGAAATAAATATTGAGTTATTACTTGAGGCACCTGCAAAATATTAGTGGAATGCGTGTGCTGTGCATGATTAAATTTCATCATGAGATTTTAAGCCAAAATTAGAAACTGTAGATTTTCATAATTATGATATTGTTATAAATTTTGTACATGGATAGACGATTTCAGTGCAGATATATGTAAAATTATTGTATTTTTCTGTATAATTAAACCTGAAAATCTAGAGAGGAGTGGCTTGCTGGAAAAGTAAGAATACAGACCAAGTCCATTTAATACTGAGTAATTGGCTTTCTCGCTAAATTGATCGCCAATCGGGCAACGGTTATCGAGAAATCGTCAAAAGTCGCCAAGCATCGCGAACATTTGGCGACATTTTGGTACGGTCCCTCTACAATTGTGACGGGTATTGTAATTCATGCTCTATTTAGCTGTAACAGTAATTAGGCCCTCATATAATTTCGAGAAATAGAAAGTACTGGAAATATCTCGGGGGCCCATGTGAAAACCATATAATATCGAAAAAAGCATCTGCTCTCAGTTGTAAGTTCGGCGCGAGGTCGGAATATTGAGATATCTCCAAGTTAGCTTCTCATTTTAGATGAGCTTTGCATTGCGTTGTGTTTATCTTTCTTAGTAACTTGAAGCGTAACTACTGATTGTACTCTGTGATACTGTTCAAAGTTGTACGACTATTTTTATGGGAAGTTCTGGAACTCCGAAGTGTTTCTTTTGAAAAAATTAATTTTATCAAGCTATTATGGGAGCTGTATGTATTCAATTTATTACGGACCCGTAAGCTCGTTTTATTACACAAAAATGAGATTTTGAAAAGAAATTTAATTTCATATTCATTAGTGGCTGCTGAATTATTCAGAATTATAAAACGGAACTGGACGAAGATTTTTGATCTGTTTAACGGAAGGAATGTACTCGCGGAATGCGTTTTAGACATATTTAATGTATGCCATTAAAAATTGTTTTTGCACGTCTGTCTAAATTTCGAAAATAATGCAACGATTAAGCACATCGAATCACTAAAATAATTCCTTCTAATAAAGGAAACTTGCCTCATTAATTTTTGCATGTTAAGGAAACAGATGAGATAAAAAATTTCAATTTTGTGACAAAAGTTTTCGTCATGTTTCCACCTTGCAGGAAATGATAGTTTAAAAGTGGCTAATGGTACATACTTGAAATTTGACGAAATTCTTTATATGGGTACTATTTTCTAAGTGAACCTAATATCTGATGAATATTTTAATATTGAAAATTTTATGGACGAAAACATTACAGACATTTTAAATAAAATACATTTTATAAACTCATCGAGTTTAACATGAAATTCTTATAATTTTGGATTCACAGTAGTTTCCAACTTTTATAAAAGCTATATATTAACTATGGAATTAAATTATGCAACAGAATGTTTTAAACTGTGCGAACAAGGTGGAAACAGGGCGAAAAATGTTGTTAGAAAGCGGAATAAATTATAAAAATATTTGTGGCAACACAAACTTTCTGATTACTATTCCAGAAAGCAGCTATATTATGTAGTCAGCTGTAAAAAGTGGGAAGTAATTGCTTTTAAAATAAATAAGTTAGCTCAACTCTTCAACAGTCATATATTCGAAGAAGTTATGGTTTTTAAGGTGTATGAGTCCCCTTAAAAGACCAAAATCTTTCGTTACAAAATGTAAATAAGCACTAGCAAGCCCACCAGTTTAGAGGGAACAGATGTCTGGTGTGGCAACAATAAAGCTATATTCAGCTGGTAAAAAGTATGTTTATAAACATTCTTTGTTAGAGCCTGTTTTATTATCTGAGTGCTTAGAAGTCTCTCTGACGAAAAACTACTGTCAAATTGAATTCGTGGAAGAAGTCAAAACCCGCCTCCCAACCGGTATTGTGGTTAGCGTCGCTGACTGCCTTGCCGAAGTTCCCGGGGTCGAATCCCGAAGGAGGCACTGATGTTTGTAAATGTATAGTGTCTGTGCAGCATGGGGGCACTCTAAATATGCGACAACCCGAAAGTCCTCTCGAGAGGCTGTTGGTAGGAGAAGAGAGGTGGAAGACCCTCGGACCCGCTTGCCTGGGAGTGCGCTCCATCAGAATTGGGGGGGAAAACTGAGCTAATTCGCACTGTCATCTGTAAGGTGCTCAAGGCTGTTGCCAACGGCAGGTGCTCCTTGCGCTGCTATACGTCAGACAAGTGAACAACAACAACTCAAAACGCGAAAGTTTTAATCGCATCTGGACACGCGTACCAAACATTGTAAGTGTCATCACATTATGATTAGGTTTATTAGATGCGGTAATATGCTTGGTCTTTTAAAATAATCTTTTAAAATAATGATGGTGTACAAAGACAATTTAAAGTAATGGAATTATTAGCAACCAGGATTTTATATGGTAAAGTTTTTGCGAAAATAGATTGTGATAGAATTCGTGAGACCTATCTCGCTTACCAAAAGCTTTCTAAAATGGCCAGAAAGAAACATAAGTTAATAAAACAAAAGCAACTAGATGAAGAAATGCCAGTTGAAGATGATTATGGTCCAGGAAAATATTAAAGTGAATAATTTTAATATTTTCCTTTTTTTAAAAGAATTATTTTATTCCTTATAAATTATTAGTGTTTAAATGGTTTTTTACAGTTTTTCTCAAAATGTTTTTTTTTTTTTTTTTTTTTTTGTTTTTGTTTTGTTTTGTTTTTTTGTTTTAAACTTTCGGTACACTTTTCTTAAATGATATTCAGACTAAAAGGTTTAAATTTTCCACAGCTGTTTATCTTAACTATTTCTTTGAAACTACGCAGGATATAAAATTTACGATCGTTAGCTCTGGATATATTAAAAATTTAATACCATTTTTTCTATGCTTTTCAAAACATTTTACTAATTTATTTTTAATATTTTTTCTTATTACGTAAATTGCTACTAGTTATTATTTTTAAATGATATTTTTTTAACCATCATGTAACATTTGAAGGAGTTTGATGCAGTATTTTTTAAGAAAAGTGTAGCAGACTAGCACACTGTCACAAAAGATTCGTCAAAGGTAAGAGAAATTAAACAACCGGTTTTTAGAAACATTAAGCTCTAATTTTATTATGTGTTTTATATAATCTAAGAGCTGTCTATTTTAAATTAAAAAAAAAAAAAGAATCTAGAGTATATGTTTATTTTGAGAAAAGTTATACACTATTAACTTTTGTCTCGAAATAGATACATTTCGCCAGTCGATATATCATATGTCCCCTTAATAATTTTTGCTAATATCCTAAGATATACAAAGAAACTCATATGAGTTAACAATATTAAAATGGATCTAAAATTCTTGAAACATAAAGCTAGTTTATTTTTTCTTGGTTCTCAACGTTCGATTTCTGCATTAGCATCAAAGAGGATAATGTATGTATTCAAAGCGAATCCTGCTCTTTCTGCCTTGCTAAACCCTTTGACTGAAATTCGCGAAATTACTGAAATGATGGCGTCTCTAAGAATTTTATTATCTCGCTCACCCAGCGATACGAAAGAGAACTCTTTTGTCCAAAGGATTACAGAGGGGCAATGACTCCTTTTGTCCATGCGTTAGGAACAGACAAAGCCACGAACTTATTTGCATATTTCATGAGGGTGGTTCCCCTATCTTCCCCCCTTTTTTTCCCTTTAATTTCTTCGCTTCATTCAAAGCGAAAGAGGCAATCTGAATCTAACTTGCGTGTCTAAATGCCCTTTGTTACTTTTGCCTTTAGAAATGTCCCTGTTTGATTTGTAACGAACTATGTATACGATCTTCTGCTAATAATATTTGTGACTTATATAATGCTTATGATTTGATTCAACCAAAATAAGTATTAACAGTTTTTAGAAGGCTTTAATTTTTAATAAATATTTACATTTAAAACGCTGTGAATCATAGCTTTTATACACAAAGAAACATTTCCATTTTTACTTCCTTGTACGAAGTAAAAAGGAAGTATTGTAATCGCGAAAAGCTTCAGGCAGCATATTTCAAAGAAAATATCCACTTTGACCGCTTTCGAATGCAATTTAACGATGTTTTTACGTGATATCTGTACGTAAGGACAGAATAAAAGACTCTTTTCCTCTCCCCCCCCCAAAAAAAACTAAAAAACTGCTTTAAAAGGAATTCTGAAGATAATTTTTCGTGGCGTCTGTACGAACGTATGTACGTACGTACATATCCCCCATTACTCAAAAACGAGTAGCCTCAGAACGTTGAAATTTTGTATATAGGACCACAATAACATGTAGATGTGAACCTCGTATTTTGGTTTCAATCGGCCGCACCAAATGTATATAAATATATTTATAAATATATCCACTCCGTTACCCGGCTCAGTGATCTCAGGTTCTTTACTCTTATATGTTTGTAAATTGTACATTTTTTAAAAAAAAAAAATGATTGAATTATGTTGTTTTTATCTTCCGGTTAAGGGTTTTATGCCTTTAGTAAATCTGTATGCAATATGTTTAGAATTATCAACAATTTAAAAATTGTTTAAGTGCCGCTAAGCCTATTTTGATGGCGGCCATTGCTTGTTTACATTTGAAACAGCTGAGTAGTGAATTTGTTGCCAAGCTAGAGAAACGTAGCTTCGCAACAACAAAGATAAACGCCTTCATTTATTATTGCGATTTAAATCATGCTTAATCCTTTCTGGAATATTTTCGAGGAAATAAGGGTTACTTAATTTACTTAATTTTTAATTTACTTAATTTACTTAATTTTTAATAATTAGTAATTTAATTTTTAATAATTATTAATTTTTAGTAGAGATATTTTGAATTTTTATGTATTTTTCCTTCTCGCGAAGTGATAACTGAATTAATTGAATGAGAAATACTCAATCGTCTGTAAAAAACTGTTTCTTTTTTGTTTTGTTTGCTTAATTTCTTTTATATATCGTTCTAGCTTGAATATATTATACTTATTATAGTAATATGAACGTTATAGTACTTGAATAGAACATGTGGCAACGATTAGATAATTCTTTAAATGATACAAATGTTGTGCATTCTGAGTTATAATATGAACGAAATATAATACTGTTAACTGAAACTAGCGCCAGAGTGTTGCTATGGTAAACAAATAGAGTGAGTTTTCAAGAATGCACTTATTCTATTGTGGTTTATGCGCTGTCGGTGAAGTAGATATAATTAAATCCAATAAGTTTAAACAAAATGCAAGAAAAAATGCGTATAATTTAATATTCCGTACAAGGAAGTCATGTGGTGTACACATCAGATTTTTTTTTTTGTGTCAATGCCAACAGAGCAGAGTATCTTTGATTAATGTAGCTGCATTTCAGGTATTACAGAATTTAGTATTCCTGAATGTACACTATTAAAAAAATAATCACTGAAATGCTTTCTTTATGTCGAGAAAATATTTGTAGATTTCTGTAGTTTTTTTTGGGGGGAGGGAGGATTTAATTTTGGTGGAGGAGAGTGTTCTGTTACGTAGGAAAAAAAAAATAACATTTTTCATTTAACTTTTATCTCTTTACAACTGACTGCTTGGTGCCGCAAAAAAAAAAAAAAAAAAAAAAAAACTAAAACTAACTCTAAACTTGTACTTACAATAAACAAAACCTTTAAAATCTAAAAGACATCAAAGAAAGATATCCTCCCTGGTGTTTTGGTAGAATCACGATTAATTATGCACATCCACAACAAAATCTTTAACAGGCTATCTCTCACTAAATTAAAACTAATTTATATCTCCAACCCGAAAACACATAAAATTCAATACTAAATCTAGAGATAGCGCTCAACCTTTAACATTTCAAATACACACAGAACTCTTCAAAACACCGGGGAAAGATACAAATTCACAATTAAGAAGTTTACTCAACATAATCAAAATAAATTCTGTAAACAGATCGCATAGCCTCCAACACTAAAATTGATTTTTTTTTCTACTACCGCAATATAATTACCCAGGTTCGGTTGAAAAACCATGTTTCCGTTAGGATCACATGGGTGACCTACAGTAGACCACAATTAATACACACAAAAAAAAAAAAAAAAAAAAAAAAAAACATACAATATTAAAGATAATAAACACATTTATTGAAAATTCCCACACATTATAACTTAAGATAGCTGGCCAGACTACCCCTACAAAACCTTTTAAAGTTACTCATAGTTTTTTTTATATCAATCTCATATTTAACATTATTTAACATTAATCTATTAATACAAAATTCATCGTGAAACACTTCACAGTTCTTAATCATTTTAAGCAGGAACTCAAGAATATTAAACTCATTTCAAAAAACTGATTTAGAATAAAACATATTGAACATAGCACTTAAACATTAAAACAAAGATTCACTTCCTCCAATTAGTTCAATTGACTTCTGACTATTAAACATTAAATAAAAATTACTTTCTCAGCTAGAAATTGTTAAAAATATTCAATTTTTATCTACTTAACATGTCAACTCTTGCTTTAGTATTAAACATTTCCAAATTTAAAAAGATTATGTATCAAACTAAAAAGTCACTCACGAAATCGGCGAACCACCTTTGAGAGAATCAGGGAGCTGCCCAAATCCATTGATCCAATTTCAAAACACCGAAACAATAACTACTAAATCTTCATTTAAAAAGTTTTTTTTGTTTTCCGGAACCGGAGCCTTTTCAAAGTTCATAGTTTTCAATTTGACTCAGGGAGCTGCCCCGATCTAAATTACAAATCCCGAAACAATAACATCCAAATCTTCATCGTTGTTTTCCGGAACCGGAGCCTTTTCATAGTTCCAGTTTATAGTTTTCAAATTCCTCCGTTAAGCAGCACTTTCACTCAATCATCTTCCCGTTTTCGAAGTTCCACTGAAGATAAGAGAAAGAGGTCGAAACTGGAGACAAAAGACCAAAGCAGACCTCAGGCGATGACGACTTTCCATATTTCCACCTTTTCTAAAGCAAAATAGATACTCCAGCACGAACGAGCAGTTCAGACTGTTCCACAAATGGGAAAAAGAGATCTCAGCGACGAAATTGAAAATAATAGGCCGCAAGAATTGTCGCCGTCACCCTCCGTACCCAGAAATCTCGGAGATAAAAACTTAACTGTATACCGCGGTCGACCACGGCAGAACCGCCGCGTTTTCCTCCGCACCATCTCAGCACCTCACTGACCGCGGCCGGCCCCGTAGGGGCCGCCGTCAAAGTAGCAAACCCCTAAGGCTCCAAAAAAAAAAATCTCTTCAAAGTCTTCTCTCCAAATCGCTTTTTTTTTCAAGTCCAAAAAAAGATTCCCTGCCTTCCGTGCAACGGCTTAAGAAACCTCGGTTTACCCACACCAAGAAACGCCTCAAAATTACTATTGGTTCAAACAACACTAAAATTAAAAAATTTAGCCAATCTTACGAAAACTAGGACTCCCTTTCGCCAATTAAAAGAAAGGTCATAAATCGCCACTGAAATTCTCAGAAATTCAGAACTTTCTACAAGAAGACAGACCCTTTCTTTCCCACGCAACAGAAGAATGTTTCCAACCTATAACTCTGTCAAAATATCGCTGCCCCTTAGAACTATTCTCCTCTGGACGAGAAAAACACGTGTTTTCAACCCCCGCGAAAAAAGGGGAAAAATGCAGCTGGACAGTGACCTCTAACCTCCAAAGACGCCTACGCGTGAGAAACGGAAATACAACCGCGCCCTTTTAACTGTAACACATATTCAGCCAAACTTAAGGGAGTTTTGCCGTAAAGTTTAACAATATTAAATATTAAACATTAATTTAAAATAAGCTCAATACAAATTCATTAAACACAAAAAATAATATAATAACTAAGAATACATTATGCACAGTAAAATACTACGAACTAATTATATACAACAAAAATACATAAGAATTTTCCTTAACAATTCCCCCACGGAAAATACATAAGAATTTTCCATAACAATTCCCCCACGGTACAATTCCCTACACACTCCTTAATAATTGCAGAAAAATTATGCACAACTGCAAAATATTATTACACACCTGGAAGTAGTCACGGAGAACAGTGATAAGTACACACAACTATTAAAAATTTACCTTCACTTAAACCAACGAAAAGGAAATTCAACTAAAACATTTAAATACAATTCAATTTGTAGCTACAAAGACAGCAAGAGTGAAGTGTCACTGATACCTTTAATTACTAACTTGGTATCACAATGCTCATAACCCGAAACAACCAAACAACTAGTGAGTAAATAAATACAAGCTTTTTGTATCCTAATCAACAACAGAAGCAAACAACAAGAACCAGAAAAGTTTATCAGAAATAACCTCTAAACTGAAAGGAAGTACAAACACGCAGAGAGAAGCTCCAGAAACGGAATTCAGTAACTTGACCAAAATCTAAACCAAAAAACGTCTAGCGCGTAACTAGAAACAAAAGGGGAAAAAAATTTGAAAACTTAACTTGAACCAGGAAATGAAAATTCGGACCAGCCGAATAAATCCCTAAAAGCAAACCACTATGGAGTCACGCACTAAAACCGAAACTAAGAAAACTCTCAACAAGCGCATACCACCAACAGAGTGAAAACCAGCTAAATAAACTCGGAACTTTAAAAAGAAAATTCTTCAAAGAGCCAAAGAAAATTCAAGACAAATGTAAGGAATCAAAACTCAATAATAAATCAATTACCGAAAAAAAAAATCTAGACAAAAATTTGTCACCAGGACTACATCAAGACCGAACCGAAGCAAGTTAAAAACACATATAAAAATCTCAAAATAACAAAAGGTGTTCAAAATACCCTTAAAATTTAAACCGCATGAAACATAAAATCTGTCTACAAAAGCTGTTTAGGGAATGTGCACTGATTTGAGAAAATGCAGTATTGAGCAACATCTATACAAAAACACCCAAAGTAAACAAACAAAATGAAACATACAAAACCCCAATTTAGAAAATGAGACAGCAGTCTGTTCAGGACAAAAGTGCATGCTCTGCAATTGTGAGATGCAGACTTTAGCATAAACACAAAAAAAAAAAATCTACCAAATAGACTACCGAAAAATACCTGCAAGGAATAAATGTGACTATCTCAAACAAGGAGGAAGTGTTTTAAAACTCAAAATCTCCAAAATAAACTCAAATTCAACTCAAAATCAATAACTCCTCAAATGCGTACACTAAGCTCCAAGTAAAAATCCACACTGAAACCTGGCAGTGTCTCTACCCAAGTATAAAAGCAACAAGAAGTCTTGTGAGTTTAAAACAATGGCAATAAACTGAAAATGCATAGCATAATACTAATGAAAAAAAAAACTCATAATATCAAATTCACACAAAAACTGCTCCAGCAACCTGAAGTCTCCCGTATAAGTATTCATTCTCATTTCAAACCCACGATCCAAATCAGCACAAGACTCAAATACCGAATTAGAATTAAAACCAATAGTTTGCAACAAATTCAATCAAGAACAGAAATCCTGTGACAAAAAATTAAAAACTAATAAAAATCAAATAGATTACTCATTAACAATTTAACTCACAGTTAAAACAAATATTACACAACTCACTATTAATTTCCTCACCAGACTAGCATTTAAAAATCTGAACACCTACACAATGAGTATAGAAGAGTAATTATCCTAATTTCATAAATATCACAACATAACAATATTCTACCTTGTCGCACAAAATTCTCATAACTCGCAATTCTAAATTCTCTTAAAACACTACACTTCTACTGTTTAACCATTTCTCACCAAAAATAATCACTAATCATCAAACTACAAAACTCAGAAATTAGGTGGAATCTCAATTACTACTTGTACAACTCATTAAACCAAACAAAAACCAGAGAATAATTGAACACACGCAAAAGCTAAACACCTTCACTCAAGCTGATAATCTAAGCATTTCCCTAAAATCTAAAAACAAATTTCAGTCAAATTTCTAAACAGACTATCACTGGTCCCTCGCAACTTTACAAAACTAACGCGCATTAAAGTTAACAAAGCAACTCAATTACTCAAAATAAAATCAACATCTGTTGTACAAATTCCCTAATCCATTAACACCATTTACAAACTTAAAAGAAACTTCACTGTTAAATTAAAACAAACAATTGTTCTGACATTAAAAAATAATTCACAAAAAATGAACTAACCACATCAAACTATTAAAAAAAATGCAGTTAACACAAGCAATTCAGAAAAATTCCATTACTGCACAGTACTTCAAATTAACTAAAAGGTGTGTCAGAGCGCTAGGTAAACGCAAACTTAAAAATTCAGCTCTACTCAAAACACAGTATAAGCATACACAAAATAGAAATTTAAAACATAATTCAAAATACACATTTACATACAGTGGTCTACCAGTCGCGAGGTCACGGCACCATTTGTTATGTCGAAAAAAAAATATATTTTTCATTTAACTTTTATCTCTTTACAACTGACTGCTTGGTGCCGAAAAAAAAAAAAAAAAAAAAAAAAAAAAAAAAAAAAAAAAAACTAAAACTAACTCTAAACTTGTACTTACAATAAACAAAACCTTTAAAATCTAAAAGACATCAAAGAAAGATATCCTCCCTGGTGTTTTGGTAGAATCACGATTAATTATGCACATCCACAACAAAATCTTTAACAGGCTATCTCTCACTAAATTAAAACTAATTTATATCTCTAACCTGAAAACACATAAAATTCAATACTAAATCTAGAGATAGCGTTCAACCTTTAACATTTCAAATACACACAGAACTCTTCGAAACACCGGGGAAAGATACAAATTCACAATTAAGAAGTTTACTCAACATAATCAAAATAAATTCTGTAAACAGATCGCATAGCCTCCAACACTAAAATTGATTTTTTTTCCTACTACCGCAATATAATTACCCAGGTTCGGTTGAAAAACCATGTTTCCGTTAGGATCACATGGGTGACCTACAGTAGACCACAATTAATACACACACAAAAAAAAAAAAAAAAAAAAAAAACATACAATATTAAAGATAATAAACACATTTATTGAAAATTCCCACACATTATAACTTAAGATAGCTGGCCAGACTACCCCTACAAAACCTTTTAAAGTTACTCATAGTTTTTTTTTATATCAATCTCATATTTAACATTATTTAACATTAATCTATTAATACAAAATTCATCGTGAAACACTTCACAGTTCTTAATCATTTTAAGCAGGAACTCAAGAATATTAAACTCATTTAAAAAAACTGATTTAGAATAAAACATATTGAACATAGCACTTAAACATTAAAACAAAGATTCACTTCCTCCAATTAGTTCAATTGACTTCTGACTATTAAACATTAAATAAAAATTACTTTCTCAGCTAGAAATTGTTAAAAATATTCAATTTTTATCTACTTAACATGTCAACTCTTGCTTTAGTATTAAACATTTCCAAATTTAAAAAGATTATGTATCAAAATAAAAAGTCACTCACGAAATCGGCGAACCACCTTTGAGAGAATCAGGGAGCTGCCCAAATCCACTGATCCAATTTCAAAACACCGAAACAATAACTACTAAATCTTCATCGTTGTTTTCCGGAACCGGAGCCTTTTCAAAGTTCATAGTTTTCAATTTGACTCAGGGAGCTGCCCCGATCTAAATTACAAATCCCGAAACAATAACATCCAAATCTTCATCGTTGTTTTCCGGAACCGGAGCCTTTTCATAGTTCCAGTTTATAGTTTTCAAATTCCTCCGTTAAGCAGCACTTTCACTCAATCATCTTCCCGTTTTCGAAGTTCCACTGAAGATAAGAGAAAGAGGTCGAAACTGGAGACAAAAGACCAAAGCAGACCTCAGGCGATGACGACTTTCCATATTTCCACCTTTTCTAAAGCAAAATAGATACTCCAGCACGAACGAGCAGTTCAGACTGTTCCACAAATGGGAAAAAGAGATCTCAGCGACGAAATTGAAAATAATAGGCCGCAAGAATTGTCGCCGTCACCCTCCGTACCCAGAAATCTCGGAGATAAAAACTTAACTGTATACCGCGGTCGACCACGGCAGAACCGCCGCGTTTTCCTCCGCACCATCTCAGCACCTCACTGACCGCGGCCGGCCCCGTAGGGGCCGCCGTCAAAGTAGCAAACCCCTAAGGCTCCAAAAAAAAAATCTCTTCAAAGCCTTCTCTCCAAATCGCTTTTTTTTTCAAGTCCAAAAAAAGATTCCCTGCCTTCCGTGCAACGGCTTAAGAAACCTCGGTTTACCCACACCAAGAAACGCCTCAAAATTACTATTGGTTCAAACAACACTAAAATTAAAAAATTTAGCCAATCTTACGAAAACTAGGACTCCCTTTCGCCAATTAAAAGAAAGGTCATAAATCGCCACTGAAATTCTCAGAAATTCAGAACTTTCTACAAGAAGACAGACCCTTTCTTTCCCACGCAACAGAAGAATGTTTCCAACCTATAACTCTGTCAAAATATCGCTGCCCCTTAGAACTATTCTCCTCTGGACGAGAAAAACACGTGTTTTCAACCCCCGCGAAAAAAGGGGAAAAATGCAGCTGGACAGTGACCTCTAACCTCCAAAGACGCCTACGCGTGAGAAACGGAAATACAACCGCGCCCTTTTAACTGTAACACATATTCAGCCAAACTTAAGGGAGTTTTGCCGTAAAGTTTAACAATATTAAATATTAAACATTAATTTAAAATAAGCTCAATACAAATTCATTAAACACAAAAAATAATATAATAACTAAGAATACATTATGCACAGTAAAATACTACGAACTAATTATATACAACAAAAATACATAAGAATTTTCCTTAACAAATCCCACCCACGGAAAATACATAAGAATTTTCCATAACAATTCGTTGTGTAGCGAATTTAATTTAATTAAGTGATTCATAAAAATCAAAATTTTAAAGTTGTAATTATTCAAAATTTGAGCTACACAAGTTTGGTTATATTCTTTTTGGGCCTATTAATTCTAGTGTAATATATTTTGGCTTTCCGAGTTTACGCGAACTGCGTCTTCAATCTTGTACATGCAGACAATGGATAAGTATTTTTGTTTCTGCGTAATAAACTCAGTTTTTCATGTCAAAAATTAATTTGATTCCTTAGTATTTAATATCATTAGTTGCAGAAAAATTAGCTCTTTAATTTGGCATAACTTTCATTTTTCTAACTTTAATTGCATTTCAGTTATGAGCTTTAATTAGTAGATTTTTCTTCGTTTCGCTTGTGATTTAGTTAAAGGGGGATGAAATGCCTTCTTTCCGGTTGAAAAGTCACTTTTTGCGAGTTTTCAGCGTTCTTTCGTTGGGACCCTTGCAGGGTTGTTGAAATTCCTAATCTCCCCCGGTTGCAGGTGGCAGTTATTTGGCGAGGGTTTGGCGACTTGGATTTTCCGTTGAGGTTTCAAAATAGTGGTTTTGGCGAGTTTGATAACATGAGGGTATGCTGTGGTTGCAACTATTTCAACTTTCGGTGAAAAAATGGGTTGCGCCAACTTGGCAGTCTCCCTTTTAACGGGTTGTTTTAGGGGACGAGCTCACTTTTTGACACTTTTTGCACTTTACTTCTGTTGCCCTTTGAATTGGCCGGAGGCGACAGCTGACTCCGACGAAGAAAATGGAGCTTCTCCCCGATAGGCCTACGGGCCTCTTGGCTAAGCGCTGTGAGCGCGGGCCGTAGGTATGGGCATCTATGTCTTCAAAAAAAAAAAAAAACAAATCGAAATTCTTTCATCAGTTTTTGTTGTGTGTGTTTGTGTATCTCAAGGAAAATATACAGAAGTAAATTTCTAGAAAAATGATGCGCGCCATTGATTCTTCGCTTCACTCGAGACCAGAGCGTTAATTTAAAACCGTTGTTTTTGGAAACCTCATTTGCTCATCCTAAATTCTACCAGAACTTCAAGGCTACCATAATGAATAATTTAAAACCGTTGTTTTTGGAAACCTCATTTGCTCATCCTAAATTCTACCAGAACTTCATGGCTACCATAATGAATAATTTAAAACCGTTGCTTTTGGAACCTCATTCGCTCATCCTAAAATTCTACTAGAACTTCAAGGCTACCATAATGAATAATTTAAAACCGTTGCTTTTGGAACCTCATTCGCTCATCCTAAAATCTACTAGAACTTCAAGGCTACCGTAAGGAATCCATACTGTTCTACGAACATTTTTTTCCATTCAACAGGCCGCCAGCACTGTATTTCACTTATCTTGCCGTATTGGAACCTCAATTGTTCATCCTAAAATCTACTAGAACTTCTAGGCTACAGTAATTGAATCCAAACTGTTCGACGAACATTTTTTTTTTTTTCATTCAACAGGCTGCCAGCATTCCTCATGAGCTTCGATGGATTTCTTTTGTTTGATGATCCTTAACAGATAAGTTCCTTTTTCTTTTTGGTTAATTCTTGGTTAGTTAAATATTATAGATTTCTGCAGTTAAAATGATTGAATTTTGTTAATTTGTTGAACCCTAAATTTTTTTTTGTAGTTGATAACTTTATCCTAACTCTATAGAAATCATTTTTCTTTGGTGTATCAATCAAGTAAAAGCATTAAATGGAATAAAGATTTATAACCTTATTAAAATTATTGTAACTTAACTTAATGGTTAAGAAAATTAAGTTCTTCAGGAAATTATTTACTTTAATGTTTTTTTTTAATTACTCATTGGTGAGGATGATTTGAAATAGTGCTTGTATTAGAGCATTCTTGTTTCTCAGGACGAACTTGTTTGTAGAATAGTAAATGTGTCATTACTTATCTTATCCGGTTAAAACCATATTTAATTAATCTAAGAAAAAAAAATTGAATAATAAAAATTATTATGTGCAATAATAGTATTTAAATGATTATATTGAGTGCAATATTAAGCAATAATTTTTGTTGTATAGATGAATTCTGTGTGAAGTAGAAAGTGTAGCTTGTTAATTTTTTTTTATTATTTTCTCCCCGGGGAGGGTAGTGTTCTTAAATTTATAGTTTATTTTGGTATGTTTTACCAGATTTGCAATATTAAATTTAATAGTAATTACAAGGATGTAAAATGTGTAAAACAATAGTTCAAATTTTGTTGAATATATTTTGATATTTTTTTTTAACTAATGGATATATATATATTTATAATTGGCATTAATAGTTAAATAAATAAGTTTTTCTAGATCATTCAAAGGTTAAATTTTTGTGTGTGTGCTCATGATTTTCACCCGTCTCATTCTCAAGTTGATTTCAGGGTTAATCCGAAAACACAACGCAAAATGTACAGGGCTTATAGATATTAGTATATTACTGTTAAAAAATTTTAAGTGTTATGTCAACAGAGTAGGAAACCATAACATATTGGTGCCATTGGGTTTGCCATGACGATTTCACTATAACATATTGGTGCCGTGAACTTTCGAACCAAATTTTTAGCACTTAACAATTTTTGTTGTGCTGTTTATTTTTGCATCACTTTTGGCTTGCGCTTATAGTGGAACTTAATTTTGACTTGAGACTGGTGATTGTCATGTGCACTATTGCATATTTATGTGAAAGTTTTCTTCCGCATGTCTAGGCTTTTTACTGAAAACCTACTCGTTAGTTAGTTACAGTGACAGGCCTATACAGTGGTCGTATTACTGTGCTTATTTTATACTTATTGTTTGAGGTTGCATACCAGATATGTACTACTGATACACATTTGGACTTTAAAACTATTGTATCCAACACAAACATTTTCACGCAGTACCTGTTTAGTTAAGTATTTTGTTTTGTGCAAAATTTTGTATTGCATGTTTACATATTGATTTTGAGGATTACTGTTTCACACTTTTGCAACTGTATGTTTGCAACATAAGGTTAAAAGGCACGCGTGTTAATCACACATTGGGATACATTCCTACTTATGTGCTGGAAATTGCTGATCGCAGTTTAAAATGCCAAAGAAAGTGTCAAAACGAGCAGCCAGAGCGGCTAGTAATAGTGCAATAGACTGGGAGGAGAGTCAAGAAGTAATGGCTCTATCAGTTTTTGGTTCTGATCCTCTGGATTCTGTTCCTCTGTTCTCAGGTGCAGACAAGGGAATTAGTCTGAATGACTTCTTAGATAGGATTGATCTCATTGCCACTCATGTGGGTTGGTCAGATGAAGATAAGTTAACAGTGATCAGAGTCAAGGTGGCAGGTGAGGCGGCAGAATTAATTAGGAATAATCCTAGGTTAAAGAAAGAAGCCAGTCTTGACTATGTTGTGAAAGCGTTGAAAGAGAGGTTCAGTTCAGTGCACAATTTGCACTCTAACATCCGTGCTCTTATTCAGGCTTTTCAGAAACCACACGAGTCAGTGCGACAATTTGCAGCACGTATAGAGGCTCTTTCGTACAAAACTGTACCAGTGGAAAGAAGCAGTGATCCTGCAGCAGAAGCACAGAGACAGGATTTACTTCTGTCAGTGTTTATCGAAGGATTGCAGTTGCATTTGCGACGCTTGTTGCTGCCACAGAATCACAAAACTTTTGCATCTGCTACACAGCATGCAATTATTGAGGAAGACATGTGGGCTAAGAACCATGCTAGTAGTGATTTTGCAACAGCTGAGGTTAGAGCAGTGAATGCTGCTAAGCCAGCAGTCGAGAAGGCAGTTACACCGCCATCAGTAACCAACTCAGAGCTCACTACAGCTATTAAGATGCAGCAGGAAAATATAGCTCAGCTTACAAAAATGATGGGCTCTCTCCAAACACAGGTGCAGAGTTTATTATCACAAGGTACTCGTTCAAGACCCATACAGCCTCGTTGTTACAGATGCAACAGAATAGGGCATGTTAGCAGGGACTGCTATGCGAATATTGTGCCTAATCAGCATTCTAGACAGGGTCAACAGAGATTTCGAAATAACCAAACAGCCAGGAGACATTCTAATAACACCACACCAGCTGTTTCGGGTGCTCCAAATACCACAAGTGTGGCTACAAATGCTTTGAATCCCCAAGCACCAAGTTTTAATTTAAACTAATTCAGGGTGGGGAGAAACCAGTCTCCGTTTCGTCTCCTAAAACCCTTTTGGAGGTGCCATCGGTTTTTACAGTATCCACTAGTGAGGCGTCTTTGCCTATTGTTGAGGGATCTATTTTGGGGAATAAAGTAAAGTTTTTATTGGACTCGGGGGCAACTGTAAACATCATAGAAGCTAGATACATTCAATGTTTTGGAAATAAAATCTCATTGGATTCATGTAACATATATTTAAAGGGTATTGCTGCAGAAAAAGTAAAAATAAATAAAAAAATGAATTTAACAATAGAATTTCAACAACAATATTTTGAAACAGAATTTTTAATTACTGACACACCTCTTTCATCTCAGTATGGTGCTTTATTAGGAACTAAATTTCTTGCAGACCACAATATGCATTTGGATTTCTCCACTTCTCAACTCTTAGGATCAAATGTAATTCTTAAATGGAATCTAAGTCAGCCTAGTGCTATGGGTAATAAGGTTTTCTCAACTTCAGTTTCTCAGTCATTTTGTTACTCTGTAACCAAACATAAATTACCACCTTTTTCTGAAAATATCATTAAGCTCACTGCTCGTTCTGTAAATTTCACTACTGATACTGTCTTAATTGAACCTTTAATCGAACATGCTCAAAGTCAATTTTCCATAGCCAGGTCAGTTAATCAGACTTCTTCATCTAACGAATTTTTTGTCAAAATTGCAAATTTTTCACCGAATACACTACATCTCAATAAAGGAATGAAATTGGCCAGTGTCCAACCTGTGAATGTCATCACACATAACTCTGAACTTGTAAACAACACCACCATAGAAACAGGGGAGGATTTCGAGTCTTGGGGTGGTGAATTTGATCTTACACATTTACCTGAGCAGCAACAACAACATTTATCACACCTTCTCAATCAGTATAGTAACATCTTTGCTGCCTCAGTCACTGAGTTAACAGGGTGTGACACCATCTTACACAACATCAACTTGCGTGATAATATTCCTGTTAGGCAAAAGCCTTACAAAGTACCTTACCATCTCAGGGATGAATTAGATAGACAGGTAGCAGAGCTGCTTGAAGCCAACATCATTCAAGAAAGTGACAGCCCTTACAGTGCTCCTGTTTTATTTGTTAAGAAAGCGGATAACACCTACCGTTTAGTCACTGACTTCCACAAGTTGAATGAGAAAACGATAGAAGACAGTTTTCCTCTGCCTTCCATGATTGAATTGATAGAACAGTTAGGAGATTCGAATTATTTTTCCACACTTGATTTAACTTCAGGGTTTTTCCAGATGAAAATTCATCCTGATGACACCTTCAAAAGTGGTTTCTCGACTCCTTCTGGGCACTATGAGTGGTTACGAACACCTTTTGGCATGCGAAATGCTCCTAGTTCCTTTCAAAGGTTGATTTCTATAGTTTTGGCCAATCTTTCACCATTAAAAATAGGGATTTACATTGATGATATTGTCATTGCTTCTAAAACTTTTGATGAACATTTGGAAAAATTGAAGTTAGTTTTTGATAGACTAAAACAGCATAATTTAAAACTTAAACCTTCTAAATGTCATTTTCTGAAAGAACAAATTACGTATTTGGGATATAAAGTTACCAAGGGTATTATACAGCCGGATGATAAAAATTTAAAGACCATTCAGAGTTTTATTGCACCTAAAAATAGGAAAGAAGTTAGGCGATTTTTAGGCCTTATTGGCTTTTACAGAAGGTTCATTCCAAATTTTGCCCAAAAGGCACTTCCTTTAACTCAGCTCACTAAAGATAAAGTTCCATTTTATTGGTCACATGAAGCTCAGCATGCTTTTGATATTCTAAAAGCTGAACTTCTGAATGAACCCATTTTGGCTTTACCTAATTTTCTTAAACCTTTTTCCTTGTGTACAGATGCTTCTAATTATGCATTGGGTGCTGTCTTGTGTCAAGAAGATTCTAACGGTTTCCAACATCCAATTTGTTATGCTAGTAGAAAATTAAAAGGTCCTGAAACACGTTATAGTACTGTAGAGAGGGAAATTTTGGCAGTTGTTTGGGCCACAGCACATTTTAGACAATATCTTCTTGGTAAACCATTTACTGTATATTCTGATCAAGCTTCATTATTTCATGTTTTAAAACTTAAAGATCCCACTTCTAGAATTGCACGTTGGATTATGGGTTTATCCCAGTTTGATTATAAGATTGTTCACAAACCAGGTAGATTAAATTTAACAGCAGACTATTTATCTAGAGCAGTAAATGTTACATAGTTAATTCAAACTTCCATTACTCCTGAATTGTTGGATTTATTCAAAAAAGAACAGGCTTCTGATCCTTCTTGCCAACAGATTGTAACTGATCTTAAGAATAATAAGTCTCCTACACCTAATTCTCAGATATTTTTTGTAAAGGAAGATGTTTTGTATTGCAAATACAAGAAACCCAAGTCACGTTGGCAGAAACAAGATAGACTAGTTGTTCCTAAAACACTAGTATTAAGAATTTTGCAGGAGCATCATGATTCTCTTACTGCTGCACACTCAGGCTATCACAGGACACTTCATAGAGTTCAAAAGTCTTTTTTCTGGAAGGGTATGCATAAACAGGTGCACAATTACATTAAGTCCTGTCACTCCTGTATCCAGAGGAGGGGTCATAGACCTGCTCATAAGGCTCCCCTTATGAGAATGCCTATGGCTACCCGTCCCATTGAGCGAATTGCGTTGGATATAGTGGGTCCCCTTCCAGTTACTACGGCAGGCAACAGATATATTTTGGTCGTAACTGACTATTTTTCGCGATGGCCTGAAGCTTATCCTTTGCAGGACACTACATCCATATCCATAATTGAGAAATTAGAACAATTTATTTCAACTTATGGTATACCTCAGCACATTGTTACAGATAAAGGTACTAATTTTATTTCTCAAGCTATAATGGAAGTTTATAAGAAATTGGGGATTACTAAACATACTACTACGAGTTATCATCCACAGTCTGATGGTGTAGTAGAAAGATTAAATGCCACCTTAATTAATTCACTTAGCCACTTAGTTTCTCAAACTCAGGAGGATTGGGATAGACATCTGCCTTTTGCCTTATTGGCACACAGAACTGGTCGTCATAGTGCACTTCAGGAATGTCCAGCTTTTATTTTATATGGCAGGGATTTGTGCTTACCAATTGATTTATTATTGCAAACCAATTTTAGAACTTATGATGACACAAACAATTATTCTAAAGATTTGGTTTTGAGATTACAAAAGGCTTTTAAATTAGTCAATCAGAATTTAACAGAGGCTGCTGATAAGCAAGAAAATTTACGTGGAAAGAATTCTCATGATAAGGACATAAAAGTGAGAGATTTGGTGTATTTATACACTCCAGTAGTACAGCCAGGTATGGCTAGAAAATTCTCTAAATTGAATCAGGGACCTTTCAGGGTTATTGAGAAACTGACTAAAGTTAACTATAAAATTTCTTCAATTACAAATCCTGATCGGATTCAGACGATACATGTGGACAGACTCACGAAGGTACCAGAGAGAATTATTTTTCCCACACTTCAAAAGGATGACTCAATTTTGACAGAACTCATCACACGATTCACCTTACCATCTAAGGCCTAGAGATACACATGGTTTTGTGTCGAAAAAGTGAAATGAAATATTTTGAGAAATAGTGTGTTTTGTATACAATTTTGGTTAAATTATTATTTGTTTCTGGTAATTGTATTCTTGTAGTCAAATTTTATAATCAATTAGTATAGTTGTTGTAATCTTCTTGGCTTATCATTGGTCGAGTATTGCATTTGGATTTTACATGTTTTGGCATGTGAGGTTGTGATCAAGTTGTCTTGGCTGGGAACTTTCTAGTCTCAATAGCCCAGGTTTGTTTTTTTTTTGGAGGTTTTGCTGGGCTGGTCCCCGCTTTTTCCATTTTCTTAAGTTCAAAAAAAAATTTTTTTCTCTCTCTCTTGAAATCCCTTAGCCATGGTAGTCGGGATTTGTTTCGGTTAGAATTTTTGACTAGATAGTTTTCCAGCCAACACTTCGTGGTGATTGCCTTCTGTCTTCTTAGTGCAACTCGTTTTTAGTTTTCTTATGCCAAGAATTTATTAGTAGTTTAGTCGGCGCTGTACAGTCGCGGTGTTTACTCATTTGCCCTCTCGTATTGGTGGGGTGTCAGTTCTTAAGGAAGTGAAATTCTGTGTGTTAGGGAAACTTAGGATTTATACGGTACACTTTTTCCTTAAGCGTACTTTTGAGTTGATATTGTCACTTCAATGGGTGATTGCAAGAACTAGTTTGTTTACATTTTGTGTCAAGCGCCAGTAGCTCTTGAATTGTTTTGCTTTAAACACTCGTATACTCAGTGATGTTTGTTTATTTACATATATTTTGTTTTTACACACTTTTCACTTGATTTGCCTTTGGGGGGGTTTCGTGATTTTACATTTTACTTTTCACATTTTATTTTAGGGTGTGTCACGTGTTGTTTGACAACATTTTTATTTTGTTTTGATGTATGCTTGTAGTGTGCCAGGGACACTTCTTGACCCTCTTACTCGGTTCACTAATGGATTTGCTAACCATACAATTATGGTAGGATGGGATTTGCTAACCATACAATTATGGTAGGATTTGGATTTGCTAACCATACAATTATGGTAGGATTGGATTTGCTAACCATACAATTATGGTAGGATTTGGATTTGCTAACCATACAATTATGGTAGGATTTGGATTTGCTAACCATTGTTTTGGTAGGATTTATATTTGCTAACCATGATTTATGGTAGGATTAATTATAAATAGGTATATGTGTCCTTTGTGATTAACATGTGGTACCATTATGTATTTTTTTTTCCTCTTCGTATTTAGTAACTTATGTAAAACTTTTCCATTGTCTGTGGTCCTAAAATTTTTTTTGGCTTCGCCAAAAAAATTTTTTTCACGATCATCGGAGGATGTTGTGTAGCGAATTTAATTTAATTAAGTGATTCATAAAAATCAAAATTTTAAAGTTGTAATTATTCAAAATTTGAGCTACACAAGTTTGGTTATATTCTTTTTGGGCCTATTAATTCTAGTGTAATATATTTTGGCTTTCCGAGTTTACGCGAACTGCGTCTTCAATCTTGTACATGCAGACAATGGATAAGTATTTTTGTTTCTGCGTAATAAACTCAGTTTTTCATGTCAAAAATTAATTTGATTCCTTAGTATTTAATATCATTAGTTGCAGAAAAATTAGCTCTTTAATTTGGCATAACTTTCATTTTTCTAACTTTAATTGCATTTCAGTTATGAGCTTTAATTAGTAGATTTTTCTTCGTTTCGCTTGTGATTTAGTTAAAGGGGGATGAAATGCCTTCTTTCCGGTTGAAAAGTCACTTTTTGCGAGTTTTCAGCGTTCTTTCGTTGGGACCCTTGCAGGGTTGTTGAAATTCCTAATCTCCCCCGGTTGCAGGTGGCAGTTATTTGGCGAGGGTTTGGCGACTTGGATTTTCCGTTGAGGTTTCAAAATAGTGGTTTTGGCGAGTTTGATAACATGAGGGTATGCTGTGGTTGCAACTATTTCAACTTTCGGTGAAAAAATGGGTTGCGCCAACTTGGCAGTCTCCCTTTTAACGGGTTGTTTTAGGGGACGAGCTCACTTTTTGACACTTTTTGCACTTTACTTCTGTTGCCCTTTGAATTGGCCGGAGGCGACAGCTGACTCCGACGAAGAAAATGGAGCTTCTCCCCGATAGGCCTACGGGCCTCTTGGCTAAGCGCTGTGAGCGCGGGCCGTAGGTATGGGCATCTATGTCTTCAAAAAAAAAAAAAAAAACAAATCGAAATTCTTTCATCAGTTTTTGTTGTGTGTGTTTGTGTATCTCAAGGAAAATATACAGAAGTAAATTTCTAGAAAAATGATGCGCGCCATTGATTCTTCGCTTCACTCGAGACCAGAGCGTTAATTTAAAACCGTTGTTTTTGGAAACCTCATTTGCTCATCCTAAATTCTACCAGAACTTCAAGGCTACCATAATGAATAATTTAAAACCGTTGTTTTTGGAAACCTCATTTGCTCATCCTAAATTCTACCAGAACTTCATGGCTACCATAATGAATAATTTAAAACCGTTGCTTTTGGAACCTCATTCGCTCATCCTAAAATTCTACTAGAACTTCAAGGCTACCATAATGAATAATTTAAAACCGTTGCTTTTGGAACCTCATTCGCTCATCCTAAAATCTACTAGAACTTCAAGGCTACCGTAAGGAATCCATACTGTTCTACGAACATTTTTTTCCATTCAACAGGCCGCCAGCACTGTATTTCACTTATCTTGCCGTATTGGAACCTCAATTGTTCATCCTAAAATCTACTAGAACTTCTAGGCTACAGTAATTGAATCCAAACTGTTCGACGAACATTTTTTTTTTTTTCATTCAACAGGCTGCCAGCATTCCTCATGAGCTTCGATGGATTTCTTTTGTTTGATGATCCTTAACAGATAAGTTCCTTTTTCTTTTTGGTTAATTCTTGGTTAGTTAAATATTATAGATTTCTGCAGTTAAAATGATTGAATTTTGTTAATTTGTTGAACCCTAAATTTTTTTTTGTAGTTGATAACTTTATCCTAACTCTATAGAAATCATTTTTCTTTGGTGTATCAATCAAGTAAAAGCATTAAATGGAATAAAGATTTATAACCTTATTAAAATTATTGTAACTTAACTTAATGGTTAAGAAAATTAAGTTCTTCAGGAAATTATTTACTTTAATGTTTTTTTTTAATTACTCATTGGTGAGGATGATTTGAAATAGTGCTTGTATTAGAGCATTCTTGTTTCTCAGGACGAACTTGTTTGTAGAATAGTAAATGTGTCATTACTTATCTTATCCGGTTAAAACCATATTTAATTAATCTAAGAAAAAAAAATTGAATAATAAAAATTATTATGTGCAATAATAGTATTTAAATGATTATATTGAGTGCAATATTAAGCAATAATTTTTGTTGTATAGATGAATTCTGTGTGAAGTAGAAAGTGTAGCTTGTTAATTTTTTTTATTATTTTCTCCCCGGGGAGGGTAGTGTTCTTAAATTTATAGTTTATTTTGGTATGTTTTACCAGATTTGCAATATTAAATTTAATAGTAATTACAAGGATGTAAAATGTGTAAAACAATAGTTCAAATTTTGTTGAATATATTTTGATATTTTTTTTTAACTAATGGATATATATATTTATAATTGGCATTAATAGTTAAATAAATAAGTTTTTCTAGATCATTCAAAGGTTAAATTTTTGTGTGTGTGCTCATGATTTTCACCCGTCTCATTCTCAAGTTGATTTCAGGGTTAATCCGAAAACACAACGCAAAATGTACAGGGCTTATAGATATTAGTATATTACTGTTAAAAAATTTTAAGTGTTATGTCAACAGAGTAGGAAACCATAACATATTGGTGCAATTGGGTTTGCCATGACGATTTCACTATAAGAGTTCAAACATCGTGCATCTTTCAAAGAAAGAAAATATTTGTAGTAACTGGTGTATAATTTTATAAAATAAGCTTAATTTTTTGCTTCCTTATACAAAGTAAAACTAGTACTGTGATCTCGAAACATATTGGGTATCATATATTAAAGAAAAATGCTTGAATCCAATGCACTCTCGAATCAATTTGGAAGCGTTTTTTGCTCGACATCTAAACACACGAACAGAATAAAGAATTATTTCTGCCAAAACGGATTGTAAAATGGATTTAAAATGAATTCAAAAGGGATTTTTTTTCGTGATATCTGTATATACGTACGTATGTATGTTGCATATCTCAATTATCCGTAGAACACTGAAGTTTTATATATGAAACTGCTATAACATCTAGTTATGCACCTCCCTTTTTGTTGCAGTCGGCGACACCAAACTTACTGTACCCACTCTCTTGAGCTTGTTGAGCAGTGTTCTTTTATTCTTATATATTAGAAAATTTTGCATTCAATCACATTTTTGCTTTAAAGTTTTCTGGATAAGGTTTTTATGCTTTTATCTAATATGCATGCATTAGTTATAGAATTATCAACAATTTAAAAGTATAAAGGGCGTCTACTTGATTACTTTTGAAACTCTTAGTGAAATAGCGGATTAAGTCCTTTGGTGCACCAACTTCAGTGTCTTTTTGCAAATTGGGCTCAAAAGTTAACTTTCAATTTGCTTGCACCGAAAATTTTGTCTTATTGCTTGCTTGTTTTGGCGTAGAAACGAATTTTAATTGCAAAAAATAAATAAATAAATAAATAACTGTTATTAACTGTATTTGGTGTTATATGTTTTCCTGTATTTTACGTTTTTAAATGAGCACGTTCTGGTGTTTTTAATGTACTTTTGCCTTGCCAGGAAGTGAGAACTGAATTAATTGATTTAGAAATATACCTCTAATGAAATTCGAGAAAATAAATAAAGTTCTGCAAAAAGTGTGTATAATTTAATAGGTCATGTGGTATCCACATCAGATTTTTATAAATGCAGTGCACATAAAATATGTATCGTGATTGTTGATTAGAGGTAATAAAATGCTAATTTTATTTCTAATATTTTTTTGGGGGGATGGAAATGAGAACCATGAAAACTCAGCTGCAGTCTGAGAATGAATCAAATTATAAATCTTTTGATTACTGGCTGGATGTGCCAGTCACTACACTACACATCTCCTTCCTGTGTTGCCCCATTTAGGAACATATTCGAAATTTACATTTTAATACACGCTTTTGAGAAAAAAGCTCTAAATTAGTAAATTATTCCTTATCCTTATCAGGATCTCTTGAGTATAAAAGGAAAAAACTGGAGCTGAAAAGAATTTAAACATACTGGAAGACCTTATGCTGTATAGTCATTAGGTTATTTTGAAACAGGCGACACGAAACATGAACAGCGCTCTCGCAGGGATTCGAACCCTGGAACTCTCGAATACGCGCCGAATGTACTAACCGTTACACCACGACAGCCTGTAGAAAGAGAGGAGAAATTACCTTATCTACTTCCCCTCTTAAAGGGCGAATGGGGATTAGGAGACCTTATCCTGGCTGTGAAGAATCATCATCCACCACCATTTAGTTCCGGCGCAACTGTAGATACGTTAGGTTATTTTGAAGCAGGAGACATGAAAAATTAGTAATGTCTTCCCTGGGACTCGAACCCTGGACTTCTCGAATGCGCACCGAGTGTGCTGACCGTTACACCACGAAGGCATGCAGAAAGATGGGCGAAAATACCCTATAATACTACTTTAACCTGATAAAAAACTGCAAAAGACCATTCCACAGGTCATACAAAAAGGGAATTTATTTAACAGAAAAGATCATCTTTTATGATTTCCATAAACAATGTTTTGAAACCCTTGCTTTTTTCAACCTTTTTTACTGGCATAAGTTATAATAAGCTATGCTAATTATAGTAAGTTGTAATAGTGCATGACGTTTAAATAGAAAACTTCCATGCATATCTGGCTATCCGTTATAAGACAGGTAGACGGTTCCTGGAAGTTTTAATCAAGAATTTCTTAGGTAATCTTTATTGTATGACGGCTGTGGTGTTTATACGGCTAATTTAGCTACGTTTAATTAAAAAAAAA
Source organism: Stegodyphus dumicola (assembly GCF_044657685.1). Classification (NCBI taxonomy): domain Eukaryota; kingdom Metazoa; phylum Arthropoda; class Arachnida; order Araneae; family Eresidae; genus Stegodyphus; species Stegodyphus dumicola. The sequence goes on along the minus strand of NC_140772.1, from coordinate 233,020,119 downwards.
CTCATACTGACATTTAATTTATGTGCGTTTCGCATATTTTTTTAAGACGTGAATGTGCGTTTTTTAAGCATGTACGTTTTTAAAGTTTTTTTAAAACGTGAATGTGCGTTTAACGTGAATATTAAAACGTGAATGTGCGTATTTCAAGACGTGAATATGCGTTCGAATGTGCTTTTCGCACATTTTTTTAAGACGTGAATTGTAACTGTCTCAGGGTTTTATTATTTTGGTTCATTTCTTATGCTAACATGTTGAGTATGCAACCAGTTTTCAAGAGACACTTAACATATACACTAGTTTAAGCACCTTGTATAAGAGATAACCGAATCACGAAAGTTAAAACATGTATGAACAAAACAACGTTGAATAATGTATTTAAACTTACTTGTCGCTACTTTTTGCGGTGAATAAATAAAAGCATTCATAAAAAAGGAGAATAATGAAAAAAATTACTTTCTCGAACTCCGTAAACAGACTCAATAAAAATACTTGAAACTTAAATTATTTATTACGACAAAATGGTTATCCCTTTGAAAAAATAATTTCACTGACTACATTTTAGAAAAAATTGGCCAATACTTCCATAATACAGGAAGGATAGTTGTGTATCCAAAGCAGCTAATGTCTTCACTGCACTGGAAATTTTGTCCAAGACAATCTCAGTTAAAAGTTTCTTCGCTTGTACAAAGCCGCATTTGAAATACGGCAAAAACATTACAACTTCAAACCGTTTCATCTGCTGGTTATTTTATGCTATTAACGACTGTTAAGCCCACCAGCGGACGAATGGTAATAACCATTGAACATTGGTAATTCGGAACGAGGTTCCAATTCCGCGAACGGACTGACTGCATGAGCGTTTTTGCGGTTTTCCTCATGTGCAACGTATATACGATCCACTTCCATTAGAAAGTGCTCCACGAAGTCATCCCTCCCTTTCATGTAGTGCCTACAGGCGGAGCAGGCAAATAAATACATAAAATAAAATAAATAACGACTGGTTATTATCTAAACATTATTCGATTTAGGATTCATAAAGTGTTTCAAATAAATTACATCTTCGTGAATACTCGTTAAGCCTTAATAATTTACTTATTATGTATGTAAATTAAAAGTTATTTCAATTCCAATTACACATGTTTTAATAAACAAACGATGATGTGGCGAATATTTGTGGTTTTCTATCCACAAATCCAATATTCAACAAGATCGGACAAATCCAACATTTTCTCAAATCCAAGACCTCAAAAGTTTTGGAGCCTTTCGTATGTAAGAAAAATAATAAGAATTAACAGTCATTTAATGTTCAGCGTTTTTAATTAAATTTTTTCAAATTTGAAATCAAAAAAAATTTGAAATCAGCGTTATTGAAAACTAAACTTAAGAATTAAAAAAGGAATTTAAAAAACTTATTGAGTACCAACTGAATATTTTTGTTTAAAACTTTTTAAAACCAAATTAAATACGGATGGACAACAAAGTATTTCAAGAGTTAACACAGATAAAGATCGAAATTAGAATGCTAAATTCTTTTCCGGAGACTTGTGTCGCTTTCATTGTTGTCAGTAGGAGACAGAGTCGATTCGAGCAGACCGAAATTACAGCAATCGCATTTTTAAATGATTTCTTATATTGGATATCAATGAATCTTCCCAAAACATTGCGAGTTAAAATAGGTTAGAATTCGAAATGTCGAGCGATGAAGAAAACACAAGGATTCAAATTTTTCAATTTGGAATTATTTTGAAGATTCATGAAGTTCGAATGTTTCATTCTTAATTTTATGAAAATATTTGCAGAAAATTGCATAGAAATATTCCCTTTTACAAAGTTTTTCGGTTAGAGATTTTGTTCTCTAAGAGTGTTCTATCATGCACATTGAAAGTAACTACCTGAAAATTTCAATATTTATTACTCGAGATTATTATCCTCCTCCCCCCCTTAAAAACATCTATTTTTCATCTTCCAATTTTTCTCCCCTCATCTACCTTTCGTACTTTCTCGTACGTTCGTGTTTTGGAAAAGTGACTGTATTACCGTCATTAATTTTTTTTTCCTAAAATGACATATGAGATGAAGTATTCTCATTTCAGTCCTGCAGAAGGGATATTGTAAAGAAACATTATTTTTTTCTTATACTAAAATTAACCTTTTTTTTTTTTCATCTGTTACGCATGTTTTTTCAAGTGTTCCTATTCTGTAGTTCTGAGTCAATTTCTCGAATTTATTGTAGTAATTAAATTACAATAACAATTACTATGTGTATGTTTAATAACTTTATTATATGTTTATTATTAGTCCAAAGGGGCAATTTGCCCTGAAGGACTATTATTTTCGTTTTGGCATTTTGAGTTGGTTCACAATAAATTCACCAAAACTTTCCAAATAGTTGCCACCCAATATTATCGCCCTGTTTTATATTTAAAGATATTAAATAATGAAGAATTTGCATAAATGCATATATGTTTCTTGCATTGTGATAAAACAACACTAGCTAGAGCCATCCAATTTTGAATAACGTACGTTTCCACCCGAATATGGGCATCTGGAAACCCAAATTTGAAATTTATTTTATTATCTTATAAGGTATTTCTCCCACTTCCCTAGCGTGCCTTCGTGTTGTAACGGTAGCACGCTGGGCCGGTATTCCAGATGTCCGTGGTTCGATTCCCGGCGAAGGCGATTCATATTTTTCATCTTTTCTGCTTCCAATTAACCTAATGACTCTACAATCTATTTCACATTTTGCAAACCTTTAACGAATTTTTGAATTAACAAATTGAAGGATTTCAAAGCAAGCAATGGCAACACTCCACGGAGGAAAAACTCCCTCCAACGCGAGGAACTGTGTATCGGAAATTATAAAGATAGACTCAGTTTAAAATTATTTTGCGATATTGCTATTCTAACACACAAAATGTTAAAAAAACGCCCCTTTGGACGTAATTTAAAATCTGCAACCTTTCAGATTTTTTTAAATGTGTACTGTATTATTATATGTATTTGAAAGTTTAATTGACATCTATAAATTTTTTTTTATAAAAACCAATCCTTTCTTTCTTATGAAGAAGCTAATTATTCCTAATGAGGTTCTTTTTCTTCCTTTTTTCAGGATTTAAGTTGCGGATTTCGTATTCTGGGAAACTAAAGGGAATTTGTCATTACGGGAAAATATTTGTTGCAAATATTTGTAAAGGCGATCCAGTTAAATAAAGACCCAGCTATATATTGCATAACTTATATTTTATTTTTTAAATAAATGCACAATTAAATCAATAAATGCAGGTGGCGTTAGTTATAACGTAACAATACCATATCAAATGTTTTGTGCAGTTTGGCTTGCCATCTTGCATAACTTAGTCTGAATATAAGATTTTGTCAAAATTCTGAATGAAGACAAATTGTCAAAATTCTGAATGAAGACCTTATGTTCATGACAGACCAGGCCAAAGTATATAAGATATTTTCTCCCTCTTTCCAGCATTCCTTCGTGGTTTAATGGTTAGCACTATTCGAGAGATCCAGGTTCGAGTCCAGGCGACGGCATTGTTCATTTTTCTAAAAAAAGCCAATGATTCTACAATACACTTGCAGTGTTTTCTTAGTAATGTCCTTCTTTCAATAGTAATGCAATGTTGCAAGAGGTTAACGAGGGACAATTAATTCCTTTCAACCCGAATTCGTTATTAAAACTTCTGTAGTGGCTTGAGAGTTTTTCTGTGCTTCTAGAGTGCCTAGATTCCCAACGCTTGCCGAAATAATAACTATCAATAACGAGGGCGAAGGCGAACAAAGCGAAGGCGATTTTGTCTCGGGTATCCGTACATCACGTGTCGGTCTTTACATCGAAATTCTTATTTTTGGAAGCTTAACGTACTCTCTTAATGAATCCGCATCCGGAAAGCGGAGACCACGTTGCCATGGTGACGCATCGTGGAATCCAGTCGTTTGGCTGGTCGATTGCGATAGCTGCCCCTTTAACGTTATCCCTTTTCGTTATGAGGAGATTTACGCGTTGGTTTTGTTATTCATATTTCGCAGGAATGTCATTTAAATCAAATAGTAGTTGAACTGTTCTGTCTGTCACTAGTTAGAGATCAACAACAAGATCTCTTATATCTCACAAAAACGTTTCCAGCAAATCTGTGTAAATTGTTTTTATATATTGCGACTTTGAATAGTTACCTGAATAATGATAAGGATTAATTGAATACTCAGATATTGTTCAGAGTTTTTTTTTTCTTATACATCTACTTTGTGTTTTGAAGATTACTTAACGAAACATATATCAGCTGTACGTGGAATGAGAGACTCATAAAAATTTGAATGAAATGGTAGTTCTGTAAACCAATGTTTTGGGCCGCCAGACATTAGAAACTATGTAAATAAATATTAACCGAATAAAGCTGCATGAAAATTAAAGAATGTTTTTTTCTTTTCGAAGGAGAATTCCGTTTTGCATTTCTTGTGGGCTGTACATTATACACTGAGCTCCAAACTGCTTGTGATAACCAATATACAGATAGGCCAGATAGTTGAAAAACACGTTTAATTAAACGTTTTTTTTTATTTAATTAAATAAAAAAATGTGTGTACAATAAAATTTGAACTCTTCGAAATCGTTAAGAGAATGCTCTATAGTTTGCTTTTCGAAAGAGAATTTGATTATGAACAAAAGTTAGACAGAATAATGATTTATAATTATGATATTTCCTTAAGACCATGAAACGAATATTGAGAAAAGTAGCAAAAGGAAAATATCTGTGTTCTACATATACCATTCCTGGCCCATTGTGTTTCCAGTCTGGAAGAATCTCGCGTCATCATGAAACTCTAGTATTTACATTGTATATTGATTTAAAATTGCAGCGAAATCATCTGAAAACACTTGCAAGTTTTTTGGAGACAGAAAATGATGGATTGGTTTCAGTTTTGAGCGTAAATATGAGTAAAATTATCTTTCAAAATGTACTTTGTATATTTTGAAAGATAATACTTTGTACTTTGTACAAAGTTACCTTAAATTCACAAAGTTACATTTTGTACAAGGTACAAAGTGTAACGTTTGTACACTGATGTTTAATAAAAGTAAAATCATCAATATTTTTCAGTTGTTTTAGAGAATTTATAATTTTTTGCATGAAATGGTTATTCTTAAGTATAAATGGGAATTTTAAAGAAAAAGATTTCGAAGAGACTGCGAGAGTCATGAAGTTTATTATAATAATTTAAAAGTACATAATTATGATCTAGAGTGAGCCCCCCGCAACAAAACGCATCTAATAATTACAACAACTTAGTCACAAATGAGATTTTTATTTAGTTAGTATTCATATATCCTTCTCATGGCCCATGGGACAAGGTAATCAGATTTATCAATATCCATTAATTAGTTTTAACCTCCCGCTAACTAATATATAAGAGTAAGACATGTAATGTTTTGAGTCTAAAAATCTGATATCGAATTTTCAGTGAAGAAGCACGAATTAGGGTGCTCAAAACACATTTCTCTATTTTTACAGTTATATCTGTATGTGTGTCTGTACTTGTTTGACGATTTCTTTTGTCTACGGTAGCTCTTATGTCAAATTTCCGAAAATTTCTGTTCTCCATATTTAAGCTTTCTACATTCATTTAACTCTCTAAGCGGCAAGGCCGTATATATACGGCTAGAATATTTTTAGTGATATCTGTAAGAACGTATATATACGTGCATATTAAAATATGTCAAAGAAATTAAGGCAATATATAAAAAAATACATAAAACCAGGTATGAAATACCAGGAGAGTTTTTACATTAAAATTTTTAAAAAAAATTAATCTCATAGTAGTTTTGGCAAATTTGTACTTTCTTAGAGAAAATCCTGGCCACTCAAAGGGAAAGAGTTGGTTAGATTTTGGGGCAAAACTGAACAAGCGGAACTGGTACTTAACTGAAAACTCATAACGTCATAGCATGAACAGGTAATCAAAAGTGGTACATTACTTGAAGCTCATTATATATTTAATGCACAACTATATTAAAATATAACGAAACTTCTTTAGTATTTACGACGTTTTTATCAATAAAAACTGCGTATTAAGTTTTAACTAAAATTCATAAAATGGAAATGATACTTTACTTAAACTCTGAACAAACTTTCGTAAAATAATATGTTATGAGATAATCCAAAATTTCTCAACTTATAAGGTACATTCTCCCTCCCTTCTGCATGCCTTCGTGATGTAACGGTTAGCACACTCGGCGCGTATTCGAAAGATCCAGGCTCAAATCCCTGCAAGGGCACTGTCCATTTTTCATGTTTCCTGCTTCAAAATAACCTAATAACTCTACACTGGCGTCCGAACTAAAAGGTGATGGGTGATGATTCTTACCACCAGAATTTGGCAGTTGGGTCCCCTAATCCCCGGTCGCCCCTTAAAAAGGAAAGTATATAAAATACAAGAAGCGAGTTCTCTGAACAACATGTTTTATTTATAATAAGTGTACTCTTGAAATTATGCTAAATGCATTAAAGAATAATAAAATTAAGCTTATTATGAAGGAGAGCTCCCGTGATGAAGCAATTAAATCTAATAACCTCGGTTTTTACTTTCGTCGATCCCTTTAATGGACTGAAGCTTATATTAAACTAGATAAAGTTTGCAAAACCGTAAGCATCTTAACATATTTTATTTTAATAACATGTGGGACAAATGATATGTATTTTAAAATTCTTGCATTGCTTAAGAGACTCGATCTCCATATTGCTGTTTCCACTTTCTATCTGTGTAACGATCTTTCTGCTTATAAATTGCTTCTCGAAAGCCATGCATACAAAGGTGCAGCTAATAACGTAACATACACCCAGCGATGAAATCTCAAACTTTAGTTTGTGAGATTTATCTATTTATTTTAACTAATAGTTCATTTTAAGTTGAAAGACTTATAAGGTATTTCTCCCTCCTTCTTAGCGAGCCTTCGTGGTGTAGTGGTCTGCACGCTCAGCGCGTAATCGAGATGTCCGCGGTTCGATTCCCAGCGAAGGCATTGCTAATTTTTCATCTCTGCTGCTTCAAAAAAAAAAAATACCTAATGTCTCTACAGACTTTCCTATTACCCTCTTTTCATTCATGCTTTTCATTCCAGAATGTTAATGAGAAAGCGAAAGTTTATTCAGATTAAAGTAGAAAGAAGTGCTATTTAAGCAAGAGTTTCAGAAGTTAGTTTTAGAGCGTGCCTGCCTATTCCAGGCCACGTTGTGCTGTAATTATTAGCGACTTCCTTTAGCGGCATTGAGTGCTCTAGACATTCGGCTTTGTCTCGCCTGTTTACTACAAATCAGAGCCCTTCCTGCGCGTTAAATTATTCTGTGAGCCGTTAGGCAAATCTACCATACCTTGAAATTATTACTTGTTACGTATTTCAGCTAAGCCAGAAGTGCTGGGCATAACTGAAAGCTGGGTCATTTGTTAATTTTATATTTGAGTAAAAGGGTCTTATACACCCTTCTAATTTCTGTTTTGTTTCACATGGTTGTATGATAATTCTTTAATAGTCCTTTTTTAAAGACTATTTTGTAAGTTCCCAAAAAGACATAGGCTTTAAAAGTCTTACATTAATGTTACAGCTCAACACTGGTACAATTTAGAGAGAAATACAATTTTTTTAGTCTGTAAAGAGATTAAGCATATAAAATAGCAAATATACCAGGTGTTTATAAAATAACTTTTCTTGACTGAAGGCATCTGGAGTTAAATTTAATAAACGGAATGAAACCAAATTCCATATACAGACAATGGGAGATAAATTCTGGGGAAAAAAGATTAGTACCTAAAGTCGCTGATAGGAGAGATTTATTCTCTTTAAAAAGGGAACTCATTCTCAATTCATTCTCTTTAAAAAGGGAACTTCAACTATGCAGTTCTTTAAATGACACTTAATTTGCACATAAAATGCGTTCTGCTTTACCGCAGCATGCTGTAATCGGAAAACTGTTTTACACCAGAGACTTTAATGCTGGGTCAGTTCTTAGGTAAATGAAAAAGCCTCATAACGTGAGTAAAGGTTGAATGACTTCAATGACTCTTGTATCACTGAGAGGTTGTAATGTTCCTCTCTTTTATCTATTAACTAAGTATTGAGGAACCTAGTGAACTACTAAGCAAATAATCACTTAAGCAGAAAAACAGAAAAGTAAACTCAAGAAGGGTTAATTAGCCTTTATTGCTCAAAATAAAGATTCACGGATGGCCCCTATCTCAGGGCGTACAACAAGGCCTCTACTTGCACTTAAGCTCTAAAATGTAAGAAATAAGAACTAACTAATGACTATCTAAAGCGATTTAGCGCAGAAGCTAACCTAAATTCTAAACTAGTTGACCCGTAATATTAAACTAGCTAACGAAGCTATCAAAAGGCACGTAAAACGACCTAGCGGAGTAACAAAGAGAGACGTAGCCCAAAGGCAAACGTGCGCTATTCAGGAATCCTAATTCTCTCCCTCGAAGTCTGTGAACTTTGGCTTCAATACTGTCTACTACCCATTTGCATTAAAGGCGATTCTAAAACCTCATGCTGGTAAGGAATAGTAAGCTGAAGCTAGAAGAGATAGGAAAGTCGTATAAACGTAAAATAACTGTTATAAAATTAGGATACACCTTACAATGTTATAATTAAGAATTTGGGGAAACTGGATCGCTATGAATTAGGGGCGGCTGAGCGCGTATCAGGCGATGCAGTAAGAGAAGTTGCCACTGCAGTGCTCGACGACATACAGACAAGCAATATGACGACATACAGAAAACGTTCTACCAATCCAAGCGCTTGCGCGATAGCTTGCCAAGCCGATATCCTTCAAGCTGCTGTCAGGAAAATCTTACTGAAAATGCTGCATTATATCCGTCAGTCGTTTGAGAATACCACTTCAAATCAGTCCTATGCGAATACTAATTATGATATGCACTGATTTTCGCGCTTAATGTTTCTTCTCCGAACAAAAATTAACAATTAGTGACTCTAGAAAATACTGTCAGGAGATAAAGCTCATTTCCATTTGAATTGTTTCAGCGAATTGAAAACTGCCGAGTTTGGGCAATACAGTGTTTGCGAATCGTAAATACCAATTCGTTAGTCCCTTCTCAACCAGTAAATTCCATATTCTCTTTCCAAAACTAGAACGAATTATGAAAGAATTATTTGCAATATAGATTTTTTGGGATTCTCTAGTCTGTAGCCATATCCTCTGACGAGGCGTGACTTAACGCTGTTTGTTAAAAAAGAGGAGGAAATTCATCTAATGCTTCATAGCGGTCGGCTTTTCTGTCTTAGTATAATATATCCAGTTTAATGGTTCAGTACGTTTTTTGAGTATGATTTGTATATGTGCTACACTACTGATTATTTATATATCATCTAATGATCTATGCCTCATGAAAGTTTCGGGTGAGTTGAATGCTTTTTTCCCGAAGCTGCAATTTTAAAATCTATCGGTGAACGTATAAAGGGAAATACTGGTGTACATATAGGTATTTGCCGCAAAATATCTAAAGTGGATAAATCGTAGAGCTTTTTGGTCTTCTAACCGTGTTGCAATCACAGTGAACAGCAGTGTATATACAAGTTTCAATGTATTATCAAGATCTTTCAGTTTTTTCCTAACATGCTTTGCCTCTCACCTTGAAATTTTACGTTTCCATCAGCACAGCAAAATCAAGCTTTTCAGATTCAAAAGACTCAAATTTATTAATAAACTACGATAAAAAGCAATGATTGTATTATGTTTTGTAGACCATCGCATTATTCATTTTTACTTGCACGCAGCATCTAAATTAACCCGACAGATTAATGTAAGCTAGCAATTATTGCAATGTATTCTTCACAGTAATGCTTATGACTCTTTAATAATAGCTATATTAATTAACCTACTTTTACGTGATTTGTTTTCATACAACAGCTCTGAAAACCGAGTTCATGAAAAACCATTTGTTAAAGGATTTTGTACATCTATAAGAGGAGATTTTTCCTTACACTTAAAAATATTTTTTTAATCCATGAATAAGAGTTTTATGACATTGAATTTATAGTAAAATATTTATCTTATTGTTAGTCCAAAGGGGTTTTGTCTCTGAATGACTATTGTTTTCGTTTTGCGATTTTGCGTTGAATCACTATAAACGGCGAATCACTTTTCAAAATGTTGCCACCAAAAGTTAGAGTCCTGCATTATATTTGAAGAAATTCAATAATGAAAAATCCGCATAAATGTATGCATATTTCTCGCATTGTGATCAAACAATGGTACATAGAGCCAGCGAATTTTGAATGACGTATATGGCACAATCCTACGAATATGGGCATGTGGAAGACCCAATCTGAAATTTGGATTTTGTTTTATTATCGATTTCATATTTTGTAAAACGAATTTTTGATTAACAAACTCAAGGATTTAAAAGCGAGCAATAGCAACACTCTACAGTGGGAAACCTTTTTAGCTCCCCTTCCCTGTGGAACGGTGCCTGCCACACCAGGGTGCCTGGGCCATATGCCCTACCCCTTGTAGAATGAATTGATAGCTCCGAAGGTTGATATTGATTAGCCAAGCAATTCAGGATATAATATTTTTAAAACATTATTTCGATAGATAAGGATAAAGCTTAGATTGGCTTGAATTAAATGAACGTATGACTGCCAAATGGCCAAACTGCGAGTTGGGAATGAAGCTGTTACGTAAATGAGGCACAGAGGCGTTCGAACTGGTGAGAAAGGTGCATAAAACATATAGGTAAGTACACATATTTGTAGCCTAAACCCACAAATGCACAATATAAAATGTATAATAGAGAGTACAGAATACTATTACATATATACACATGCTAATACTAGTATATAATACAGTTACGAATATAAACATATGGTACAAGAAACAGCAAAATGGTGGTGCTTAGCAACTGGAGTAAGGAAAAAGGGAAAGGTTACATGATCCAGGTGTTTAATTGGGCAAGTGGTCTGTCCATATCGACAGACAATGTTGCCCATAGCGACAGACAATAGTGTTCAATTCGTTATAGTCCTACTTGCAGATTTTTATACAGGAGTTGTCTATAGTTTATTGTATGCTGTGAAAATTTTTTGCCAGTTTGTAATAATGGTTTCTGAGTAATTGAATATCAAATTCTTCGTGAATTCTGTTATTACGGATACGAGTGTGGGCTCAAACTGGACTGGCATAGCAAAGTAATGGTCCGAGAATAATGGACTTCTAAATAAGTAACTTATTGTCTATAGATAATACACATTCCGAGCAATTAAGGGATAGAGTTGTGCTTTACGAAGTTGGAACTTCTGGATGATAGAAGTGATGTGTGAGGACCATGTAAGAGTATTATTGAGGGTCACCCCAAGATAAAGGACTTGCTTGGCCCAAGGAATGCTGGTATTGTAGAACTGCACGTTTTTCTGAATTTTGGTTTTCCTGGTGAAAAGAACAGCTTTGGTCTTCTACGCGTTGATTGAGATTTTCCACTTAGAGAGCCAATCTCTAGTGAGTGTATGTAGTTTTGTAGTCGTTGAATAACTGGACCAACGAATGCACTTTGTGCAAAGATCACTGTGTCATCAGCATACATAGCAAGTGTTGTGCCATGTGTGATGGGAATGTTATTCACGTAAATATCATAGTACGTGGACCCAAGCAAGGATCCCTGGGGGGCCCTTGCAAGGATAGGGTGTGAGGTAGAGTTTGTTCCTGATACATGAACGACAAAGTGTCTATGTAAGGTAGCAATTAGTAATGTTAATGATGTAACCTGGGAAACCCGGGACATGTAATTTGTATGTGAGGGCATCCAACCAGACTCTATCAAAAGACTGTTTATATCTCCAACGCGCGCGGAAATGTGTATCGGAAATTCTAAAGATAGGCTCATTTTAAAATTATTGTGCGACATTGCTATTGAACTGAATTTTGTGGTTTAAGGGCAAACAACATGATATTTAATAAATAAAAGTAACACACAAAACGTTAAAAAAACGCCTCTTTGGACGTAATTTAAAATCTGAAACCTTTCAGATTCTTTTTATTAATGTCTATTAATAAATATTAATTAATTATTAATTTTTATCAATAAATAAATTAATGTCTATTAATAAATAAAAATTTATGTGTATGGAGGACGGTATCAAATGTAAAATTAGGTAATTAAAGTAATTTTAATTAAATATATTATTTGTTATTTATATGCCATATTTTATTTGTACATGAGCACTGCTCAGGGGATGTTCAGCAATGGCAGTAGGTGGCAGTTTATTGGTTCAAATCTGGGCCTGGTTGAAACTCTGGGGTTGATGAGGGATTAGGTTGAGAATGATAAAGTTTTAGCTGATGGCTTATTTGAATTTGTACCCTACTCAGTGATATGTAACAGAAATCAGATCATCCCAAAAAGAAAGCAAAAGCTTTTTTTTAAAGGCAGCCTAAGCAGTGACTAAGTATATAGTTTTAAATGTTATAACAACCCTAAAGTTGTTACAACAACAAGGTTGGGTTAGGGTTGTTACAGTTTGTAACAACCCTAAAGCTGAAATAAAATTTTTCTGTTTTCGTTCTCTCAATTTGTTTAATGTAATTTCTCCATTTTTTCATAATATGTTTAAATCGTTTTGAAATTAATATTCATTAAAAAGGGATTGAATGTATTGTGAACTAAACGAATTTCACTGCATAATAACAAATTTGGGATTTGCAGCAAGTGTTCAATTTATTACAAGTGATTGCTGACAATCTTTTCTTAGAACTCATACGATAGATGTTAAATCATTGCATTTATGCTGTCAGAAGCATGTTATCGCAATACTTTATACAACATAATAATAAAATATAATTATATGAAAATAATAATCAATAAAATAATAATAAAAGAAAATAATAGCGAAAATTCATATGAAAATCGCATATTATAAATTATCATATGAAATCAAAAGTTTCAAGATATGGTATAGGTAATACAATACGTTTCCTGTTGAAGATATTCTAACAACTGAAGCTGATGGAAATTATGAACACAGGAAACATCAACAAAACAGAATATGTTTTGAGATATTAATTAATCATTTCACCTTAACATAATGGGATATTTTATTTAATGTATGATATTATTAGATAGCTCGATTATAGTTTAAATTTCCTAAAAAATGCTGTATTATTGTGAGAGAGAAGAATACTCAAAAAACGTAACTTTATTAAGAATGATTTAAACTTATGTTGGTTTCATAATTTCTTAATTTTTGTAAAATTAATATTAATCAAAGGTAGAATTATTCTTAAATGACAGTGCGTTACTACATTAGCTAGCAGTTTAGCATTTATAATTTTACTGATGTTCAAGATAAACTAATTTAATGAAACGTTGTGCTACAACACTAGAGTAAATAAATTGCAGTTATAACATTGATTGAAAACAAAATGAAAGCTGATTGCCATTCATTTCAGCAGCAAGAACTCGCCGAGAATGAGAAAACGTCTGTACATTAGTCGAAATTTGCAGTTAAAATTATTTCTATTTAAAAGAAACCTTTTTCTTAATCCTTTTATGCTTATGAATGAGTCTAATTCGCAATTAAACTAACTTTTATAAACCGAACTCGAATCCTACTTATCCGTGGCTTAGAGACATTAGGATTTTTGAAAGCAGGTGACGAAAAATGAGCAGTGCCCTCGCCGGGACTCGAAACACGGAGCTCTCGAGTACGCGCCGAGCGTGCTGACCACTGCACCATGAAGGCATGCTAGAAATGCAGAAGAAATACCTTATAAGTGTAAGAAGTTATCACATTCCTCAATGCATGTTCTTGTAATGGAAGAGGTTAACATGTCCAGTAAACAAATTCGACGCTCCATAGTCCAAATCCCGACGAGAGCATAGTTCAATTTTCACGTTTCTTATCCGATACAATGTAAATATCCCTACTCTGGAGAGAACTAAAAGTATAGCGGACATGATCTGTCACCAACCTGTATTTCGTTGAATGTTTCTTGTGCCCCTCCTCCGCATGCCCCTTTAAATGAGGAGAGACTATAGGGAATTATACGTGGAGGGCTTTCTTAGTTGTAAGTAGGAAATACTTTCGTTAGCAAAATAGAAGATCTTTGGTTCGAATCCCAGTGAAAAGTAGAGTTGAATTTTCATGTTTCCTGCTTTAAGAAGCCTAACGTCTCTTCAACAAGACACCACCGACTTCTACTCCCCAAGCAGAACTACGCAGAGTGGAGCTGACTTCATTCCTGGAAAAAATCGGATGTTTTAAGAAAAGAATTCCACGTAAACTCATGTAAAGTAGTAATGATTGGTGTTGGTGATACAGGTATCATGTAATTTTCTACATAATTAAAAATGCTATTTTTTGCTTGACTTCTTACTATTTTTAAATTTGGGTAGTAAACTGATGAACTGTCAGCATAAAAGCTAAATTTTGCTAAAGTTTTATTGTGTAATGAATCGTTTTAAACGAAGAGTGATTGACTATTAAATGACATTAGAATTTATGCGATTAAATATTTCGAAATGTGCATATTTTTAGAAGAAAAATAAGCGAAGAAATCATTTCATCAAAAGTTACAGTTTATCAGCATCAACATTCGCATTGCTAAGTTTCAGATCCAAATTGACTCAGTTTCATAGGCACAGCTATTATAAAATGGCTGGTCTTTAAGAAATGTAGCATTTATATCTCTCTTCAACTGCCTGTAACTTTACCTAATCACTAATTAATATCTAACTTTGGGCAGTGTTATCGAAAAGGAATGTCATTTATAAAATGAACTGCAAGAAAAGCGACAATTATTTAGAGTTGTTACTCTTAATCGAAATTTTACGCAACAGAACAGGAAATGATTATGATGGTATCATTATACTTTTAATTATGATGGTGATAAAAATATTTATAGTGACACAATTTATATATGCACAATATATTTTAATGGTTTCAATTAGATATTACAGAGCATTGGTAAAAGTGTTCACAAAATTGCTTGACTTGATAATTCTGAAAATTCCATCCTGAAATTTTTTCACGAAATTATTCACTTTCTCTTCATTATTGCTTCGAATGCTTCAAGAAAGTAATCTTTGCGTTCCCCTGTTACGTCCAAGGATTCAAGGAACTTTTGTTTAATATCCGCTAACTCTTCCTTTCGACAACCTTCGATAGCAAACCCCATGGTTCTCAGTATCATCGATTCGAAAAGATACCTGCCAGGTTCGCCACATTTCATCTTAATCTGTTTAGCAACGCAATAAAAGTAATAAGCCTCGCTCCTA
Source organism: Stegodyphus dumicola (assembly GCF_044657685.1). NCBI lineage: Eukaryota > Metazoa > Arthropoda > Arachnida > Araneae > Eresidae > Stegodyphus > Stegodyphus dumicola. Next base: position 233,004,822 of record NC_140772.1, on the reverse strand, counting down.
ATGCAAAAAGAAAAATTCATAGTTTATGTATGAAGTTTCAAAAAAATTTAAATCTCATTTACTTACTTATTTTTCATTTCATAAATTTAAAAACACATTCTTAAGTAGCAAAATTAACAGATGAAAATCAGCTATTTTCGATACTGAAATTTTAAAAAATTTGACGTTGTATAATATATAGACACATTTAATTAAAATTTTTCAACTTTGAAAAACTTTATGATAAATTAAACTCCGCTGTTTTCCTAAAATAGGAAATAACTAATGTCCTTAAATACGTGAAATAACTGAGAATTTGAGTTAAACGCACTGCCGTTCCTAGACCATTGGTTGCCCGCTTACTTTCCTAACATTGCAGCCCCTAAATTAAAATAAAAAAAAAAATGCTCAATGATTAATAAAATTTTAATTTCATACTTACTAAGTACTTATATGCGACATTGTACTTACATGCGAATTGTATAAAAAGTATTTACATATGACAAGTACTTACAATGAATTTAAAATATTTAGGCGTGATATCGCGAGAGTCCTTCCAACCCTGATTTCGGCCGCCCGCGTACTTTTTCATGCTGCACCTCGGCTAGGAACGGCCCTAGTTGAACTCACAAGTCGAATTACCCTTTTTGGAGGTGCTAACGCTACAGGAATATGCGTAAATTCGCAGCACTAATTACAAGAGCTTTAAGTACAGAAACACCTCTTCAGCTGGAGGAGTGCAAATGACGAAAGAGAAGCCTGTGTTCAGGCGAAAAAGTAACAGGATGGAAATCCAGCTACTGGAAGAAAGTCAAGTTACGTTTGCATCCACAGATGGCGCCAGCAGCTTGACTTCTTTTAAGTCATTGTTATTGCCAAAGCAATGGTTTCTCTTTCGTCATTTGCACTATTATTTTATAGTCACTATTTTACAAATGCATATTTAATTTAAATATTTATAGGTGTAGTTAGTCTTTTCATCAGTTTTTTACATTTATTTATAATGCAATCTACTAATATCTCAGTGGATAAAGCTTCTGAGCTTTGGTTGCTCGACCTATGCGAATGAAATCCGTGCGAGCAAGTTGTCTGCGTGGACATTTTAGTGGCTTTCTGCATGTTTAACGAGAACACGAGTTAGTTTCTTTTATAAACTTCTTCGCAAAGGCATGGCATCCTTTAGGAGAGACATAGTATGCCTTTTTCGCCCTCCTTTCTGCATGCCTCCGTGGAGTAAAGGTCAGCATACTCCGCACATATTCAAGAGGCCAAGGTTTGAGTGCCGGAGAGGGCATTGCCCATTTTTCACGTCTCCTTCTTCAAAAAGTCTAATGACTCTGCAGTGGCGTCCGAACTAAAAGGTGATGGATAATGATTCTCCAAAACCAGTATTTGGCGATTGGATCCCCTAATCCCCAGTCCCCATTTAAAAGGGGAAGTATATAAAGTATGCAGGTATGGCGGGGTCCAACCTCCTAGCAAGCCTAAGCTCGCGGTATGGCTTTTCTAGACCGGCCACGAAGGAAAAAGATATAGGACAACACAACATATATAAACGAAGTCTCCAGAAGCAGCCATATTGGGTGTTTTTTGTTATTGTTCTATTCTAATTGCTACCAGGTTTTTGTTAATTATTTCCATTATCTCTTTTGCTCATTTCCATTATAAACCAGGTCTTTAACCTCCCGGCATGCCTTCGTGGTGTAACGATTAGCACACTGGGCGTGTATTCGAGAGGTCCAGATTCGAGTCCCGGTGGGGGCGCTGCTCATTTTTCATGTCTCCTGCTTCAAAATAACCTACTACCTCTACAACATAATCAAATAATCCAGTCCAAATAAAATAATACGCATCTGAATCACTCTAATTTAATCTGCGTACCGAGGAAATTGCTTTTGACAGGGAAAATGCGAGATTTAGTTTAATATATCGTAAAGTAAATTCAAAATTTCTTTTAAAACTGTAACCTTGGTCAAATTAATAATAATAATAATAATAATAATAATAATAATAATAATAATAATAATAATAAAACTTACAAGCATTTATTGTCTGCTGATGGAAGACTTGATTTTTGTTCTTCTGGTAATTCACTGAGCAGTTCTTTGTAAGCTTCGTACGTAGCCTGTTCTAAAGCGTTGCAAGTATGTTTTGGAGATGAAAAGTATTCGGAAACACATGCATAACTTTGAACATAAGCTAAGTAAAATGAGAAAATAAAATAAAAAAAAAAGATTTTAAACCTACTTGAACAAATTAATTAGGCATTCTTAACATTATGCAGTGAAATTTCTCATAATTTCTCCTACAGATATCATAATAAACATTAAATGCTTGTAGCACATCATAGGAATAAATACATCTTTAAATTTGCTATCCTTTTATTAAGATTAAGTAAACGAGCTCCCGTCAGGCTTGCAAAAAGAACAGATCCTTAAGCGATCTTATTAACAGAAGTTTTCTTTCCCATTTAAGTTCTTTTATTTGCATTTTCTTCATAATTTTAAAATACGTATCTTTAAATTGTAACCATCCAGAAGCAAAAATAAAATAACGATACGAATCTTTAAGATGCACAGGCTTGTTGCATTTACATTGCCTCATTTGTTATATTTTACTCATTAAATTGGAACTGATTTACTGATTGCTGTTCAGACTGATTAAACTTGAAAAATAAATTCCAATTTGAGCACTTTCTCAAATATTCTGTGAACTAGCTTTTGCCAGATCACCTGGAAGTTGCAAAAAATTAATGAAAGAAAATTAAACATAATGAAAGGAGCATCCAAAGAACCAAACACGTAACGGTGTCACAAGGCCTATAAGCGTAAGTCTTTTGAGCGTACACATCGATTTTATTTTGTTTTTCAAATGCCTTCTATAGAGAATGGGAGGATAAGGCATGTTACATAAGCGTTTTGCCTCAGTACGTTCAAGATAAATGATTTATCAAGCAGAAAAATATTTATTTGCATTCTAATGATATATGAGTCATCTTTCCCTCGTATCTTTTTATTTATTTGATGTGGTATTTATGAGGAATTTCGTAACACGGTATGCAGGATTCCTGTTGTTAGTCCAAAGGGGAAATTTGCCCAGAAGGACTATTAATTTCGTTTTGGCATTTTGCGTTGATTCACTACAAGCGTTGTTTCACTTTTAAAATTGTAGCCACCCAATAGTATTGCCCTGTATTGTATTGAAAGAAATTAAATAATGAAGAATCTGCATGAATGTATGTAGGTTTCTCGCATTGTGATAAAACAACTTTACCTAGAGCCGTCCGATTTTGGATAACGTACGTCTGCCCCCGAATATGGGCATCTCGAACCCAAATTTGGAATTTGTTTTATTATGGATTTCAGATTTTGTAACACTTTAACGAATTTTTGATAACAAACTCAAGGATTTCCAGCAACGTTGTACAGAAAAACATTTTTACTTCAGCGCGTGAGCCTGTGTATCGGAAATTCTAAAGATAGGCTCTTTTAAATATTTGGTGATATTGCCGTTGAACTGAATTTTATGGTTTAAGTGCGAAGAACCTGATACTCAATAAATAAAGGTAACACACAAAACGTTAAAAAAAGGCCCCTTTGGGCATAATATAAAATCTGAAAGCTTCCAGATATATTATTATTATTGTTATTATTATTATTTCTTATTATTAGCTTCTTTAACATTTAAGCAGAATCAGTTCAAACTCTTTGCTATCAAGACATTTTAGTATCAATCCTTAAGTAACAATGAGTGAAAGGCTGTCAATCAATTATTAATTAAATAATGTTGTATAATTTTATATTATTAAATATAACTCATAAAATCTAAATTACTGAAAAATATAACCCAAAAGACAAGTATCTGCCATTTTCATCATACTGTCAGACAGAAAACTCATTGCCTTATATGAGACGACGAAGAAATACGAGAAATAAAACAGAAACAGAATACACGGCTGAGAAATTGGTAGAAGAAGATATAGGAGAGTCTGTACTCTTACTTGGTAGAAAAAGATGTACCAATTTTTGAAATTGGTAGAAGTAGATGTAGGAGAGTCTACTTAACTTTCAAGAGATTTTTCACAATTCGAAAAAAATTAAATTTATCTTCATTTGGTCTCACAGATACTTCTTCGGAGCTGAATTTGATACGTGGGTAACAGAAAACGGGAAACAGTTTCCTCTCTTCCCAGGCTTATCAGAGGTCATATTCGATCCCATTCATTTTCAACTTCCCTAAAATACGATGTCTAACATTTTGTTTAATGCGTTTGATTACAAAAGAAAGATATTCACTGGATTTTCCTAAAGGTTTATAACTAAAAGACTTGTATCAATTTAGACGTCAAGAACAGGACTAGTTTCCATGGTTTCACCGAACCATCAGCATCAGCTGTCAAACTGCAAATGAAGGAGATAAGGTACCTAGAGATGGTGAAAAGATAAGATAAGAATGGCTGGATAGGAGTTGAGCTACTGACGCCACCTATTGATGAAACAAGAAAACTAAAACATAATTTCCTTAAAGGTGGAAGGTAAAAATGGATTGGAATTTGGGTCGCTAACTAGAACTAAACGAATCACACTTTCCACTTTTTTGCAGCCAAAATTATCCAAAACATATCTTCCATCTTTGAATTAGATTTTCTAGAGGCGTTTCACATTCAAAAAAATCTTTCTGTTCTAGTTAACGACCCTAATTCCATCTGTACCTTCCTTTAAGTAAATTATTCTTTAGTTTTCTTGTTTCAATAATATATGCTCAACTCCTGTGCAGCCATTCTTATCTTACAGTATCTCATTCATTTGCACTTTGGCAGCTGATGCTGATGCTTCAGTAAAACCATCGAAACTAGTCCTGCGAAAATTTGCAAATATAACGCTGACTTTTGTTGTTTGATTTCTGAATTAATATTTTTGGGAGTGTTATTACAACCTAAACTAAAAGACTTGGCTTAGTTTCGAGTAGCAGTTGATGTAGGGTAAGCAACTGAAAGAACTGTATCAGTTCATGCATCTTATTCTTTAATCATCAAATTTATACGGACTACAAAATTTTATATACTGTAATTTAAAAAACGGTTCGATATTTTAAATTGATTTTATTCAAATATTTTATAAACAATTACTTTTTGCGAGTGTTAATCGTGTAGACAACTATATACTAAAAATTAATTAAAATACGTTGAGAGGTAATACCTTCATGCAAATTAGAATTTTCGAAGCACAGATCTGCGAAAAAGTCTCTTACGGAGATCATATCTTCAGCAAATTGGGCAATAGTTACATTGGATGATTTTGCCAGTTCCCTTAAATTCGATCCGGTGCATGAAAGCATGGTTTCGTCAGCGCATTCAAGACCTTTTAGTATGTCACTGGAAAAAAGTAAGAAAAGTAATGCAAAGTAAAGTAATGCAAAGTCCGAAAGGCATTCCTTAAATTATTACTTTAATTAGATTTAATCTTAGGGAATGTTACCATCCCCAGTAAGGATACGATATTAATTCTGAAAAATTTTAAGACAAATAGCAAAATGTCTGATATTTGAAGAAAACAATCACATCGTTATTTAACTTTCCATACCTAATCATTGTAGATCTGCGTACGTTTTGGTCTATTTATACAGAAACTTTATACACTTCAAAGCTAAATCCTCGCTCTATGTATAGAAATTTTTCTTATTTATTTATTTATTTATTTTTGTGCTATACACCTCTTTAACCCCTAGCAGATCATCCCCCTCCTTTACAAAAAATCATGTGCATTTATTTAAATTTAGATTTTTAGCCATGCGTTCTATGAATTAAGCAACAAAAAGTATAAAAAGTATTGATGAATACCAAAAACTTGAAATAAAAAGTAGTTTTTTATATTCATAAACTATAACTAAATAATTTACAGATAAATGAGAAATTTATTTTTCTGTTGAAGAGAGCTTTCGGCTCGCCGTGTATTTTGAATGCCACCTTGCCGCGCAGACACTCTACGTTTATAAACATATATGCCTTTTTTGGAATTAGAAACCCGGACCTGTTTGTAATGCAGTCAGGACCACTAACTATAACTAACACTTAACCTAGACTCGGATCAGGTCTACGGATATTAGCGTGTCCAAGAGGAAATGGTAGTGCCTGTCATTGGTTACCTAGCTAATGACCTACTAGGCCTAAGCCAATGACCTACTATGACCTAAGCCAATGGCCTAGTATTTAGGTTTAGGTCATTTTTAGGTGACCTAGGCCTAAGTACGAATTAGACCAGATGCATCCCATTTGTGAATGAGAATCCCGCGAGGAAGGATCCGAGGATCTCCCACACCTTTTCATTTAGGACAAACTTCTCTGGAAACTTTCGATTTGACCCCAAATCTAATCAACTTGTAAATTATACTTTAATTTTATAGCACTTATTTTAATTTAATTCACATTTGCTATCTTATCTCATTTCAACTTACAATCAGCATCAGAATGAATTTTTAGAATCGCATTGAATGCAAATGAGGAAGAAAATAGCATTAAGTCAAACTGACTTCGAGAGAGAGAGAGAGAGAGTGAGGATTCTTGAGTAGCGACTTTGGGCTACGTCTCTCTAAGCTGTTGTTACGCTCGGCCGTATTATTACCTGCCTTTTGACAGTTCGCCGGCTAGTTTAAGATTACGTCCTAGCTACGTTAGAATTGTGTTAGCTCCAGTTAAATCGGTTAAATCTCTTATTCAGTCATTAGTTGGTTCTTATTTCTTGTCAGGATTTGTATGTCTTTTGACTTGCTTTGAAAACATAACGTTTCCTTACAGAGAAACAGAGAGCTTACTGGAGCTATGTTCCAGTATGTGTGGAATAGACGACATAAACAGGAAGGGTATACAGAACTCTTTATTCTCTATTACTTTACAGGTGCTCTCGGGATTATCTCGGGATACAGAGACCAACCACTTGTGGTCTGAACGTAAAAATATAAAACTACTAACTAAAACTCTAACTAAAAGCTAACTTTGAATTAGTATACAAATGCCTAACACTAAGACTGGCCTTTTTAAAAGTTTACGTAGGTAGCACGCAAACTGTTGAAACTACAATGCGTTTTAAATAGTATCAAGAGGACTAAACCTCTGGCCTTAAAGGCAAGCAGCAACTGATTGAAAACTCGTAAGAATGCAGTGGCAAGGCGGCTCGCTTCCTCTCTCTCTCTAACTCTTGGCAAAAAGCAACAACTTAAATACTTGGGCGTTAGCAAGTACAATTTGCATAAACAAGTTAACGCATTTAACTCTGGCCGGAAGTGGAAAATAAGAAAGTATAGTAAAGTTTTAAAGTAAAATAAACGTTAGTAAAACTTAAGATCCTTACATTCTTACTTTTGAGTTTAAGCTCAAGTGGAGGCTTTGCTGTACGCCCGAAGAAAGGGGCCGACTGTTCATCTAAGTGAATAAAGGGTGATTAACTCTTCTTGAGTTTTCGATTTCTGTTCTTTGAATTAAACGATTATTCGCTTAACAGTTCTCTTGGTTCATCAACACTTAATAAAATAAAAGTGAGGAACCCTATAAACTCCTTATATGAATGCAAAAAACTTAAATACGGGAAATATAAATTCCAGGTTAGTTTGGAATAAGAGTTATCGGGGACGGAAAACATAGACAGAGATATCACTGTAAATATGTATAATTCCATGAATAGCAAATTCATGCTTATTCACGCTAAACTCGCTATCGAATAATATTTGGAATGAAACCTTTACCTCCCTTACCCATGAATATAGGTTGGCTGAAGGTAAAATTGATCCAAGCCGAGAAACGTCCACTCTGTATGCAGTGGAATACATGCACAATTGCAGTGATATTGAGCAAATTATTCGAAATTATTCGAAAAATTAGTTTTTAGCATTTCAACATTATGAAAAGCAACGGGATTCAATTTTATAAACTTCTTATATCGAAATTTCACTAAATTGATCATACAGAACATTTGAACAACAGAAATTTAATTAATATATTCATGTTATAAACTAAACTCAATGAACACAGGATATTAATACTATCAAAAGAATATTTTAGAAACTTTAACTACGAAGGAAATCTAAATACCAATCACTTTTAGAAAAAATGCCGGTTGAAAAGGATGTTTGTCATAAATCCATAATATTAAAAATTAATTATAGGAAATAGCTTACTTACGGACATAACTTGTGCAGCCGCTCCTCATTTGGCAAATCATAAAAATCAAAATCTACATCAGGGAAACAATGGAATATTTCACAATCCCTAATGCAACTGACTGCCCCTGTAAATAAGAAGAAGTATTGTAGAGACATTAGATACTTTTGAAATCAGGAAATGTGTGAAATGAGGAATGCCCTCACCTTGACTCGAACCTAGACCTCTCCAATATGCGCCGGGTGTGCTAACCGTTACACCACGAAGGCATGCAGGAAGGAGGGAGAAAATATCTTATAGTATTAATCAATTTTGGTTTAACTTCCCAATATAGGTCTGGCATATAAATCGGTTTTAGTGAAGTATACTAAACAATATACAAACTTCAAAAATTTGAAAATAATTTAGAGATTTTGAAGGTCACAATAATAGTTGATGTGTCAAAATATACAGAACAAATGTTGAAGAACATATATCGAAATGTGGAAAACTGACTTGATATTATCTAAACAGAATAACATTCATTCTTCGAGATTTACTAAGCTAAATTAGCGCAGTTACCATTTCAAGCTAAACATTACTAAAAGCTAAATTAGCGCAGTTACCATTAAAAAATCATTAATTTTTGTGCAGTAAATGTTTTAAGGGAAGGAGTGTATCCTCCCCCTGTATAGCCTAAATTGCGCTTTCAGGTTACAGGTTTCAGAAAAATTCAATTTTGTCGATCGTAATTAAAATTTGAAATATGTACTGTCGCATTTCTTTATTTTTAGTTTAATTTAATTTAACACTGTAAAGGAAACTTCTTCGACGAATTTATTCCACGGATTTTGTGGTCTTGCAAAACAGAAAGCATTGCCACTCGAAGAAAATATGTGTTGCGTGCGAATTGCGCAAGGGATCCAATAAAATAAATGTTCAGCTGTGTTTTAAATAATCGTTTTAGTTATAAAATAAACTTACAAGTGTCTTGTGATTTTACTTTACGATGAAAAAATATAATAGCATGTCTGCCAAGTCGCACAGCTTATTTTAAATAAAATATTTTTATACTGCATACCCATCTCTTCATTGTACAAACTGCGTTTTGATGAGCAGCATATATCCTTGAATTTGATGTATCACAAATATCTATCACTTTGACGAATCCACATGCATTTATATATAATAAAAGATTTTTATGCTGTATATGCTACGTTGAAACACCGAAATCTGGAGAATGTCGACTTTCACCGGTGAATGTCAACATTCACATAGTCTCTTGGTGTATGTCCGAAATATTTTCCAAATACTCTTATTTCTGACTTACACCGGTCAATGTCGACATTCACCATGTACTAATGGTGAATGTTGAACATATAACAATATTATATTTTCTTCTCCGTAATTCAGTCGCGAATAAACGCACTTGAGACTTGAAATAAGAACTTAAGAATATGAGAACCTAAAGCACACGATACATTCAAAATGAGAAAGGAAAATAATAGAAGTTAAAAACTTACTTAATTATACAGTACGTTCTAAATGAGAAAATAAAATAACAGTAATAAAAAACTTAACTAAATTATGTGATTCAAATCTTATTTATTGCAACAACTTAAACTATTATGGCACTTTATAACCTCTCTTTTCGACTTTCACCAGAGCATATCTGTGATTGTCGACATACACCGATGAGGGTCCGAATATACAAGAATGTAGTGCAATATTCGATCTTTCACCGATGTATTTGGTGAATGTTGACATTTTCCGGTGAAAGTCGACATTCTTCAATTTCGATCTTTCACGGTAACATATACACACCCTTCATTGTTCAAACTGTGTTTTCATAAACTGTACGTATTCTTGAATTTGATGTATAACAAATATGTATTGCAGTGTTCTTGTTAAGGTATCTTACATTAAGGATATTGAATCCGAGTGTTTTCTATGTATCATATACGAGTATCTTGCATTTTGATACAGTAAATGGTTTCTAAAATAATACGAATCTTATAAATTACCCTTTGAGTTAGGTAGAAACGGAGAGTTAGTCAATATCATGAAGTCTTGTAGTACCTCAGGATAGAACTACACCCACGCCTATTTAACAATAATATTCTGGCAGCTATTCAAATTCACCAATGATAACATTTATGCCTTTAAATCTTCCAAAGCGTTTAGTTTCCCACGTATACAGTACTCAAAATTTCAAAACGAAAGCTATTCGAATTCAGAAATGACTAAGTGTTCGACCAGTGAGAAGGCACAGGTAGCTATAACAGTTCTATCAATATTTGGGCGCGAACATACTGCAAGGATTATATTAATTTATCTAACAGTTAAATTTTCAGTTAAACTTCCTTTCCTGTCCTTTCTGAATTTCAACTTACAACTTTCGGACAGAACGTAGTTTTAGATGGTTGGTTTATTAGGTTACGGCAAAGCACTCGAGGGCTATCTGCCTTAAGGGAGGGATACCTTCGTGGAGGACTTTTTAAGGGAAACTGGCTCGTATACACGTTACACATGGCGAAAACCACGAAAACACTCATACAGCCAGCCCGTTCGCAAGATTCGAACCTCGGACCGAACTACCAGTGTTCAGCGACGTTACCGCTCGGCCGCTGGTGGGCTCCGTAGTTTTAGAATCACGTTTAAATGCAAATGAGCAAGAGCAGTATTTAACCGCGAAGTTCTGCTGTCTTAGTTAGTTATACAGCTTGTAGCTTTGCAAGCTAGACGCGGCGGTAACGGCAAACGGAACGGTCTTAGTTAGAGAGAATCAGAGATTCTGGCTAGCACGCGTCCGCCTTTTTAGGCTACTCTCTCTTAAGCTATTATTACGCTCGGCCATACTTTAGGCCTTTGATAACTTCGCAGTCAATTTGCGTTAAGAGGTCAACTCTGTTAGAAGTTTGATAGCTTCGGCTATAACGATTTAATTAAGATTAGTTAGTTTAAACTCCAAGACGGAGTTAAAACTCCAAGACGGAGTTCTGTTACACCTTATTGGAATAATAAAGTGTTATTTCAACATTCTTACTTGTTGTTTTCTATCCCTCGAACTCAAGCGATTATTTGTTTACTAGTTTTTAAGATTCTTCACATTCAACTGTAACTTAGAAGTACACAGTACAGAATGTTACATTACAAAGCTCATTGATTCTAAATATCATTAAAGAAGAACAGCAGTAGTAAAGAAGGAAATGCGTATAATTAAAACATCTTTCCAGAAAGCTATCAGAGCTTCTTTTATCTTATGGAAAGATGTCTGAAACATTTTATTTCAATTTGCTTCTTAGTGAAAATGTACTTGACATGTTGAAATGTACTTGATAATTTGAAAGAGAATGGATAGAATAATTTTAAAAGTTAGGAAAGACGCCATGCGACTAAAATGTTATGCAGCAGCCTCACCCAAATTGAATGTTATAAAAACTGCTAACGCAACAAGGAACATATATCACAGAATTTTCAAAAACTTTATCATCCAATATTCGTATGAAAAGAATTGACCACGTGAAGTAATTTCCAGAAATGACAATGGTTGAATAGTCTATAAAATATTGTATGAATGTTTTAGAAAACAAATGAAAAAATATATTCGACAAAAACACAGTCTAGACATTAATTAAATTAATTATAATTTTGTTTGCAGATTTGTTGTAATTTGCAGATTAATTATGTTTTCTTTTTCCTGAAATACGTAACACAATGGCTTAGAAAAACCTTATATGATGTACAGTTATAATGAATGCTCTTGAGAAACTTGCTAGGAATTTTTGCAGGGAAAAATATGTAATTAAAAATATAATATACAGAATAAATTTCGGAAACAGAAAGTGAGGAGACTAGAGAAAGATAGTGGAAACTTTACTAGCGCAATGGGAAACAATGTGATAAACACATATCATAGACATATATCACCACGACTTCCGTGTACGACCTATCAAATGGCGCACATTTTTTCTGCACTTCACTTAGACTTATTTTCCTTAATTACTTTGAAGTCATTTAGTGAGAGCTGAAACTTTTAAGCAAATTTATGAGCAAACTTAATTCAGATATGATCTAAACTTACCAAACAGAAAAACGAAGGATAAATACAACAGTTGCATTGTTCTAAAGCAGAATAGAACGTCTGGTGTGCTGCTGGGTTAGTGCTGAATGCGCTGAACTGATTTACTCAAAATTTACATATCTAAACCCAAGAACTCTTTTTTATATCCTAAATGATAAATAATTATTTTTGTGGAAGGAAATTATGCTTCGCCAAGATACGTAGAACGGAAACCCTTCTGTGGCAGGTTTTGTTAACGGAAAACGACTTATTGAACTAAGAGTAAGAGTTATCAAGGAAGTAATTAATGCAGAAATGAAAGCTGATAATTTTTTGCGCATGATTCTGAAATATCGCTTCCTTTTTATACATGCTTTATATAGGCGACACTTTAATGAAACTAATTTTTGCTTTTAATTAAAATTAACTTATCCAATGAATTTTAGAAAAAAAAAATAACCCTGTCTAAGGCAGCCTGTAAGAACTGAAACTGTAACCTAGAATATGACCTTTAAATGTAGGCATTTAAATTAATTATTTCAAATTAAGTAGAAATTCAGTTTTACTTCTTTATTTCATAATTAAAGAGAACATGACTTGCTTTGTCTCATAAACAATGAAAATAGGTATAAATATATAAAATATTGTATTTGCAAATAATGCTAGAACTACGCTATTAAGTATACATAAATGGGAGATTTTCCTGCCATTAAGAAAGGAGAAGCTAACATGCAATTGAATATTAACGAAAATAAAATCAAACATGCGTAAATTGCAAAAAAAACTAAGAAAACCGCAAAATACCTGAAAGGAGTACATTTTAACAGTTTTGTTTATTTTGGCTCAGAAGCAAACGGAAGAAACAGTATTGATTCAGAGGCTAAGATATGTCTTATCGCTATAAATCGTTGTCTGTATGGCTTAAGAAAGATTTTATAATCAAAATTAATTAAAAGAAGGAACACATTTCTTTTACAAAAGACTGTAATAAGCCCTGTAGTTAGATATGGCTCTGAAGCCTTATAAAAACAATTAGCTGCTTTTGAAAGGAACGTCCTGGGAGAAATCCGTTGTAATGGTAAAGATGGTGATGATATCTTTATACAACAGCATAATATGAAGCAAACAGATATTGCTAAATACATTAAAATTAAGCACACAATATGTGTTGGCCACATTTGCCGAATGAATTCCCCTTTTTACATATTTAAAATTTGATGATGGGATTATACAATAATGACTTTAACGCTGTGAAACTTATAAACTGAAAACCCTGGCCAAATGAAAAACGGAATGGAAGAAGATTCTCAGATCGGCGTTATGCTTCAATAAAAGAATTTAATATTCGATTTGCCATTTTCAGGCAAATCTGTTATTTCTGTTAATCTGAATTTTCTGCTAATTGCGAGTTCACTATAAGAAAACAAATTCAAACTTGCATCACTCCTCGTTGAAAAATTATGGACAATATAAATATAAAATAATTTTAAAAATTACAAAACCATTTATAAAATGACTGATATCTTCAAGAGAAAATTAATTTGAAATTAAAAAGAGTGACAACCTGACTTGGCAGGCTCTATGATAAAACGCTTTGAAATGCCCGAAAGTAATTTCTGGCGCACCAGCGGCCGAACGGTAAAGTCGCTGAACACTGGGATTTCTGTCCGAGTTTCGAACGCCGCGAACGGGTTGGCTGCATGGCTGTTTTTGTGGTTATCCTCATGTTTAACATGTATGCGAGTCAGTTTCCCTTAAAAAGTCCTCCATGAAGGTATCCCTCCCCTTAGGCAGATAGCCCTCGAGGCTCTGCAATAATCACGTAAACCAAACCAAAAACCGAAAGTAATTTCAGATGTTAATTTAAAAGTTTTGGATGTAATAAATTTGACAGTTGATATCTGGTCGCAAGAAGTAGCATGATAAACCCGTATACCTTAGGTATTTCCTTTGATGAAATTCTATGATAACATCATGACAGTTATATCGAATTCTCTAGTTTTGAAGCTGTCATTCATAATTTTCGCCTCTTCCCTAATGAAGTGGCTGACCTCACGCATCATCGACATTAAAATTAATCTCCTCACGTTGAAGCATGTAGTTACGTAAAAGAGCATTAATTTAGAAAACATGGAAGTGTAATTAGCATAATAGAAGTCTCATATCTCTCTACGTCTAAATCTGCTTTTAACTCTAATTTAAACCATGTGAACTGTGCTATTATTTTTAAGTGATTAGATTCCAGTGCATGTTTAGATGCTATATAAAATAAACATGTCTTGTTGCTGCTAAAGGCACGCAGTATTAGCGGATTTAATTTACCTTCTAGAATTACCTTAAAAGCATTCTGCTACTGACTTTATCTTATGGTCCATTATTCTTATTTTATTTTACCAAAGTCTTAGAGAAACGGGTGAAACGAACGATGCGTAATTTTAAAGTATCTAACACTACATCAGACGACTGACTTTACAGCTTGCGCCATCTCGAGGAGAAAAAGTGATTTAAATGTAAATAGAAATATTCTTTCCCATTTTCTTTTGTTTTGCGGTCAGCATTTTACTTCGTTTCTGTAAGAATATCACACTTTTTGAAACATTTCCTTCCACATTTTTTTTTTTTTTTTCCAGTTTTAAAATTCTAAATAATTTAACCTCACATCTTTTGTCACGAAATGTAAGCAATAAGTTTTAGCCAAATGTTAATGAAAACCGATTCACATTACACGAGTTTCTTTATAAATGAATGGCAAAATTTTAAAAATAAATATTTTTATTTCTCAGCTTAATATGAAAAAAGAATTAGAATATAAATATTCAATATTCATTGATTAGTATCCCGCTGCGGAGAGCATAAGTAAAATTTTTATCAGTGCGTAGCTAATTCTTATTACTTTTCAGGTAAGACTCAAACAAATTCTAAACAAATGTTAAAATATATCACTTAATAAAAGTAAGTTAATTTTTAGTAATTTTGGTAATTTTTAGTAATCTTAGAATACTTCATATTTCATATTTAGGGAAAATGCATTCTGTGACGATCTTTGTAACCTTCTCTCTTCTGCTTACATAAGATGGCAGCTCAGCCGTTTAGGAGGTACAAGCGTTACAAAATTAAATTCAGAAGAAAATTAAGCTATTTTTGATGACGATACTGTG
This sequence comes from Stegodyphus dumicola, assembly GCF_044657685.1. Lineage (NCBI taxonomy): Eukaryota > Metazoa > Arthropoda > Arachnida > Araneae > Eresidae > Stegodyphus > Stegodyphus dumicola. The sequence continues at coordinate 232,989,491 of NC_140772.1, read as the reverse complement.
CTTTTAGAAAGAAACAAGAGACAAAGCAATGGTTATTGGCTCAGATAATAGAATTTATATGTGTCATAAATGACCAATGTAGAAAGTCTCAGGTAAACACTTACTACGCAAAAAGTTTAAAACCTACTTAACATTTGAGGAAACAAGCTATTTTCTAATTCAGTTTTATGCACTAAAAGTGGTAGTTGGTTAGTCGTTCCAGTACGATTATATAAATATGTCTCACGTATTCTTTTATTGAATTTCTACATTTAGAAACAGGCTACTGATTTTTAACTAGTTTGATTTTAAAATCTCTTAAAGTATGTGTACATATTTATATTCTTGTATCATTTCATTTGCAAATTGTATCGTACTTTTATCTAACTATTTGCAATTCTTAATTAGTATTTTCTTAACTAGTATTACTTAATTAGTATTATACTTGTTTTATGAATATTCATATTTAATAATAATGTCTTAAAAGTATGGAATTTGCTTCTTATAAACTCAAGAATGCCCGCTTTCGAGGTTTATCTTATTGATAGTTATTTATAGTCCACAAAGTCCCTAAATAACTTTAATAGCTTGTTGCATGGGAATAGAACAGCTTATACCTTCGACATTGATCACACATTCACAAGGTATGTAGTTGATATTGATCACATAATAAAAGTCTAAAACTGTTCAGGAACACTATTTATTATTAGTTGCAGATGGTATTATTATTATTATTATTATTATTATTATTGTACGTTCCGTTGTTTAAAAATAGTGGACTGTAAATTAACTTGATATTACTTCAGTATAGAACCCAAAAACCTCGAGGAGACTAATGTAACTAAAAAATGTAACAGACTCCTAACGTTGACCGAAACTTCTTTATTGACTTTCAAATAGTAAGTTAGTTGAGGAACGGCGAAGACCACACAAACTTCGACTTCAGTGGCGGCTTACCAACACAAACTCAGAAGAACCTCTGCCTAGTTGTAACTCCAGTAATTCACAGCAACCTCGAAGCTCTAAACGCGAGCTTTAAAATCCTAACAAATTTGCGTCTGCGCCGCTCCTCGGTACAAAGAAAGAAATACAATTTGCAGAACATCGAACATACCCCCAGCCTTGAAGTCCCAAGGGGGTTCAAACAATAAATTTAAACTGTTGAACTGCATAAACCTGAAAAAAAAATTAAAGTCTCTAAATCAAGAATTAAATGGCAAAGCGCATAGCTTTGCTATAGGTCGTTTTATTTCACCATTAGACGTGCGTAAACTCACCACTCGAACTTTCTCATCCAGACCGGGATACACTTTAATAATTCTACCTAATTTCCAACGTAGAGGAGGTAGATTTTCGTTCTTAATAAGAACCATATCACCAATCTTCAGGTCTTGTTGTACCTTGCACCACTTGGGTCTCTGCTGCAATCTAGATAAATACTCACTGCTCCAACGATTCCAGAAATGTTGAAATAACCTTTGCACGTTCCTCCAACGGTCACTGCAGCTCACGGTTTCTTGAAATTGGTTAGATTCTGGAATAGCGCTTAAAGCCGCATCGGTTAAAAAAAGTGTCCTGGTGTTATCGCCTCCAAGTCGCTACAATCACTTGAAGCTGGTACCAAAGGCCTAGAATTAAGACAGGATTCAATTTGGGTTATTAATGTCAAAAATTCCTCATATGTTAAAATAAGTGTTCCTAAACATCTTTTTAAGTGATGTTTCATAGACTTGATACCCGCTTCACAAAGCCCTCCAAAATGAGGGGCAGAGGGAGGATTAAACAACCATTTAATATTTTCTGAAGAAATATAACCCTGTAGCTGTTCATCACGTTGAACAATAGAAAAGGCTTTCCTTAATTCTTTATTAGCTCCTATAAAATTCGTTGCACAATCACTGTGAATTTCACACGGTTTGCCTCTACGAGCTATAAACCGCTTAAGTGTCGCGAGGAATGATTTTGTTGAAAGATCTCCAACTAATTCTAAGTGTATTGCTCTTGTAGTAAAACAAATAAATAGACATACGTAACACTTAAAGATTTTGACTCCTCTACCAGGACGATATTTAACGTTAAATGGTCCTGCTAAATCAATCCCTACACGAGAAAAAGCTCTACTTTGAGTAACTCTTGAAGCGGGTAAATCTGCCATTAGCTGAGTTGCAGTTTGCGCTCTAACTCTACGGCATATAACACATTGGTTTATACACTTTCTTATAATATCTCTAGCATTCACAATCCAAAATCTATGTCGTATGACAGAAGTGAGTAGCTGCGTACCTGCGTGAAGATACGTGTCATGATAATGCTTAATAATTAAACGCGTAATATTGTGATTCTTAGGTAAAATCATAGGATGTTTCTGATTATTTGAAACTGTAGAGTTTCTGAGCCTTCCGCCTACACGCATTACTCCCGCGGAATCCAAGAAAGGACTTAAAGACAGTAATTTACTTGATGTCTTCAAGGGTTTACCAGATTCTAAACAGAATAATTCTTCTGGAAATTCGGCTCTTTGCACAATCCTAACAATCATAGAAGTAACTTCACAGAATTCTTCAGTAGATAAATAACCCTTTATACGCTCTGTAGGTAACTTACTACAATTATTTCTGAATCTTAAACACCACGCTAACACTCGACATAACTTTAACCATGACGAAAATCTTGAAAACACACTAGGCTCTTCAAATTTGGAAATATTTGAACTGAAACTCTTTTTCAATTCCTTCAACATAACCTCACCCTCTAATTCTACACTTGAATTTTGCTGTACATGAATTACGGATTCGTTTAACCACTGCGGTCTCTTCATCCATAACTCACATTGTAGGAATTCTGATGGAATAAAACCTCTGGTCCCACAGTCTGCAGGATTTTCTTTCCCAGCAACATAATTCCATTGAATACCTGGAACAGCTTCCTGGATTTTTGCAACTCGATTTGCCACAAAAGGTAGCCAACGGCGAGGTTCGGACGAAACCCATGCCAATGTAACCCGCGAGTCGGTCCATGCGTAAATATTGTTAATAGGCAGTTCTATGCATGATAATACTGCATGTAAGAGGTTGGTTAAAAGTAGCGCAGCACACAACTCTAGTCTCGGAAGAGACTGGGTTTGTAAGGGCGCTACTCTGGTTTTCGATGTCAGAAGGCTGACTTTGACTGACGAATCAAGGTCGATTGTACGGAGATAGATGACTGCACAATAAGCCTTTTCTGAAGCGTCGCAGAAAGCATGGATTTCTATAACTACTGCCTTCGGACTCAAGACATACCTCGGAAATTGTAAGCTTGAAAGTAAGGGCAATTCTAGATAGAAACGCTTCCATTTCCTACTTATTCTCTTATCAACGAGTTCATCCCAACCCAGCTGTAAGTTCCATAACTCTTGTAATAATATTTTCGCGTATATTATTGTTGGCGCTAACCATCCCATTGGATCAAAAATTTTGGCTACTTCTGATAAAATAGTCCTCTTAGTAAACTCTTTATCACTTATGCATACCGAAAAATGAAACGTATCACTAGAGTTGTTCCAATTAATTCCCAATACTTTTACTTTCTTGTCACTGTTTATTTCAAGAGAAATATTGGATTCTCGTAAGCACTCGGGAATATTCTGTAAAATAGATGAACTGTTTGAAATCCACTTCCTTAAGCGAAATCCACCCCTTTTCATCATTTCATTCAACTGCTGAACTAGAACATTCGCTTCCTCTTCACTTTGTGCCCCTGAAAGCAAATCATCAACATAAAAATCACATAGGGCAATTTTTGATGCTAAAGGAAATCTCGCTTGTTCATCTAATGCAAGTTGTTTCATTACTCTAGTAGACAAATATGGCGCACAGGCAGTCCCATATGTAATTGTCACTAATCTAAATGTACTCAAGGGCTCACTAGGACTATCCCTCCAAAGCATTCGTTGCCAATTTGTATCTTCTGGGTGGCACGAATTTGTCTGAACATCTTCTCTACATCGGCACATACTGCAATTTTGTGAGTTCTAAACCGTAGAAGAATTGGAAACAGCTCTTGCTGAACTCTTGGCCCAACCATCAAAATATCATTCAATGAAAGACCCGATGTCGTTTTAGCTGAAGCATCGAAAACAACTCTCAGTTTAGTCGTAGTACTTGATTCCTTTAATACGGCATGATGAGGCATGTAATACGTAGAGTCAATAAGAATCTCTTCCTCAGGCACTCCCTCCATATGTCTCAGCTCAAGGTATTCCCTCATGAAATCCTTATACTGTTCATATATCTGAGGCCTTTTTAGAAGTGAATTTTCTAAAGATTGGAATCTACTCATAGCTAATTGTCTGGAATCTCCAAGCTGAGAAGGCGGAGAGTGAAACGGTAATTTCACAGTATATACCCCACTTTCCTCTCTCGTATATGTAGATTTGAAATAATCTTCACATGCTCTCTCCGATTTAGTAAGCATGTCAAACGTAGGTACAGCATCCAATTTACAAAAGTCAGACAGCATCTGATCAGTTTCCACTTGTATATTATTAACATAGATAGTAGGATTAATTTCTGTTGAATTATTCACACTACCTGAAATAATCCATCCTAGTTCAGAACGAGAAGCTACCGGTTTACCTTCTTCGCATTTAATTATTTCTCCCTTTAAAAGAGGTAAGGCAATATCTACGCCTAAAAGTATATCAACAGGCCCACTTTTGTAAAACGTTGGATCTGCTAACATTAAATCATTATATTCCTCAATTTACTTCTTATCCAATGTAAAATGCGGCAAAGTTCCAATAATTCTACTGATGATAAATACTGGTGTTTTAAATGACACTTTCGCCGGAAAATGCGGAACGAAGTTTATTTCCGTAATCCCATTAGTTTTCGTATCCAAAGACCCTAAACATGAAATAAAGACTTTGGCATTTCTTCTTGCTAACCCTAGCCTTTGTACACAATCTTCTGAAATCAGGCTTGCTTGACTGCCAGGGTCAAGGAGGGCTCTACACAATTGGTATTCACCCAATGAATCTAACACTTTAATAACAGCCGTACATAATAAAACTTCACTCTGAAAATTAAAGTCTGAAACACAAGATTTAATTACTGGACTAGAACTTGTGATATTCTCCCCTGACCCAGCCGATTGAGCGCGAGGTTCTGGCCCAGGGAAAAATGGCTTAGCCGTCACTGATAATTCATTCGAACTGTTCGTAACTCCTTTACGTGCCTTTGGTTCATTTTGAATTCTTTCGAAATGCAGTAGTGTGTGATGATTTTTAAAGCACTTTTTACATTTATGTGTACTTCTACACTCGAAAGCTTTATGATTTGAAACCAAACAATTAAAACAAACATTATTTCTCTTGACAAAATTAATGCGTTCCTGAACATTCAGATTTAAAAACTTATTACATTTAAAAACTGAATGACCGGCTTTACAATACGTACACTGCGCGCGAATCTCTGAAGCCAATGAAGTTAATTTGTCTTTTGTAACTTGTTTTTTAACACCTTGCGGTTTACCTGCTTGCAAGGTTCTGGCATGAGATTTCAAGAACTCTAGCAGATTATTAAGTGTTGGTATTTCCTCACTCTTTAATGTTCTTTCCCACCATCCTCTCGTCGAAGAATCCAATTTAAACTGTACTATTAACATTAAAATAGTATCCGCGAATTGCTCCACTTTGAATCCTAGATTTTCAAACGAACATACACACTCTCTTACAGTGTCTACTAACGCTAATATCTGACTAGGAATTTCAGCTTGTAAATTTGATAAATACAAGATTTTCTTTAATAACGATGAAAGTAATTCTCTCTTATGTGAAAATCTTTGACACAATAAATGCCACGCTATTTCGAAATTCCTGTCACAAATAGTTAAAGCTTGAACAATCCGCAAAGCATCTCCTTTTAAAGAACCCTTTAAATATTGTAGCTTTTGTGCACCTGATAAACGGTCATTATCCACTATCGCCGTTTTAAATAAATCAGAAAATGATAACCATTCTTCAGTACTGCCACTAAATACAGGAAGAGTTAGCTTAGGTAAGCGTATACTCGCTATTTCACAAGATTTAGTTTCCACACTAATGTCTTTAACATTCTTAACTCTGGTTAGCATTAAAATTAACTCATCAACCGTATCTTGTGTGACCTGTTGTTCTTCTATAAATACATCAATATCTTTTTCTTCACACACTACAAATATGTTACTAAAAATATCCGAAAGTTCGATCATTAAGTCATTTAATCTAGATTTGAAAAGTTCCAACTGATCAACATCAGCAGAATCGTAAGTCACTGCAATTTTCTCTTTCAGTTTACTTAACTTAGCTTTAGCTAAGTTAAGTAAACTGAAAGAGAAAGTTTAAGTTTTCGCTTTTTAGTCTTAAGCGTTGTAAATTCCATTATCTAATAAGAAAGATAAAAAAAAACACACTGACTCACCAAATTTACTGTGACTCCGTAGCCGACGGACCAAAAAACATGTACGTTCCGTTGTTTAAAAATAGTGGACTGTAAATTAACTTGATATTACTTCAGTATAGAACCCAAAAAACCTCAGACTCCTAACGTTGACCGAAACTTCTTTATTGACTTTCAAATAGTAAGTTAGTTGAGGAACGGCGAAGACCACACAAACTTCGACTTCAGTGGCGGCTTACCAACACAAACTCAGAAGAACCTCTGCCTAGTTGTAACTCCAGTAATTCACAGCAACCTCAAAGCTCTAAACGCTTTAAAACCTAACTTTAAAGCTTTAAGCTTTAAAACTTTAAGCTAACTTTAAGCTTTAAAAACCTAACAAATTTGTAACTTTAAGCTTTAAAAACCTAACAAATTTGCGTCTGCGCCGCTCCTCGGTACAAAGAAAGAAATACAATTTGCATAACATCGAACAATTATTATTATTATTATTATTATTATTATTATTATTATTACTATGATTATTATTATGATTATTATTATGATTATTCTGATGATGATGATGATTACTATTATTATTACTATTATTATTATTATTATTATTATTATTATTATTACTATTATTATTACTATCATTATTATCATTATTATTATCATTATTATCATTATTATCATTATTATTATTATTATTATCATTATTATTATTATTATTATTATTATTATTATTATTATCATTATTATTTTTTATATGTTCCGCCCTAACACACTATTTGGAAGGGAAGAATGCCTTCGTGGAGGAATTTTCAAGGGAAACGGTCTACGTTACACATGAGGAAAACCACGAAGCGTGGAGCCAGGCTGTTCGCGTAATTCGAACCTCGGACCGAACTACCAGTGTTCAGGGGTTTTACCGCTCGGCCGCTGGTGGGCCAGCATATGGTATTGCGAGATAAGAAATTGTAAAATATACATATTTGAATTGCAATATAAACATGTCGCTTAATAAAGAGTTGAAATTTCAGTCAACTTTTTCGCATTATTCGTTTCGCTTTGCAAGCTCAGAACTAGATGAGAAATAAATCTATATAGTCAATTCCACATATCTGGAAGTAGATTGTAGCACCCAAAACGTTCTAAAGAGAACTGCGTTATACAGTAAATCTAAAATGTTTTAAATAATAATATAAAAGTATTTAATATAAAATGGCATATTTTTGATACTGAAGTATTTTTACTCGATATTTAACTTTAAGATTTTGGTCCAGAAAATGTGGACAAAATCTTGTTCTTTAATTTTCCACTAAGAATAAAATTTGAGAAATCCCTCTTTTTGAATGAGATAAAAATAAATTTTTATTTTATTTTTAGATGTAACTCTATCCATTTCGAGAGCAATCACACACAGAACCCTTTTCTTCAAGAGCGAATCATTTTTGCTTTTGGAGTTTTTGTATGTGTTTTGCACTTCTCTCTACTATTTCATGCTTTTCATGTTTACCACTTTTTTTGTGTTTAGCAGACAGATTATGTTCCAGAAAAAGAGAGACCTGTATCTAATTACTCTCAAAATTGGTAGAATTGTATTCAAAATCTAGACAAAATTAAAACTGCTTTCTTACTTCAGTTTTAATTCTATGTTTTTCTTTCACTGAAATTCCCCATTTTCTTTCATTTAAAAGTATGTACTACATACAATGTAAATAACACAATGTAATATAAGTAAAATTGTACTCTAATACAATGTAAAATTGTACTTTACATTGTATTAGAGGCCTCTATTTTTACAGTTAAGCAGTAACAAACTACTCAATTGAACTAGTTTAGCAAATGCTAGTACAACTCAGAAATTCAATTATGTAGATCTAGGTAAGTTAAATTAAAACTTGTTATTTACTAGCTTTTTTATTATTATTTTTATTATTTTTTTTTATTTTTATATTATGATAGTTGTATATAGTTTATTTTAGGTTTACATGCATAATTCATCTTGGGAAAGTTTCCAGTAGGCAAGAGTTTCTAAATTACTTTGGTTTTCTACTCTGAATTGACTTTTTAATTATTTTTAACTCTAATCATTTACTTGCTGTTTTCTCAAAATTCCACTGTTCAAACTTCTTTATTAGTAATTCACAACATTTGGTATTACTTTTGATTTTGAATTTTACGTTTACCCTTGCCTATATGGATGACGAAACACGAATTGAGTAATTGAAGAGTTAGGTTTTGGGGCAACTTCCCCTTCATAAGTCTGTCTTCTGCCTGCTCAACCATTATTTACTTATGCTATTTTTTGGAATAATATATTTTTTCATGGTTTTTAGATACGTGCAATTAATTTACATATACTCTTCGAATTTAAATGATATTTTAAATTAGTTCGCAGCAATAATAATTATTTTTATTTCTTTGCAATTAAAATTTCTTAATTAAATTTTATTTGCTTTATAATAATAGAGAATATTTGTTAAATTCACTATATTCTGAATATACTTTTCATCTAAGAATTTGCATGCCCTTAAAATATGTTCATTACAAAATAAGCGATTTTTTAATCAACAAAAAATTGAAATTTCGGGTTCGAAAACGCAGAATATCGATGTGTTGATACACTATTTATGTGGAGATCGGTTTCATGTACATTTCTTAACGAACGGAAAATGCTATTTTAATTTAAATATTACTACAAGGCCACTTAAAATCAAAAAGCTTTCGAGGAAGAAATTCTCAGTTGACTCTTCGAATCAGAATCGTTTCCCAATTTTGCTTTGCCTTAACATTCAGCCGCTTAAACCAAAATATTAATTATAAATCCTATAATTGCCCATCTCTTCTTTTACTTTTCGATCCTTTATTTCCCGCTTTAGCTTAATCCCATTTATTTACTATACTTTGAGTTCGGGAGAGTAAATGTTCATACGGAAATCTCATATGAAGGGGCTAATTTCATTTCTTTTCATCCATCCGGAAGTGCTTAGCTGGAACAATGAACCATACAAAAAATGAAAATTAACGAGGTCGTTGAGAAAAGATCCGCTTCTGATTCCTTGTATACGTAAGCAACGATATGCCTTTTAAAAATAAGCCTCGGATCTGCAATTAAGCCAGGTTCGTCATCTAAACATTATTAATGTGAAGGTTTAAGTGTGGTTGCATGGCTGTGGATTCTTGATAATATTTTTTTAATGGCGGTGTACTGCTTTTTCTTAATTGCTGAAGTATTAAACAAAAATGAAAAGCTAGTGACAAATTTAAATTCAATAAAACCTTATGTGATTTGAGTAACGAAAAGCAAAACCAAAATTCAGAAAGAACTACGCCGAGACTAAAAATTTTATCTACTTGGATTCTACACATGCTTTTTGACGAATAACAACTTTATTAACACTTGACATCAACAGCTTCACAGTTTTCTTGAAATAAAGCAGGAATTCTCTACTAGGCTATTATTCAATCAACAGGAAAAACTACAATACATAAAACAATTAATACCAACATTCGAAATCGAAATCGAAATCGAGTCAATGGCTAGGCGGCAATTAGTAGCCAACCGCTACTTTAACCGTTTCTGTTAGTAAATTGCCCTAAGGCGTTGGTACTTAAGTTTTTAATTAAGGCGATTTACGCCGCACCAACTAGGCGAAACTTGTCAAATTTTGTGAAATGCAGGTGGAGTAGAGGGAGATGATTGGCAGGAGCCTGTCACGTGGGTGGTCACCCACCCAAGTTCAGACTCCGAGCAAAGCAGCTTACGCGTGCAATGAGAAATATTGGATATATTAATAATTATCAAGTTTTGAAACAGGTTATCCAGATTGGAATAATTAAACTAATATCGCGATCTAAATGAAGACAAATGGCACAACTAAGTGCAACAGATTAGCTAAACAAAATATTCAAATTCATCCTTGCTGTAAAACACAGATTGGACAGTGGTAGTCACGTGGGGGTCACCCTCCTGTGAACTGTCCACGGCCAATGCATCTTGAAATAGTAGATATGACAATGCAGTGAAGTCTTGGTCTGAGAAATTAAACACTAAAGTTCTTGTACAACACTGAGGCACATAAGTTACTGAAACTATACACTATGTACATATAGGGACGGCGGTATTTGAGCGAAGTAGCAAATAGTGAAAAACATTTTACACTAGCAATAAATAATCAGAGTTTTGAAGATCCAGGTACACGGATCATGTCCATAAGTCCACAATATTACAAAGTCTCTGATATAACAATAAGAAGATTACGAAAATGACAAATATAAGATCAGTGCTAATTCAGAAGTCAAACAACAAAAATCAGCGTTAATTTACAAAATTTTCACAGGACTAGTTTCGATGGTTTTACCGAACCATCATCTTCAGCTGCAAAACCGCAAATGAAAAATTTTTCATTTGAAATGAAAAATTTATTTTATTTCATTTGAAATGAAAATTTTCATTTCAAATGAAAAATTTTTCATTTGCGGTTTTGCAGCTGAAGATGATGGTTCGGTAAAACCATCGAAACTAGTCCTGTGAAAATTTTGTAAATTAACGCTGATTTTTGTTGTTTGACTTCTGAATTAGTATTTATTCGGCGTGTTATTGCGTCTTAATTATAAGATCAGTGCTTTGAAGATCCAGGTACACGGATCATGCCCATAAGTCTATAAAGTTTCAAAGACACTGGTAAAATGACACAAGAAAGATAAAATAAAGATAATAGTACTATGTACAATATATACACATTTCACCATTTGCTGTTATGGAAGATGCCTCTTGGGCGCTTTGCTGCAATTTCTATAGTAGGATCATAATTTATCAGATTACGGATATATTCGTATTGAGAAAGTTCTATTTTAGCATAGAAATTGTGGCTCGTGGTGAGAATTTGATCATCTATGAGTCTTATTTTTAGTTCTTTATGTGTCTGCAGGTTACGTACGAACCATGGGGAGTCAACAATTTGTCTGAGTATTTTGTTCTGAAGGACCTGTAGTTTGTGTCTATAAGTCTTGTACACAGCGGCCCAGATACGCACTGCATAAAGTAGGGTGGGTCTTATTAAGCTGGTATAGATCTTCTTCTTGAGACATATTTAATTTAGCATTTCTTCTTATTAAAGGGTAAAGAGACACTTTAGCAACGGTGGCTTTGCGCAAGGCATACTCCGTGTGTTCTTTGAATAACAGCAGTGAATCGAAGACCACTCCTAGATACTTGGTACTTGAAACAATTACTAGGGCTTGATCATTAATTTTTGTATTTACATTCACAGGAGTGAACTTCCGATGACGCCTGAAAAGGAGAATTTGACTCTTTGACGGATTTACTTTTAATTTCCATGAATCATAATAGCGTGCTATGATATTTACTGCGCTTTCAAGTTTATCTACAGCGAGCTGAGGTTTTAGCGACTTGGTTAAAATTGCTGTGTCGTCGGCATATTTCACTACTTTTGCATTCAAAGGAACCGGCATATCATTCGTGTAGATATTAAACAGAAGCGGTCCCAGAACGCTTCCTTGAGCCACTCCGCTTTTAATTCTTTTTCTTGAAGAGAGAGAGTTACTAATTTTTACCTGAAAGGTCCTGTTTTTAAGATAGCTTTTCATGAGCTTAATAAAACTGATGGGCAGATGAACAAGGTGCAGCTTGTAGAGAAGACCCTCATGCCACATTTTGTCAAATGCTTTTTCTAGGTCTAGAAAGCAGCTGGCGATTGTGTTCTTTTTTGCGAAGGAGTCTGAAATAAATTCTGTAACGTTCAGTAGTTGGTGCAAGGTACTATGACCGGCTCTAAAACCAAACTGCTCTTTAGATATAATTTTCTTATCCTCTAGATGTTGAGTTAATCTCTTTTGGAGTACACGCTCAAATACCTTTCCCAAACTGGGGAGAAGGCTGATCGGACGGTAGGAGTTTAAGTCCTTTGGGTTTTCTCCGGCTTGACAAACGTTATTATCTGCGCGTGCTTCCACTGTTGCGGAAAGTAATTGAGCCTCATACAAGCATTGAATACCAACATTCAATTCATTGAACGCTTATATCACTAAGCTAGCACGGATCAGAACGTGCATGGCAACGCGGAAACCTGATGCCATCCACAAAAATGGGTTCATAAAACAAATTATCGTGTTCATTCAACAAACTTATTCATAACACAAAGCGTCGTGGATATCTCCAGCAGTTTATTGATGGCATTGCGCAACAGCTGAGAGAGTCGAAAATTCTGCCGCAATTATACGTTAATTTTCCAAACTGTGGGCAGATGCTCTCTAATCACACTATGCATAAAATCCACCAATTCTCTAGATCAGCGGTTCTTAACCTTTTGACTAACGCGTACCATCTAAACAAAAACTGAAAACTTTTAATACTACCACTACAAAGTTCTACTACTACCACTAAAGTTCTACTACTACTCTTGAACAAAGCTCAGATCGCATAAATTTACGAGTGTTAGAGAAAAAACTCAATCAGGATGTTGGGGTATTCATTTTTGAATTTAATAGTTCAAAATACTTTGCTTCTTTGCGTACCACCTATTTTTCTCTTGAGTACCACCAATGGTACTCGTACCACCGGTTGATAACTGCTCTAGGTGAATTCTTCAAACCTTGTTCTTAGACGCTCTTTCGCAACTGAGGGCAATTAATGCCTAAATCACCAAGTACTGTCTTCCTCTTGAAGCTCAAGTTACCAGATTCTATTTTCGAAAATCAAACTCCTGTAGCAACAGTAATTGAAAGACCTTAATTTTGTAATTTCAGTATTTTATCAGTGTTTCAGAAGCTTTAAACGCTTATTTCTTGCATTAACATGATAGATAAGTTTACAAATTTTGTTGGATTTAGTTTTCAACATCGTAAACTTGTAACTATTGCAAAGTGAGTGCGAAACAACTGAGCATGTGTACAATAATATAGATTCAATTTTGATGTATGTCCAATAGCTTGCTTTTAATCCGCTGCAGTGGTAAACTAGTTTATGAAAAATAGGAAATAAAGAATGCCAAGTTGTTATATGCTGGAACTCGGATTCTCTAGCCAAATTCCCTAATTTCCACTGTTGCTTTTAATGGTTATGTACACAGAATATTTGACTAAAATATCAAATCAAACTTGAAATTTTTTTTCGGAAAGCCTGAAGTTTATCATTGCAACATCGTCACAGACTACTGATCTGTCCCTAAGTAAGTCTCAAGTTTCAGATGCTTCCCGTTCAAGTGAAAAAGAAACGGAGAAACAATTATTCCATTCTTACTAGTTCGAAAGCATTTTTGAAAGAAAAGTTATCCTCGATGTCAGCTGAACAAAATTTTAGGAAAGGAGCTAAATTTCACGGAAGCCGCAGTGACTTCGGAAAGAGACAAAGCTCGTTTCATTAGATTTCCACACTAGACGTCTGAGCTCGTAAATTTCCGAAAATCTGATACATCTAGAATTGCGAAGGTTGATAAGTTGATCTCACTACCAATTTTGCACATGATTTTAAGTTAATCTTTGATGTTTTGAATATATTTAGAGACTGCAGCAATCATTCTCCAAAAAGAGGAGTATTTTGACGTTCGAATTAAAAGTAAGAGGAAAAGATAGCGTTTCAGAATTGAAAACCTTAGTGACAGGCCTCACTACTCACATTTCTGTGTGTGGAACATCCTTCAGATGAAACACAAATGCGTCTCAAGAACATACAATTTGACTGCTCAGAAGGAACTTTACGAGCTGCTGAAACTCTCACTTTAATTCTCTTCATTATTTCATTCTCTAAAGGCACTATGCCAGTGCTTGCTTCTGATAATGTTTACCGAATAACTGTTCGTAATGTTAACTACGAAACAGATAAACTCGGTTTTGAAAAGAACTGTTTTTTATTTATTTTTGTTTTAAATTTGAAAGATGTAGAGACATAAGGATTTTTTTAAAAGCAGGAGAGATGAAAAATGAGCAATGCCCTCGCCGGGACTTGAACCTCGGACCTCTCGAATACGCATCGAGTGTGCTGACCACTACAACACGAAGGCAAACGAAGGTGGGAGAAATACCTTATATACTACCCCTTTTTAAGGGCGACTGGGGATTAAGGTACTCAATCGCCAAATCCTGGTGATGGAGAATCATCATGCATCACCTTTTTTAGTTCAGGCGCCACTGTAGAGACATCAGGTTATTTGGAAGCAGGAGAGATGAAAAATGAGCAATGCCCTCCCCGGGATTCGAACCACGAACCTTTCTAATACTCGCCGAGCGTGCTGACCACTACACCACGAAGGCATGCGAAGAAGAAGGGAGAAATACATTATAAAGATTTTAACTATTTAATAAATTAATCAACAAAATTTTAACCAGCTGTGACGACGGCAGCCAACGGCTTCTCCTTCAGCTGGCGGACCATTCAAAGATAGGAAATTCATATGTGTAGCCCCTTACGGTTCTCGGTCTTCAAGCTGCTGCGAGCTGTGAGAGGATATGCTCTGACATTTCTGCAGTAATACTTTATTCAGCTATGACTCCACGTGAGATTACAAGGATCATCACTTCAAGGGATTTTAGTGTGTCTGTCACCGAAGCCTCTCGGTTTAAGGGAGGCTGAAAAACCAATGATCATGTTGCTCTTCCGATATCGTTTCAACTATAACGAATCAGAGGATGTAAAATTCACCCGAAAAATTAAAAAGGCGTCACTAATTCAGTTTCTTATTGTTTCAGACAGAGTAACAAGTCAGAATGCTCTTCCCAAAATTCTCGACTAGAGAGACTGTTGCCACTAGCAAGATACTATCATAATAAAGACAATAAACTTCACAATAACCAATAATTGTTTCTATGCCTTCATTGTCGATATGTATTGTAAATGGATTTTCTCATATATTTGCAATAAATGTGTTTTAGTTCTATGTGCACCAAATAATAGGTAACCGAAACAAATCGCAAACTAGTCAGTTACAATGTGAGTTTCACATAGATCCTTAAATGGCTCCATCAGTATCCCGTACCGTCATCACCTCAACATATTGATTTGTGAAGATTCTTTTCTCGTGTTTTTTTCTGTTATTATTTTTCTGTATTCACTGCTGCATGAGGCGTTTCATGAAACCAATGTAAAATATGAACCCAGTGATAAAACATGAGTCCATTTCTTCCCAGAAAGTCCTTCATGAAAGAATCTCTGTCCCTAGATGTGTCCTTAGATGTAATTAAATAATCTTACCCAATCCAATCAGTGGTTAAAATTCCATGCTTTGGTTTTTAATTACTGCCTGAAAGAAGTTCGAGAATAAAAGCCTTATTATTTTTCAGAGTGTGCAAGTACGATTCCAAGGAATCCGATGACAAATGTGCTACATAAATGTGCCTGCAGTGAACATGTGCTCATATCAAATTGGACGGAATTTTCTGAAGCCAGTTTTTGATAATACAGCTTTTATTTTTTTTTGGGGGGGGGGGTGGAGAGGGAAAACTTTTACTGTCTCTCTCTGTTTTAAGTACCCGCACGTTGGACTGACACGTCCTAAAAGCAATCAATTAATTTTGGGCTTATGTAGATGCGGTTGCCTTAAGGTTACATGATTATCAATGACCTGCTTACTTATGTTCTCGTGTGTATTGCTCCCTTGTAGAGATGCTTAACAGCGGAACGTGATCATCATGAGAAGTATATTTACATTTGTTATTAAAATACACCTTCGTTGCTGTGTTGTTTCTCTGTTAGCATTAACAGAATTTAATTATGAAAGACACAGATTCGAGAGAGGAGATGGGACTGAAAAGTATCTTAAAATGGGGAAAATCTTCTTTCGTCTCACTGAATTTCCTCTTTGTACTCGAACAAAAGTTTAATTTTACAGCTGTTACACACGACCCCAAATGCAGTATTCCATTTAATAATTATGCTTTCAAATAGCTCTTCATCATCAAAATAATTTCTAAGAACGATTCAGGATTTTCTTCCTGATGTTTTATTCTACAAAACTTTCTAAAAGTAAACAGTTTAAAATTATGCAAACGATTTCATTTTTTCAAGTTCGAAATGCAAGCTTATGAATTATTTCACAAATCATTCTTTTGTGAACGACCTAACCTTAAAATTGCATGCAAAGAATACACGATTATTTGATTACTGAATATATTCCTGATTCCTCAAAAATATCTCCATAACCGTATTAGGAGCTCTTGAAAAGGTTATGCCGACTACTTACGCAACATGGAAATATTTACGAAAATTCAGACATTTTTGGGGATATATGTCCTGAAGCAGAAAACTGCATTAAAATTCAAATCTGCCTACATATCCCCGGACATCTGATCTCTTAAGCTCACAGCTAAACTCTTCTAAGCTGTAGCGAATTTTAACGCAACCAATACGGTTTTTTTTATCGAAATATGTAATACGTATCTTGCCGGACCTCTTCCGCTTGGTACTTCGCAGGAAATTACTTTGAAGAAAGTTTTTAATGAGTAGCCAATGATGATAAGCGACTTCCTTTTGTTTTTTCCTGTTGTATTTGCAAGTTTAAAGAGAAATTAAGATGGATATCTTCTTAATTTACTTCACGTACATATATTTCTTTCAGTTTGAAAGTTAGTTTTGGAATTTTATTTCTAGTGAAATTTTTTAAAGTCCCTTAAACAGAAAAAAAAATGTGGAATTTTGTATTCTACGAAGAAATTGAAGATGAGTAAAATTGCTTTCATTCGTTTTACTATTCATTACTTCAAAATCAAATCGTACATCAAGTGTTTCTCACTACTCTTAAGAAAGGATCAAATTGGAAAATTCAGTTTGGTGCTGATTTTAAATAAACCAGTTGTAATTCTATAGACAATGATACTGGAACTATTGACATAAGGCATAACTATAGACATAAGGAATAATCATTAGCATGTCTCATTCTTGCAGTATTACATTCGTGTGCAAAAATTAAGGACAGAGTCGAAAAATTAGCATATCAGCTGAACGAAGAAGCAGAGCGGACAGAAAGACCAGTCAGGAGATTAAGTAAGGTGATGTACGGTAGCACATGCGCAGATATGCAGGTAGACGTAATGGGGGAGTGTCTGAGTAGTATAAAGCATGTTGTCGGTTTAAGATCAGTATTTCTGGCAAAGAGATTGCACGCCGTATAGCAGTTAAAATCACACCGAGTTGCTGCCTCAGCGAGAAATGGCGAATAATCAATCTGTTAGACGACATCTGGATGCTTTTACCCGAGGTCGAATCATTGGGAAGTTGGAGGAAGGCCGCAGTGTGACAAGTGTGGCTGCAGAGTTCCGAATTGCTCACAGCATCGTTTCACGACTTTGGAGACAATTTCAAACTACAGGAACAGCTATCCGGGGGTTTAGTAGTGGTCGTCCACGAGGAACCACACTCGCAGATGACCGGTATATTGCCTTACAGGCCAGAAGAAACAGGCGGCAGACAGCGGGAGAAATCGCTAGACACGCGACACAGGTGACTGGACGACCGATATCGCGTTTTACCGTGGCCAGAAGACTGCACGGTGGTGGTCTGTTTGCACGACGCCCTGTACGGTGTGTACCTCTAACGCCTGCCCATTGGAGAAGGCGTTCTCTGTGGTGCCGGGAACACCGGAATTGGAGAGACAATGAATGGGGACGAGTACTCTTTACAGATGAGAGCAGATTCAGTCTGAGTAGCGATTCTCATCGCATACTCATCTGGAGAGAGCGGGGAAGCCGCAATCATCCCTCGAACATTATTGAAAGGGACAGGTATGGAGGTGGCGGTGTTCTCGTTTGGGGAGGCATCATGCTTGGTAGTCGTACAGACCTTCACATCTTCGACGCAGGTTCAGTCAACGGGATCGGTTATTGTAACGAGATTTTTCTTCCTTATGTACGTCTTTTTAGAGGCGCTATGGGTCCGCAGTTTCTTTTCATGGACGACAATGCACCATGTCATCGCACAGTAGCTGCCGAACAGCTCTTAGAGAGTGAGGATATTGAACGTATGGATTGGCCGGCGGCACGATCTCCGGATCTCAATCCCATCGAGCATGTATGGGATTTTCTAGGCAGACGCTTGGCAGCTCGTACCTTACCACCAGTAAAGATTCCGGAGCTTCGTTTGGCGCTGCAAGACGAATGGGCAGCAATGCCTCAACAACTCATTGACACCCTCATTCTCAGCATGGGCAGACGCTGTGAAACCTGCCTAGCAGTCAGGGGAGATCATATCCCCTATTAAAGATCGGATGTTTCTTGCTGGACACCCATCACAGGGATGTTTCGGCCTTCAGTCGCATTGCGCTCCATGCTACTTTTTCAATAAAGCTTCTTTTTATCCCTCTGATTTCTCTTTTGGTAAGTGTTGCTTACATTACTCATGTCCTTACGTATTGGGGATCTTACGGTATTAAATGTGTAGATTTTGAAAGCTTTTGTACAAAGTTATATTGAAAAAACCGTCTTGTCCATAATTTTTGCACACCAGTGTATAAACAATTATTCTGAAGAGCTTTCGAAGTTTTTGACAGAGTGTAAATAGTGAAAAAAATAAACCGTTGTTACTTTAAACTTCTCACAAATACTTTATATTCAGAAATAATATCGATATTTTCCATTTTTTGCTTCCATTGCATCCGGATCAATTGGACCATAACTCATCAGAATACTTAATCAGATTTTTATTCTGTTTGCCAAATACCTGCTCACTACAATGAAATCAGGAAATGTACCTTCTTTATTTATTATGTTTTATTTCTCTAAGATGAGGCATACAATTAAAAATAAACCATTCGTATTTCGTAAAACTTTTCATTGCTTTAAACTTGTATAGAAATACGAATGTTTATGAAATACGAATGTTTCATAAAACATTCGTATTTCTAAACAGGTTTAAAGCAATGAAATTATTTTTCTTTTCAATGCACTAAAAGCTACAAGTAAATGAAAAATTAGTGATGCAGTATACATATGGGAAGTTTTTTTTTATGTGTGGAGGGAACATCACACGGGTTTATTTAGCGTTCCTTTAGAAAAGAAATACATTTGTGGCTAATCAGTGATAGCATGGATTAAATTAAAAATATTAGAGTTCTCATGAAATGCTTCCCAGTTTTCAGGAGGATGGAAACAAAGTTCTTCCTATTTCTGACTTCCTTCCATTATCCTGTCCTGAAGATTTGTGCAGATTTTACCCCATAAAAATTATAGATACTCTGAAATAATGGTAAATTATAAGTTGCTGATATATGTACATATGTTGCTTTTAAGATATTATTCCTTCCTTATGAAATTAAATGCCGGAGAGAAAACTTTACATCGCTCTTCTTTCCAATTCTGAGGATTCGAGGAACCTTGATTTTAGTTCTTCTGTGTTTTTCTTGAACAAACAAACAATAATCTGTAATACTTGGATTATCGCACAACTTCTCTAAGTTATAAAACATGACCAGTGCCTTCATCGCAACTCGAACCTGGACCTCTCGAATACGTACCGAGTGTGCTACCGTTGCACTACAAAGGCATGCAGAAAGGAGGGAGAAAATATCTTACATACTCCCCCTTTTAAAGGGTGACTGGGGATTAGGGACACAGTACACAGTCGTCAAACTGTTGGTGAGGAACCATCATCCACTACGTTTTAGTTCGGGCCCCAGTGTAGAGTCATTAGGTATTTTTCAAACAGAAGACTTGAAAAATGAGCAATGCCCTCGCCGGTACGCGAACCTGGACCTCTCGACTACGCGCCGCGTGTGCTACCGTCCCACCACGAAAGCATGCAGTGACCTTGGATCCTAAAAAAATAATTACTAACATTACAATACCTTTGAAACCTAAACCCATATTTGAAGTTGATTCCTAGCTGCCTAAAATCTTAATGTAGTGTTTTAGTCGTCATGTATCCATATTAAGTCAATTAGACACTTTTGGATAACTGGAAGAAATAGCATTAAATAAAGCACTTAAATTAGTTCATATCTAGAACTTAAAGTATTAGAGAATTTAATACTTCAATATATTTGTTTACTGCATTTCAAATCGAAAGTGTAAAATAAGTGCTTGTGGGGAATATTTGTTTTTGTTGCATTGCTTGCGATTTATTATTTACATTAAAACCTTATTTTATTAAAATGTTGATTTATTAACAAGTCGCTACATCGCGCATCTACTTCAGTATTTTTTAAACACTTTCCAAGAGCATGGAATAGGGTAAATTCACTGGGCAAATCGAAACTCATCATCACCGACACTAACCTCCTACAGGGCGATTTCCTCCACAGAAGATCAAAATCGTTCTGTATAAGGAGATGCTCATCTTAAGGCTTTTCTCATATAGAGATTTTAAATAAAATATTAAATCAGTAGCGAGAAATAGGATTTAATTTGAAAAGGATTTAACCACGTAATAATAACAGAGATAAGAAAAATTAATTATCTTCAGTTGTATTAGTCCAAAGTCTCTTTGTCCCTGAAGGACTATTTTAAGAAATTAAATGATGAAAAATCTGCATAAATGTATGTATATTTCTCGCATCGTAATAAAACAACGGTACATAGATCCGTCGAATTTTGAATCACGTAATCCTCCTACGAATATGGGCATGTGGAAAACCGAATTTGAAATTTGGAATTTGTTTTATGATCGATTTCATATTTTGTAAAACTTTAACGAATTTTCGATTAACAAACTCAAGGATTTCAAAGCGACCCATGGCAACGTTGTACAGAAAAAACATTTTTATTTCCAGGGCGGTGAGATCATGTATCGGAAATTCTACAGATAGATTCTCAATTTAAAATTATTTTGAGATATTGCTGTCGAACTGATTTCTATGGTTAAAGTGCGAAGAACATGATATTTAATAAATAAATGTAACACACAAAATGTTACGAAAACGCCCCTTTGGACGTAATTTAAAATCTGAAATATTTCAAATTTTCCTTTTTTTTTCTTTTGGTGTATTTTAGTGGTTAATTTAATAAATTTATTACTATTATTATTTATTGTTTAAGAAAATTATCCAGAAAGGAATACCTTTTATTCGGAAAATTCCGAATTAATATTTACACTTTTCAGGTAGTTAATATTGGACTAGATTCCTCTTATTAGCGTGTAAGAATATTCCGTTTCAAGTGGAATGACAATTCCTTTGGCTGAAGAGGCCGCCAGTGGCCGGGCGAATAAGACTTCTAAACTCGAGATTCTTTACAGTTCGGTTCAGGTGTTTTACCTTATTGATGATGTCCAATCGGCCATGGCGAAGGGCCCGGGTTCGAAGGTTCGAATCCCAGAAAAGGCATAGATGCTTGTAAATGTATAGTGCCCGTGTGGCAGGGGGCACTCTAAATATGCGGCGAGACGAAAGTCTTCTCGAGAGGTTGGCAGTAAGGGAAGAGGAAAGTCGGAGACTCTCGAACCCGTCCTCTCGGGGTGCTCTCCATCATCAAAACTGGGGCGGAACTGAGTTAAATGGCACTGTCACCTGTAAGGTGCCTCAAGGCAGTTGCCAAACGACGAGCGTAAACTTGCTCTCCTTGTCACGAGGAATTTCCTGGGCTTGGGCTAACTATAGGTCAGACAAGTGATCATTAGCAACAACCTTATTGATTTCTTCATCACTGTTATGATCCTATCAATAAATGCTTAATTTGGCGATTAGTGATTCTATCTGTAAGTTCCTTTTCATAATTCTTTATTTTTCTATAATATTTAATTCTTGCGTTGTTTCCAAGAAACATGTCGTCAAAATGTATATTAAAAAGAATGGGTTTTGTAAATAGTGGAAACTGTATGTGGGACTTTTTGTTGTAAATCCCACTTGAAAGTGTTGAGAACTACTGAAGGTTATCATGCCATTTAACACTCAGTTATAATCTATCGACATCTAGATGAGGATTTCCTTCGCTTCTTAGCTTTTAATTACAGGAAATAATTGTATTAATTTCCTGTAATTAAAAGACAGTCGTCAACCTCTACTCATGCACAGAAGGTAGTTATTTGAGTACCTAGACCCTTAAAACCAGAACAGAATTCTCAGTGAGAAGATTAGGATAGTTTCTCATAAAATATTGAATTTGATACTCAACATGTGGAAGCTCCGTTTGACACTGCTTATGCTTCTAGGTATGTTTTAAGATTTCTTCCGGGAATGATATGAGGTGACTACTCAAATAATTTACTGTAATTAATCTTTTTCATTTCTTAAATTTTATTATTATCTTTCTAACTTATTTAAAAAAGCAAATTTATAGTTACACGTAAAACAT
This sequence comes from Stegodyphus dumicola, assembly GCF_044657685.1. Taxonomy (NCBI): domain Eukaryota; kingdom Metazoa; phylum Arthropoda; class Arachnida; order Araneae; family Eresidae; genus Stegodyphus; species Stegodyphus dumicola. Next base: position 232,966,875 of record NC_140772.1, on the reverse strand, counting down.
TTGTGCCTTAAAAGCTACATGAAATGCATTAAATTTAATATAAAATTTACTATGGAAATTTTTATATATCTAAATACTCTTCTATTAGATAGATTAATGTTGTTGCTATGACAATGAGACTGTATTGTAGAGACATTACGTATTTTTTGGAAGCAGGAAAGAGGAAAAATTAACAACATCTTGGCCGGAAATCGAACCACGGAAAACCGGTCCAGCGTGCAGAACCACTAACACCACGAAGGCACGCTAAGAAAGCGGGAGAAATGCCTTATATACTGCCCTTTTTAAAGGGCGACTGAGGTTTTTAGGGGACCCAAATCCTGGGTGTGGAGAATCCTCAGCCAACACGCGTTTTTAGTTCGGGCGCCACTGTAGAGATATTAGGTATTTTTGGAAGCAGGAAAGATGAAAAATTAAAACGCCTTCGCCGGGAATCGAACTGCGGACCTCTGGAATACCGACCCAACGTGCAGAATCACTACCCCACGAAGGCACGCCAGGAAAGCGGGAGAAATACCTTATAGTGTTGCAGAAATTTATAGCACGAATTTTAAATCGCATTGAACTTTCGAATTAGTCAATAATTAAATTCTATTATCTCCTTCAATAACCAAGTGTATTGGATAAAGAATTGGAAAGTAAAGTCCTTAAAACTTAAGTTCATGCGTGATTTTTTTAGATAACACTGTATGAAAATAAATCTATGCGTTGGTGACATATATTTAAAACTCACACTTACTCAAAAGAAAGGATAAAATAGTTCAAGTAGGTATTTATCGACAACTAACTTACTGATTTAACAATTTACTAGACCTTTCGGCAATCAAACTGAATTAATATAATACTTGAATTTCGTTGTAAGATATCTTAAAATAACTCGATCCATTTACCCCGCCTGTTATTGGTAATCAACAAATTTTCCGATAAGGTTTTTCTCCCACCTTTTCGGTATGCCTTCGAAGCACGCCGGGCTCGTATTCCAGAAGTCCGTGGTTCGATTCAGGGCGAGGGCGTCGTTCATTTTTCAAATCTCTTGCTTCAAAAAATACCCGATGTCTCTATAAGCCTAATGACGGGTTTTATAAAAATCTTTCTCATTTGGCGATTAATTCCGTCTTTGGTAAAGTACCATTTGATATTTTACTTAAAATTGCCCTTGAAATTATTTAAGCGTATCTCGACGAACGACGAGCATTGAACGCAATGTTACGGAATTTTTATTTTAAGTAAGTGAAACAAGGTGAATATTTTAGGAGCTTTAAATTCTCCTGTATTTTAAAGTAATAATATAAATAATAGGGTACCTATAAATAGCTACAAGAAAATTAAAAGTCAGATTTTATTTTTGTGTACATCTCTCACACATATAGCATGTACATGTATTTTATAAAACGCTGTACCTTATTTTGAGCAGCTTCGAATGTTCCAGTACAGCCAAAACAAAAGTGATCGAAAAGTGCTTAGGTGGCGATAATAAACATTAAGCTCGACGCCAGAAAAATATTTCCTAAAGGTAAGCTAACTTTAGATGTAATAATTTATTTGCCCTTTAGAACAATCGTAATAAAGGATATCTTGCAATAAAATGTTGGTGCTAAAAAAAGTGTTATCCGCTTCTCTTTTGTCATCGTTAATAAGAAAAAAAAATTTGGAGAAAGTTTTGTAAAGTTTTGAATAATGAATTGAAATAATATCTTGGTCGCAGCCCATATTTTTAAGAACTGAATAAAATAAAAAGCTTTTAAAACATGGCAAATTTTGTAATGTATCAAACTGTAAAATTCCATTAAATTTTAAATTGGCATTTATCCTGGAAAGGAATACGCTATGAGAAATTATTACTTAATTAAAAAGACAGATTCAATGATTTTATTGCATTTGATAAAATACCATCAATTTTAATTATTTCTTCCACTGTTAATTTGCTGTAGGTGCATGTTTGTTATAGGAGTTTTGTTAGAGATTTTATGGAATAACTCGATGTTGGTTGGTGCTGTGTTTACAATAAAGTTGTAAGGTATATTTTAATTTTGGATAACTTTTCCTATCAGTTCTTGTTTCCACTTATTACTCCCTACCAGAATGAGTTTTAAGAATCGCTTTGAATGCAAAGGAGTTAGAAGAATTATTTAAGGAAAATTCAAATTACTTCGTGAGAGAGAGTTAAGAATCCTGAGCAGCGCATGTTTGTTTGCCTTCCCGGCTAAGTATCTCTTGAAGCTGTTACGCTCGGCCGTATTATTACGTGCCCTTTGATATTCGCTGGCTATATTTTATGTATTAGGTTTAAATTAATGGCCGACTACGTTAGGTACTTGTGTTAGCTTTCGGCTAAGCCTCCTTTAGTTAGTTATAGTTTAGTTCTTATTTCTTATTCTGAGTTTAAGCCCGCGTGGAGGCTTTGTTGTAAGCCCGAAGAAGGGGTCAACTGTTATTCTTCTTTGAGTGAAATAAAGGGTATTTTAATGCTTCTTGAGTTGTTTAGTTCTTTAACTGTTTAACGCAAGGATAAGTCGCTACGCAGCTCACTAGATTCCTCAGCGTTTATCTTAGACAAGAAACATAAGGAACCCTACAAAATATCAAAGATATTGTCTTGACATATTATGGAAACAAAATGCTGTTTCGACACTAACTTTAATTTCTTTTTCAGGATTCATAGAAATCAGTATAGCTTGTTGGGAAATAAGGGTCTGTGAAAGGAGGCTAAAAAGAATATTTCCCCTTCAGGACTTACCGACTGAAGAGGATCTAACAAGATTGTGCCCGTATGTAGAAAATTCTATTTTATTTAGCTTAATATGATTTTCAGTGGTATTCTATTGTTACTGTTATTGCATAAATTCTCATTTTTAAGCGTGGTTTGGGATTTGATTTGAACACTGCTTGAAAGTGAAAGACTTACCAAGGTAATATGGATTTCGAATAAAATACATTCAAAATCCAAGGAAATAAATTTATAAAAATGTAGCAAGTTATCTCATGCGAATTAAATCAATCGCTAACTTCAGTTCTTATATGTTAGAATTTTTGAATAACAGCAGGTGAGGTATGAGTTGTCGGATAGCTACTAGCGTCTGGCTAATATTTGTTTTACTGGCTGCGTTAATTTCTTAAACCAGCAGACGGAAAACAGGAAGTTTGAGAAGCCTTATGTTCATTACAGTTAAAAAGGAGTTTCCTCTTCATCAATGGGATCAACAAAGCTTTTCCTTCTTCCTTTGTCTGCAAAGCGAGAGAAATTTAATCAAATGAACGTAAAAATGAAGCTGCTGCTGCTCGAGTAATCGCACGCCTTTTGTAGCAAAACAATTGTAAATTTCATTAAATCACAGAAATATTTACGAACATTATATTATTTTATTAGAATTCAGCTTTCAAGAAGTGTTGTGCTGATATATTACTAAATCAGTTGTATTTATTTTCCTATAAAATATATTGTTCTTGCGTTTTTTAAAAAAATTACTTTTTTATACAAAGTGGAGTAAAATTGTGCTTTTGATAAAACCTGTCTGTTTATAAAACAATTTATATATTTATTTAATGAAGGTTATGAGACATAAAATTAAGGGTAAAATAATAAATTGTACTTTTTGCATTTATTTTTGCTATATTCTATATCAAAATATATTCTTTTTTTAAGAGACGTACTGGATTCTATCAAGTGCATACAGGAAAAGACAGAACGATGTAAAAGAAAAAGCTATTACATCCCTGCAGAAATAAATGTAGCTGGATTCATCAGCTTTCAATTTAATACAACATTCTTCCAAGAGATATGTAGTAAAGAAAGTGAACTACGAAAAGGTAAACATGTAAAACGTTAAATTGAAAATAAATTTAAAAGGCGTTAACCAAGTAAATGGAATTTATTAAATTGCAAGTAATGCGAAATATTACTGTGAGTTGTATTTTTAAGGAAGTTAAACATATTTAAGGAAGGCTGAAAGACTAAATTTCTAAAAGTTGTAGGAGCGTACTCTCTTTGGTAAATAAACTCTGCTAGATCCTACTAAGGAACCTGGCGTCTTCTCGCTTAGTCGTAAAGAATACCAAGATGGAAGAAGGGTATAAAACAACCCTTTATTATTCGTCAAACTCCTGAAGAGAAAAGGCATGTGCTTCGTGCTTACAATAAAACCGGCACCTTGCGGTGGAAGATGAAGAATCGTTACACGATAAATTCAAAGATAAAGAGTAGTGCTGCACTAACAATTTTAAGTTAAGACTAACAGGGCTGACTCGACAACCTACCCTGCGTGATACTTATTGAAATAGCCAAAAAGGCGTAACAGCAAGGACAGAGTTGTAATGTGTGCTGGCTAGCGAAAACACGCTCTGAATAAACTACGAAATTCACCCGTTTAAATACTTATTTCATGGATCCCTTCACATGTAAGAAAAGGGCCAAGAACACTTGAGCCACAAGACAGCAAACTGCTTCCTCTAAAAAAGTCACTTAAAAAGCATATTTTTGAGAAATTATAGGAAACTCTTAAATCTAAATTTTTAAATTTTGTTTCCATGTTCTTTTATTCTGGCTCTTAGTTTAAGTGTTTGTTCTTTTTTATTTTACAGCGTGCAGCAGAGAAACTACCTTATTTTTAAAATGAATATCACAAACAGTATAAGCGATATCAGTTTAATGTTTTTCCAAGTTATAGAGAGACACTTAAAGTTTTTTTTTATTCCAGTTCACAAATAATATCATTGAAGTTTACAAATAATATTAATGGCCTCCGTTCTGTACAATGTATTGAGATAGTCGAGTTTTTAAGTTTCTTTCACGTTTATCAGCATATCAACGGGTATGTTGTCGATAGCAGCTTGAATATTGTTCTTCAGTTGAGCCGGGATCTTTGGACGTTAGAGATTTCAGATAGCCCCACAAAAACAAATCACACGGGGCTAAATCAGGCGAGCGCGCTGGCCACTGGCGATCGCCTCGTAAGGAGATAAGGCGTCCAGGGAAATTTTCTCCAAAAAATCATGGTCCAATGATACCTATGCTGGACAATGCACACCGAACAGTCACACCTTCTGTATGGAGGGGCTGATCATGAAATTCTCGGGGATTTGTGCCACTCCATTATCGCATGTTTTGCTTAATGCATGCTGCAACCGGAAAGATGAAAATGAGCCTCATCGCTAAAGAACACAAGGGCATCATGAGGCGTGTTGTCAAGAACGGATTTGCACGCATTTTTGCGTGAAAGAAAATCGCGTGGATTAAGTTTTTGCACCACTGCCAATTTATATGGATGAAAATGCAATACGTTAAAAAATACGACGAGAACGCACGATCCCCTCTCGTCCACTGCATAATCGGTACTAAAACTACATAACATAAAACTTTACATACCGCTCTTTTCAATGAGCGCCACTCCACCATTCTCGGAATAAATGTCGTAGATGGCACATGGTTCAAATAAGGAAGTTTCCCTGCCGAACCCTGTATATCATTGCTCTTGTGTGATACTTAAGCTGTTTTATATGTTTGGATTGATCCTTCCAATAAAGCCATATGTACCATTAATACTCACTTAACTTTAAATCTGCATCCTGGCGAGAAAATACGTGAGGATAATGAACGGTTCAGGAAAGATATCCAACTTAAAATTTGCTATGCAAAATGAGGGAAACCCTGCAAGGTTTCCTTCATTTTGCATAGCAAATCAATCATATATTTAAAATATATAATCATATATATATGTTAGCAATTAATTAGTTCCTTTATTAAAACACATTCCGTCAAACATTAATTGTTAAATACTTGCTTTATTCAGAAACATTACCGTCAACATTACTGCTCAAAAACATTACAGTTCAAATTATTATCGTTCTGAAAAAAAAACTGTTGTTGCCAATCGGGAAAATACATTTTAAAAAAATGAATACGTTGCGTTTACATTCGGGCATCCTGACTTAGTTAGGACCTCGGAACATTAAGAACTTATATTAAAAAAAATTAAATCTGTAATATTAATGTTTATAGTTGGAAAGTCTTAAGCTGTTATATAGATTCACCGTCGTTTTCTATTCTTTTTCCGTGTCCTAGTTTTAGTAATATGCGGCGTGTTGTTATCGTTATCCCCAGTGCCACTAATGTCATCACCATCATCATCGGCTTCTTCTGATTCAGCTTGACACTGCCATGATTTTAATTGGCTCACATGAGCTGTCGTACTAAAGAAATGTCCTTTCACCTTCTTTTCTAATTGAGTCACTCTATAGGTATCACTTGGTAAAACTTCTGTAACTACCAAAGGTACTCGATACTTTTGTTGTGTTTTGGTTGATTCTCCAGTTGATTTAGGTACTCTCTCATAACTACTATTTCTCCTCGTTCGAATGTTAAAGAATTGCTTTTCTTCTTGTCGTAATTTGCTTTCATTTTCATCTGCATATCCTCAATTCTCTTTCTAGCTTCATCCTGTAAGATTACTGGATTCTCCCATTCATTTGCGTCTTCATCTGTAATCATCCTCATCAATCCGTCGTTGAAGCATTTCGAAAGAAGTTTTATTTGTAGTCTTATTTATCATATTGTTTATATTTCATTCGCATTCCTTAATCTTTTTGTCCCAGTCTCTCTTATTCGGATTTTCCATACTCGTTTTAATCATAGCCAAAATTGTTCGATTCGCTCTTTCCACCATTCCATTACCACTTGGATGTTGAGTTGAATTGAGTGTATGACTGATTCCATTATTTTGACAGTACTCTCGAAATTCCTTCGCTGTGAAACATGTTCCTCTATCGCTGATAATTTTTTCTGGTAACCCAAAATCATCTACAAAACTCTTCAATGCAACTAACACATACTTGGTTGCAGTACTTTTTATAGGATATAAGAGTGTAAATCTCGTAAAATTATCAATTATTACAAATAATTCTGTATTTCCTCTTGAACTTTTTACGAATGGTCCTAAATGATCTAAATGTATAATTGCAAAAGGTCTTCTAATTGGATGCAGTACTCCTTGTTTCTTACCACTAGGCATTTTATTTACTAGGCATTCGAAACACATCGAAATGTGACGCATAACATATCGTTTCATTCCTTTAAACTAGTATGATTCCTTGATTTTGGCAACAGTTCTGTCTGCTGAAAAATGTCCCAAAAGATCGTGAAATTTTACTACAATACCTTTTCTCATCGCTTTAGGTATGACATATAACAATTTCTCCTTTTCCTGATCTTTTGCTTTACGAAACAATCGATTATTCTTCAAGACGTAATTTTCAGTTACATATTTCTTTGCATTCGTTCTATGATTTATCTTTTTCTTTAAAATGTCTATTAATTTGCGTAATTCTGGATCTGAATGCTGAATCATAAGAATTTGTTCATCTATCGTTAGCGTTAAACAAACTTCCAAGTTGTTTTTAATTATAGTGTCTAAAGTTTCTTCTGGCTGATCAACTGTCGATCGGCTCAATGTATCTATGTGACTCATTTTCTTACCTTGTCTGTGCTTTATTTCAAGATTGTATTCCTGGATCAGATTACTCCACCTTGCTATCTGAGGATTTGAAGTTTTCTTCGCGTTTAAATAAACTAAAGTTTGGCAGTCTGTAATTACCGTAAATCGGATTCCAATTAAAAATTGTCGAAGTCGTGTCAAAGTCCAAACTATAGCCATTAATTCTAATTTGCTTGAATGATAATTCTTTTCTGTTTCTGTTATTCCTTTACTCACACAATAAACTAAATGCCACTTTCTATCTTCACCTTTTTGCAACAGCATTCCTGCCAGCCCTTTGTTGCTCGCGTCTGTGTGCACTTCAGTCTCTGCTTCCGGATTATATAATGCTAGTATTGGTTCATTAGTTAAATGATCCTTTAAAGTACTGAATGAATCTTGCTGATTTTCGTTCCAACGAAATGTCTTCCTCGTCAGTCTCGTTAGCGGCTCAGCTTTCTCTGCGTATTTCGGTACAAACCTTTTAAAGAAACTTGTAAGACCTAAACATTGTTTAACTTCATGTTCATTGGTTGGTTTAGGAAAGTTTAATATGGCTCGTACTTTTCTTGGTCCAGGTTGCATACCATTTGATTTTATTAGAAATCCCAAATACTCAACTTCATCTTTTCCAAATTCGCATTTTGTCAGTTTCAATGTCAGCATTGCTTCTCTCAATCTATCAAACACTTTCCTAAGTTTTTCCATCATTTCTTCACAAGATTTAGCCGGAATTAATATATCGTCCAAATAGCACAATACTTCTTTATTAAGCAATGGACCTAAAACTTGATTCATAATCTCTGAAATTCTGCAGGTGCATTAGCTAACCCAAAGATCATACGTTCAAATTGACCAGTATCATCTGGAGTGATGAAAGCTGTTTTCAGTTTCGCTTCTTCAGTTAAAGGAATCTGCAAATATCCATGAGCTAAGTCCAGTGTAGTGAAAACTTTACACTCACTAAGACATTCAAGAAGATCATCTATCCTAGGGAGTGAAAATTTATCTTTAACAGTTTGCGAATTCAACTTTCTATAATCTATCACTAATCGTAATTCACCTGTTTTTTTCTTTACGAGTAAAACTGGACTAGCATACGGAGATCTTGTTTCAGTAACAATTCCATATTTCTTCCATTCATTTATTATCTTCTTTATAGAAGCACGCTCTTCGGCATTGGTTTTATACGACTTCATGCAAATAGGCTTAATCCCTTCAACTTCTTTAATATCCATTTTTGTTAAGTTTGTACACCCTAATTCCTCCATATTTAATGCAAAACAATCTCGATACTCATTTATCAAATGTAAAACTTCCTGTTTTCTCTCTGGCGTAATATTGTTATTAACGTTAATTTCTTCTAAAGTAATCGGTCTCTTAAACTTCTTAATTTCATTTATTATCAGTATTTCCTTTTGACTTGAATTTTCAGTTTTCTGATCTGAACTTGGTTCAACTAATTCTGCTACTTTCGCTCTACCGATACATTGATTCTCCTTCAAAATTAGTTTTCGATCGCTGTAGTTAGTGACTGGTATCACTGTTTCTCCCTGTATTACTTCCAATAATGAGCCCAACTCATCTTCCGATCCACTTATTAAAACATAACCGTTATTTATTTCATCAGTTTTAACTGTCACGAAATTAGCCGTATTACTTTCGATTTGAGTTTCTTGGGAAGCCTTCAGTTTAATTCGCGGAGTGTTGCTATCATTTTGCAACTGGGAAAATAGGCAGTCATTAGCATAGCGTATGTGCAAGATATTACCTATCTTGGCGTATGCAATATGTGGTAAATCAATCCATGTTCGACCAACTAGTAAGTCGCATGGTTGCGTTTCATCTCCTACAATGAGAACTGTAATGTCCTTTCCTTCCACATTATCAATCTCTAAGTTAACAGTTACTTTTCCCAATGTTCTAGCGGCTGGTTTATTCTGGTTCCCAAAGCCAAACAATTCCTCCACATCAGGTTTTACAATAAGATTCAGTCTCTTACCCGCAGACTGTTTCAATAAACACGAACTAGAACCCGTATCTATGATTGCAGTAATTTCTTCTCCATTATTGATGCGAGCATACTTTAAATATACAGCTGGTGAAACACCTGAATTCTGGTCCACGGATAAATTATTTTTAACATGTGTCAAGTCTGGATTCTTACCCTTTAGACGTACACCTTTTAAAAGTATGACCCTTTTCATTACATTTCCTGCAAATAATTTCTTTTTTAGGCTGAGGACAATCCGTCGCAATATGTCCATAATCATTACAATTGAAGCATTTCGGCTCACCCTTTTCATTGCGGATGCCAGAATTATATTCCCTTTTCCTTTCGTCTGTTTTATAAAATTTATCTCTCAGATTGTATTTATTATCAAAACTGTTTTTAAAACCCACTTTGAAATTACCATCTGTCTGCATGGAATCGTTAACATTTCTTTGTCTTGAATACTGAATATAGGATCCTTCATAAATATTAGAACCAGATTTGGGCTTAGAATTATGCCTAAAAGTTTTATTTTCTACTTGAAGTATTTTTATCCCTGCTTGAATATTTTCATATTCATCTAGTTTATCAGCCAACTCTTCAGGATTAATGAATTTAGACCAATCATCAATGAAATGGTCTCGGATAGCAGCGGGGACCCTTTTCTTTAATTGATCAGTAATAATAAGTTGTTTTAAAGAGTCAAAATCTGTTACATTTAATCCAGCAAGCCACTCTTCAAAATAATTTTTTAATTCAAACGTGAAGTCCTTCCACGTATTACGCAATGTTTTAATATGATCAACGAACTTTTGCCGAAACTGTTCAGGGCTTGGCTTAAATTTTCTCAGTAGTAGTTGTTTAACGTGCTTATAGTCGTTAGCTTTTTCTTCTGATTCACGGGCAATTAATTGAGTTATTTCATAAGGCAATAGACCCAACAGCTGAGAAACCCAGTTTTGTTCTTCTAACCCAATACGTCGTGCCTGTCTCTCAAATAAAACTAAATAAAAACTTATATCACCTTCATTCAAATCATACTTATGCATTAATTTACTCATATCACAAATATTACTTCTACTAACATTAGAAGAAACAGAATCATTTACATTACTACTGATTTCTGCTTCTATTTTCAATTTTTCAAGTTCAAAAGTTCTTTGCTTATCTCTTTCTATAATTTCCATTTCAAATGCTCTTTGCTTATCTTTCTCTTTTTCTAAAATTTCTAACTTTTCCCTGTCTAAACGATCATTATAATTCTATCTAGCATTTTTTTTAAAGTCTTCATTATAATTCTTACTATTCAAAATCATATCTCTTAAGCCTACAATTTTAATATCAGAAGGGACATCTACATCAAGTTCCAAAGCAAGTTCTTTTAAGTCACATTTCTTGCCTCTTGCCAAATAAGCCATCTTAGACTTCAATTTTTAAATAATAATACAATAATTATACTTAAGTTCTTTCCGTTTAATACTTAGACATAACATAAACAGTTTATAAATTCACGTACCTTTCTACTTTCAGTTTTGGCGACCTCTCGCATTCAGTTTAAGCTTAGCGCACGTTAAGGCAATACGTTGTTAAATCTAGATAATAATTCTAGTTTATCCCACTTCTGAAATGTTAGCAATTAATTAGTTCCTTTATTGAAAACACGTTCCGTCAAACATTAATTGTTAAATACTTGCTTTATTTAGAAACATTACCGTCAACATTACTGCTCAAAAACATTACAGTTCAAATTATTATCGTTCTGAAAAAAACTGTTGTAGCCAATCGGGAAAATACATTTTAAATAAAATTAATACGTTGCGTTTACATATATATGTATATATATATATATATATATCATAGAGAATTATATATTTAATATATATATCATAGGGAATCATATATTTAATATATATAATCATATATATATCATAGGGAATCATATATTTAATATATATAATCATATATATATCATAGGGAATCATATATTTAATATATATAATCATATATATATCATAGGGAATCATATATTTAATATATATAATCATATATATCATAGGGAATCATATATTTAATATTGAAACTGAAGAGGCACTCCGAACCTGGAAATCCAGTGCTGTATCATCACCTCAGCTACTGTAGCAGCCTCTTGATCAGGAATAGGATACGCTTCAGGCCACTTGGTGAAGTAATCAACGACAACGAGTATGTATTTGTTGCCATCAGCAGTTCGTGGCAGAGGTCCCAAGATATCAAAGGCGATAGGTTCAAAACGCGCGCCTACGTTGTAACGTTGCAGTTTGCCTCGGCTGCGTCTTTTCGGTCCTTTCCGACCTGCACAGGCATCGCAAGATCGGCACCACTTTTTCACGTCATCCTTTGCATTATTCCACTCTTGTAAGTTTTCCTCACGAACTCTCTGTAAGGTCTTCATTATTCCAAAGTGACCTCCCGTAGGGCTGTTATGTAGTTATTTAAGGACATCAGGAATGCGGCATCTTGGAAGTATCAGCTGCCATCGGAACGTCTTCCCATCATCCGATTCGAATTTTCGGTATAAGACGCCGTTTCGAATGTGAGGTGAATCCCAGAGTGCCCACTATTGTTTGGTTGTAGGACTACAGATAGAAATTTCCTGCCAGGTAGGTTTTCTGTTTGACGACTCCATTAAATCAATTATGGGTTTAATGTCGCGGTCTTCCAGCTGGTCTTTCCTGACTTCATCATCACTCCGCGGTTCTCGATCAGCCGATGTTGATGTTGTAATTTGTCTTGCGACCGGAGTCAGCAGCTCGTATTTCGCTTTCACCCTGGAACAATATCGGCAGTTTTCTTGGCAAGGTCTTCTGGACAGGGCGTCGGCGTTTCCGTGTGATGATCCCTTACGATGACGGATAGTGATGTCATATTCTTGGAGTCTCTGTATCCACCTGGCTATTTGACCCTCAGGATTCTTGAAATTTAAAAGCCAGGTCAATGATGCATGATCGGTGCGGAGCAGGAATTTTCTGCCGTATAGGTAGTGATGGAACTGTTCTACAGCTTTGACTATGGCGAGCAACTCTTTCCTGGTGACACAATAATTCCTCTTCGGTTTAGACAGGCACTTGCTCCAGTACGCCACTACACTTTCTTGGCCGTCTATTTCTTGGGACAAAACAGCACCGACACTTTCATTGCTCGCGTCGGTGTCGAGAATAAATGGTCGGTCGTGCTGAGGATACGTCAGGATTGGAGCAGATGTTAAAGCCTCCTTTAAGTTGTTAAATGCATCGTTGAATTCGTTTGTCCACAAGAACTTTTGGTTGCTCTCTGTCAGCTTGTGAAGGGGTCTTGCGATGGAAGAAAAGTCCTTCACGAATCTCCTATAATAGGTGCAAAGCCCTAGGAAGCTTCTCAGCTGATGGACATTTTCGGGATGTTTCCAGGATTTAACCGCTGATACCTTTTCAGGATCCGTGCGCACACCTTCTGCAGAGATGACATGTCCCAGGTAAGTCACTTCCTTTCGGAACAATTTGCATTTAGCAGGACTCAGCTTCAGATTGGCTTCTTTCAGTTTCTGAAGCACCTTCCTAAGATTTTCTAAATGTTCTTCAAAACTCTTTCCGACGATGATGATGTCGTCCAGGTATATCAGGCAGGCTTCGTAGGAAAGGCCTTTCAAAACAGTCTCCATGAGGCGTTCGAATGTTGCCGGCGCATTACACAGTCCAAACGGCATCACCTTGAATTGCCAAAGCCCTTGTCCGGTAGTAAATGCCGTCTTTTCTCGGTATTCAGGCTGTATTTCTACCTGCCAATACCACTCTTTAAATCAAGTGTTGAGAACCACTTGCTTCCAGAAAGAGTGTCTAGAATGTCGTCAATTCTAGGAAGAGGGTAACTGTCTTTCTTCGTAACCTCATTCAACCGGCGATAGTCAACGCAAAATCTTGTTGAGCCGTCTTTCTTTCTGACTAAAACGATGGGAGATGCCCATGGACTTGAGCGGGAGAAAACAACTTGAAGATCTTTAATGACGCGATCGGCAGCATTCTTCTCTTCATCGTTTAATTGCGCATTCTGAAGTAACTCTGATGTAATGTTTTCTGAAGACACGGATTCTTGGATGTTACTCTTTCTTTCAACGATGGTTACTGGAGTACATGCTGCAACCACTTCACCTTTCTTAATAATTCTCACCTTCTCAGTTACATTGGCGACTCTCACCGGGATAACCGTTCTGGATAGGTCGACGAGTGTTGAGGCTACTAGTACTCCTTTTGGGCTATTACAGTTATTGGGATATTCTATGATGCCGTAGCGGAAATTTCTGTTTTCGGCTATGGATCCAGGAAGTAAAATTTCTGTTCTTGCCGGTATTGTGATATTGTCTTGTGCTATGATTTTATGGACAGATTTAACTTCTTCATCATTAAGTTCAAATAACGCTATGTCCTCAGATCTAGAATGCAATTCGTTATTTTTAAAGTCCAAGGAAAAATTGTATTTCCTTAGAAAGTCCAATCCGAGTATGCAAGAATCAGTGATCTCTGCTACATATGCCGTGTGATAGTAAGCGGCACTTCCAAACGTGATGTTAACATTTACTTTTCCGTCGATGTCGATCTTCTCACCGGACACAGTATGGAGGGTAACGCAGGGCGGCGTCCAGATAAGTTTGTTTCCCAGTTGTTGAGCCAAATCTTTTCGGATGATGGTAACGTTGGCTCCTGTATCTATCGTGATATTGCAGGGAACTCCATTAATATGTCCTATTATGAATTATTATGTTACTGTCCATTACTGCCGCCTCTCACTGCAGAAATCTGAAACGCTTTAAACTGGGGCTTTTCATTATCTGGCAACCTTCGCCCTGCGATTTGGCTACTAATTAGTTTCCCTGATGTTTGTTAGGAGCGGTCTTAACATCCGTACCCTGGGGTGTTCTGCAGTTTCGTCGTCGTATGTGTCCTTCAGCACCGCAGTTCCAACATTTTAAGGTCGGTTTCTTTTCACTGTTATTTCTTTTTAAGTCATTGAGTTGTCTGGTTATATCGTCTAGACGAACAGTAACTTGATCCCTTGGTTCCTGGACATGAGCAGCTCTGATTGGGTGGCGGTCTCTACGAGTGGCTTGCTGGGCTGCCTCAAATTTCATGGCGTACACTAAAGCGCTTTTCAGATCTTTAACATCCGCCATTCGCAGTGCTTTCTGTATTTCACGGTCCCGGATGCCCTCGATGAAATATTGCAGGCACAGGATTTCCCTTGTTTCTGTCGGGCATTCCGAAAAGGCGTGATGTGACAGCCTTTCAACATCCGTGGCGAGCTCCTGAAGTGTTTCGGTGAGCTTCTGTTGACGGGATTTTAATTGGAGCCTGCTGTAGTCTTTTAAACATTTCTCGCCGAAGCGCAGCTCCAAGGCGCCGGACAGAGCTTCGAAATCTAGCCTTTGATTTTCGGGAAGCGTCTGCAGGATATCCGCTGCGTCTGCTCTCAGAGAAGCGGCGATATGACAGGCCTTAGCTTGGGAGTCCCATCCATTCGCATCCGCAACGATAGAAAACTGGGTCTTATACACTTGCCAGGATGTCTTCCCATCATATGTGGATAGCTTCAGAGAAGGACGAGCAGGCATCGGTAAGAATTTAAAATCATCACTCTTGCTCCCTGCCGTCGCTACGAATTTTTTTAAAGTTTCCATTTCTTTGGCAACTGCAGAAACTCTCTCTTCAATTTGTTGTTGGACGGCTGAAACTCTTCCTTCGATTCGTTGCTCCACAGCCGACACTCTATCTTCTATTTCATCTTTGACAGAAGAAACCTTTTCTTCAATTTGCCCGACTTTATTTTCGACAGCTCCTATTCTGTCTTCCATAGCCACAAATTTACTTTCTATTACGCAGGTTATTTCTCTTTTCATTTCGTCTTGACCTGCTTCAATCTTTTCTTGTACAACTTTTATATCTTCCTTAAAAGTTACTTGACCAGCTTCCAACTATTCGTGAACGGCTTCCATTTCCTTTTTAACGGATTCTTCCATCTTTTCCTGACCGTCTCTCATTTCTTCTTGTCCCGGTTTCATTTCCTGCTGACCCGTTTTCATTTCCTCTTTAAATGCAGCAAAGGCTGATATCAACTGTCTTAACTGCTCTTCCATCGCTCTTGTGATTGGCATTCAAATCCCACTTCTGACACCAAAAATTGTTGCGTGCGTACGGGCTCGTTACGAAATGAATGCACAAGTCCGATGAAAAATGAACAAAAATTTATTATTATCACAATAAAAATGCTTAAATCTTCTCAAATTATCATGCAGTATTACAATATCTCACAGTAGTTATCTTTTAACTACTCAAATGTCCAATAGAACATAATTCAAAACAGCTAAAGAAAGCTAATCCGCGAATTCGCTACAATCAACAAGAGCAGTTTTCTAAACATCAACAAACTAAGCAACTACAACAAACTGAGATGTTTTCCTCCTTTTATAAGATTTTAAAATCACATGCTAGAATTTTCCAGTACTTTCTCGAAATAAAAAAAGAGATATTTATTTATTTAATGCACGCGCTCTTGTATTTTCAATTCTCCGGCTTAGCTTTCTTTTAATATTCGTCACGCGCTGCACTGCGCGAGAAATAAAACAATTTAATTTATAATTGAACTAACATTAGCTTTTTAAATACCAAATTCGTAACAATATATATAATCATATATATATATATCATAGGGAATCATATATTTAATATATATAATCATATATATATATATATCTTAGGGAATCATATATTTAATATATATAATCATATATATAATGTTGTATGAATTTAAATCCATTTAGTGCGAATACAAGTTATTATTACTTGCGCAATTGCTGCAAAGTTAGTTAATAATAATTTATTTTCTAAACAGTATTGATTAATTAATTATATTATCTCCTAAGTTTAATTAAAGTAGAATTATTTTAAAAGTGTGCATCCATACTGGTAAGTTATATTTTGAAAGATGTTTTGAAGTAATTTGAAAGCAAAATGTTAATAATGTTTTAACGGGGACTGGAGTTAAATCATCACGAAGAATAATATTTTAACTCTCTCAGATAAGAACTCCACAAAATACATCCCTCAAGAATTCCAAGTCCCATCCACTACCATAAATTACTTCACCCAAGTCTTACCGACTGATATTATTCAAAGCCCCTACTGCCGCTAAGAATTTTCGGACACCCTACACTTCTGAGTCAGACGCGAAGAGAACACTTTGCCAACTCCCCCACTAGAAAGAATGTAAGTTACTTAATACCTTTCTGGCCTTTATATCTTCATGTACATTCACTGATCTTATTTATATTATTTTCTATATTATTTTTATGTTTTCTTTGATTTGTTTTTACAAAGTTTGCATTATTTATCTTTTTTATAATCTTCTATGTTTATTTCAACTTTACTTTGAATTCGATTTCATAATGACAATTTCCAATGTTTAATTTCTACAAATAATATAGTACTCAAATACATAAAGATGATAGTGTCGGGGACGGTTACTCGAGTTTTACAGGATTTCTCTACAGTAATTGATTTTTACTCCAAATTGAATTGACTAAAATACTTCATGAGTTCTTTGAGTAGCAACTATTCGCGGAAATTTTTGGCCTGACTAGAATTGCCGGTTTGGCTTTAACTTATAACTCGAGTAAAGACGAAACACTTTCATATTTACGTATTTTTATCAATTATTGTTCATTGAACGGGAGTCGGTTTGTTTCCCTTGAAAAGTCAACTAATTTCCGATCAATGACAATAATTACATGTTTTAATTTTTCCTTTTACAATTGATATATTATTCTTCGTGATGATTTAACTCCAGTCCCCGTTAAAACATTATTAACATTTTGCTTTCAAATTACTTCAAAACATCTTTCAAAATATAACTTACCAGTATGGATGCACACTTTTAAAATAATTCTACTTTAATTAAACTTAGGAGATAATATAATCAATTAATCAATACTGTTTAGGAAATAAATAATCATATATATATATATATATCATAGGGAGTTATATAATTAAAATATTTTAAAAGTTTATTCCAAGTCTTCTGCATATTTGATTCTAAATTTTACCTAGTTTTTCAACGTTTTTTTAAATAAAATATTTCCTATTTATCGTACTCTTGGTCATGTTGCTGGTATATTTAATCTTTTTTTCTTCTAATGCAGATTACATTCAGAATCTTCCCTGTGCCAGGAACTATTTCCGTATGGATCTGCGAGTATGCGAAAATTTAGGAAAAGCTGTAAATGAATGGTATAACGTTGTGTACCAGAATGAATTGGCTGGCATACGCTCCGCGGAATATCGTGAAAACGAAACCTGCTTGTAAGTGATTTGCAAATCATATGATCAATGAACAAATTACACTAGTTATAATCTTAACAAAATTAGATTAAATGATGTCACACAAGCATCTTGCTTTGGTAGAACATAATAATTATATAGTGTGTAGAGATATCAGGTTATTTTAATGCGGGAGACATAAAAAATGAGCAGTGCTCTCGCCGGGACTCGAACCTGAACCTCTCGAATACGCGCCGAGTGTGCTACCGTTACACCCCGAAGATATGCAGAAAGAAGGAAGAAAATAACCTTATAAGTGTCTTATAAAATATTACATCGCATTTGCTCATTTAATGCTGCTCAGTCGTACTAAGTCTAATTCGTATCTTTTGCTTTTATCAACGTGCAAATGATAGTATTATATAAAATAACGTCATTTCTAAAATTTATATATAATGAAAAATTTATGTACCTTTCACTTAAGTTCAAAAACATAAAAATGGAATGCAATTAAATCCTATTAACAGTTGTAGAAACATTAGGTATTTTTGGAAGCAGGCAAGATGAAAAATTAGCAACGCCTTCACCGAGAATCGAACAGCAAAACTCTCAATTACGCGCTGAGCGTGCAGCGCTACACCACGAAGGCTCGCTAAGAAGGCTGGAAAAATATCTTTACACAGTATCGCCAATTCATTTACCTCCTATAATTATAAGTAATCAATTACGTTCAACTATTAATTTCATGAATCAATACGACTTATTACACATAGGAAACTGAAATGTTTTAGGCATGCGCGGACGCGACATACGATAAAAAGTAATTGTTAAATATGGAAATTTAAACTCTTTTCTGCAGACAATAATTTGTGTCAACAGTTTGTTTAACGAAGAACAAATTTTTAGAAAAAGGAAATTAGAACCAACGGGAAAGCATCACAGCGCTATGATTTTATGTGAGGCTGATTCAAGAAAAATGCCCTCAACGTCTGCAGTTAGCATACGGAACTAAAGCACCATCTTGTGCCATTGTATTCAGATGATTTACAGAAATTCGCAGACATTGAAATTCTGTCCTGGGTAAAGAACCCAGAAAAAGATCTTTGTCAGTTGTTGTCCTAAACAAAGTGTCGACCATACGAAAAATGTTCATCCGTGATGATCGCTGGTCCTGCCAAATGTTACAGAAGGAAATTAGCTTTGGATTCGCAACCATAACTGGTGACGAAATTTACGTATTATTTTTTGTCGTTTCAAAAAAGCAAAGAAGGTAAAGTATGGTTTTTGAAGATGATCCCAAACCAACAGCAATATAAAAAAATCTGATGTGTACACCACATGACTTCCTTGTACGGAACATTAAATTATACGCATTTTTTTTTTGCATTTAATTTAAACTTATTGGATTGAATTATATCTACTTAGTCGATAGCGCATAAACCACAATAGAATAAATGCACTCTTTAAAATTCACTATCTTTGTTTACTGCAGGGACACGCTGGCGCTAGGTTCACTTAACAGCGTTCATTTCCTTCATATTATAACTCAGAATGCATATAAATTTATATCATTTGAAGAATTATCTAATTGTTGCCACATGTTCTGTTCAAATACTATAATAAATCTAAAACGATGTATAAAAGAAATTAAGCAAACAAAACAAAAGAGAAACTTTTCACAGACGATTTAGTATTTCTCATTCAACTAATTCAGTTCTCACTTCCCGACAAGGCAAAAATAACTAAAAACTCAAAATATCTATATTAAGAATTACGAAGTAAATCTGAAACACTTATTTCATCAAATAAATTCTAGAATGGATTAAGCATGATTTAATTCGCAATAATAAAAGAAGGCGTTATCTTTGTTGTTGAGAAACTTAGTTTCTCTAGACTGGCAACAAATCCGCTATTTTGCCAAGTTTAAAATGTAAACAAACATGTCCGCCCTCGCAAAATTAATTATACTTAGCTGCACTTAAACAACTTCTGGAACAAATTCTGGATAACTCTCCAAATATTGCATATATATATATATATATATATATATATATATATGCAATATGTTTGGTTTGCAACCAAAATACGAGGTGCACATCTACATGCTACAGCAGTCCTATATACAGAATGTCAATGTTCCGAGGATACTTGATTTTGAGTTATTCGAGATGCGTACGTACCTACGTACAGACGCCCCGAAAAATTCTCTTTACAATTTATTTTAAATGAGTTTTATAATTTTTGGGGGTGAAAAAGAGTTTTTTATTCTGTCCTTAGGCACAGATATCACGCAAAACATCGTTAAATTGCAATCGATAGCTGTCTAAATGGATATTTTCCTTAAAATGTGATGCCTGAAAATTTTCAGGATTACAATACTTCCTTTTTACTTCATGCAGGGAAGTAAAAAAAAAAACAAACAGTGAGAAAAGTAATGTATGCCGCATTCTTTATGATCAAGTTGGATGGATAAAAGATAATTATAGCTAACTGGTTTACCACTAAATGGACGACTATAATACGTGACGCTCATTTTCTCATTCGGCGAGACTGACATTCAAATTTCTTGAACAAAGCACATGAAAGTGATAATACACCCATCCTTTCTTCATTATACTATGTGTGACTAGACATTTTGGCTATTTTTTAAATTTAAAACAAAATTACGTGGACATTGTTTTCATTCTGAAGATGATATTGACGTGGCTATAAAAGCATATTTTTCATCGATTTCAGAAATGCATGGCATGAAGCATTTCATCTCAAAAAATTTGCGTATAAAAATAAACTGTGAAAAAAAAATTCGACAGTTCTATAGCTCCCATTCTACTGGGCCAATTGATGAAATTCAACTTGCGTTTTTCATGTCTCAAAAGCGTGACATAGGATACGTATAATATTTATATATAGCATTGTTTTAATATAGGTATTTTGATACAAAACCGGATTTTTTTCTGAAACTGACATGCCAATGTTTTTTTCCATATTTCTATTCTACTACTCAAATTATGTCAAAGCATCAAGTTTTGTAAAATTCGCAAGGGTACTTCTTTTAAAATTTAGCTCTCAAAATTTTAGCTCCTCAATGTTAACTGAATTTGATATATATTTATAAATACCTCTTTTTTATTAAACTAACTTGATGCCTTCTTCCAGAATTCGAAATTCAGGCTTAATCCAAATAGTATAATTAGCACACTTTTTATTGTTTATTTTAAAAAATTGTATTTCTTAATATTTTTTATAAATTTTTCGAAAACATTTTTGTGTTATAGCCTATAAAAATTTTAACAACAATATAAAATAGATGTATTTCTAAGCATATCTGCAAAAAATTAGACTTCTTTTACTCACATTTTCCTAAGATATATGTGAATTTACATTTTGGCGCGTTTTCAAATTTGGTGTATTTAAAAGCGATTATAACGAAAATGGGGTTTATGAACTTTGTTAAAATTATTTGAAAGAATGAACGATGGGCCTTTTTTCCTCTCAAGCATCAATGGAAAAAAAAATAAATAGGTTACTATAAATTAAGAATTTCGCCAAGTGAATTATTCTTTGCGAAAACTGAAAACAATGCACCAAGATAAATATTTAATTACAATAGCTAGGCATAATTTGAGTCGTGGAATCGGAATATGGGAAAGAAGAAAATATGTTATTTCAGAGAAAGTCCGATTTTGTGTCGAAATACCTCTGTTAGAATAATGATACATATAAATCTAATATATATCCAAAGTCGCGCTTTCGAGACATGAAAAGCTCAATTTGAATTTCGTCAATAGGTCCAGTAGAACTGGAGATACGGAACTGACCCCCCCTTTTTTTTTGTTAGTCTAACGGGGCTTTGTCCCTGAAGCACTACCGTTTTCGTTTTGCGATTTTGCGTTGGTCCACTACATAAATGTCCGTTTCACTTTTCAAACTGTTGCCACCAAATTTTAGAGTCCCTCATTATATTTGAAAAAATTCAATAATGAAAAATGTGCATAAATGTATGTATATTTCTCGCATTGTGATAAAACAACTGTACATAGAGCCATCGAATTTTGAATGACGTAATCCTACTGGGAATAGGAGCAAATGGATGCCCACATTTGAAATTTGGAATTTGTTTTATTATCGATTTCATATTTTGTCAAACTTTAACGAATTTTCGATTAACAAACTCAAGGACTTCAAAGCGAGCCATCGCAACGTTTTACAGAAGAAAAAACATTTTTTATCTCCAGCGCGCGAACCTGTATATCGGAAATTCTAAAGATAGGCTCAGTTTAAAACTATTTTGCGATATTGCTCTTGAACTGAATTTCATGGTTTAAGTGCGAAGAACGTGATATTTAATAAATAAAGAAGGTAACAGCCAAAATGTTTTAAAAAAAAACGCCCCTTTTGAGCGTAATTTAAAATCTGAAACCTTTCAGTTTTTTTTTTCTTCCGCATTTAACTTTGATGCTGGTGGAAACTTTTAATATCTTCTAAGATTTGGTAAGTTTAACTTCTACCCTTTAACTGTATCTGAAAACTTTCAGTGAGATTCTCCTAAATGCGTAATGTAAATGAATTTGAGAGACTGTAATCGAATTTAATTGCATTCTCTTTGATGTTACTTGGCATAACCGAGTGTAATTTGTATAAAATTCTTTCATTACATGTAAGCGTTAAAAGTGATAATATTCCCTAAAATAAATTAATAATTTTGTAAATTCGTGTTTTCTTCTTATATTTTTATACTAAGATTCTTCCTATCTGCATTATTGCTAATTCCTCTTTTCTTCCCCCATCCAAAAAATTGTTTGTAATTGGAGCTCAGTGTGATGTATAATGATTCCATGAATAAAGAAACAGCAGAAAAAATGTTTGTTATTTATAATATCATTTCTCTTTCTGTAGGATTTCAGCTGTCACTGCAAGCTGCGTAAGATATAACTTTGGGAAGATGTGTGGCACATATGCTATACAGGCTTTTGATCAAATTGTGTACAAACTCACAGATGGGCGACTTTTTATTTGTGTTCGGAATAAACGTCTGGAAATGGAGGTGATGGACAGAGGACGTTAATAAACAGAGGAGGAAGGATTCAATTTATACCTTTTTTATGTTGCTTTATCTTACATGTAAACTTCAAGACGTCCCACAAACCAAGGTGCCTAAGTAAAAGGAAAGCCTATATCGATGCTGTACTTACTCTAATTAATAAAATGTGGTTTAACGCTATAGATTATACCGCCTGGAGAACTTACTATTAGTTAGTAACAGGAACGTATTGGTTTTACAGTTCAGAAAACACCTTTCTCTCGGCAGATTTGGGAAATCTGGAGTTTCGGAACCAAACTTTTGGTTAAAGGTACCTTTGGTTTGGTTAATAAATTCTTAAATAGATCCATAAATGCCACAGTGGATACGACCACTGAGTCCCAGGAAACTGGATGGCAGCAGGATCGTTATTATGTTTCTTCCCTTGTGCAATGTAAATATGAACTACTTTCCCTTAGAAAATCTTCCTCGAAGGTCTCGCGAATTATATTCACTACAAACCAGTACTTTCAATGATATAAAATGTTTCTTCGTATCCTGATAAGATTTTAGATGAAAACGGTAGAAACAAGATGAATTCAGAAATCAATTACGTTAAAAAAGAATTTAATATACAACTTAAATTGCTTTGGAAAATATGAGGGATATAAAGAAAAACTACGCATTTCAGAAGGAGATCACTGAACCATTCTAATACTACGTTTTAAAACAGTAATTTTGGAAAGCAGGTAAAAATTTTCTTACGTGTTTAAAATTTTGAATTTTAAGATTCCAGTAACACATTTCGTAAGTTGTTATAAGCGTTATTATGATGATCTAAATTTATGATTTGAATTTTGTGTGTTATTTTGACGCTAGCTTTAAAACATGAGGTGCCTACTTTAGTTGTTATTTAATGTTACTTTAATAATTATGCTTAGCGTTAGCAGTGGCGTCAGCACCCTGGTTAATATAATTCAGAAAGGCGAAGGGGAAAAAAGGGCAAAGAAAAAAGAAGGCGAAGAGAAACAAAATGGTAAAGAAAAAAGAAGGCGAAGTGAAACCAGTATGTATGGCGTGGACCTATAGCTGCAGATCGCAGTATTCTAAAACGGATTACATACTTTCGCATTTAGTAAAAAGAAACACTCGAAGAAAGAACTTATATAATACATTTATAGAAAGAACTTATATAATACATTTTGTTTTAAATTATTCGGTTTTTTGTTGCCATTCTGAACTATTAAAATGATAATTGTAACCTCGACACCAGATGAGATCACAAAAAATATTACAAGCATAAAAGAATTATGTTTAAAAATCTGAATATGTGTGTAAGAAAATAAAACTAGATTGACATTTCGATCTGAACACTAGATTGCCCCAAAAAGTCATTTTGACTGCTGTTTAATTTCAATTAAAAAACAATTATGTACATAATGACAAAATTTCTTAGAATTTTGTGACATTTTGTACAAAATATAAATGCATTTATTAACAATTGTAGTTACCCCCCTCTATAATTTCCATTATATATATACTGGTGAAATAAATTAAGAGAATTTTCATATTTGATCTACGATCTCCAAAACTACTGGACAGATTTTAGTAAAATTTCGTGTGACCATAGGTCGATATAATACAAGCAAAATAAACATTCAACAATTATAATAGACACACATGTTAGTGTGTAACTCATGGGAGTCTGAAGTTCTGAAACAGCGGTTGCAGAAGACACAAAAGAAATGGGTTAATAGGGGGTATGGTCCCCTCTTACAGCCATACAGGCCTCGCAGCGTTATGTCATACTGGAAATAAGGCAGTTTATCAGTGCCTATGGCAATTGGTCCTACTTATTCAGCAACGCTATTTTCAGTTGCTGGATGGTTCTCGAAGGGGAGTTGCGAGTTTGCAATCGCCCTCCCCAGAGCGTTCCAGACATGTTCTAAAGGGTTGAGATCTGGAGACCTGGCTGGCCAATCCATCCGGCGAATATCCGCACTCTCGAGAAATTCGTAGAACAGAAGAGCTCTATATATCCTATCGTTATCGTCCTGTACGATGAACTCGCCCACTGCACACCGGAAAAGGCGAACATAAGGCTCCAAGACCTCATCCCTATACCTCACACCAGTCACAGAGCCTGTCAAAGACTTGGAGAGGTGTGCGGCCATCCAACATGATGTCTGCCCAGACCATTACACCATCACCGCCATAATCGTTGATTTCGCGAACATTGAAGGGTAGGTAGTGGGTACATGGCTCTCTTGATATGAAAGTACGGCGAGAATCGGTGTTTTAGGCTAAAACGGGACTCGTCGGTGAACAGAACGGTCTCCCATTGCTCCGTACTCCCATCAAAATGCTGCCTGCACCATGCTAATCGGACTCTCCTGTCCGTAGACGTGAGCTGGACGCAAACAGCCGGTCTTCTGGCCAACAACCCACTCTCATTCAGTCTTTTGGAAACAGTCACCCTTGTTACACGGGTTCTTGTGGCTGCATACAGGTCCCGAGAGAGATGAGAAGCTGTAGCCTTTCTGTTACGCCTCTCTAAAATGGACAAATAGCGATTTTCTCTGGCCGTCGTGGCTCTCGGACGACCTTGCCTAGGCTTTCTCTCGATGGATCCAGCATCCTGGAACTGTTTCCATAGCTTACACGCGACGCTGGGCGTTAAATTTGTTCCATCTAGAAGCAGTGGTTTTTCCTTCAGTTCAGTTCTTTTCATGCAATTCGATATATTATGCAAATTTTCTTAATTTAGTTCACCAGTGTATATATATATATATGTGTGTGTGTGTGTTATACCTATATTGTCCAAAAGCAGTCATTTTGACTGCTTAGGAAATTTTAAATAATCAAATGACTTTTAAATAATATTGACTTGAGTAAATTTCATATATGACTAGTTTGGCTCTGTATTGAAATAAAAGTTTTAATTTGTTTTCCGATTACCGTCACATGATAACATACAAATTATACGATAAATTGTCGATTTGGGCGTATACTTGATAAGTTGCAGTTTCTCAATAAGTAGTACTTGTTATTCCAATCTTTATGCAGTGATACTTATTCTAACAAGTTGTTTATTTAATTTCGTTTGCGTCCTAAATTTATGAAAGAAATGTCGAATAGAAGTGAGTTATTGGAAAAGCTAACATATGTAAGTTGAATAGTGCTCCGATATAGAATCAGATGCAACAAATTCTGAACCGAAAATGAAGCGGATTATATTCAGAGCGAAACATCTGAAGATAGCGATGAAGAGTCGATCACTAATGATGAAAATGAAAGTGTCATCAATATGCCCAGGAAAAGGTGTAGGGTGCTAAGTAGTTCAGACTCTGATGAAGAAAGTGAAAACACCTTTCAGGAGACCGAAACAGCTGCCGATGGTATTGCGTGGTGAAAATTTGACGAAGGTCCTGGAAGGTTACCATCTACTTGTATTTTCAAGGGTGTGAAAGGGTCAACAGGCTACGCAGATTTGCCAAGTATGACTTTGCCACAACAACAAAATAATTAATATATGTGAAAAATGTCAAACGTATGTTTGCGGAAAATGTACACATAAAAAGATTACCACTTTCATTTGAAAAAAAAAAAAAAAAAAAATACAAATAATAATGCATAAATTATTTTTTACAAATGAAGTAATTTTTTTATTGTTAATATTTTCTAATAACTTGTTATATAATTGTAAATAATATAAAAATATTACAAATTAATTTTAAACAAATTTCGTTACATATTAGTTATTCTTTCAGAATGCACTCATTTTGCCTGCTTTTGGGCAATATAAGTATATACTAAGTTTCAATCTTTAAATCACTCAATTGATTTTAAACTTCTCAGCTGATCAATGTTTACGTTTATGAGAAATGTTTTCTAAAATTACAGTAATCCAAAACAGTTTGAAACAGATCACTAAGCAGTCAAAAAATTCTCTCTTTCAAAAGGTTTCTTCTAAAGTTCAGAAAATATAACATAGATGTAAAAATATGAGATATAATATAGATATAATATAGATGATCATAATAAAATATAATATAGATGTAAGTGTTCGGTACTTCTGACAAGTAAATAATTTCCTCTTCCTTTTATTTTTTTTCTTTTACGGAATGTATCAGTATCAAAGGAGAGGAATAATGAATTATTTACCAAAAGAGAGAAAAATGAAAGGGATGAAATTCTTGAATTTAAATAGTTATTAGAGAAATTTAAAGATACAGCATCAAAATAAATTAAACTGGCACAGTCAAAGCGTAACTGCTTAAAAAATTAAATTGCCTAAATTAAAGTGGCACTAATCTGAATAGGAATCTCGGTACAGGAAGCACTTGAAGACGCAACTGAAAACATATCCATATTAATTACTCCTGTACCGTAACAATCAGAAGTGGTGAATGTATTCTACATTTACGAGAAAAAAATTTTAAAATTAAAAATATCCTTAGCGAAGGGAAATTGTAAATGAGAGTTATCAGGAGGAAAGACAAAAAAACGCAACATACATTAAGAGCAAAGAAGTGCGAAATTACGAATGTATAAAGGAATTCGAACTCAAGAAAATCGTATTTACCTATCAGATTTCACTTCTTGTTGATTTCTTTTATGCATTTGTAATTTTGCCTGTTTATATTCTTGTAGGTCGTATTTTGCATATTGTATCTTGACTGTACTTGTTTTTTAGGTAACTTTACAGTTATTCTTTCCAACTCTCGTTATGCTTTGAAGAAGAAGGCGGAAGAAAAAATAATATCAATTATCTGATCTGAAAAATTTGTGAAAACATGGTACTGTGCAAAAGTTTGGCTTATTTAATTATGGCAAGGTATGCGAGGGCTGTCTGCCTGAAGGGAGAAGTTTCTCCTCTTCTCAGGAAAACTTAATATTATCCACGTTACATGTGGAAAAAAACCATACATCCAACCAGTTCGCGTGGAAATGAGCTATTATGCGCAACGTTTCTTAGAATATTACCACTCGGATGAAACAGTAGTATCTCGTAACATAAATATTTCCAGTGCCAATATCATATATTGATTCGGGAATATATTAAAACATGGACAAATGTTTACGATGGACAAACTTTTAATGAAAGAAAGGCTCGGCGATTCGCAAGTCGAGACGAGCAGTGTTAAGGGAAAGCATTCGTTTGGGATCCTTAAATGGATTAATTCATTTTACATTAACTACTGTGGTGAAAATTGTTTCAGAAGACATATTTATCTTAATTAATTAATTTCGTAAACCATAGTTTTATTGTAATTATTTATTTGCCGTCTGTAAATGTGACTTAGCTTCTTTTTTTTTTTATTTTTCTGGGCAATTTGATTCATAATGGTATTCCAAAAGTGCTTGAACAAAGAACTCTGTTATATATCAGAACGAAGTGACTAACATCCATGAAGCTAGAATTGCAAACGGACCTTAATTTATTCGTCAGGACTATTGAAAATTTCAGTTTTATTTAAACAGAGAGCCGAGGAGTCATGTTCAGCTACTAATCAGAAGGGAGCTACTGAACTGCCACGAAAGCAATCTAATAAAGCATCCAAATTCTTGCTCCTGACTTTTCTTTAAATATAATTTCGGAAATTACAAATAATCCCGTGTTCTCTACATCTTGCAAGCTGTTTCTAAAAGTGATTCAGTGAAAATATTTTGCTTTATTCCAATATTTTTCTTTAACAGATATCCCCGTTTCATATCCCCTTTGCCAGATATTCCCACCCCAGAATGAGGTGGTGTCCACTGTAGAACTATTCTCTTTTGGATATCAGATAAGTATTTCCAGAATAATATTTATTCTGGAACTTTAAAGCATGAAGCTAGTTTACCTTGAGTGAATATGCTTTGTAAGGTAGAGCTGAAATTTGAATGGGCAACAGTGTTTGAAAAGTCTGGGAGAGTTTTGAATTTTATAAATGATATCCAAATGACCTCAACATGAGCACCAAAGGCCGTAACTCAAGAGTTTTGAAATGGCGAAAAGCTAGCTGAAAATACCGCTACGACTTCCCCTTCTTTACCAAGCTCAAAGGGAAACCAATCTTTATTAAATTAAATTAATTCCTTGTGAGACTGCCAGACGACGTATGGCCTCGTCTATCAAACGAGCTCCACCTCGGAACGGAGTTTAGACTACATTTTTATTTAAACTTAACAATTTCTACAGCTATTACACAAAATTCAATTTCCGCTACTTAGTCCCTAAGTTAATAACAAAGATGTAACTAGCATGTAACTATTTTGCTTGCGCGAGCAAATCAGTTAGCAAAAAGCTGCTATCTGAATAAAACAATTCTCAGAACTAAACGAGGAAATTCTATGAAGATTAGGGTCGCTACCAAAGCTCTCTCTAAACATTTAAGTTTAATTCTTTCCCACGTCTGTTCTTAAATATACTTAGTTAGTTTGCCTTCTTGTGAAAACTGGTGAATGTAAAAGAAATGGTATACATAAAATAATAAGATTATAGATCAACTAACATGATCCTTACACGTTAAGAGCAATCTATGTAAATATCTGTTCACTTTTTTTTTGTCAGTTGTTTTCGTCCCTAGGAAAGACAAAATTTCTGGACTTCACTCAGATTTCAGAACAATCTGACAAAGGTTCCGTCACAAAGCAATACCTCGGATTTCAGTAGGATCATAAAGATCTATTCAGGGAGATGGGTCATGTTTACCCTACAAATCAAACTGAACAAAAACGTATTCAGTTTTAAACCTCCGTGGTTGGAAATTTATCATAAATTTCTTAGGCTTTTGAAGAAATCTGAGAATTCTCGTAAAAGACCTAAAGCTGGTACATTATACTGGGCAGCTATAAACCTGTTACTTTTAAAAGTTTGTTACTTTTAATAATTAAGCTACAACCTAGGTACGCCTAAGATACATACTAACTAAGACATTGTCTTACTAAATGTGGAACTTTTATTTGGTTTAGAACGTATTTAATCCTATCAGGAACTGTTGTACATTAACGTGCCTTTTCCGCTTGAATATAATTACTCTATATAAAGTTGATAATCTACGTGAAGATAATTTCCTGTTTGGGCAGTAACTACAGGATATCCTTGGTATTGAATTTCCTGCAGTAAAAAGAAGAAAACAATACACTCTGTATAAAAAGGGTACATTTTTAGGTACCCGGATGATCGAGATCCGAATTAGAGTTAAAAATTATAAAAGCGACACTAAGATAGTTTCAAACAGCAAATATTTACTTTAGTAGCCAACATGTGGAAATTATATTCGACATTCCTGATATCTCTAGGTAGGTACTTTTAGATTCTTAATTTATTTAAACCTCCAGATATTTTCGAAGTGCTCATTTAATGTTTTATTTTTTTTTCTTTTCCTATTCTTATGTACATTAAAAACGCTAACTTTTTTATCTTTGCTTACATAACTTCTTCATGTTTTACAAATGCGGAAGGAAAGTATTATCTTTCTTAAAACAATAGAGTTTCGTTTTACTTTTGAAAAAAAAAATATTTTTCATTTCCGTCAGTTAATATGTTAAAAATAGCTTTGTTTGTTTAGCATCTTTATTACCTTTCAGAAGGCTTTGTAGATCCCTATTTGCTTTAGCAGAGTTAATTTAGTATGTTTCCTTTAATTCGTCTTATAATTTCAGAATCGAATGTTTCATCTTCATAAAAATATATTTAAAAGTTTCAAACTCGTTAATTCTGATTTTCAGATCATATTTTATAACGTCCGATTTGCACACAATAGATCATAATGAAGGACAGGTTCTAGAGACTTTAGGTTATTTGGAGGCAGGAGATGTGAAAAATGATTAACCCCTTCGCCTTGAATCGAACCACGGATCTCTGGAATACACGCCCAGCATGCAGACCACTGCGCCACGAAGGCACGCTAAGAAGGCGGGAGAAATACCTTATATACTTCCCCTTTTAAAGGGCTACTGGCGTTTTAGGGGACCGAATTGCAAAATCCTGGTTGTGGAGAATCATCATCCACCACCCTTTTAGTCCGGACGTCACTGTAGAGACATTAGGTTATTTGGAAGAAGGAGATGTGAAAATTGAGCAACGCCTTCGCCTGGAATCGAACCACGGACCTCTGGAATACGCGCTCAGCATGCAGATCACTACACCACGAAGGCATGCTAAGAAGGCGAGAGAAATACCTTATAAGGTTATGAGGAACAAAAGAGGTTAATTAAAATAAATTAGGATTAGCAAATATGTCCATAAGGAACAATAATTATTAGGAAAAGTCACAGAAGTACTGATGAAAATAAAGGAAAAACTAAAAAGCAATAAAATAATATAAAAAATGTGATCTTACAGTGAATAGCATGAAAGAAAAAATATGTATTCACCTCAGAATTCTTCATCATGTGTTACGAAAAGCCCTGCAGGCACTTATAACTAGGGATTTTAAATGAAAACATTCGATGTCGTAATCTTTATGCGTGTCATTTCTAAACTAGCACTGTTCCTCGAAATTCCGTTAGTATCAAAATAGTTTTATATTTATGCCCCATATTTAGTTACATACGAACAAAGACAGAAAGAGAATTAATTTGTACCGTTTAATGTATGTACTATTAGTAAAACTGTGTAACTTAAATAATTTTTAGAGGCATCTTATTTTATACTGTATAGCTAACAGAATGGGTAGAAATTTCATAACTACCACTGTTTCTTAATATACAAAAATTATTCTTCTAATTGGCATATAAAGGAAAAATATGTCATCACCTTTATTTAAAGATCTTCTGATTTATCCACTTGTGTAGATAATAATAAAATTATTAATTTTTTTATTCAGAAATCCGATCTCATGTTGATTTAAAATCGTGATGGTAATAATAGTGAATAATTATAAATTAAAAATTTGCCCTCATTCATTCCTGCATGATTGTTAAAAAGTGAAAACATTTCTGAAAAATTGCCAGAATTCCGTAATCCAATTCATTTTTTTTTTTTTTTTTTAACTCGTTCAGAAATTTTTTTCGGTTTATCCGACGATGGAAAGATCAAAGTTCTGCGATGATTAGATTGGTCCTTAAGAAACGTACTCAAAATAATCTGATGAGGGTTCCACATGACTTCCTTGTTCGGCCTATTAAATTCTACACATTTTTTGCTGCTCTTCATTTAAACTTATTTCCTCGCATTATTCCAACTTTGTAACCAATCCCTCAAGGCAAGTTGAAATGACATCCCAAACTGGGAATTTCGAAACGAAATATCCCGGTGAAATTTTGTCGTACGGGAGCCAAACTTCTTACAGTTTTATTTTTTCATAATGAGTGTAAAATTTTCCCAAATATAAGTAGAGGAACTAGGTGACAGAATTAAAAGTTAGAGTTCGTTATTTGTTTAAAATCAAGTCTTTTTTAAATTCCACATTGCCAAAACATGAATATTTTTGTCATTAAAAATACTTCTGCAGTTGGAAGTATATGAGCACAATGAAAGATTGCAAAAATAAAGCACATTTTATACCACAGATTCCAATCAAAAACGGAGGTGCATAATTAGATGTTATAGCAATCCCATATATAAAATTTCAACGTTCTCGTCTAATCTTTTGAGTTATGAGAGAAACGTACATACATACGTTAAGTACCTACGTACAGACATCACGATAAATATTCGTTTCGAATACATTTTAAATTCATTTTACTGCCCATTTTGGAAAAAGAGTGCTTTGTTCTGCACGTGCACATAGATTTTACTCAATCGTCCGAATGGATTCGACAAGGGAGTATCCATCGAGTTTTGAAAAACATAAACCGTTGTCCTGAACATCTCCAGGCATGTTTTCGTTG
The DNA here is from genome assembly GCF_044657685.1 of Stegodyphus dumicola. Lineage (NCBI taxonomy): Eukaryota > Metazoa > Arthropoda > Arachnida > Araneae > Eresidae > Stegodyphus > Stegodyphus dumicola. The sequence continues at coordinate 232,934,253 of NC_140772.1, read as the reverse complement.
GCTATCGAGGTTCAGTTCGAAGCGGGACTGATTGCTGAAAACAATTCTACTCCGGTCCGTGAGGTCCAAGGTCAAATGCGCCCTCCAGTGCAAACGTGCTTGGCGATGTGCAACGGTGAAGGGCAATCGTCGCAATGCCCTCAGTGATCTTAGCTCCCGTTCGCTGAGTCGCTTGTCAATGGTTGCTTGTAATCACTGGTGTCCTAGTTACAAGTCGGATTTCATATTATATTTAATTGCGATTTAATATTATATTTATTTTTTTTTTTTAATTTTACGATAAACTTTATGTACAAATGCTAGAAGAAGAAGAATCATTTCAGACATTAAGTAAAAGAGTTACTTTTATCTAACAATCCCCAGTGAATAGTAACTTTGAGGTATTAGAATAATTTGATCATTTAAACTGAACTACAAAAATTACGCTTATTAAAATGGTTTGAAGCGAAATGTCAAACTATACTCGTTTATATACTCGTTATTCGTTATATATACGTTTAAACTCAAATCTTTACATGCAGAAACTTCTCACGACTCCACAAATTTAGCGGTGGCGAAAATTTTACCTGAGCGAACGAAAATTAGTTCGAAATCACGTTAGGAATAATAAAAATACAATTGTTTAGAACGTAGCAAAAAATGGCTCACATAAGTGATGGGACACTTACTTTACCATCAAATATTTATCCAAAAATTTTACTTTTTAAAAGGTTTTAATATTTTGTTGGATATCCTTTTACATTTAAAACATGATTTAATCTTCTTGGGATGGTTTCGATTAATTTTTTTGTGATTTCTGGAGTGATTTTATCCCATTCTTCTTGAAGCACCGATTTTAATTGCTGTTTTGAAGAAATGGTGTGTTTGCGAATTCTTGATTCCAATTCTTGACAAGTATTCTCTATGGGATTTAAGTCTGGAGATTGTGGTGGTGTTTTTATTATTTCAGGATAGTTATACAGCAGCCAGAGTCTAATGTTCAAAGCAGTGTGCTTGGGGTCATTGTCCTGGCAGAATTTAAAATCGTTGTGAAGGTTCAATTTTCGTGCTGAAGATTTCAAATTTTGATTTAAAATGTCAATATACTTGTACTGATTCATTATACTGTCAATAAAAACAAGATTACCAACTCCAGCGGAAGACATACACCCCCATACCATAACTCCTCCTCCACCATGTTTTACTGTTGGCACCAAGTCCTGTTTGCGAAATTCTTCCCTGGGTTTTCTCCACACCAAGATTCTACCGTCAGAACCAAATATATTAAATTTACTCTCATCAGCAAATATAACTCCATTTCAGCAATCAGAATTCTTATTTATGTTGGATTTTGCGAAAGCCAGTCTGAGTTTTCTATTCTTTTCACTTGCGAAGAATATTTTTCTGGCTGCTCTACCGTGATATCCAGCAAATCGAATTACTCTTCTAATAGTCTCAGGATTAACAATTATTCCATATAATGCTTGTAAATCAGCAGCAACTTTAGGAGCACTCATTCTTGGATTTTTTTTTAATAATTCGAACGATAATTCGCTTTATTCCATTAGATAGCTTTGATGGTCGGCCAGGTCTTCTTTTATCCTGAATCATATGATTCTTTTTATATCGTTTAATGATATTGAAAACTGTTGAATGACTCAAGTTAACGTTTCAACAGTTTCTCTAATAGATTTTCCACGTTCAATATGCAAATTAATAACTAATTTTCGAATTTCAGGCAAAGTTTCTTTTCGTTTAGCATTCATGGCTGCACAGAGCTAAAAAACGCAAAAATTCCAAAACAAACTGGACAGAAATACTGCAGACGATTTTATAAATTATTGCCAATTGCTTTTGAATAAAAATAAAAACCCCAAAAAGTATTTTTATTGTAGTACGTAGTAGTATCTAATGGTGTCCCATCACTTATCTGAGCCATTTTTTGCTCCGTTCTAAACAATTGTATTTTTGTTAAATTAATATTTTAATATTATGAGAAAATGTATGTTACGTAATAATTGTTACTAAATTTAAGTATGAAACACACCCACAAAAAATTTTTACATGTACTTTTAATTTATTTTATTAGTTTCCTTTTGTAAAGCACAAGTGTCCCATCACTTTTGTGAGACACTGTATGTATAATGTATCAGTGGATGTATGAAAGTGAGCGATTTGTCGCGTCTGCTTTATCAAAATAGGGATGAATTTCCGATTTATTTATAGTAAGGACTGGAATACGAAAGCACCAGAACTCTAACAACTTGGAATAATGAAGAATTTTAACAAATTTTGCCCCGAATCCGGAAGCACATGAAGCTAATGCCATAAATATTTCACTTAAATTCAGCATTCAAAAGTTATTGATAGATAAAAAAAAAGAATGGGCATTTATCCAATTTGGAATAAGCCATATGCAGAAAATAAAAACCAGAAGCACAGAAACAAACTACTTGATAAAGCGCAAAAAATGAAAAAACAAAAAAATGAAAACAGAAATTTATATTGTTACGAAATGTACAGGCGCGGTAAGATGGCTTCCCCGCAAAGCAGTTTTAGGGTTGCCATAAATTGCAAGGGAAGGCAGGGTTGCCACATTTGGCGAGAAATCGCCTATTTGGCGACAAAATCGGCGATATGCCATAGACGGATGGAGAACCTTCCGGAACGAATTCTTACCGGTTTAGCCCAGAAGCCGAAAGCTATATAAACCCTGCTGGTCCGCAGTCAGTGTGCGCCTAGTCCAGAGTATGAGTCTGTTAGTGTATCGCGGTTAGTGCATCGCTGAGAGAGCGTGGAGCTCCGGGAACGACGACTGAACCGAAGAATCCTGAGCTGTGCTCATGTGTCGTCGAGTGCATCGCGAGTTATAGCGTGGAGAGTCTCGAAAGTACGTGGAGTTCCGAGAACGACCAAGCAGAGTCGGGAGCTGTACTCCGGAAAGCAGAGTCGGGTGCTTTGCAGGAAGCTGTCTCCACCGTGATAGCCTGATAACCTGAAGGTTGGTCGCTGATTGTGTCAGCGTGTTTATAGTAGTTCTCATAACAAGCAAATAACAAAAAAATCATAAACAAGCAAAAAGTTTAAAAATGTAATAATAATTATTTCAAGTGGACCGAGACCAAAATCAAAATGCCTATGAAGCAATATGAAAAATTAATAAATGAAAATTTGATCTGAAAATGTAAAAGTGTATAAATATAAAAGTGTAAAAAATAAGAAGAAGAGTTAGTTCCTAAAATCTGTAATATTAGAGCAACAAAAATTTTGAAATGAAAAATTCTATTCGATATGCTTAGTAGCAAAATACAATTTCTAATCCTAAAAAATGTAGTTAAGTAATGAAATTAGATAAAATACGATCTTTAAATTAATTTATATCAATAAAAAAATGGAAAAAAACTTCTGTTTTAAGATTAAATATGGTGTAGGAAAAAAAAAAAACTGAATAACTGGAAAAAAGAAAATAGCATCAAATTACCAGCATTATAAATCCTAAAAAGAACTCCAATAGTGAATCACCAAACTATTACGTGATATATTAGTTCGTTCCATTTTGCTAAATTTTTCACTTGGAATATCTAAGATTGCTCAAAATATGGCTCACAGTTTGTTAGACACTGTCCTAACTTCAATACAACGTTTTACATTCATTGAAATGAAGCGAACTAATGCAGCAATAATTATTACTAATAAAAATCCGAAATTAATACTAATACTATTTACTAATAAGGAACTAACACTATTTTTGTCGGTTAACTATTGGAGTTCATTTAGGATTTATAATCCAGGTAATGCCATGTCGTTGCCCATTGCAAATTATTCCTTTTTGCTATAACTTCTTTAAAATGTTACAACAGAAATTTGTTCGTACTATTTATATTATTATTAATCAATTTAAAATTCATAGTTTGTCTAATTCTACTACTTAGCACATTTTAGGCTTAGCAACAGCATTTTGCTGCTGATCATATCGAATGTATTTTTCCATTTCAAAACTATTTTTATTCTAATGTTACAGAATTTAAGAATTAGCTTTTCTTTTCATTTTTGTTTTGTTTTCTATTTTATTTTTATTTTATAGTTGCTCTCAGATCAAATTTTCATTTATTATTTTTGCATGTTGGATTGCTACCGTTTTACGTGTTTTGTTCTTTGGTCCTCTTTTAAAGTGAAAATAATTATTATTAGATTTTTAAGATTTTTTTTGCTTGTTTATGATTTTGATGCTATAATTTTAAAAACTTTTTACCGCGGCCAATGCAGCTTCAAAATTTTCACATATTATTGTTTTTTCATTTATTGGATTGCTTGTATTTGAATACTTTGTGTTCTGGAGGACTTTGTCATTGGATTGTGTCTACTCTAAATTTTTTTTTTTTTTTTTTTTTTTTTTTTTAAGCTTGTGTAAGTTTTTGATGTTATAATTTTGCACTACTTACTATGACCAGTAGGGGGTTGGACTTATAAAGACACAGATTGCTTTGATTGATTTTCTAATTACTTCAAGTTTTAAACTTTAATTTATGTCTTTGCGCAAAAACAGGCTGATGTATTCGCTTCTTTCGTTGCACCAACGGCCCACCAGCGGCCGAGCGGTAAAGACGCTGAACACTGGTAGTTCGGTCCGAGGTTCAAATCCCGCGAACGGGCTGGCTGCATGGGCGTTTTCGTAGTTTTCTCCGTGTGTAACGTGTATACGAGCCAGTTTCCCTTAGAAAGTCCTCCACGAAGGCATCCCTCCCTTTAGGCAGATAGCCCTCGTGTGCTTTGCCATAATTGAATAACCCAACCCAACCCACGTTGCACCAACCTCCTGATGACGATGTAGCGAAAGATATAGATTTTTTTTTTTCCGTTTTTACTTTGGCATTTTTTACGCTTTCTGTTTTTTTTTTTTTTTTTTTTTTTTTTTTTTCCATATGGCTTATTCGGAACTGAATATGTATGGGATTTTAAGCTTAGTATTTGTTTTAATTTATTTTGCATTATTATCACCACTTGTTCACCTTCAGCGAGCAACTGAATTAGGTTTCGAACTACTTTTTCTTTGCATGTATTCATTTGTATATATGCTCATATACATATTTGCTTGCTGTTCTTCAGAATCACTTTAATTCTATAAAACAAATAATTAAATAAAAACTCGACACTAAATTTTATTTAATTTAATTTGCAGGAGTCTTTGAAATTAGTGCAGCCTGCTGGGAAGTAATTACATGCCGACAGAAACTAAATCAATTCTTTCCGCTTATTGAATTACCGACTGAGAAGGATTTAACGCATATGTGCCCGTTTGTATATAATTCTCTTTCATTTTATTGACTAATATTATAGCGATAAGAATTTGCAATTAATAATTTTATTATTTGTTTCAGAATTGCAATACATGTAATATATTTCCAAATAGATGTCTTTATGCAGCTGCAATGATAAAAGTTTCATGTAAAATCCGTATATTAAAATTCAGCGAAATCAGTTCGTGGAAACGTAGCAGTTTATAGCATATAGACGGAATGAAATACTGATTTGCATCGTAATAATCAAAATCAAAATTAAAGGTTTTTCTACTTACTACTACTAGATGACTTTCTTTCAAAAATGCGAGATTCCGAACACGAGAAATTTACTTATAAATACTTATCGGTGTAATTTTTTCATATGTTCATAAATGAATTAACATAAGCATTCATAATCGTAAAAAGCATTAGAATACCTAGTATAGTCCCACCAGCGTCCGAGCGGTAACAGCCGCTGTATATACGAGCCAGTTTCCCTTGAAAAGACTTCCACGGGGCATTCCCCCTTTCCGTGTAGTGCCTAAAGGCAGAGCATTTAAATAAGTTAAAAAATACCTACTATAAGGTGTGGCGTGTAGTCAAATGTAAATTAATGCTAAAATGAGTTAACAGACATTAGGCTAATGAGATGCATCGTGTTCTATTTTTTTTTTTTCTTGTGTCGTTTTATTTGACATATAATTAATTAATCATTCTGTTATTAAACTGATTTAAATAGTGTTGATTTGGATAAAAACAAAGGCATAAAAATATTTAAGTATTGAAATGCACCACAGAAATCAACTGAATAGGCCAAGCAGCAAAAGAAGCCCTTGTTTGCGAAATATTTAATATCATGATGGCCAGCACGTATTCAAAGAAAGTGCTTTCCTGAATAAAAGTGCATGACTCTTTATGAAATCTAATAATTATAATTATTATTTTTAGTTTAAAAACTCAGTACTTTAGTTAAATAATCATAAAGGTATTGAGGAAAATTAAAATTAACTGCTTTCAGTACAGGTGAATTTTTAAATAATTTAGCAAATCTTTGTTTTATTAATTGAGAAGGATTGAATTTAAAAACTTTCATGTGATTCCTCCCTTACTTTTAATTATCAATACGACAAAAATTTTATTTTCACAAATACTGCTGGTGGAAAAGCAAAGAGGAAATCTTATTTATATTTCATATATATCTGGACATTTAGTTGCTACTTCTATTCAAAAATTAGAATTATAGTTACTGTCCAATTTTTTGCTTCATGATCAGTCAACAAGTTAAAAGAGTTCTTCCTGGGAATGGACTGTCTGCAGGGCCAAGACGAGGGTGAGGCAGGTAAGGCACTTGCTTCAGGTGAAAAAATAGAAGGGGCATCAAATTAGCTATTCGTTCAAAAATTCAGAAATTGATTTTTAAAACTTATGATTTTTCACTTTTAATTTCGGAATACATCAGTGAATATTAAAAGAATTTTGTGATATAAACAATCCAGCTAAAAAAAGAAAAAGAAAATCTAATGCATTTTTGAAAAATGTAAAACTTCAACTTTAGAGATGAATATATCATCAGAATTTGAAGAGAAACGAAAAAACGAAAAGTTAATAAACCAAATCGTGAGAAATCAATTGATATAAATCGTAGATTTTTCGAAAAAATACATTTTTGTAGAAATTAAAGAAGTGTTTGACGTTTTAATTTCACAGGTGAAATGGCGATACGATAAGTTGAATGAAATCTCTTCCGATTTGCAGTTTCTAACTGGCTAACAACTAATTTCATTAGATCTAGGCATCAGCTAATAACTTAGCACTTAAATATACGAATGATATGAACCTGAAGAAATTCATTCAGAAATATATAGTTTTAAAAATTATGCTATTTCAATATTTCCGGAAGCAAAAGCAGCTACAAGCTTAGAACTTTTTAAAATAATTCACGATTATAATTTAGATCAGTCTACCCGAATTTTCAAACAGCGTTAAGAATTTTTTTAACGTTGCCAGTTACTGTAGATAGTTGCAAAAGAAACTTTAGCAAACTTAAAATAATAAAGAACTATGAGATCTTCACCAGGGCCAAGAAAAACTTTCAAACAGGGCCATTCTCTCTATAGAACATGAGTTAAGTAATCAAATAGATTTTGAAACAATTATTGATGATTTTGCTTCTTTAAAAGCAAGAAATATTAAATTATAAATATGCTTGAAAAGTTTATGCCATAAATATTTTGAGCAGATCTGTTATTTATACTACTTAATATTATTTGCCATTTCTCAAAAATTTTTTATATTTTTATTGTTTTCCATTTCAAAATTGTTAATCATTATATATGTTTCACTTTGTGGAATATACAAAGTTATAATTAAATATTACTGTAAGAGTTATTGTATTTTCACTTGAAATAGTTATTTTTAATGAGTATAAAATATATATAAATATAGTTAATTTGTTCTATATGTATGATTATATGTATACATATTTTGCGCATGTTTGTATAATGTTATGTTTTCAAAATTCATTTATACTATTTATTTATTCTCCCCCCACACACAAATAGGTAAATAAATAATCCTGCATTATATACAGGGGCGCGCATTTACTGCTTTGCGCTCCCCCGTATATAAAAAATATATTTATATTATGTATATATATTTATAAAAAAATATGTAGGCAGGACCACTGAAATTTCTTAAAAGAAGGCATTAACAAAATAATAATATGTTTTTAATCCAATTTGGCATCAACTTCGGAAGATCCTGGAACATATTCTCATGATGTGGATGATGTTTCTGTAATCTTTGATGGATTGAAATTGATAGACGGAAATTATAAAGGATGAGGCTTGTTATGTTAATGAACTGTAGCAAAACGGTTAGTACTACTATACTTAGTAGCAAGTAAAATAATTTTTTTATTTTTATATTTTCAGAAAATGAATTTACTAAATACACATATTGAAAAAACATATTGCAGGTAATCTATTCATCAACACTTTGTTATATTGCTCTTATAAATAGAGCTGCCAATTTAATTGCAGTACATAAATATTTCCAAATATTATAATTAAATATTTAATTTGCCAGAAAGTTTCAACTGTTTTTCAAATACTAATGTTTGCGTATGCGTATTTATGTATATACAGGGTGTCTTAAAAGGTCGCTTTCAAACTAAACCTGCTGGTCTGTCGTACCATGACAAACAAGATTTACATAGGAACTTGTGTCCGAAAAGGCGAACGGCGACCGCAGGAGCAAGCGTACACGTGTCATCGGTTCCAAGATCCTGGCGACGAGATCCATGTCCGATGTAACAGCTGTCTCGTACAATACGTAATTCATGTATACCTGCAAATAGAAATCCATGAGAGTCAGGTTCGGAGATCGCGGTGGCCATGCGACTGGTCCGCCTCTGCCAATCCAGCCATCAGGATATATCCTATCGAGGCATTCCCGCAAAGTGCTACTGAAATGTGCAGGCTCTTCATCATCGGCTTGTAGCTAATTGAGTGGCAACCGTGAGATCCGGCAACATTCTAGAACTGATTTAGTAAACCGATTCATCCTTCTCCTGCAACGTCCCCACCTGAAATGATCACCCGTCCCACTTTCTCATAAGCCTGCGAACACTGTCCTTTAGAGGTTCGCCGTTCACATTTTCAGACACAAGTTCCTAAGCAAGCCTTATTTGTCATGGTATGACATACCAGCATGTTAAGTTTGGCAACGACCTTTTAAGACACCATGTATAATATTCAATTTCTGTTTCTCATCATTTTGTAAACTATTCTACATTCGTCACTCCTTCAAAATTATTTTCGTGGATAATATAAATACAATTTCATGATTTACATTTTTTAATTAAGTATTTAACAACAACGAAATATTTTGAATTATTTCCTACATAATTCATCTCTTATTACTTGAACGATTTATAAGAAATGCATAAAATCTGTGTCAAAATGTTTTCTTCCTTTTTGAAGAGAAGTACTCAATGCAATGCGGTGTTTACAAGAAAAGAAAGCAGAATGTGGAAGAAAATTTTATATTCCTGAAGACATAGAGGTACTGGGACGTGCCAGACTTCTCCTTAATGATACGAAACTCGTCGAAGAATTCTGTGACATACAAAGTAATTTACGTAGAGGTAAACATTCAAAAGCCTTAAAAATAAAAAAATAAAAAAATTAAACAGATATGTATCAAATTTAAATAAGTTAAAAATATTTATTTAGATTATGCTGTATTAAACAGTAATTATCGGGAATTTCAGTTTTAAAAAGTTCAAGATATTTTACGATTGCCATACATATTTAGCCAGGTTATACACGCAATAAAAGAATAATACGAAAAGAAGTAAATTGGAGAATCATTAGGTTATTTTGATGTTGGAGACATGAAAAATGAGCAAAGCCCTCGCCGGGATTCGAACCTCGACCTCTGGAATACGCGCCGAGTGTGCTACAGTTACACCTCGAAGGCCTGCAGAAAGGAGTGAAAAAATAAGGGATCCAGTTGTCAAGTCCTGGTGCTGAAGAATCATCATCCACTCCCTTTTTATTTCGGGCGCCTCTGTGGAGACATTAGAAATTTTTGAAGCGGGAGAAGAGAAAAATTAGCAATGCTCTCGCCGGGACTCGAACCTGGACCTCTCGAATACGCGCCGAGTGTGCTAACCGTTACACCACGAAGGCATGCTTGAAAAAGGGAGAAAATGCTTCATAATGCGAGCGATGTATTTCAATTCAATATTTTGTTGTAAGAAATAATCGTATTATATGAAAATCTCATGGATAAATATTATTTTTTTTTTATCATTTGTATTTTGGATGTTGACATCATAACTTCAGTTTTTAGAATAATGAATTTTTAAATGCTCAAAGGCTCTTAGAAGTTTTTTTTTCACTTTTACTTTTCAAAACATTTTGCAAAAGAAAAGAAGATAAAAATATATATATATATATATATGTGTGTCCTTGACATTGAAAGCTATCCTGTAAAGAAAATTATTAAAACGCCTAAATGGCATTTTTCCAATAAAACTAACTAAATTTTATTTCAATATAAGAGAAAAGAAGCTACCTGAATAAATACTGAATATATACATAATAATATCATCGTTTCCATTCTAGAAAATTATTAAATCTACTAAAAATCCATTGATGCTAAATCTTTTAATACCTATAGTTGAGAAATGACGCGTTTTTTCCAGATATTTGGAATTCGGTGGTGTTTTAGAATACAATAAGTCATCACATGCGTTAAAAGAAAATTTACGTCACTACGCATATCATGTCCGTAGACAAAAAACAACAGACTTGCCACTGAGAGAAAATATGTTGATAAAGAAGACATAGTAATATTATAAACAGGACATTTTTTATGAATAGAATGACACTTTTACGAATTTAGAAATACCGTAAATCCCGCTTAATACGAATTCTTTTAAAGTGAACACGCAGTTAACATGAACAACACTTCGGTCCCAGACAGTAATACACATGATCTGATAGGAACTTTTGTCAGTTAACTGGAATTTCGGTTATCACGAACTGCTAGTCCTTTGCGTCATTACATTTTTCATTTAACACGACTTCGAAAGTTACTTGTATCTTTTTCCTGACGTTTCTCTGCTAGGACTGGTTTCAAAACTGTTCTGTCGCGTTTAATTGAAAGTCTCACTGTATTCTTTGAAAGATAACAAGCACGAGTAACATGGCTCGAAATCCCCATCATCTCGTTAACAATGGGCTTCAACCAAAAAATGCAATTCCGTGCTAAGATGTGCTTCTTTTTTATTCTTTAAAAGTTAGCTAGTACGACTAAAGTTAAATCTTGGATGTTCTGAATTAAGATGTTGTGAACCCTGGTGCTAATTTTGAGGAATTTAGTAGTGCAGGTGAATCATGCAATTGTGTGTACTCCAGGTGAATCATGCAATTGTGTGAAATCAGCTTGTGCTCCAGTGAGTTGCAAAAAATGTCATCAGAAGAAAGTGAGGGGAAGGAATATCATTCCGTCCACTCGCTGAAAAGTGTTAAACGCCTTGAACACTTTAGAGCGTTTCACCGAAACATCCGAAATGACCTCTAATTTTACAGAAAACATGAGTACGTGAAGATATCAGGCATTTCCGCTCCTTCTGCGACAGGGCAATATACAGGAATGTTTCACCAAAAAATAACGAGTACAGTTTGTCAAGTACAGTATCAACGTAGTACTGTAGTATTCGCTATGGTGATATGCATAATATGCTGTTATAGTACGTATTTACCTATATACTGTAAATGGTTAATGCAAAGAAAACCTATTCCAAAATTAAAATATAAGCCTTCGATTGGACCCTAAATTTTTTCAGCACGAACTCTTGATTTTTTGGTTTCTTGGAATTCGTGTTAACGAGGGTTTACTGTAACTTGAGCAGTCCTATTGTTTTGAAGCATTGGAATAACTGTTCTGCTCAACATTTCGATTTACCAGTTTTACATTAAAATGCATAAAAATGTATCAAAACATAATATTAACTCTTTACTTCTGGAGCTTAATATGTTTGTTACATTGTAGAGTCCACTAGAGTAACTCGTGTGTGAACACTGTAAGAGTAGTAACTGCAGGAAAGAAAGGTTAAAAATACCATTTATTAACTCTAAAATTTACAGTGCGTCAACTCGACGCAAACAAACTTACGCCTCTGCTTGGGCGGTAACTGAAATCAAAGAACTAATCAAAGATCAAAATCTTCCATTGGAGAACTGGATTTTCTAGAGGCATTTCACATTCATAAAAATCTTTCTGTTCTAGTTAACGATCCTAATTCCAATCCAAATTTGCCTTCGGCTTTTAGAGAAATTATGTTTTAGTTCTGGTTTCGCCAACAGATGGCGCCACTTGCTTATTCTTGTCCAGGCTTTCTTATCTTATCTAAACATTATTTCCTATCTTGTTCATTTGCGGTTTTGCAGCTGAAGATGATGGTTCGGTAAAGCCATCGAAACTAGTCCTGTGAAAATTTTGTAAATTAACGCTGATTTTTGTTGTTTGACTTCTGAATTAATATTTATTCGGCGTGTTATTGTGTCTTAATTATAGAAGCCCCAAAGAGGCTTACATTTTGCTTTCTTTTTTGCACGTGGTGTGGCCGCCATTTTGTGATTGTAGGAGTTTCGGTGAGTACATTTTTGCAATTTTCAAGTTATGTTTATGTTTTGTACATTTGGATATTGTGCTTTGCTTGTCTGATTTCATGCATTTTGCTTACAAACATTTTGTTTTCTATTCATTTCAGTGAGGGATTTTTCTGCTATTTTGTGTGTACTTTATTATTGCTCAGTTATTTTAGTTTGATTTTCTGCATTGTTTATCATGCCTTCATCCGTTAATCGTTTCACTAAATTACGCCTCAAACGGCAAAAATTCCTGAATCATCTTGACTTTTTACTTAAATGTAAATGTAAAAAATTGATCCCCAATTTTATTCAAATCAAATCTAATCAAAAACCTTCGAGTCGCGTTTCAAGAATTCTGTTAAACTGCAAACTTGCCTTACTTCGGTCCGTGATAAGGGATACACGTCAACAATTGTCCAAAATTGAACATGAACTCTATAAGCTTCATCTGGAACTCGCTAAAACATATCCAAAATTCACTGCCCTTGAACAAAAGTCTTGGTCTAGAACGGAGAATGCAGTTAACCGTCATAAAAACACCCTTGCAGTTAAATTCGAAAAACTTCTTTTACAGTCTTCCAGTCCAAGTAGTTCAAAAAATCTACCCATTGTAAACATCAAGCCAATAGTTAATATTTCTAATGTTAGTCTTTCAGAAGAACAAGAGAGAATTCTAAAATATAATTTTAACTTCTCACAAACCTGTAAACCCTCGATTCCAAAGATTTTGGCTCCTATCGGAAAAGCTTTCAAGTTCAGTAAAGTTTCAGATTCACAGAAAGAAATGATTAGGCATCTTATCGCTCATAATGTGAAATTCAATAATAAACCTTTGAAACCAAATCTAACTGCGAGAGAAAGAGCTACAATGCGCGAGATTCATTCTAACCCGGATATTGTCATTTCAAAGGCCGACAAAGGTGGCCAGATAGTCGTCATGGATAAGAACACTTACATCGATGGTGTCACTAAACTCTTAAACGAAGAACCATATAATCCGATCCCTAAAGATCCTTCACCTTCGGACTTATCCAAAATAAAAACTACGATCAAAAATCTTCGCAAATCATTTCAAGCAACTTAAAACATTCGCTTATCCCATCTGTTGCGAATTGTGCCAGATTATATGCTCTTCCCAAAATTCATAAAAGTGGTATTCCTTTCCGCCCTATTGTATCAAATTTAGGTACTGCCTCGTATCCATTAGCTAAATATTTAGTTTCTAGATTTTCCACTCTATTAGACAATAACATTTACACCATAAAAATTTCAATAGAGTTTGTAAAAAAGGTTAAAAACATTTCTCCTCGTAATTTACTCATGGTTTCTTTTGATGTAAAATCATTATTCACCAATGTCCCAGTGGAGGGTGCATTAAGATGTCTAGAAACCAGACTTCGCGAATTTCATTTCTCTTGCATCGAAATTGATGAGCTAATTTCTCTCACTCAACTCTGTTTGAAACAAACACATTTTGTTTTCCAGAATAAATATTACAAGCAAACTGAGGGATTAGCCATGGGAAGCCCCCTCAGTCCCATCCTGGCTGATATCTACATGCATTATTATGAATCAAAATTATTTGAAACTTTAAACTTCCCGGCATGGTTCCGCTACGTAGACGATACTTTTACCCTGTTTGAAGGTAATAAAGATGATTTAAATAGAGTTCTTTCAACAATGAATTCTATTGATCCTGCTATTCAGTTCACTTTTGAACTTAAGACTTGCAATTCTCTTCCGTTTCTCGACATTCTGGTCACACGTAACACATCCAACTTCAGTACTACAGTTTACCGTAAACCTTCATCGGTTTGCCTTCCACCACACTTTAAATCATGTCATCCGACTAAACAAAAGTTAGCTTCATTTTATTCCTATGTTTTCCGTGCTCTTCAAGTTTGCTCCTCCAAACTAGCCCTTGATGAAGAACTAAATTATTTAAAAGCAATAGCTATTGACAGGGGCTTTTCACCCAACATTATTAATCAAGCAGTTAAAAAATTCTCATCTCAACACACTAAAAGCCACACTCTTATTTTAGGAGATTATAAAAATTCTGTTGTCATTCCCTTCTTTCCATCAATTAGCTATAAAGTTGCACATATTTTGCAGAAATTTAACTTTCGGGTTGTTTATTCTCCCATCAATAAAATTCCAACTTCTGTACTCAAGGACCCCATTCCGGATATGAATTCCTGGGGTATTTATAGGATTCCTTGCCAGTGTGGTTTAATTTACATTGGCCAAACTAAGAGAGCCTTAAAATTTCGCGTCAAAGAACATGAGGCATATGTTAGAAAAAAGGAAACACAGAAGTCTTCTGTTGCTCAACATTGTTGGTCCGAAAATCACACTTTCAATTTTTCTGCTGCCAAAATTATTCAAAAAACTCTTCCATTGGAGAACTGGATTTTCTAGAGGCATTTCACATTCATAAAAATCTTTCTGTTCTAGTTAACGATCCTAATTCCAATCCAAATTTGCCTTCGGCTTTTAGAGAAATTATGTTTTAGTTCTGGTTTCACCAACAGATGGCGCCACTTGCTTATTCTTGTCCAGGCTTTCTTATCTTATCTAAACATTATTTCCTATCGTGTTCATTTGCGGTTTTGCAGCTGAAGATGATGGTTCGGTAAAACCATCGAAACTAGTCCTGTGAAAATTTTGTAAATTAACGCTGATTTTTGTTGTTTGACTTCTGAATTAGTAACTAATCAAAGATTTGAAGATATGTACAAGTCGCTGAACTAAACCACAGGGCTCAGAATAATTCCTGTTTCTTAAACTCTTGTCGAAAACTAGTGGCAGCAAGTAAATGCATTTAAGCCCCGCTAACCAGCAATAATTCTGAGGAGCAGACGCTTGCAACAGAGGTGACGGCAATAGTCTAACTCTTCCTCCTTCTTACTGGACCTCGGTTTTTAAACTCTTTCTTCAAGGTGGAATTTGAATTCCTTCAAGCGCGCTACCAAATTTAAATATTCTGGCACTGATAATTAGGGAAATGAAGGCTTATAGGAAAGAATAACAAATTAAATAAAATTGATTATGATTAAATCTGTACAACATAATGGATGAAAATAAGTTGCTGTAAGATGCGTGATCATTTTTTAATAAATTACCAAAGTATTTTAGCTATTTTCCATCGTAAATATTTTGAAACATAAGTCTATGTCAAAAGACTTTGAATTTTCATTTGATGTTGATTTTTTCTGTGAATTAAAAATAATAAATCTTAGAAAAGTGTCTCCGGAAATTTAAGAAACCTTCAGATTTCTGCGTTCGAAATCCACGGAAGACTCCGTTCTTTACACCATTGTGTACCGTGCGTACCGTAGGTGTTGAGAAACCTTTCTAGGGGAAGTAGGGCACATAACTAGCAAACTTCGAGCATTTGCTGTAATATTCAAGCTGTCGTCATTTGTATTCATGTCCAATAAATGTTCCAAATGAATCACTCTTGCTTCTTTCTTGCTTCTTTTCTCATCTTCTACCTCTGCTACCGCTTACCCCTGACATTTCCGGGCATGAGTTTCTATGCGATTCTTAACCCTTATGATGTGCCCTACCTCCACCAGAAGTTTATCGCAACATTTACGGTACATCCTGTATAGATTACGTTTTCAGCTGCGAAACTCTACTAATCATGATACACCATTTCATAGCAAAATAAGTAAATTAATAAGACGATGTTTCAAAATCTTAATATGGAATGTACGGGCAAGATTTGATTTTGTTTAATAAAACTTGATATAAAGATATAAATAATTTAATAAAAATTGATATATTTTTAACTAAAATATATTACTGCGTGCGTACGGGTTCGTTTGAACTGAATGCACAAGTCCGATGAATAATGGACAAAATTTTATTATTATCACAATAAAAATGCTTAAATTCCCTCAGATATTCTTTCAGTATTACAATATCTCACAGTAGTTATCTTTCAACTACTCAAAAGTTCAACAAAAGTTAATTCAAAACAGCTAGAAGAAAGCTAATCCGCGAATTCGCTACAATCAACAAGAGCAGTTTTCTAAACAAACTCTTAAAACAACAGGAAGCTAACTAAATTCACTGACTAACTGAACTGAGAGGTTTTCCTCCTTTTTATAAGATTTTAAAATCGCACGCGAGAATTTTCTAGTACTTTCTCGAAATCAAAAAGAGATATTTATTAAATGTTAAAATGCACGCACTCTTGTATTTTCAATTTTCCGGCTTAGCTTTCTTTGAATATTCGTCACGCGCTGCACTGCGCGGGAAATAAAACCATTAATTTACAATTCAACTAACATTAGCTATTTAAATACCAAATCCGTAACAATATCAAGTATTTATCATAACCTTTCTGAATTTTAATTCAAAACTGCAGCTGATGTTTAAACATTTCAGTTACTGTAAAATACTTGTGCTTGCATCTAAACGAAAAATACCGTTTATTTCCCATGTTACCGTATAATTTGCTTAATCTTTTTTTTTTTTTTTTTTTTTTTTTTTTTTTTTTTTTTTTTTACATAGGTTACATTCGAACTTTCTACTGTGCTCGCAGATACAGTAAGAGTGAGCTGCCTAAACTTTGCAAAACTACGGGAGAGATTTTATATGACAGATATGAATGCAGTATATTTACGAATGGCTTGGCTCCGAAAGAATACAAAGAATATCTGGATAACGAAAATTGCTTGTAAGTGAATCATAAATGAAGCATCTAATACATATAACAATCAAGTATTAAATTATGTTTCGATCTCCAGATTAAATAGGTAAAAGGGATTAATGATTCATTGTAATAATTTAATCACATTAACTTCCAAAAATGTAAAATATTATCACCTTGACTTTCAAAAATATAACAATTGCGCAATTTTCTATGTAAAACTTTATATTTCTCCCGCCTTCGGGGTGTAGTGGTCAGCACATTTCAAAAGTTCGTGGTTCGATAACTGGGGAAGGTGGTTGCTAAATTTCCATCTTGTCTGCTTCCAAAAATATCCTAATGCCTCTGCAACTTCATACCAAACTAAGCTACTTATTAAATCTTTAATTACTCTGCAGAGACATTAGGTATTTTTGGAAACAGGCAAGATTAAAAATTGCCACCGCCTTTGTTGGGAATCGAACCGCGGACCTCTCAATTACGCGCTGATCCTGCAGATCACTACACCACGAGGCTCGCTAAGAAGGCGGGAGAAATACCTTATATACTCCCCCTTTTAAAGGGCGAATGGGGTTTTTAGGGGACCCAATCGCCAAATCCTGGGTGAGAAGAATAATCCTTCACCACCCTTTTAATTCGGGTGCCACTGTAGAGACATTAGGTATTTTTGGAAGCAGGCAAGATGAAAAATTAACAACGCCTTCGCCGGGAATCGAACCGCGCTGAGCGTGCAGACCATTACACCATGAAGACTCGCTAAGAAGGCGGGAGAAGTATTAACTCATTAAAATCAAGATACTGATCACAGACTTGATTAAAAATAAATTTATGAGGCGAAAACTTGTATCATAATACAGTCTAACATTATTTTTGACTCGCATTGTTCTGCATCACTGTGTAAAATTTATTGTATTACAAGTAAACTGATGCTAATTTCATGATATGTAAATATCAGAATAATGTTGTTAATTTAACATGAATAATAAATATTGCGAAATAAAATATCGGGATACGTAAAAGCTAAAATAACTGATATAAACTGCATTTAATTAAAGCTTTTTCCAAAGTATTTCTATTTCATATTTTTAAGACCAATTCCTCTCTTGTTGACTCGTTTGGCTAATAAATAAATAACACGACTTGTTTTGAAAACAGTATATTTCATTATTGACTTACCAAATAAATATGTAAATAAAATGGTGTTTAAGTAGAATATCTCATTTCTCTTTATTTAGGATCTTGGCCTTAACCTCACACTGCATATTTCACGATCTTGAAAGGATGTGTGGCCCATCTTCTAGAGCACTTTTTGAGGAAATTCTAAACAAGCTGACAAATTTTAGACTTCCCGTTTGTGTCAGGAATTCTATTGCAAAAGTTCAATTAATACGCCACAGAATAGAAGACTAAAAACGAAGATCGCAACATATATCTTCCTTTGATAATGAGATATCATTTGATATGAGAATAGGAAATAATCTTAGATTTTTATTTGTAAATTTAGGTCTGAATACTGTAATAATTTTACAGATAATGCATTTTATAAGGTTGTTGAAAACAATCACTTATGTAAAACACTTTTGAGTTATTATTTTTAATTTGTTTATTTTATTAAAGTTAAATACAAGAAATTTAATTTACTGGTTCATTATTAGGCACACGTACCATACGTACATTGTGATTATTTGCAACACTATGAATGAAATACTGACGAAGCAATCTTACAATAACAAACTGCCTGATTTCCGAAATGGCCTTGAATTGCAAAGAAGTCTAGAAATTTTTGCAATATTTGAAAGTAATTATATGGAAAAATATGCCTTGTTAATATAATAGCTTTCAAACAATATATATATTGCCTCAAATAGTAAAATTTAGCATCATGCTCAGATCCATGAAGAGATAAATGTGAAGCAAAAGAGAAACAGTGCAGAAGCAATGATAAAACTCTTAATAAAACTTCATGATAAAACTCTTTCTTGGTCACTTAAAGAGCTAATATTGCAGAGTCATTAGGTTATTTAGAAGCAGGAGACTTGAAGAAGGAGCAATGCCCTCACTGGGAGTCGAACCACGGACCTCGCGAATAAGCGCCGAGCGTGCAGACCATTACATCACGAAGGCACGCTAAGAAGGTGGGAGAAATACTTTATATACTCCCCCTTTTAAAGGGCGACTGGGGATTAGGGGACCCAATCACCAAATTCCGGTAGTGGACAATCGTCATCCACCACCTTTTCTAATTCGGGAGCCACTGTACGGTCATTAGCTTATTTAGAAGAAAGAGACTTGAAAAATGAGCAATGCCCTCGCCGGAAATCGAATCACAGACCTCTCGAATACGCTCTCAGTGTGCAGACTACTACACTACGAAGGCACGGTAAGAAGGCAGGAGAAATACCTTATAATATAAACATCATTTTAATTCACAAGAAGTAAGCTCATATTCTGTTATTAACAGTCGATTACCTAAAAATTCAGTGCACGATCCTATAGGTTACAAGGGTTTGAAAAAATAGCGTTCCTTTTCAATTTCTGGAGCTTGCTAACGTGATGATTGCATAAATTTTTCCATCTGATAAATAATATTAATATTACTGCCCAAATACTAAAAACATAGATTTTAAGTTCTTGTGTACCTTATTCATTTCATTTGTTTTTATTAAGTTTTGCATTTTTTAAAAAAGTTGTCTTTAGAAATCACGTTACTAACAGATAAAGTAAGTAAGTAAGAGCTTATGTAAGCAAGTACGAGATAAAGTAAGTAAGAGATTAATTAAGTAAGTACGTATGAGAAAGTAAGTAAGTAAGTAAAAATCAGTAAGAAAAGAGATACTAACATAATTTATTAAAAAAGAGTTTGATATGGAGTATATTCATCTGTGATAGGAACGCAGGCTTGATACATTCTCCCCATTATGTCAAAATAGCAGACTCTTTAAAGTTATAAAGTACTCCGCCTACCTTCTTAGCATGCCTTCGTGGTGTAGTGGTCAGCATACTCGGCGCCTATTCGAGAGATCCGAGGTTCGAGTCCCTTTTTGGGCGCCACTGTAGAGACATTTCGTTATTTCAAAGCGGCAGCGATAAAAAAATGAGCAATGTCTTAACCGGAACGCCAATCACGGAACTCTCGAATACGCGCAGAGTGTGCTGGCACACTGTAGCACGAAGGCATGCTGAGAAGGCAGGAGAAGAACCTGTAAAGTGAAACCTATGCCCGTCTTAACACCTGCTGAAATTCGCTGACATTCGAAAGAGTGTATGAAGGTTTTCAGTTGGAATTTACAAATTAGTTTACAAATTAGAATTTACAAATTAGTTTATTCTCTACGTTTCGTGGCTCCCAAAGTAATGGATGATTGTAATTTCACCACTTAGCCTATATCATTAAATAAGTAACTTAAGATCATCTATTGGGGCAATAATTAGTTCAATCAGATCTACCAAAAAAATACACCGATCTCGTAGAGGTATTCAAATTTATTCTTACCCAAATCAGGATACAATTTTTTGTGTTATGTCCCTTTCGAGAAGGTCCCGGCCCACCAGCGGCCGAGCGGTAAAGTCACTGAACACTGGTAGTTCGGTCTAAGGTTCGAATCCCGCGAACGGGCTGGCTACATAAGCGTTTTCGTGGTTTTCCCCATGTGTAACGTGTATACGAGCCAGTTTCCCTTAGAATGTCCTCCACGAAGGCATTCCTCCCATTAGGCAGATAGCCCTCGAGGCTTTGCTATAATCACACACACACACACGAGAAGGTCCCGGATTCATATTTCACAAGTGCACATCTGCGCAGCCACTGAGGGAGGGGTTTCGGAAATGGACCAATGAGCTGCTATTGCTCTTGTGACGTATGTTGTTTACATTTTAATTTGCATTTGTTTCGCAGTTATAAATATATGGCATGCTGAGAATAATAAATATATGGCATAATAATATATATATGGTTAATAAATAATAATATATGGTTATAAATATATGGCATGCTGAGTAATAGTAGAAATCTTGTAGTGCTTTCGTTTTCTGAGTTTAATTAATCGCTGACATTTCACTTTCGAGATTTTTATCACGCATTAATATTTTGATTAATGTTTACGGCATATTATGTGGATTAAGAGAATTCAAGTGTATATTTTTATTTAATTGAGATGAGAATGAGTGAAAGTTTTACAATAAATTTAGCGTTTTCTTATTTCAGTGCATTCTTTTGATTTTTAAAGTGTAAGATTCAGAATACATATAATCTGATCATATCCATTGTTAACATTAAAGGTTATATGCGGATAAATTGAATATACTCGTTGTGAATAAGATAAATTCACTCTGTTTGATGAGTATTTCTTGTGTAGACAGTACATTTAAGAGTGAGCAGTTATTAAATGTGAAATTTAAGACACTAAATGTATACGAATGCAAATTAGTAAATTTCACTTTGACTAAAATTCTGCATTGGTTATTAGCATAGAACATCTTTTTCATATAGACTGCAATAAAAAGTGCTGACTTCTATTTACATACATAACTGATGAAAATATTTTTCTCATACAAATAGTTTTATACAAAGATTGCATTTGGGCTCAGATGTTTATCACATATTTCTTTCTTCATCTTATTTACCACTTATTAAGTAATATTTCACATCGATATTTTTGCGAAGTATCCAACATGTGTTTGTATTTATTTCAAACAGGTAGTGAAATCTTCATAATTGCCTATATTTGATCTAACTTCGCAATGCAAAGTTTCAGAAGCAATCGAGGATCCTTTAATTATTTTTTACAGAAAATTGCTTGGCAGAATATTTTCAACCATCTTGCTTCTGTCTCAATATCTGCAAAAACGATTCAAAAATCAAAGTACATGAATTTAATGTACATGAAAATTATCGCAGCTCATCTGTTCTTAAAGTAAACGTACAGTGTTCCAAAGCAAATTTATCATTATCTTCATTTACGCAAATGGTTTTTTATTTGGATTATCATCCTTACTGGGATTCATGCTCATGATTTTATCGTTTTACTTCTTGCCTCAATGAATAAGCGCGAATTAGTGTCCCACTCTAGAGACATTAGGACTTTTCCAACTCGAACCTGGACCTCTTCAATACGCACCGAATGTGCTAACCATTACCCTACAGAGGTATATACCGGAAGGAGGGAGAAAATACCTTATATACTCCCCCTTTTAAAATGCGACTGGTAATTAGGGAACTCAATCGCCAAATCCTAGTGGTAAAGAATCATCATTCACAACCTTTTAGTTAGGGTGCCACTGTAGAATCATTAGGTTATGTTTGAAGCAGAAGAGATGAAAAATGAGCAATACCTTCGCCGGGACTCGAGCCTGGACCTCTCAAATACGCGCCGAGTATGCTAACTGTTACACCACGAAGGTATGCTGAAAGGAGGGAGAAAATACCTTATATCTCCATTAATCAACGCAAGTTAGAGGTTCGAAGGTCGAAGGCGATCAGATACCCCCCTAGTTCTGTGTATGTCAGCCGCCATTGATGTGTGCGTTTTGATGCGCTTCCAGTTTTCTGCTTTATATTTGGTAAATATGGTGTTTATTCTTGCGAAAGTGCTAAATTATACATTATTCTGGGTAAAAGCTCAGAATACGCTGCATAAACAAAATCACAAAGGCTGAGCCATGGCTAAATGACGTCAATAAACGGGTGGAGCAAAGCTTGTGACATCACAATGTATTCTCCATAGACCAATCTACACTATGTGCATTTACTATTTTCTACTGAAAATAACAATAATCTGTTTTTATTAGAATTATAAATGTTTATTATTGTAAATTAATATTGATTCTTTATTTTTAATTTACATTTTTAAAGCTCCTACATTTCTAAGCTTCGGTTTTACTGAAAATAAGTATAATAATCTAATTATTTTAAATTAGCATTGTAAAATAATCCAGCCGTACTATTTATTAAAACAGTAAACTAGAAGACTGGCGTTTACTGGCTTTTATTTCACTATTCCTTAGATTCCTAAATAACGCTATTCTGCGTAAAAGTTCAGAATACGCTGCATAAACAAAATCATATTAGTATTCAATTAAATTAGTATTGTGCATATTAGTATTCAGTGAATCAATAATAGGCAAATAACTTACTTCTCACAATAAGAAGAATAAGATCGGAAAATAAAAACCACAGATTTATAAATAAGCAGTGTTTCAAGATGAAAATACAAAATAAAATTCAATTACATACTGTGAAACTATTTTAAAACATAGTGTTTGCTACTGAAATTGCAGTCGCTAAGTAATTTTTTCATTGTTCTTTTAATAATACAAAAGTTACTTATCGAATGCACGTTTGCGATTTTCGCGACTAGTCATTTGACTTAAAGGCTGTCAGACTGTAGAAATTTATCAACATAATCAACATCTCATAAATAAAAAAATGAGAAATCCAATTTAAAACCCCAAAATGATGATTATAAATACAATTTACAATCAGTACAATAACAGAAATTAAAAATACAAAAATGATACATTGCACGTAATATACGATATAATACTGTTTTTCCCCATGTATACAAAGATCTGTTTTGGCTTAAAAAACATCAGAGAATTTCACAAACTCGGCATCGCGCATAGCTTAGCCACGAAGCATCAGTCATTATCATGATATCCCTAGAACAGTTTCATGTTCAACATACACTCCAAGGTAAAGAAAATAAAAAAGGGTTTCTCTTTTCAAACTTTTTTTTTAAATAGGTCAATTTAAAATAACAAATATCAAAACAGAAACACAGAACAAATGAGCGAGAGAGAAATATCGCACATTGATTTGAGTTCTAAAAAAAAGTAGCATTTCGAGAAAAAATAACCCAAGGACTAAAATTAAGCTACCATAACATTGGTATTATCTAATAACGAAATTACTAAATTTCACGCTCATACTGTACTTCATTTTAACAAATAACAATAAATAAAAGTTACCTTCAGTCCTCGGCTAGGGCCAAATATATCTGTATCCGTATCTTTGAAGCGCAAACTGCTTTTCACTTTAAAGTGATAACGTTTGTATCCTTCGGCTTAGAGGTAGCTAAACACTTTCCAGCAAGCGAAAATCATAAATAATCCAGGAAAAACATCTGCTTTAATTATTTCTAGAAATAACTCGGCACCCACGACTTCAACCAATCTGTGGCAGTCGTTTTACTTATTCTTAACTCAGATTGTATAAAATCATTTCTGTACTTAACCAGTTACATATACATAATTCACAAAAACCACATATGTTCAATTTATTCTTCGTAAACCCCGATACGTTTTAAACAGACCTTGTAATTCGATTTCTACATTCGCTTTGCATAACTACACATCTACTCAAAACCTTTATATAGTTCTTTCGCTCAACCAATTTTATATTCATTTCACAAAGCGCATATTTATATGACCTTGAGATCAATATTTTATCCACTCAATCATGCTTTTTTTTACTCTTTCTCTCCAATTGATTTTTTGAAAAAAATCAAAATTCAACTTTTCATTCACACTGTGTGAGCAGAGACATCAGATATATTCATTAAAGAGTTCTGTGAGCCAAAGAATTTTTTTTCTTCGTTTTGAGCCGTTACGGTTATAAATTTTCAATCATTTAATCAGTATTGTCAATCGTTTGGTAAATCCTAACAATGCATTTTTGAGAGCTAATTCCTTGTGTTAAATGTTAACAATAGTACACAACACACAATAAAGTAGATTTATAATAAAAAAAACTCACGCAGGAACATTATAATTCTAACATTTAAACTCAGTTAAATTATAATTTAAATTTTCTTCAGATATGAAGCTAGAACTACAACTTGTTTCTAGAATAGGCGTATCGAATATTACGTCCTAAAAATGCGTGTCCAAGCCTAACACAAGTAAATCATTGATTGAGCCTTATTCTGTGTTTCGAAGCTGATTTTGACTTGTGGAAATCGTCTGCGAAGTGTTTTTACTTCGATTTGGAAGAATTCAATTTTGGAAGTCACTAGGCCTAATCTTCGCATACTTTGTACTTTTGATGCATGTTGATTTTAGATATTTATCTTCTCAAAATGAGTAAGTAATGACTTTTAAGTGTTCTATGGAAGATTTAGAAGACCCGGTGTTAATTTCGGCCTATATTGTATTATTTAAATCGATTATTTCAGCACTTGTATCTCTGACATGAAATCTTACTAACTTTTCATGCATTCAAATATAATAATTCATGCGTCGAATTTTACGATATATTTAAACTAAATATACTATTTCACGATGCTCTGATGATTTAATTAAGTCCTGACTTCTTTTTAAATGCTTCATTCGTAATCTGTCTTGACTGCATAGTAGCGAAATGTTTCTGTGTTTACATCCAAATTATACGATATATAGTACAGAAAGAGGCGCAGCCCCCCCCATCCACCCAATCGATTTGATTTTATGACTTTTGATACGATATATACAGTGTCTCACAAAAGTGATGGGACACATGTGCTTTACAAAAGGAAACTGTAATAAAATTAATTAAAAAACATGTAAAAACTTTTTGTGGGTGTGTTTCATACTTAAATTTAGTAACAATTATTACATAATATACATTTTCTCTAAATATTAAAATATTAATTTAATAAAAATACAGTTGTTTAGAACGGAGTAAAAAATGGCTCACATAAGTGATGGGACACCATTAGATGCTACTACGTACTACAATAAAAATATTTTTTGGGGTTTTTATTTTTACTCAAAAGCAATTGGCAATAATTTATAAAGTCGTCTGCAGTATTTCTGTCCAGTTTGTTTTGGAATTTTTCTGTTTTTTAGCTCTGTGCAGCCATGAATGCTAAACGAAAAGAAACTTTGCCTGAAATTCGAAAATTAGCTATTAATTTGCATATTGAACGTGGAAAATCTATTAGAGAAACTGCTGAAACAGTTAACTTGAGTCATTCAACAGTTTTCAATATCATTAAACGATATAAAAGAATCATATGATTCAGGATAAAAGAAGACCTGGCTGACCATCAAAGCTATCTAATCGAATAAAGCGAATTATCGTTCGAATTATTAAAAAAAGTCCAAGAATGAGTGCTCCTAAAGTTACTGTTGATTTACAAGCATTATATGGAGTAATTGTTAATCCTGAGACTATTATAAGAGTAATTCGATCTGCTGGATATCATGGTAGAGTAGCCAGGAAAAAATTCTTCGTTAGTGAAAAGAATAGAAACCTCAGACTGGCTTTCGCAAAATCCAACATAAATAAGAATTTTGATTACTGGAATGAAGTTATATTTGCTGATGAGAGTAAATTTAATATATTTGGTTCTGACGGTAGAATCTTGTTTTGGAGAAAACCCAGGGAAGAATTTCGCAAACAGAACTTGGTGCCAACAGTAAAACACGGTGGAGGAGGAGTTATGGTATGGGGGTGTATGTCGTCCGCTGGAGTTAGTAATCTTGTTTTTACTGACAGTATAATGGATCAGTACAAATATATTGACATTTTAAATCAAAATTTGAAATCTTCAGAACGAAAATTGAACCTTCATAACGATTTTAAATTCTACCAAGACAATGACACCAAGCACACTGCTTTGAACGTTAGACTCTGGCTGCTGTATAACTGTCCTGAAATAATAAAAACACCACCACAATCTCCAGACTTAAATCCCATACAGAATATTTGGCAATAACTGGAATCAAGAATTCGCAAACACACCATTTCTTCAAAACAACAATTAAAATCGGTGCTTCAAGAAGAATGGGGTAAAATCACTCCAGAAATCACAAACAAATTAGTCGAATTCATCCCAAGAAGATTGAATCATGTTTTAAAAGTAAAAGGAAATCCAACAAAATATTAAAACCTTTTAAAAAGTAAAATTTTTGTATAAATATTTGATGGAAAAGTGTCCCATCACTTATGTGAGCTATTTTTTGCTCCGTTCTAAACAATTGTATTTTTATTAAATTAATATTTTAATATTTTAAGAAAATGTATGTTATGTAATAATTGTTACTAAATTTAAGTATGAAACACACCCACAAAAAAGTTTTACATTTTTTTTAAATTTATTTTACTATAGTTTCCTTTTGTAAAACACAAGTGTCCCATCACTTTTGTGAGACACTGTAGTATCAAAATACGTTATGCGTATTTAAAAGTTGATTCGGCTAATCTTTGGAATATGGCAACAGGTAGTTTGGCGACATTTTGGTAAGGCGATAAAGGTTACTAGCTAGGACTTTAGCAATAACCTGAGAAGTACACAGTTCGAATCACAGATTATTTTTCTTGCATGAAATTTTTCAAAGTGTGGCATATGTGTTTCTAAGTGTAGTATATTTAAATAAATATAACTTATACGTCGAACCTGTTGATATATTTAAGTTGGATATGTTATTTCACGCTATTATGACAGGAAAATTTAGGACCTGATTCTTTTTTAAAGGCTTCATGCATGATTTGCCAGAGTGCAGATTTGCAACTGTAAATTTCGAGTGTTTTATAATTATATAATAAATTTAATTAAAATTTTGTGTGCTGTCCTATTGTAAATTTGGTTAAGCACTGCTTTGATTTATTCTAGCAAATGAATTTGCTACAATGGACTTTTGGTGTTTTTTGTAAGTTATTCCGTTTGGCACCAAGCGCTTTGAGGAATATGTGTGCATCTAATTATTCTGCTTTGTAAGGCAACTTTGATTTTTATTTTATAATAATATTGTCTTTTTACGTTCAATTACTTTTATTTTGAGTAATTATTCTGATCTATTTTGCATCACGAACATCACTTCTAAAGTCGTTAGGCTTAGCGCGGTGGTTTTTTGTTTACGGCTCAAGCAAAGAACGTCTACATATTCTTTGGCTCAAGACTTCGGGTTTTGCACTTCATGATCAGAACTTTAGACCTGTTGGTTAAAATCTTGGTTTGTACGTGATTTTGCGGAGACTTTTCCGTTCTAAAGATTTTTAATATTATCAATTGATTTTATTGGATTTTAGAGGATATAATTACACAAAATAATTTTAGAGATTGGATTTTAGAGGACATAAGTACACAAAATTATAATATTGAAGATATTATAATTTTGTGTGTGCATAGTATACATCTAATGCATAAAGTAAAAAAAGCTTGCATAGTATATATCTAATGCATAAAGTATTTTATGTAAAACACACAATATTATAATATTGAAGATATTATAATTTTGTGTGTTTTACATGAAATACTTTATGCATTAGATATGTAGCTTGTCCCAGTGCTTGGTGCTAAGGCTCTTTTCTGTATACGAAGCTAAATCACCAACTTTTCCCTCTATAAGCGAAAAAGGGAAAAGGCTCTTTTCTGTATACGAAGCTAAATCACCAACTTTTCCCTCTATAAGCGAAAAAGGGAAAGCGCTACCAGTTTTGGCGCGTTTATCGCTGACATTGGCTGAATGTCTGCTGTCTTTTAGAAGATTGATTTTATAGATGCGCAGGATTCCGCGCATATAAACTTTTCGGATAATTGATTAGTTCTCGAATAGTAGTATATAGACGTTTTCACTTAAAAAGAAATTTCACGTATATTTTGTAAAACATATTCAAAATAACTCATGCTTTAGATTTTTTAGTTTAGTTAGCAGAGTAAAATGATTAAGATATAAGCCGTTCAATAGTGTCGAATGAGGAAATAGTTAAAGTGTAGAGTGTTCAAATAATCTTATCTGAATGATATTTTAACAAAAACTTAATAAAAACACTGTTAATTAATACTAAAAAAATAACTTTAGAACATGTTGTCAATTAAGTACGAGGTAAAACAAACTTACAGTCACTTTCGTTTATGGAAATAATTGTACAAAACGCTGAAGAAACACTTTTTTTTAAATGTATGAAATATTTCGTAGCATATATAGAAGAAGAAAGTGCAGCATTCTGAATATGTAGGCAATTTCTTATCTAGGGATGACAACACAAAATAAAGCTTCAGATAATATTATTTATCATATGTAAAAATCTATTTTGTAACATCAGTGTAATGAGGATTTAATTTGATAAGATTAACTTCTTTTGAAGTATTGAATTCATGAAATGACTTTGAAATTCATCATTATAGGCAGATATATTTGATTGCTATGCATGTATTAAAAATGCCACAATTATTTTACCAAAAATACACATGCAGAGTTTTCACAAATTTAATATGCTTATCTGAATGTTCTGCATTCGTTTGTAAATTTTTGCTCTATTGCCAAATTGAAAAATACTGTGATTATAAATATATAGTACTCGCACAGCAATTATTGAAAGAAAATTATATATATTTTGTCCCCCAGTATTCAATTTATTCCTTTGACTTCTGTCCCACAGTATTCAATTTATATTCAGTTTATTCTATCGACTCCAGAATATTGACCTCAATGCTAATATTCTGGAAATTACTTTAACCAAGAAACGGTAGTGGGAACCATGCATAAACAAATCATCTAACCTTTCAACAATAGTGATAATAAAATAAGCAAAAAAAAAACTAGAAGTAATGTCAACGATATTCAAACTCATTATGTTACATATATTTTTGGCAAATATTCAGATTTTAACTTGCGTTCCTAAATTATTATTCTCAAATTATTATTTTTTTAACAAATTTCAATATGCTAATGATTTTTATATTACATTACCATGATGACTAATCTTTGGAATATGGTAACAGGTATTTTGGCGACATTTTGGTAAGGCGATAAAGGTTAGTAGCTAGGACTTTAGCTATAATCTGAGAAGTACACAGTTACAGTCACAGATTATTTTGTGGTGACTTTTATAATAATTTAGAGGGAAAAGAAAATTAATGTAATTTCTTGCATATTTTATTTATTTTATACGTGCAAATGTTCATCCTTGGAAAGGGTATATGCAAGCTGAAGATATAAAAGCTTGCACAGTATACATACTTTTTAACGATCAGGTAATTTCATACATGTCCTTTTTACCGACTTTAAAGATTCACAAAATTTTCCTGCATTTTCGTGCAGAATTTTCCATTTTATGAGAAAAATTATTTACGTGTTTCATATATAAATTTGCCCTGTAAAAACAAATTTCTGTGCACGTTTGTTCCACTACTTTCCGGGAACTTCCGATCGTGATTTTAGCTAATAAGCACTTAGAAAGAATTTCGCACCTAATCTTCGTCATGATTAAGCACTTTTGTTCCATAAAAGTTCTAGCATAAGCGTAATTCGGCTTGCAAATTGTTGGGAAAATTGTTGAGTAAAAACAAAAACATGCCTTTACTTCGTGAAAACAAAATGGCGTCCAAAAAAAAAAAAAAAAAAAAAAAAAAAAAAAAACTAACAGGTTGCTGTAGCAGGGTTGGTCGCCAAATTTTCGCCAAAAAATCGCCGAGTTACCATAATCCGAAGATTCACCACTATAATTTCCACAATTAGCACAAGAAACAAAATGGACATATTTTAAATTAGAAGTGAAATTTCTTTTCCACATTCAAAACATCCGCATTGGCAAGATTTGGCGACGAGTACATTAACCCTAGACCAATTTAGTTATAGCTATTATGACCCCCGATTAGATGGGATTAGAGTGATGATATTAAAAAGATTATTTGGAGAATTTTCTTCGCCATATATAATCATGTATAATAAATGTTTAAATTTACAGACCTTTCCTGACTACTGGAAAATTGGAAAAAATTCCTTAAGTCCAATGGTATTTGTCTTTTGAAAGTTAATGCAAAAATTTTAGATAAATTAATAACAAACCGGCTGATTTTCGTTTTAGAAGAGAACAAATATCTGAGAAATAATATCGCTTCAGAAGAGGTAGATCGACTGAACTAGCACTATACAAAGCAGTCCAGCTTGTCAGGGAAGAAAAGGCCAATGTATCATGTCTCCTCCTGGTCTCCTTCGACATCTGGGGGAGGGGGTGCTTTCGATTTTATCTCTTGGAAATTTCTCAACTCCATCCTTACGAAAATTGGTATCACAAGACATGTTTAATTCAATCAAAGACTATTTGCGAAATAGAAAAATTATTTATAAGGGCGATATAGAAAGTTTGAATCTTACGTACGAAATTAAAAAGGGATGCTCTCAAGGCTCATGCTGTGTCACCCCCTGTTCTGGAACCTCATAATAAATGAAATTTTAAGAGATATACCAAACTCAGAACTGATCCGCTATGATGAAGATTTGTTACTTATTATATACGAAGAATTGGTAGACAAGTTGGATAAAATGTTCAAACCTTAGATAAAATATTTAATAGTTGAAGTAAAAACAGAATATTGAAACTTTTAATGAGGAGAAAACAAATGGTCTTCTTTTTCCGAGGGGGGGGGGAGAAAACCAGACTTTAGAAAATTAAGTTTAATAACTGCAATGTAAAATTCAAGGAGGACATAAGGCATTTGGACGTTTCGCTGTATAAAAATGTGAATTATATTTTATACAAGTTTCAAAGAAATCTAGAAAACATTTTAATGAATTTTTCATAAAAACAGCTTTAACCCCTCTACTCTATTGAACAACAGTTATACCAACAGGAGGGAAATCTATTTAAATGTTATACTCCCTAAGATTCTCTACGGAATAGGTGCATGGGACTACCGGACAGGGGAGCTGATGAGACTAAGAATAAAACTGGACTCCTCCAGAGATTGGTTGTTGGCAATAAAAACGTATGTTAAAAACGCATTCAATAAGAACGGTTTCTTCTATCTTAAAATACCCTTAGTAAAGTTATTTATAAATCCTTTTTAGAAAATGCAGCAAGTAACTAATAATCTGTCGACTAGTAACCATCTAAAATTTGTCTGCTTGCCATATTTTTAGTTTATGCAACTACATGCATCCCGTATGCATATTTCACAAGTGCAAATCCGTGCAGCCACCGAGATAGTGGCTTCTAGGATGGACCAATGAGCGTCCAGTAATATTTCTGTCATGTTACATGAGCTTTCGCGTGCTTTAAGATTTAAGCAAAACCGTTGAAAATATTCTGCCACGCAATTTTCTGTACAAAGTAATTAAAGCATCGTCGATTGCTTCTGAAACTTTTCATTGCGAAGTTAGATCAAATATAGGCAATTATGAAGATTTCACTACTTGGTTGAAATAAATACAAACATATGTTGGAGACTTCGCAAAAATATCGATGTGAAATATTACTTAATAAATGGTCAATAAGATGAAGAAAGAAAAATGTGATAAACATCTGAGCCCAAATGCAATCTTTGTATAAAACTATGCGTATGAGAGAAATATTTACACCAATTATATATAGTAAATAGAAGTCAGAACTTTTTATTGCAGTCTATATGAAAAAGATTTTCTATAATAACAACCAATGCAGAATTTTATTCAAAGTGAACTTTACTAATTTGCATTCGTATACATTTAGTGTCTTAAATTTCACATTTAATAACTGCTCACTCTTAAATGTA
Organism: Stegodyphus dumicola; assembly: GCF_044657685.1. Lineage (NCBI taxonomy): Eukaryota > Metazoa > Arthropoda > Arachnida > Araneae > Eresidae > Stegodyphus > Stegodyphus dumicola. The sequence continues at coordinate 232,901,711 of NC_140772.1, read as the reverse complement.
CTGTCTACACAAGAAATACTCATCAAACAGAATGAATTTATCTTATTCACAACGAGTATATTCAATTTATTCGCATATAACCTTTAATGTTAACAATGGATATAATCAGATTATATGTATTCTGAATCTTACACTTTAAAAATTCAAAAGAATGCAAGCACTGAAATAAAATACTAGCTTCATTGTAACACTTTCAGTAATTCTCAGCTCAGTTAAAAAAAAAACGTTTGAATTCTCTTAATCCACATAATATGCCGTGGACATCAATCCAAATATTATTGCGTGATAAAAATCGCGAAAGTGAAATCTCAGCGATTAATTAAACTCAGAAAACGAAGGCACTACAAGATTTCTACTATTACGCCACATATTTATAACTGCGAAACAAATGCAAATTAAAGTGTAAATAACACACGCTCACATGCACGAAGATTTAGCGTCACAAGAGCAATAGCAGCTCATTGGTCCATTTTCGAAACCCCTCCCTCAGTGGCTACGCCGATGTGCACTTGTGAAATATGCATCCCGCATGACTCAGGTTTCTGAACGTTATACAAATTTTAACTATTAGTTTGTAAATCCTAATTTTGTTCTTTTAATAACTAGTTTTGATTTACGCATGCTTTTTTACATTTATAAGTCTTGTCGATTTTCGATCTACCATATTGCGAATCAAGTGACAAGAGTTTGAAAAATCCTTTCTCTTTAAGTATTTATTCTTGAAGCCTTGTGGCTTATGCTCTGTCGACGAAGTAGATTTAATTCAATCAATAAGCTTAAATGAAATGCAAGAAAAAATGCATATAATTTAATATTCCGTACAAGGAAGTCATGGGGTGTACACATCAGATATTTAGTTTATGTAACTTACATGTATCCCGTATGACTCAGTTTTCTGAACCTTATACACATTGTAGCTTTTAGTTTGTAAATCCTAATTTTGCTCTTTTAATAACTAGTTTAGATTTGCATCATCAATTAATAGCATTATACGACGCATGTATTTTTACATTTATAAGTCTTGTCGATTTTCGATCTACCATATTGCGAATCAAGTGACAAGAGTTTGAAACATCATTTCTCTTTAAGCATTTATTCTTGAAGCCTTGTGGCTTTCTTTACAAAGCCATATTGCAATAAATTTCCTTTTACATGGCTCCCTCTTTGACAGAAATTTCCTTTTTAACTCCTCTCTTAATCTGTTTTTAGCCCTCTTTTATTTTTATTATCATTCTAGTAGTTCCACTGTAAAAGCACATTTTCTGTTGTGACGGTAATATTGCAGGTTAGCTATTTAAACACTGCAAAAATGAACTTTTTCTTCAGCTACCACTATAAATCCATCATCAGCTGACGAATTAGATTTTCTAAAGCATTTTATGACCGTAAAAATCCTCACATTCTGTTTAGAGACCCTAATTTTAATTCCGTGTTACTGCTAGCTTTTCAACACTTAATTTCTGAATTATAACTTTCCTTTCACCTATGAATCAGAATATATTATTATGTGTTTTGCTTTTCTGGGACATGTAGAAGGTTCCACTTCTCATTCAGTGTCATTTTTCAATCCCGCAACAAGACGAAAATTCTGTTCAAACACTCAAAACTGTAGTAATGAAAATTTATTCACATTATGTTGATAGAAATCGATTTGAATAAATATCGAACAAAAATCAGAAAATCTCTGAAACAGCACAACTTCACCAACTGCAGTAGATAAATATATTTTCTTTTCCTATTCGCGCTGATTTAGCAGTTTTTTATAATATTGTGTATTTCTAAATTAGCAAAGATGTTTTGTTTCGCATGTATGTGTAATTCAAATCTGCAGTTATTTAAGCACTAAATTAATTTGGGAAAATATAGTTGATTCTACACCCTCAAAAGGAAAGCTATAAAGTTTAATTTCTAAATTTCTATAAAGACAAGGAAAAATAAAGAAACAAAAAAGAAATAACACTTTTAGTCACTCTAGGCAAATTTTCTCGCAGGATAAGATGCGAAAAATATGAAATATATTTTCCGTGTTTTATTAAACGACACCTGTCTGCGATTTCAGACATTCCAGAAATACGTGGTAATATGTTCCAATATTGTCTTATTAGTATATACTTAAATACAGTGTTCCAATATTTGTCTTATTGGAACACTAATTAGATATTTTATTTTACATTTAATCTGACAAATTCAGTACGTCGGATTTCATTTTAATTTTGCGTTTTCTTGATTTTTATGTTTAATAGGTATAACAAACACCTTTGAAATACAAGTTAAAATTTCACTAATAATAATTTATAATAATAATTTATTGCATTTTGCACGTTATTTTCAATTTCAATAAGTAATTATCATTTACGAATCTAGTAGATGCATTGTGCCCGAACTCGTAAATATTATACATTACCCTACAGAACATTAAGAAAATGTTTCTTCTATTATTGCGTAAATAGCTAACCCGCACAGCACGTTCGCCTTGTCAAACAATGCAGTCTGTTCCTTGAAGTTAATTAATATCAAATTATTCATTCTTTTATTATGCTATTTGAAAATTTTATCATCTCTCAAATGCAAATTGCAGTCCATTTTTTAACGTTTCTGATTTTGCAAGCTGCAAATAATTTTATTTTAATCTGCAGTGAGCTTGATTGTCAAAGTCTAAAATTTAGAAAAGCGTTGATTTAGATGTTTAATTCTAAACTACGCCTCTACTTGGAGGTATAAATACAGACAATACAGTCTGGATGCTGTCTCAAGAATATACTATAACGGATATTTGGAAACGAATTTTACCCAAGAAGATATTCAATCAAAAATTTAATTTCCAATATTTTAAAAGAGTAATAAAATCCAAGGGAAACTGCAGCTGCTCGCCTCATCAACTGAAGAGACCAGCATTGAAAATATAACCACATTTTAAATGTTATTTGGTACATTTGAAATGTAATTCATAGTTGCTTCGTTAAACTATTAATAAGGGGAGGAAAACGTCTCAGTCGTATGTCATAGGATTGTAGAGAAAAACTGTAAAAATTCTAGCATAATATACGAACCGATTAAAAGAAACCGAAACAAAGCTTGCAATGCTTTGTTCAAAGCCAATGCAAACAAAGTTTGGAAAGCTAAAAGGTTTTAAAGAAAATGGCTTATATTACTGTCATGTATGTAGAAAATGACGAATTTCTCCTACGCAGGCCATCCGTTCACTGTAGTTTGAACCAACTTCGAGCTAGCTATGTTAGGAGTTTTAAAGCTCAATCACCGGTGACCTTGCATTTTTTAAACTTTTAAAATGAAATTTAATTCGCTAATTGCAACTGGTGTAAAATAAATTATTACTATGATTTCTTTTAATGCATTGTATCTCCACTGTATATTCAATCCGTAATCAGAATATTTTTGAAGTAAAGGGTATAAAGTTTCTGAAGCTCGTGATGCCTTTTCCTTTTTCGGGCTTTAGGTGTAGATCAAGCAATCAATTTGGTGGCATAATTGATTTTACAGCAAAAATAATGCTTCGCGACCACTACTACAAATTCACTTCCAGAAAGCAAATAAAAGTTGTATGATGCAATAACAAGCATGAAAAATTGAATAGCTTATGCTTTCCTGAATGATAATACACTTTTTAAAGAATTTTAATGTTAGTAAATTTCATATTTAACTTTTTTAATTAAACATTTGCAAATTCAAGAAAGAACCCTGATTGTTATTATAGTTTCGGAGCAGAGAGTCAGGATGCTTTTTGATTTGATATTTAACCTCTTATCACAGTTGTAATGTATTTGTTGTAATGACACTTTAGTTCTTAATGCTCGAAAATGGCTTTAATATTCTTCCCTGCTATTGCTTCCGCTTTAAATACAACCAAACACCAATACACCAAAACATAATGTTGAATTCATTGTACAATATGCACCGCGGTATATCTGATATTGTTATATGAATACTGTATTTTTGTTTACTTGATAATATCGCTATCTCATAATACAGGGCTAGCAAATGACTCATTCGTTTTGAGAAAGCTATATTTTCAGAAGTATTTCACGTACACACATGAAAGATACTACATGAAAAGAAACACAAACTCGCCCCAAGTTTATACACCCACTACAATTATTCAGTATGTGGCTCTTTGGTGACTTGACACACGATAATTGACCTCGTTCTATACATTTTGTAGCATTGTTGTCCAGATGTTCTTCTTGTCAATTGACCAGACGTTTGGAATACCACAAAAATCTGCGTTTTTGTGTCAACGGTTACATTTCAAACCGTACCGTATGTAGCTTCTGCAACAATTAAAATCGGAGGAATACGCCCGTCGACTAGAATTTTGTCAACATTGGGGAACGAAGATTTCGCCACCAAGATAATATTCAGCGATGAAGCAACATTCCACTTCTCCGGTAAACTTGATGAAATAGTGAAAAATCCTTGGTGAGTTTGTGGTTCTTTTCACATATTTTTCATGTGTGTACGCATAATACTTTTGAAAATATACCCTTTTCAAAATGTATGAATCATTTATGCTAGCCCTGTGTATAGCAAAGCATATTCATTAGAAATAAAATAGCCTTCCTTTTAAAAGTCGAATATTTTTTGCTGTTGTCCCATATATGTTATTACTGAATACTTCAGTGAAATGTGGAAGAACGATGTGAAAGAAACGATGCATTGCATATCAAATAAAATAACGATTTATTTCCTTACTTCAAATTTTAATGAAACGTTACGAAATAATTTGTAATTCTTTCAGACAAATGCAAAAAGTTCGTGTTACCCATTAAATGAATATTTAATGGATTTAGGTTATAGGTTATTTTGCAGTCACGGACCACTGATTACTTCTTCTTCTTTATCATGAAGAAAGCTGAAGAGAAAATATCTCTTCGTTCCTCCTCCAAGTTCAAGGATTCGAGGAAGTTAGCTTTTAGTTCTTCGATGTTTACGTCTGAGCAGGTGGTCAGTTTCGAAATTTTTGACCTTTGGATAATTTCTCCCAAAACTGCTCGAGCTTCCTCACCGCACGCAGTTTGAAGATCGTGTGCTATGCATGCGAAAGCGTATGCCTGGACCCTATGGAAAGATAATGAAATAATATTTACTATATTTTCATATTTTTCATTTATATATGAAGTTATATTTCATTTACGTTTACTATTTTTAATTTGCATCTGAATTGCGGCTGTCTTAACTAGCTCTGGAATCATTTACATTTTCGAACTATTGACCAAGAATACAGCAATATACAGGTTTTAGCAAACTTCCTTTATTTAAAGAAGGAAGGCCGTTCTACTAGTTCGAAGAGAAAAATATTTGATATTTCTTTTCAAATTCTTCTTCTCTCTTTTTTTTTACCGTATATTTTTTTACCAAGTATTTCTTTTCGAAGTATTTTTTTCCTTCATTTTATTTTCATTTAGGTTGTACCACACTCGAATGGAGGCTGACTTGAAGTACAATCTCAAATGATCAATCTCAAGCCATAATAGCAACTGCAGTATACACAATAATCCATGGGACAAAAATTAATACTATTATGCGATTATTTTTGTTTTAGTTGTTTTAATCATATATAAGCCCAAATATTAACACGATAATTCAACTAGAAATCCCCTCTAATACTGCTTTATTAACTCTTCATTTAATGAATAAGAAACATCGTGATAGATAGGAAAACAATTAGATATATGAGCAGACTATCAAAATTAATCGGTATTAAGAATAGCTCCACATGTATAAGAACTTTGACGTAAAGATGGTAAGATAAGACATAAAGATGGTCTTTGGACATAAAGATTCTTTATACTTTATGTCTCAAAATTTAAATTGACATAAGAACTGGACTTTTCATGATTACACTCAATACAATAATTTTATGAAACAGCCCATAAAAGTAAAATAGTGTTAATATAACAATTTACTTTTACGTATTAGTAGGACACATCGCTGCAAAGCAAAAATATAGAGTTGCGATTGTTATGGATAAAATCATTACTCATTTGCTGCTTTCTTAATAACCCTACAATAAGTACTATTTTAAAAACAATAGGATAATCAATTTATTAATTTATAATCCCTGAATCACTTACAAGCATTCTCCTTTTCCAGTCTCTTCGATGTCATTTCCCTCTGGCAGATTTTCTGTCAAATCTCTGTAAGCTGCATATGCAGCCTCTGCTTCTCTTCTGCACTGCATTTTAGGCTCACTAAAATATTCACTGGTACAGTGGTGAGTACGTATATAGCCTGCATTATAAAATAAAGTTTAAACAAATTTGGCATTTGATACCAAAATAAATGAAGCCTAAATGTGTACTGAATAATACTTTATATACATATGCATAAATTTGATAATCATGTATTTTATAGTGACTAAAATATAAAAGTTCAAATTTAACGTGGCTTTGTTCGAATTATCTTTTTAAATAAATTTAAATTGTATCTTAAAGAGTAATTATTTTAAAAAACTTAAAATTCAGAATTTCAGATTTATATGTGTCGACTTTAGTTATTTTAATTTTCCTTAATATTTCCACCGAAATGAACTTTGTCTTTCAGCTTACAGCGACTTTAACCTAACATTTTTATATTCAATATTATTTAACTTGCGAGAGGGAAAAAATTGGGAAAATTCGAATAATAAATTGAAATGTATACTGTCATTAGCTTTATTTAAGTAATATTTATATTTTAAATCTGATAAATCAGGAGTGTAAAGCTTCGCATTATTAGCTCTTCATATGTCGAAACATGTTTACCAATAAGTTTAATTTATTAACAAACTTTAAATAAAGCTTTCTTAGGTTACAATCGTTAAGATTTCTGTTTATATACTGTACGATTTCAGAATACTGCCTAAATAGAATATGTCGAATGATCGATAATGAAAATCGGACAAAATGATCAAATTTGAGATATTTCACCGATGAGATCAAAATTGCGAATGTGGCGAGAAGGGACAATTCTTTTTATTTATTTTTGAACATTTATTTTCTAAACACAATTGTGGGGTTATTAGGTTTTTTTTATGCGGGAGACGTGCAAAATAAGCAATGCTCTCGCCGGGATTCGAACCGGACTTCCCGAACTTGGACCTCCCGGACCGAGCGTGCTACTGTTGCATCACGAAGGCATGCTGGAAGGAGGGAGAAATACCTCATAAGGTCCAGCAGAAAATTTTCCTTTTGCTATCATATCCTACTCAAAACTCAAGATGCCTATATATTCCTTAAATTTAAAAAAAAATGTTTTTCTGATAATTTATTTTATAATAAATAAAATGTAAATTAATGCATTTTAATAGTTGCAATCAAAAATAAAATTTGAAAAGAATTAAATCTTAATGAAATAAATTTTTGAGATCTTCACTTGTTATGATCAGCTTTCGAAACTAAATTAGATTATCATTTAAAACATGCGTCACGGACATTTCTGCCAAGTTATAGAATTATTTCCAAATTATTTAAATATGGTACTTTTTCACGCTGTGCTTACTTTTATGCAAGCTGGTATCTTCATCGCATAGATCTTTTACGAGCGATTCAATATTGAGGAAAAGCTGAGCGGATCTCGCATCTTCTAAGTCATCTTGCCGTCTGGCTGCCTCCTCCGGGGTGCCTCTTCTACAAGCTAGAGCTCTCTTTCGAATGCATTCGAAAGTCTCTAACATCCCTCTTCCGAAAACAAGAAAGCAAAGAATATTATTTTGATACAAAATCTGATATTTTTCGTAATTGACACATTTTGTTGAATATTCTTAATTTATTATTTTTTTAATAAAATTCCTATGTTTCAATTTATAGGCATAATATTTCATACATAAATGCTTAAAACCATGTGTGCAATATAATTGCTTTTCCTTACGATCGAAAGTAATTTTAAAAGTAACAATAATAAAAATATTTAATAATATAATTTATAAGTATCAATATTTGCGTAAAAAAGTTATGCAAATAATTCGCATCATTTTAAATTAAGCCCTTAAGTGAATTTTGGAATAACTTTAATGATATTTCAGTAATGATAATCTAATTTGCAACATCATTCTGGCATTGTCAAATTATCAGTTAATCGATCATCCATGTTTAAAATCCTTTCATCTAAATTCACATTAACAATAGAAATGAAAATACTTTAATAAACTTATATCAAAACTCGTGCTTCCTCTTATTCTCTCCGATGTTCAGTTAATAATCAGAATTTCAATAACAACTGCATTTGGATTTTATTGTCATCTACCTTCAACAGACGTATAATTGATGTTGCGAAATTTTTCTACATAATTTTGGCATATTCCAATTCAGGAACACGGATGTCTGTTGTCATAGGTTCTTTTGTCTATGAATTCATTAGTTATTCACATTTATAATTCTAATCTGTAAAATAGCATTATGTAATTATCGAGTCATTATTTTGAATTTTTAATTGAACCCTCTTATTTCCCGTGGTTTTCAATTCAAGAAATTTAAAATATATTCGAATTTTCCAAATAATCTTTTTCTAATATATAATAATGAAATACTTTTTTCTACCAAACAACTAATTTTAACATTAATAACATCAATTAATTTTCATTAATAACCCTTCTGTAGTAATTAAAATGAATGATATTAATCTGTGAAATAAATTATACAGAATGATTAAAAATGCCTTAATTTAAAAGCTTTTTAAAGCCTCTAAGCCAGGGCTTCTCAACCGGGGTACGCAAGATAAAAATAGATGGTACGCAAAGAAGCAAAGTATTTTAAACTATTAAATTCAAAAATCAAAACCCCAACATCCTGATTGATTGTTTTCTCTAACACTCGTAAATTTATGCGATCTGAGCTTTGTTTGAAAATGGTGGTAGTAGTGGTACTTTGTAGTAGTGGTACTAAAGGTTTTTGTTTAGATGGTACGCGTTAGTCAAAAGATTGAGAAACGCTGCATCTAAACTTTTAGATGAGAAGTGAGGATGCATTTATAAGATTAATAAAAGTTTCACGTCAGTTCCCATATTGGAATATTTGCTGGATATTGAAGCAACTGATTTAATTATTAAATAGCGCTTCACGCGCACATAGAAAATTGTACTTCATAAATAATCACTAATGATCGCAGCTGCTATATCATAATTAGAAACTATACAACGACAGTGAGGACTAATCTAAACAAATCGTAGACTAAGGACCCTAACTAAGCAAAATCGTAGTTTCGTTCTGAATACTACACATAAATACAGCTTTTCTAAATTCATTTCACTCGATTTAGAAGATATGTTATAGAAAATTCCTGCCGTGCAACTGCAGGTAGATTTTTATTTGGAAAACATAATTAGCGTGAATCATTTTACAGAAATACAAATGATTTAATACGATTCCAAAAGCATATCATTTTAATTTTTTATTGAAATAAATGAGTCTATTGTATACATACGGGCAAATTCGTCGTAATTCGTCTTCATTCGGTAAGCCTCTAAGTGACTCCATATCTGCCGCTAGCTCATCCAAACATCCCCTTATAATATTTTCTTCACATGCTTTATTGACTGCAAGAAGGCCTGAAAGTAAAATGAAATGCAGTGTAATTTAATTCTTTCGTACGGAATTAAAACATTTTTTAACGATGCTTCAACAACCATAATAAATCATAAGTTTCGAGTTCTTTAATAATAAAATAAGATTTTAACAAAATCTTTTCTGATGGATTCCCTTTTATGATTAAAACGTACTCGCGTTTAGCCCTCTGACTGCTCATCCCGCTATTTCCACGGGCAACTCAAATGTAGCAAAATTTGCTCATCCCGCAATTTCTGCGGGCATGTTCTTTTTTTTTTTTTTTTCCTTTATCGAGGAGCGCATCCCGTTTTTTCCCCGTTTAACCATTGAAATAAATTATATACAGTATTAGACGTTTAGTTTACATTTTGGCCAACAGATATCGTTAGTTGTCCACTAAATCGCGGCATTTGAAGGTACTTGGTATTACCGCTCAAACTTCACTTTTTGCCGCTTTTTTCTTGCAAAAATGGCTGTTAAAAAACGTTCAGCGATTATCTTGATTATTTAATTAAATTATTAATCAGATTTATTGATTAGGTTAATAATTATATTAATTCTTAATTAGATTTATTGAATCTGGTGCAAAGACTGTGAAGCTGGACTTTGCCTTAAACCCTGTTTTGAACTCTATCATACTAAGCTGCATTTCTAAGGTATTTTTCCCTCAGCTCTTCATATTTTCTTAAATTTTATACATTTTACCTTTTTATATTATACAATAAATAGAAATTAACTGTAATTCGACTGAAATTTATTTAAAAAAAGATTTTTTTGGTGATAATATCCGAAATTGATTTTTCTGGCAACTTAATTTCTCATGATGAAAATCTAAATAAAAAATATTTTCTAGAAAGAAAAAGTGCATTTTTCAATTCTCAAATATGTATAGATTTATAAAATGAACCAAAAAAAAAAAAATTTGGAAGCGATTTCGATCCACAAATTGAGCAGTCAGAGGGTTAGGTTCTTGAAACGTCGATATCAGTATTTTTTCTGGACTTGTAGTAAAAATGCTTTCTTTTCACTTAAAGTTTGCTTTGCAGAGCCAAAAGGACATGTTTCTGGGACCAGAAGATGTTATAAGATAAAAGCTAATGAAAACTGTCACAGGAAATCTAAACATTGGAATTCGAGTACAGTACGTGTGAGTAGCTTACTTGTCTGAGCTATAGTCAGCCCAAGCCCACGAAATTCCTCCTGGAAAGGAACGCCTTCCGTTGCCAACGGTCTTGAGCACCATACAAATAACAGCGCGATTCAGCTCAGTCCCCTCCCAATTTTGTTGGACAGCACCCCAGGGGGGGAAATGTCCTCCACTCGTCTTCCCCTACCTCCAACTTCTCGAGAGAGCTTTCGGCTCCAGCATATGTAGACTGCTCTCATGCCGCACTGACACTATATATTTACAAACATGTATGCCTTCTTCGAGATTCGAACACGGGCCCTTCGCCACGGCAGTCAGCGTCGCTAACCTCCATACCTGTTGGGCGGTTTTCCTTACGCTGATGTCCTCTGCACTTTACCATATTTAAACAAAGGGGGAATACTATCGTAGATATATTTCTGACATCAGCTGTTCCTAGCAAATACCATTTAAATCTACATTTTTTAAGCTGTCCATCTCAGAGTAATTTTGGTCAATCGAAAATGTCATATAATAATTTTTAAAACCGATTTCAGTCGCCCAACCAGTATAGTGGTTAGCGTCGCTGACTGCCGTGCCGAAGAACCTGGGTTCGAATCCCTGGAGAAGGCATGGATGTTTGTAAATGTATGCAAAGTTTCGGTGCGGCATGGCTGCATTCTAAATATCCGGCTAGCAGAAATACCTCTTGTGTGGGTTTGGTAGAGGGGGGAGACCCTTGCACTCGCCCCCCTGGATGCTTTCATCAAAATTGGGGACGAAACTGAGCAAAATCGCACCGCCATCTGTAAGATGCTCAAGGATTTTGCCAACGAGAAGCGTATCTTGAGCGCTTCTTGCCAAGAAGAATTTCGTGGGCTTGGTCTGATGTCGCTGTCAGACAAGTGAGCATAACTAACAACAGCAACAAAACCGATTTCATCGCTAATATAATTTAATGTGTTTTGTTTCATCTCTCAGTTTAACACCTGCCATCGATTGCGTTTAGAGTCCTCTGGAGGAATTTCTAATTCGAAATTTGTCAGTTGCAGCAACATTTTCATTCTTTTTCTCTTTCTTCACATAGCTCCTACAATTTCGTTAGCAGGATCAGATTTATTTTAAGGAACATATTGCTTTATATCAGTTACCTTGTAAGGTTATTATTACTTTGCGTAACCAATTATTTTATGATTTAGATTTTTAACATCCCTTCTTTTTCCGTTCTAACCAGAATGCAAATTAGATTGCGTATTTAAAAGCTGAGGTTGTTGGATTATACGACAGAGCGTATTTCTGCCAGTGTGTATGCACGATACGTTTCTCCCAGCTCTGATAGCTTGAATGTTTCGGTTTTGCATTATTTGCTGCCGAATATTCAAATACTTACCCGGTTAGATTTGTAAGCCGACTTCGCGTTAAGTTGAATTGTGTAGTCCTTGACTAGCTTATTTAAATTTTAAACTAAATATTACTTTAATTTACCTCGCCATAAATTTTAGCTGAGTTTTTCAAGCTCGAGGTATGTTCTTCCGTTAAATTACTTAATTAATAAAAAAAAAGATTAATTTTTAATCTTCTCAAGACTTTGTCGTTATTTTCATATTCAGCACTAATTTGATGCCAGTCTGTTAGGAGTTTTGCCACTAGTTTATGCTACCAGAGAAAATAAAACTTTTATAACCTGTACAGACAAAAATTTTAAAATGTGCTTCTTTATATTAATTACTTTATAATTAAGCTCTTTGAAATGAGGTCTTTTATTATCAGTTAACTAACAATTACAGGGAATATTTATCTTTATTCTGCTACAGAAAATTTCAAATCTTGATTTTATATTTTTATACAAAATTTATTTTACTACTTCATACAAACAACAGAACAGTTTAAAAACGGTGAAACCGTGTATAATTTTTACAGAATTTTTCTAGAGTGCGTTTTGCTTAATATCCAACATTGCTATAAGTTTCAACAATAATTATATAATCAACTGTGCATTCTCGAGGCAAAATAAATATGGATACAGGAGGATAAAGACTCGAAACCGAGTTTCTTTGTACAACAAACCTTTTCCGAAAACTGGGCAAGAAATTAATACAGTACGTTTTGCATTATGACCTCTGTGTTCGTAGTATACATAAGGGAAGGTAATGACATAAATTAATTTTTTTATAATACGATGAATCAAACTTAAACTGAAAAGGTGACAGCCTGACAGAAGATGATTAACTGACTAATGAATGTGAAATAATTAACATTTTAGCAATGAGAATAAAATGCAGTGTCAAGAACCTACCGCCCTTTTTATTGCTATTAAGTATGGGATTTTAAAACATTGCATTTCTATGCTTCGCAAATAGTCATAATTTCTTTCTTATATATGAGGCCATATATGAGGGAGTCGGAGTCAAAAATTCCAGAAGTCGGAGTCGGTCATTTTTCCTACCGACTCCACAACCCTGCTAAATTTCCACAAGAATATTCTTTCCCTATACGTCTGCCAAAGACTTTACATTATTTTTTTGGAAGAGCGGACCATTAAAGAGGAACGTTTTCTAAGTCACTACATATTGTTTCAAAACGAAGTTTCAGGGAACTTACCTAAAAACAGCAGCAAACTTAGTTTCCACATGCTGAATATCAAAGCGATCGTTTGGCGAAAGAAATTGTAATTATTTTATTGAGTAAAATGGGCCCTCTTTTTATGCCAACTGTGTTCCAATCGGTTTTTAATTGCAGGATATTTAACGTCCGGCAGGAAAGAAATTCTCATGTGGCTATCGATATTAGCAGGCAAATTAGATTAGACGGAAATTAACATGATAACTTACAACAGCTTTCTAGAGAAGCAAGGGCTTGTTCCGTAGGAAAAAACAGTTACTTTTTTCCATTACTGCAAGGACGTTTTCATTTAAATCTTGAAAGCGCTCTGTGTGTGCCAGTAAATTAATACGAATATTTTATTTTGATATTATAATAATGGAAATATAAATATATTTAAAAAAAACCCGAAAACTATTCGCGAATGAATACCTAATACATAACCACCGAAATCATAAACCATACGTTACCTCCAAAGTTAAAAACATGTCGCTATATTACCTGAGATAAGTTGCTTAAAATTCAGTTGTTTTTAAATCGAATAAAACCAATTTTAGATTTGAATTTTTCTTATCCAGGCTGCAAGTACAAAAACATGTTCAAAGTAGGGGGCCATAAAGTGCTTTGTTGGCAGGATGTTTCTAAAAATGAGAAAATCAACGCAGTCTTTGCCAATTAAAGATTATGAAAAAAATATAAGCTCCAAATATAACGAACTTGTGTGCGTCGCCATAATCCAATTAATATATATATATATATGTATGGCCCCAAATGTACCTTAACGATTTTAAATTTAATAAAGGTATACGAAATGTTTGTAAAGTCATTAAGTTATTTGGAAGCAAGAGACATGAAAAATGAGCAATGCCTTCGCCGGGACTTGAACTTGCAACTCTTTAATACGCGCCTAGTGTGCTATCGTTACACTACGAAGGCATGAAGAAAGGAGGGAGAAAATACCTTATATACTTCCCCCTTTTAATAGACTACTGGGGATTAGGGGACCCAATTGCCAAATCCTGGTGCTGAAGAATCATCATGCGCCATCTTTTAGTTCGAGCGCCACTGTAGAGTCATTTGGCTTTTATGAAATAGGAGACGAGAAAAATAAGCAGCGCCCTCGGCGCGACTCGAACCTGGACCTCTCGAATACGCGCTGAGTGTGTTAACCGTTACATCACGAAAGCATCAAAAAGGGGGAGAAAATACCTTATAAGTTAAGTAAATTTATATTTTAAAACTCGTAATGCAAAGTGTGCTTTTAGAAGTTTTTATTTACGATAAATGCTGTCCAATAAATGATGTTCTGTCTGCAAATTATGAGCTCCTTTTAGCACATCTTCAGTATAAAGTCATCCTGCCCTCCTTTCATCTCCTATTGGTCCCGTCTCTTCAAATTTGCTCCAAGTTGCAATATCGTAGGGTTAAAAACAGCATATCTGACACTGAAATATCGTTGTAAGTTTGAGTAGAAACAATGCTTCTTCCGTTTTCCAAATAAAACTGTTACGATCTTTAGCCTTACTGCAGACATGTATCGCTCCATATCAAAACTAGAGGTATTTCTCCCGCCTTCTTAGCATGTCTTCGTGGAGTGGTGGTGTGCACACTGGATGCGTATTCCAGAGGTCCGTGGTTCGATTCCCGACGAGGGCGTTGCTTATTTTTCATCTTGCCTGCTTCCAAAATAATCCTAATGTCTCTACAGTGGCGCCCGAACTTAAAGGGTGGTGGATGGTGATTCGCTACACCCAGCCTTTGGCGATTGAGTCCCCTAAAACCCCAAGTCGCCCTTTAGCAGGGAGACTATATAAGGTATTTCTTCCGCCTTCTTAGTATGGCTTCGTGGTGTGGTAGTCTGCACGCTGGGCGTGTATTCCAGTGCTCCTTGGCCGGCGAAGGCGTAGCTCATTTTTCCCTTCTCCTGCTTCCAAAAAAAGAAAAATACCTAATGTGTCTACAATATAATAGTAGAAGAATGAATAGCAGGCTTGATTGAAATATTTTCTGTTAAAATTGGAATCCGCTGAAATCAAAATGAACACAAAATAAGCAAATATTACCCAAACTCTCATACTGCCCGCCTAATGGCAACATTGATTCAAGCCTTATATCGATCATCATTCTGAAATGGGATTCACTGGCGGCCGGTTTTGATATGGTTTGGTTTTATGGCAAAGAACACTGACTGCCTATTTTTTTTTTTC
Source organism: Stegodyphus dumicola (assembly GCF_044657685.1). Classification (NCBI taxonomy): domain Eukaryota; kingdom Metazoa; phylum Arthropoda; class Arachnida; order Araneae; family Eresidae; genus Stegodyphus; species Stegodyphus dumicola. Next base: position 232,886,238 of record NC_140772.1, on the reverse strand, counting down.
CCAATGGCGGGCACTTGCCTTCAACGGCATTGGCCACTACTAAGGCCGGAAATGGAGGCCATTTCATTGTGAAGGCGCGTAATAGGCGGCCACCGTTACCCCCTATGAAGGGACAGACAATTTTACATCCATGCCTTCTCCGGGGTTCGAACGCTGGCCCTTCAGTATCGCAGTCAGGCTCCCCTAACCATTATACTGTCTGGTCGGTGGACTGACTGCCTATAGAGGAGGAATACTTTTGGGAAGAACCATCTAAGGGAAACTGGCTCGTGTCCACGTTACAGAAGGAGAAAACCACGTAAACATCTATGCATGTTAATAGCTTTCTGTTTAAAAACATGACTTTCACTGATAACCGAATAAACAAAAAGCAAAGTATATTGCAATTATTAAAACTGCTTTACTAATTAATGAAGCAGGAGGAACCATTAAAAAATCCTCTATTGCTGGAATAAAGACAGAATTTCGTCTTCCTTTCATGCCATTATAGTATTATTTTCCACTACACAACTTTTCCACAACTTGAAACATCTGAAAGTTTTTCAGTTTTGTTTACTTTGCAGTGTTTATTCAAATTTTTTTCGAGCCATATAAGAAACATTTCCGCTTTCAACCTTGATGAAGACGGTCGATGCACTGAAACTGACACTAAAGCTTATCAGTAATCACTGATGTTTTAGAAAAGTTGGTTAGAGATCCAGAGAATTGCAGTCAGTGTAATACATTTGATCATTATTACGTGTGGTAAATTTTTGCGTTACATTTCCTTTCTCTCATCCGATATTCAGTTGCTCGAAATGACCATCTTCAGATAATTCGAGAAATATGCTACATTAATGTAAACTGTACATTACATGTAATGATTTACTTTCTTAAAATTAAGATGCAACAAAATTTTAAAAAATCTCGATCACAAAGTACTACTTTAGAAGGCAGTTTTTAAAACTGTATATTATTTTAATTTACATAACACCTCAAATTTTAATATATTTGTTATTTTATCTGTTACTAATATACATTCATTCAAACGGTAGTCAACTTAATATAGGAAGATATAGAAAGGTTTGATCTTAAAAATCTCAAGACCCATCATGGTCCAAGCGATAAAGTCACTGAATACTGCGGTAGTTCGGTTCGAAGTTCGAACTCCGCGAACGAGCTGGCTGCTAGGGCATTTTCCTAGTAACGTGTATACGAGCCATTTTCTTGTAGAAAGTCCTCCACGATGGCATCCCTCCCCTTTGACAGACAGCCCTCGAGGCTTTACCGTAATTAACCAAACCAACTTAAAAATCTCTCTCGAAGACAAATTTCGAATTTGGATTTTGTACCGATCTGAATCCTCAGTTACTATTGTTTTTCTTATTATTTTCTTTGAAAGAATTCAGTATTTACATACACAATGAATACAGTGTATGCGTTTGATGAATATAATAGATACGAAAAATACAATGAGCATAATTGTAGACAAGGAATAAGCTAATTCTAATGGGAGTACCTCTAATATAAAAATAATATTTTTTTGGTACGTATATAATTTTTTCTGCCTTAAGCTGTCGTAAACATAGATGCTGACGTACACTAATTAATGTCACAGCTTTTATCAAGTTAAATAAACTAGTTTTTTTCAAATGCAAGTTAGTGTTCTTGCTTAAATGATAGACATCAACGTCACCAAAACATGACGTCATACTTCTTTGACGTCAATGCGAAATAACGTGGGTGAATTTTGCGGAATATCTCTTATGAATCCCACGTAAGCTTTATTAAGAAATGATTTTTAGCATGCGGATTTCCTACCGTTTAATACAGTTAAAGGTAGTGTTAATTATTAAATACAGTTTGAAGGTAGTTGAAGATATTTGGGTAAGCAAAAATATTTTTATCGCAAATCGGACTGTTAGACTCGAAATGGGATTTTGCCTTGCTTCAGTTGCCACTAAATATGATCGCACTGTATTAGTTTTAAAGAAATTAAATAATGAAGAATCTGCATGTATGCATGCATGTTCCTTGCATTGTGAAAAATGACGATACTTACAGCCATCACATTTTGAATATTCTAGTCCTCCACACGAACAAGTGCACCTGGAAGTCTGAATTTTAAATTTATAATTTGCTTTATTATTTATTTCATATTTTGTAAAGCTTTAATAAATTTTTGACTGAAGTCTGGGATTTGAATACAAGCAATAGCAACACTGTAAGAATAAAATATTTTTATCTCTAGCGCACGAGACTTCGAAAAAATGCAAGATATTTATTTGTCAGTTTTAATTAATAAACTCTGTTCTGTGGAAGCAATGTGTTGCCTCGTCTAGAAATAAAATACTTTTATCTTCTACTCGCCAAAGTGTTACCCTTCAGTAAAGCCAAAGATACTTTCAAATTTAATCTGGAAGGTTACTGAGTAATATACTAAGCGATTTAAAAGCAATAAACACAGTTTCTAAGTTTATTTCTTACTAGTTTTTAATGTAATTAATTTAAATAAACATGCAATCAAACCACGAGAGGTCTAATCAGAAATGTTCACTATTTACATGAAATTATACTAACTGGACTCTTTTAAAACATTATATATTTTTCTTTTTTATGACAACTATTTTAAGCGACTGGCCGCGCAATTGGCTAGTTTTTAAAGAAATGATAGAGCAAAATAAAAATATGTATGCCAACCTCTAAACATTTTTTTAATTTTTTTTTATTTTTCAGACTTTTCGTTCTGTTACGAGTTCACTTGCCAAACTCTAATTTATGCTAAATTTTATAAATTTTCCGATTTGGATCGCAAAATTAATTTTCTTACTGATCTTTCTAATTTCTTTCTTGTTCTATTACTTTTTAATGTTTAGAAAGAGAAATGAAGTGCATTATATTAAATGATTAAATCTGAAATATTTCCAAAGAACTTATTTAAAAAAATATATATTTTATTTACTTCCCATTTAATATCACATACATACCATCATCGTTATTAAGAGATGAAATTAATGATATGCAAAAGCGCATTAGTATGAAATTGTCATGAAAATACATTAAATACAAGATTTAAGTATGTTGTAACAATTAATAAATGTATTTTCAGCTTCATGGGAAAAAAATATGAAAATACACATATAAAATGAAAATGTCTTCCATAAGCATAATCCTTTCCATTAGAATTTTAAAATAATTAATAATTGTGAACTTTAACTAGTTTAATAATTAATTTAATAATTGTGAACTTTTTATAGTCCGAATGCTTTCGGACTATAAAAAGCTCACAATTATCGTTTTAAAAATATGGTTTTAAATATAGAATTAAAAGTGACAGACTAATTAAACTTTTACATTTAATGGTTTCAAGCATACAATAGATAAGTGTCAATAGCATAGCGTCAATAATCTGGAAATTGTCTAGTGACACTGGTTATGTAAGCAGATAACCAATTCATGATCGAAAACGTGCCATAATAACGTCTCAGAATGTTATTTGGAAAAAAACACTGCTAAAAAAAATGACGTTCAATAATTTCCTAGATTGCAAGGAAGATTATTTCAGCTCCCTTTCAATAATCTATCCCTTATTATTCAGGTATCTGGGTAATCAAGTACGAAGTAAAAGGAAGTATTGTAACCGCGAAAAATTTCAAATACGTATAATTTAATATTCCGTACAAGAAAGTTATGTGGTGTACACATCAGATATCGCCATGAGAGACAGGCTGCATAAAAGAAAGGTGTATGTAAATTAATCCATGGCTTTTGTCCACCTAACTCAGTCTGATAAATGCACCCGTTTGAAGTGGTACAGAGACCATCTTGATTGGAGTACTAAAATTGAAACCAAGTCCTCGTTATTGATAAGTCTTATATATATATGGGATATATGGGTATATATATATATGGGGTTTTGTTCGGATAGTGTTTCCAGACGTGTTACAATCTGGAGAAAGCAATCCAGATGTAATAAGCCTGAAATAGTCATGACATGCATCGGTAGAAACATGTGTGAACTACAAATTTTACAAGTGAAGTTATGAATGGTGAAATATAATTTTTTAACCTTTTTCTCAATCTGTTTAAGAGTGCAATCGCATAATAACCATCCCCTGAACATGCATGGATGGCATTAGGACGCCGACTTGCATGACTGCAGCCCACCATCAATGACTCTTCAGAAACTTCAAGATGCTATCAATTTTGAATAAACGTTGCTTCTGTGGAAACTCCTGGTAGTCTAATACATAGCATTAAAACATCGCTATAGATTTGGCATTTCGGTCAGAGATGGCACACATCTCATTAATATTTTCCATATATTTCTCCAACTTTTCATAACACTTCTTACGTTCTTATATAAATTTAATATTGAAGAAGTAGACAATTCTCCGCATTTTTCAGAAATGTTAGGCATGGCAAAATAAATATCTCTTATATATATATATATACCTTGTTCCTAGCTGCAAAATCATTCTTACATGAGCTACGTTGTAGCTTCTTTTTAATGCCAGTGTATGTTAGGTGCTTAAATAACATGAGCCACACATTTTCTGAAGTCTGAATATTTTTAGAAAAAAATTACTGATTCAAAATATAAAATACCTTCAATAATTTTAATAAAAACAAAATTTTAAATTAAAAAAATTCTTGAAATAGTTCATATTTATTTTATACATATATCATGCGTAAAACACCCATGTGTGTGTACACGCACACACACATATATATATATATAACCAAGTAATGATATTTTTGGTGAAGTTTTCAGTTAGAAAGTAAAATGGCTCAAAGAATTATTTAAATTTAATTTAACTTTGCTTTCTTGCGAAACAATATATATACATATATATTCATTCATATAGTTTCATAAGATATTCATATATATATATTTATATATATTCACCACACAATTGTTCGAGATGTCACCGGGCCACAATTGTTCGCGATGATTCATTCATATATGTATATATATATATATATATATATATGAATGAATTCGTATAAAATCGTGTATCATACAGACTAGACTGTATATATCCCTAAATCGTAAGAGTCAATAAGTAAGCAAGACGTCGCGAAGTTTCCGTTCAAGACAGTTTCCCTACAAGGATTTCCTTTCTAAAAATATCTACTAAACATACTTCCTGTTGCTGAAGAATCATATTCGTTATGAAAGAGAAACCGCTTTAAGACAGTTTAAATAGTCATATCTTTCACACTTATATGTGAGTAACGAACTCGAATAAAACTTTGGCTGAAAACCGATCATTATCACTTCAAAACTCCTACTTGGCACTCGATATGTGGAAATTGATCACGATACTGCTCACAATTTTAGGTAAGTTTTTTAAGACATCTGTATGCCATTTGCTATTTTAATTTATGCCATTTGCTAAAATCATTTGTTTATATCAAATTTATAAATCATTTGTTTATATAATTTAGAAATGATTATAATTTCATAAATGATCATAGCCCTGATCTAGTGTCATTTATGCTATTTGCTAATAATTCAAATTTAAGTTTCGTTTGTTAAATTTTTTTAAAACTTAAAACTCGGTGTTTTGAGAATCACCTTTCCAGCATGCAACTAAACAATATTTCCATTTGATGTAGTAAACATTTCAAATAGTATGACTATGGAAATAAACTGAATTTAACGGCCTTAAGATGACATATTCTTTCGAAAAGTGTTTTTACCAGGCTTCATTATTCTGCTGCAAAAAAGCAGAGTTGGGAAATTCGGTTATCGAAGTCTACGAATCTTCAAAAATAAAGGAGATTCAAAAATTCGAATCTTCACGTCCTTTTTCTATGTACGAATATTTCGGGAACTAACATAAAAATTTACTAACCATCGAGAATCTTAGGAAAAATTAGTGTTACAGACGTCTAATAGAAACAAAACAAAAAAAAAAAAAAAAAAAAAGAGCTCGATTTTTTCTATTTTTTCAACGCAGCTCAATCCTCAATATCACCTATGGCGGCCACCTAGCATTCCCTTGATAGCTTTCATATGTATTAAAAGTAATTCTCCTTCTGTTCTATTGTAAAAATTAACCCCATGATTCAAAGGCATTAGTTAAGCACTGCATTAACCAAAATTTTGTACTGCTTTAATGAAAAGGGGTATTTTTGAAAACAGCATTTCTATGTATGATTTTCATTAATCTTATATTTCAAATTTTCATTTATTTAATGATTTATAATAACAAATGAAATTTTTCCCAATTATTATTCTTATATGAAGGATTCGAAAAGTTCAAGATACTTTTAGGATTGGATTTTGAAAACTTTAGCGTCCTCTACAAGGGAATGCTACAAACAAATTGTGTAATCTGTTTCGATTAATCGTCAGTTATGCCGCCCAGATGAATAGCGGTTAGAAAACCCGAGTGTGATACCGAAGGGCTCGGGATCGAATCACGGAGAAGGCATGAATGTAAATTGTCTGATCCCTCAATATGAGGTAACGTGGATGCCTATTTAGTTCCTCCACAATAAAATGGCCACCGCTTATAGCCTTAGGAGTGGCCAATGCCCGCCATTGCGAAAATAGTCAAGTGCTCACCACTGGGGAGATAAATCATCAGCTATTAAGCCGCCCAACCGGTATAGTGGTTGGCGTTGCTGACTGCCATACCGAAACGCCCGGTTTGAATCCCGGAGAAGGCATGGATGTTTGTAAATGGTTTGGTGGAAGGGAAGAGGGGTAAGAGACCCTTAGACCCGACCAACCGGGGGCGTTCTACGTCAAAATTGTGGGGGGAGGAACTGAGCTAAATCGCACTGTCACTTGTAAGGTGCTCAAGGCTGATGCCAACGACAAGAGTAATCTAACGCTTCTTGACACGTAACAGCATCATTTAATAATGGTGGCATTATTTAATAACGGACATAACAAGATTATCAATTCAATGACATTTAAATTAAAATTCCTAGTACTTTTAACAATGAGGACAACGTGCTCAGCTTGTTCTTTCTGACTGACATCTTTATCCCCTGTGCCCATCTTAGCTCCCTGTGTTCTGTTTCCCAAAGCAACAGAAAATCACACATATCTTTCATTTCTTTCAAAAAATGTTTCATCTAAGGCAGATTTAATATTTTTTGGTAATTAACATTATTATAATAACTGAAAGTAAAATTAATAAGGGAAAGAAAGAATATCTGAAAGGATTCAGATTTTAACGTAGCACAGAGGACTTGTAGCTAATTTTTTACTCTCTTGCTGGGCATCGCACGTAACCATTCTGCTCTTAGACTCATTCTTGCTAACACATATTTTTTTCATTTAGCTTTATTATTAAGCATCACTCTCTTCGCCTTTATGACACATAAAATTTAAGTGGAAAATCACAAAATATTTAAAAACAACATATTTAGAATTTCCAATAGAATGTCCAGGGTTGACGTAACATTATTTTTATATTTGTTATATTATTTCTTTGAAAACTAGCCTCTCGAGCGGCAAAGTTAACAAAGCAAGCTTTCAAAGAGATTTTTTTGTTTGCTACTCAACAACAGAAAGCTTGAATTCGAAAATTAAATATCTTAGGCTTTACTGAATAGCAATACGCTAGTGCGTGGAGATGATAAATATAATTCGGCTTGAGAAGAAGGTGGTTTGAGAAGATTCTATTCTACAAATACGGTGAGGGGTAATGTTGCCGTAGTAACAAAATCATAGTGGCTTCCTGATTTGGCACTGTTTTCTAGTTAAAAATTACTAGGTCGCATGTCTACTGACAGCATATTCTGTTTGAGGCAGTGGCAACACATTGCTTAAATTATGTATGAAAACCGAAAGATAAATATCTTGCATTTTGCCGAATGGGAATAGTCTTGCGCGCTGAAGAATAAAAGTGTTTTATTTCGAACAGTGGTGTCAGTTTTTACTTTCAAATCGTCCAGTTTCTTAAACAAAAATTATGCCCATGGACGGGTGGAGGACCAACGTGTTTAAATTTAGTTGCTCAGGTGCGGTCGCTTTTCCACAGTGCATCATATATATATTGTTAACGTCTTCTGGATTTAAATCCATCACTCATAAGACATTTTTAAAGACACATGCGTCACTCATAATTGACATGTGTGCCTCATTTCAGTGCACATGTGTCACTCATAATACACATGCTCACTGAAATCAGGCTGCGCTGCTAGCTATTGCAAAAACCGAAAAGCAAGTTGGACACGTGGAACATAATCTGCAGGTATCGAGGCTTGCCCTTTCTGTATAGGGCAGGGGTGTAATCCTTCGTTCCGTATACTCGCCAAACAATTGAGTGGGGCACATTTACGGCACGGGAAATTTCTCGCTTGCTAATATTCGGACGATCTTCTACTTTTTGCAGAATGTTCTCTATAACTTGTGACGCTCTGTACCATGCATGCTGGTGACAAAAGATCTCGTTTCACACATTACACTAGGATCTGGTCCCCCGACCTGGTATAAGCCTCTAACGGGGTTATGATATCCAGGATCGAGGGATCTCGTCCAAGCGGGCGCAACCCCCGTAGTCCCCGGCCAGCTTTATACAAAGCATAGGACAAAGCTCGAACCGATGCAATCATTCGAATAATTTTCGGTGTGGCACATGTCTTCTGAGGAAATAACTGCCTTTCGGCTTCCAGAGTTTTCCCATATGCAAGACCATACATAAAATGCATGTTCGCCTTTTCCTGATTGCTGCACGTACACATGCCTTCTGAAATCCAAGCTAGAAATGACATGTGTAAGTAAGCTCGCGCTTTATGCTTTCCATCGCTTGCTCTCCGCCCCTGCCTTGTACGTGAAAACTGCTTGTTTAAATGTTTTCTATCACCGCTTAAATTTTTGCCCATGAGTTTTGAAACATCCTGTATATTGATCGTACATCTTTTTTGAAATGTGAAATAGAACGGCATCCAAAATTAGCTGTTGCCATTTCTCAGTAGATATTCTATCTAATTAATAACAATAAATAATTTACAATCGTGGTTACAATACGTACAGACTCTTCGTTATTCAATTTTTTTAATTAGTACATTGCGATAACATTTGGTGGCAATAGTTTGAAAAGTGGCAAAAGTGATTTTCGAGATAAATACCAACTCTGGCTTTAAAAATATAAATTAAAATATTCTTTTTGATTTGAAAAATATTAGGCTTTCCTCTGATGAAATATAATTTTAAAATATCTGATGATACAGTAGGCATGAGTGCAAATAAAACTCCCAGCCGGACATCTCAAACCACCATTCTCCAGTTTCAACTACGTATAAATAAACAGTACATTATCTATCTGATACCTTTTCAATAATTAGCTTAATAACGCGTTAAAAAGTAGTCAGCAGACTTTTAGCTGTTTAAAATCTAAATTTATTAAAGAAAAATAACTCTTTAGGCAACTTGCCTAAAAACAAAGAGACTTTGTACGTCACTTCGTAGAGAACTTTTGTACGTGAAAAAGCTGATTATTCTTCTCGTTACGTATCTGAATAAACGCAAAAACACACATTCAGCCTACTCGTTCGCAGGGATTTGAACCCAGGCCAAACTACCAGTATTCAGTCACTGTTCGGCACTAAAAGCTAAGTGGTTGAAATTTCGAAATGTAGAATTTCAGGATTCAAAACCGTGACATGTATTGAATAAAACAGACAGAATACAAGATTTTGAAGATGATAAAATCGCATTTTTTTTTTTTTTTTTGAATGTTTACGTCTCTTCAAATTTTAAAGTTAAAAGAAGAGATGTTTATTTACCTCTTTCAATGTAATTTACTAACTTCAACTATTCTTTTACGTATTATGTTCTTAAGAGCGTGATTCAAATTATGGGGTAGATGAGGTACAAAAAAAATTGTTTACGTAACATGATTTTTCAACGTAATCATTCAACACAATGTGCAATTCACCTGTTCTGGTGTTTCGGAATTACTTTCCTATCTCTCAACAAGAATTGGTTTTCCTGTAACTGTAGCCACTTGTGCATCACGGAGTTGTTGTTGGTGCTAATGCTCACTTTGTCTGACCTATAGTCACCCCAAGCCTACGAAATTCCTCGAGGCAAGGAGCGCAAATTTACGCCTGTGGTTGGCAAAAGCCTTGAGCACCACACAAGTGACAGTGCGATTTAGCTCAGTTCCATACCCAGCTTTGATGGACAGCACCCCGGGAAGGACGGGTCCGAGGGTCTCCCACCCCTTTTACCCAACCACTAAACCTCTCGAGAGTACTTTCGGCTGGCCCCTTATTTAGTGTGCACCCATGCCGCACGGACAGTATACATTTACAAACATCCATGCCTTCTCCGGGATTCGAATTCGGGCCCTTCGGCACGGCAGTCAGCAGCGCTAACCACTATGCCGGTTGGGCGGCACTTGATATGTAATGTCGGAAATATTTGCCTTCCATCGTTTTTTTTCAGCCGTCAGAACACATAAAATTCACTGCGGACGATGTCTAATAAATGAAGTGACTGTGTGAGACATTTATACATTTCATATCCTGGATTTGCAGTCATTTTCGTGCAATATGTGGTTAAGCATTGTCATGTGCAGCAAACAATAAGCTTAAATTCACAAGTCTGTTGATTAGATGGCGAATGTGGTTTGGGATGAGTATTGCATAAAATATACCGGTCACCGTTGCTCCCTTTTCCATGTGATGTTTCATAATGACCCCTTTCGCGTTCCAGAAGAGAGTGAGTATGACATTTCCTACCGGCAGGATGAACTTTTAAACTTCTTAAACTTTCTTAACTTTTAAACACTTGTTGTAAGGAACATAGGAATCACTATACTGGGTTTTCATCTTGTGATAAATTTCATTTGGTTTAATACCTTCGTCATGCAAAATACACCTTACAGATGGTGCATGGCCCATTTGTGGCCCAGCGGTAAAGACCTTGAACGCTGGTAATTCGGTCTGAGGTTCGAAATCGCGAACGGGCTGGCTGCATGGGCGTTTTGGAGTTTTTCTATGTGTTATGTGTTAATACGAGCTAGTTTTTGTTAGAAAATCCTCCACAAAGACATCCATCTCTTCGGTGCCTTACAGCGGAACACGTAATTAATAATAATACGCGATGCATGTCAACAATGGGCGGCCATCTTTACACTTACGCCGCTTTCTTTTTAAGTGTTTCAGCAGTTTATATTGCCACCAGATGATCATTTTTTAGCCATAATCATAACTCCTGACAACTTACAAATCAGTCGTGCAATATTTCGGAATTTTAATATTTAAGATTTTTTTTATTAATTTTTAGCTTTTCTGCTAAACCATCCATATAGAAACGCACGTCGAATTACCAGTATTCAATGGTTTATCCATTCGGCCATTGGTTGTAATAGCTGATTAGCGAGCTGTGACTTATAGAAACCTTATTAGAAAACACAATGACTCGTTCTTGAAGGGTCACGGAGTGGGATATTTACAGTTTTCCTTGTCTGGCAGATAGCCGTTTTCGCCAGCTATGAGACCATTAACGTGAAATATTCTAGTTATCTGTCAACAGTTATCTTGAGTTTTTATCAAATACTTTTTTTTTTACTTTGTGAAGGATGGCTTTCATATGTACGGTTATCACATCCTATTTTTCAGGAGCCGTTAAAGTTGCCATAACGTGTGACAGTTTAGAACAATGTTTTGAAGATCTCAATGAAAGTTTTGAAGCACTTGATGTCGCTTTGCCTACTGAAAATGATTTGAAACGAATGTGTCCGTAAGTATAAATGATTTCTTATCTCAAACAGTAAAAAATTAATAGCTGTCTCGGAGAATCCTTATAACGATAAATCTTGACATAAGTACGGCTCCTTCCAATTCTCAGCTGATTTGATTAAAAACCAGATCCGAATTTTGAGGGGGAAAATCTTATACAATATCGCAAAAAACTGTTGTCTTTATTCTAAAGCAATATTTCCCGTTAAAAAAAATATTAGTCCAAAGGGGCAATTTGCCCAGGACTATTAATTTCGTTTTGGAATTTTGCGTCGATTCACGGTAAGCGTTGTTTTGCCTTTCAAATTGTTGACACCCAATATTATCGTCCTGTATTATATTTAAAGAAATTAAATGATGAAGAATCTATATAAATGCATGTATGTTTCACGCATTGTGATAAAACAACGGTACCTTGAGCTATCCAATCTTGAATAACGTAATAATTGCGAATATGGGCATCTGGAAGCCCAAATTTGGAATTTGTTTTATGATCGATTTCATATTTTGTAAACCTTTAACGAACTTTTGATTCACAAACTCAAGGATTTCAGAGCGAGCCATGGATGGCAACGTCGTACAGATAAAATATTTTTATCTCCAGCGCGAGACTGTATAGTGGAAATTCTAAAGATAGGCTCATTTTAAAATTATTTTGTGATATTGCTGTTGAACTGAATTTTATGGTTTAAGTGCGAAGAACATGATAGTAAATAAATAAAAGTAACACAGAAAAAGGTTAAAAAAACGCTCGTTTGGACGTAATTTAAAATCTGAAACTTTTCAGATTTTTATTTTTTTAGCACACTTATGCTATTCTTCTCTATAAATGAATGATAAAGACTCTCGCGCATTTCCGATTTCATTACTAAAGAAACACTAATTAACAATTTCCGAATATCATCAGCCTCACTCGCTTAAATTAAATACGTTTCATTTAGAACAAGTGCACTTCTTTTCGAATCGCCAAGTCTGTTAAAAAAAATTCATTAAATTTTACCAAGTATGAAATAAATCGATAACAGTATAGACTGTTGCATAAAAAAATAGATTGTTTTCAGACAGATGTTGATGAAAATCAACATGTGTTTCTAAAACTTATCTGTGTCTCAGAGTAGAGTACATATACTGCTATACCATTCGATGGCAACAATTTGAAAAGTGATTCGGACAAAAAGTGAATTTCGAATTTTTAAAGTGAAAAGTGAACTAATAGCACCTGGTGCTAAAATATGCTGCAACACGTAACACTCTCAATAATTTTAATAATATGTCGCTTTAAAAATTTTGTGCTACTGTTGAATTTTATGTGGCGTTAAGTACGAAGAAAGCGATGTTGAATAGTAAAGTTTAAAACTAAAAAAAAAAAAAAGATTAGTTAGCAGGAATGAGTTCAAGAGCAGACTGGTAAACGAAAGTACAGCGAGAGCATAAGAAGCCTTAACAAACCTTCTGGTGCAACTTTAAAATCTGGAGCCTTTAGTCAGAATTTCTTCCGTGCAGTTTGGCTATAGAATGTGAACTTTTGAGTAGTAATTTTACTTTAGATCAGAAGTGTTTTGAAATCTATCTATGTGCCACAAACAGAATTGCTCTAGATATCTTGATGTTTGATGTATTGTCATAGACAAGCAATACCAACCACTATATCACCTTTTTATTGCTTATTACATCATTTTATTTGTTTATATTATTAATAAAACAAAAATAACTGATGCTTTAAAATACTAATTTATAAGAATAGTATTCAGGCACGATAATGCACAGGGGAGCCTTCTTCATAAGTAAATTCCAGTCTTTTGCAGTTCAGCTTCCCAAAGAATGGAGTGTGTGTGTTTGTGTGTGATTATGGCAAAACTTCGAGGGCTATCTGCCTAAGGGAAGGAATGCCTTCGTGGAGGACTTTTTAAGGAAAACTGGCTCGTATACACGTTACACATGGGGAAAACCACGAAAACCCCCATGCAGCCAGCCCGTTCGCGGGATTTGAACCTCGGACCGAACTACTAGTGTTCAGCGACTTTACCGCTGGGCCGCTCGTGGAGCCTGCTCAAGGAATGGAATCGGAAGATATTTTAAATCTGACTCTCTATCTTTATTCCTTTAAAGGAGTTTTCCCACTGACGAATTGTAAATTCTCCTATTCCTTATTCAACAAAAATACTCCTGTTATATATGTTACTCCTTTTTTGAGGAAACTTAAAACTTAGTCTTTTCGCATGATAAAGTATTCCACTATCATCACATGGTGAGGGAGAAATTTCTGTAAAATTATGTCAGTGATGTACTCTAGTGTCTCGTTACTGTAGTCTGACTGCTTATAGCTTAAACAAAAAGCTGGTTCAAATAATCTTTCAAGATAAAATTACTTGAAATTCTGGAAATTTTCTTCGTAATATTTTCTCCTTAATCTCCGTACGAACGTCTATTAACGCGTAGGATTAAAGCTATCATCTAGAAGCTAAAATTCTAAGAAATATTTTAAATGCAGTATTACAAACGTTTACAAAAAACAGTAGTACTGATTTTTTTTTCAATCGGAAGAAGATTAATTTAGATATGGCATAGCCCATTATGCCCATCGCATAAGGCTTCCGTGGATAACTGTCTAAAGGAAGCTGATTTACACTCATGTTATGCATGGTGCTGACTAATTCAGGTAGCCATGTCATTTACTCATGTAGCTGCGATATGACTTAGGGTCAAACTACCAGTATTTAGGGGACTTATTCGCTTGCCTGATGGTAGACCTATGAAAACAGAGCTTCATTTGAAGCTAAAACAATTGTTTAAATATCTAATAAATACTATTTCCGACAACTAAGAGGCAAATATTTGCGCAGCACAATTTTCCCTTTTTGGAAAAATCTGAATAAATTTATTATAAAGCTACACACTTCCATGTTTAGGTATTTGGTATATTTAATTCTGACACTCGAAAGGTATATTTAATTATGGTACTCTTAAGTATTGGAAGGCTATGTGCGTAAGAGGTGGGATGCTTTCGTAGGAGACTTTCTAAGGGAAACTGGCTTGTATACACGTTACACATGTGAAAACCACGAAAAGGCCATGCAACCAGCCCGTTCGGCAGGATTCGTACCCCGGACCAAACTATCAGTGTTCACACTTTCATGTTTAAGCCCTTTAATAATCCTTGCGCAGTTGCTTATTCCTCATTTATCAAAAACCAACCGGTGGCCAAACTTTAAAAACCTAAACACTATAGTTCGATCTGGAACATGATGAAAGAGTCAACTGCATGGAAGATTTTGTGTTTTTCTCCATTTGTAACGTCAACAGGAGCTATTTTCTCTCAAGAATTCTCCAGGAAGGCAGCCTTTTCCTTAGATTAACCTTCGCGCAATTTTTGCCAAATTCCAAATAATCTGCAGTTAGTCAAAATACCAACTAAAAACATTTCTTAGATTTTTAACATCTGCAGCAACACACCTTCCTGGCTCAGTTGAACTCATTAAAATGCTCATTAAAAAAAAAAAAAAAAAAAAAAAAAAAAAAAAAAAAAAAAAGGAGTACACTGTAGAAGTATTTTTCTGCTTTTAATGTATTGTATTTATTCTCTAGATTAGCTCGTAAAAGTTTCAGCTGTTTCCACGGAAAAATAGAGCTGTGTACTGGAATGACAACAGCAGAGAGAGCCTTGTTAAAACACAATGAAATCGCTTCAAACGCTGCTCAAACACTTCTGAACATGGAGAATATGGCCAACGATTTGTGCGACAACAAAAGCATCTTGCATAAAAGTATGTATTTTAAAACATTCAACTAAAATGTAAGTTAAATTTGATAAGTAAATTTAAGAGGTTATTTGCTGAGAAACTACGGTATAAAATTATATTAAATTTAATAACTAGAAAAAGGACTGAAAAGTAGAGACTGATATCAATAAAATTGTCAGGTTAATTTCAGAGATGCCATCCTGTCGGTAGGGATGCCTCTGTGGAGGTTTTCTTTAAAAGGAACTGGCTCGTACCTACATTACACGTGGGAAAACTGAGGAAAATGCCAATACAGTTACCCCGTTTGCCCGGATTTAAACTCGGGTGGAACTACTCGTGTTCGACAACTTTACCTGTCAGCCACTGGTGAACTCGCATTTTGCATGAGACCCTTGTATATCATACTGTTGTTGCTAATTCTCACTTGTCTGACCTATAATCAGCCCAAGCCCAAGCGCAATGCCATTTTTGTGCAATTCTGGGATGTTTTTTTAAGTGAAACTAGGTCGACGTGTACATGGATGACACCGTGTATGTGCAATTCTTAAAAAAGCGGGAAGTAGTTTGCGATTCTGCACTTTCTCCGAATTTTGCACCTAATCTTCGTCATGATTAAGTATTTTTGTTCCATAAAAGTTCTAGTATAAGCGTAATTCGGCTAGCAGATCGTTGGAAAAAATGTTGAGTAAAAAAAAAACATGCCTTTACTTCGTGGAAACAAAATGGCGTCCAAAACAAAACTAGCAGGTTGCTGTAGCAGGGTTTGTTGCCAAATTTTCGCCAAAAAGTCGCCAAGTTACCATAATCCAAAGATTAACCGAATTGTATAATGCGTTTAAAAAATAAAACACTCCTCTTTTTTGCGAAATCTTTCTCTATTTAGGTTTTTACCTTTTTTATCCGTTTTACTATCTTTCTCGTTTTTCTGGAGAGCTCACCAGCAGTCGAGCGGTAAAGCCGCTGAACACTGGTAGTTCGGTCCATTGGTTCGAATCCCGCGAACAGGCTGTCCGCATGGGCGTTTCCGTAGTCTCCCATCCGTGTA
Source organism: Stegodyphus dumicola (assembly GCF_044657685.1). Taxonomy (NCBI): domain Eukaryota; kingdom Metazoa; phylum Arthropoda; class Arachnida; order Araneae; family Eresidae; genus Stegodyphus; species Stegodyphus dumicola. The sequence goes on along the minus strand of NC_140772.1, from coordinate 232,869,759 downwards.
ACGTGTATACGAGCCAGTTTCCCTTAGAAAATTCTCCACAAAGGTATCCCTAAGTAGAAAGCACCGGGGGCTTTGCCGTAATCGCATAAAATCAAAAAAACCAATTCTTTTCATGAGAAATAACTGTTTGTTGGAAAACGTGGAAATATAATTTTTGACCATCACTTGCGTACAGCTTGTGAATACGTGTTTTGCAATTTCTGCTTCGTATTGCTATCGCGTATCAGAGTTTTCTTCACTCGAGCAGACAAATTCTCTTATCTGAATATGTATAGAACGTTTTTAAATATGCAGGGAACTAAAAACAAATTAACGTAGTGACGTTACTAATCATTTACTGAATTTCCTCATTGTGAATCGTCTCTAATTTTAGAATAGGTATGAACTTCCTTCTCGATCGATTTGACAATAGAAATGCACTGTAGGGCATAAATGAATAATTAAAAATGTTTTACCATATGTAGGACCAATCATCTGAAAGCATCATGCATAAAATCCCCATATTACCGAAAGGAAAAGCTTATCCCCGGGTAGTTTGCAAAAGTAATTTTCTAAGGAAAGGAATCTTCATTAACAAAAATTTGAAGAAAATAAAGTAAGACATCTAATTTAAAATACTGTTTTTGTGATTATTTCTTTCTGAATTAGATACACGTTTTAAAAGATTATCGTTACTCCTGTCTTTCTTTCGTGATTAAGCGAAAACGATATTATTTACTTACCATTTCATCACCATTCATATCATACCATCACAATCATTGGACTAGTACCTCGTAAGTGCGAAAATGAATGCTTGGCAATTTTAGTTAGACGTAACGAACACAGGAGATAATAAACACACAAATCTAATAAAACTTTCATTTTAATATGCCTTTTACATAAAATATGCGACAAAAACATACATATGTATGTCAAAAACAGTATTGGCAAGAACATATAGCAAAATGCAGGAAGAGAATTTAATACTTTGTATTCATACTTTTGAATTTATAACAGCTTGTAGTCTATTTCTCATAATAAAAATCAAAGTCTTGGTTGTGCTATTGGAAATTTGGTGTCATTCTTGCAGGAGTATATATTAAGTTCATCATAAATTTGCGCGGTTTTTAAAAATAATGCAAGGCAATATTACATAATCCTTTTAAAAGTAGATTCCTCCTTCTGTATTTATGTACTGATGTCAGCGCTGACCAGGACAGCGCTCACCATGACGCTGTCAGCGCTGACCATGACGAACTTTCAGTTGTTTATTGCAGTGTGTCTAGCACCCTGTGAGATTCGGTTTCTGTGCCCTCAGAGATGTCTGAATCTTAATTCTTTACCTTAGATTTAAGCTTTAGAAAATTTAAAAAGAAAGTCTTAGATTACCCACCCAAAGAACAGGAAAAAAAAAAAAAAACTATTGGGAGTTTCCCTGCCACTCAAAATGTCTTGCCTCTCAGGCTAGGTTTAGTGTATTTGCAGGCAAAATAACCGAATTCCCATTATTGTACAGGCAGAAACTTCACCGTTTATAGTATCTTTCAGATGTAAAATAACTGCTACCATTTTTTTAAGCTTTTATTGGTCTTCTCGTTATCGGGAGAGAAGGTTCATTTTAAACTTTTATGTTCCCCCTTTTTTTCTCATGTTAAATCTTATGTACCTTATAAAACTCGATAATATAAACACTGATTGGTGCGCTTTTATTTTTGTGATTATAGGTTATGTTCAATCTGTCACATGTGCCAATGAATATTTTGCAACTCAAGAAGAAAACTTCAGAAGGAAAGGATCATCTGCACATGAAGCATACAAAGAACTCCAAAACACCCTACCAGAGGAAAGTGACAATGGAATATCTATAAAAGAAGAATGTTTGTAAGCAAATTTAAAGTGGTTTATGAGAAGTAAAATGCCTAGTTTTGCTATAATTAATTTCTTATTATTATTAAGCTACAGTCAATTGAAATGAATTGCACAATGCATATGGATCTCTGGAAAAGCGAATGATGGTAATGATGCTTAGCTAGTAAAGCTTTTACACAATTAAAAATTACAAGAATTTAAAATAAGGCAAAATTCAAGTATAACTCCTTATTCATTAAAATTAATTATAATTGTATTATCTATGTCAGCAAGATAAGCGTTTACATATTTGATGTGAAATCTTACAACTAAGTCAAATTATATCGCTTAAATGCAAAAATAATTAAATAAATAAATTGTAAATGCGAGATATTATCCGAAATTCAAACCATAAATATAGATAGATGGCTCCATTATGATTGCGCTTTTTACTGTTTACAATATAATCGAGTTATGAAAACTAAATGGGACCAGATAATACCTATATAAGCCAAACTTGTAGAAAAATTAGGAATTTACCTGTCTTCAAACCAAATGCGTGTTTACTATAATATATGCTAGAGAACTATAATACTATAATATATGCTACTATAATATTTACTATAATATATGCTACTATAATATATGCTTTCATTCATTCATTTAACACAATTTAATTTTTTAATAAATTTTAAGAGCTTTATAACTTTTTCCTCACTATTGGAAGCATGTAAAAATCTGAGCATTGTTTCAGAAGATTCATTAAGCACTGGTTCAGCCAGATGGTAGAACCTTTCGTCTTGAAGGATACATCCTCCCAACTAAAGTATTTTGAATGCTAGAGATGGACCATTTACTTTCCAAGATTACATTTCTCACCTGCTTTGAAGGAAACCCACTGAAATTCATCATGAATATACTAAAGGGCCGTTCCCACTGGGGTTTATCTGAGGTCTGTGACACTTAGCCGACAGGACATTTAGCTGACACAGACACTTAGTTTAGTTTAGTTTAGTGACGGAGGACGTGGGCACCATCCCTTTACCGTTATGGTTAATTGGTAATAGCACCACGTCCACCCTTATCTAGAGACTAGTGGGACTACAGGTCATACATTGCAGTACTTAGCCGACATGGAGAAGTGGCCAACACGGACAATTAGCCGACAAGACATTTAGCCGACACGGACACTTAGCTGACAGGATATTTAGCCGACAGGATAGTTAGCCGACACGGATAGTTGGCGACATGGCAAGTTAGCCGACAGGACATTTAGCCGACACGGACATTTAGCCGACACGGACAGTTAGCCGACAAGGACACATAGCCGACAGGACATTTGGCTGACACAGAGAGTTAGCCGACAAGGAGACTTAGCCGACAGGACATTCAGCCGACAGGATATTTAGCCGACAAGGACACGTAGCCGACAGAACATTTAGCCGATACGGACATGTAGCCAACAGGACATTTGACTGACACAGAGAGTTAGCCGACAAGACATTTAGTCGACAAGGATACTTAGCCGACAGAACATTTAGCCGACACGGACAGTTAACCGGCACGGACAGTTAACCGGCACGGACATTTAGCCAACAGGACATTTAACCGACAGGACATTTGGCCGACGAGTCCGCATGACTCAATCGCTCTGGGGAAAGTCCCCGGACACACTGGTATTGCGTACCACATGGAAAACCATGTTTTCCTTCTCTCGATCGAACCCGAACTTTGAAGGACATTTGGCCGACACAGAGAGTTAGCCGTCAGGACATTTAGTTACAGCACACTTTACACACACTTACACAGGAATTTAGTAAACAGGATATTAAGCCGACAGTAACGTTAACTGACATGTATCCAATAATTATTTAAACTTACTATCAATTACAAAATTTCTCGACTTCTCCATGAGTTCAATACTTATTTTTTTCACCGATCAGTAAAGTTCATTTTTTCGATTATTAAGGATCTCATATGTGCTTTTAATTATTGTGTTAATTTAGTATTGTTTGATGTGTATCGTGCTGTTTGGTGTATATTGGCCAAGTAGAAAAAGCGCTAAAATTTCTCGTCAGGGAATATGAATTAAATTTCGAAAGGAAAAAAGGATTTTTTTAGTTAAGTACGGCGGTCACTTAATTACATTTTAATATGGGATCTTCAAAAATTATCCGTAAAGCTTCTTCATTTTATCAACTGGGTTCTTTTGAACACTTTCACATTATTAATAATTTTTCTTGTTTACTTAATGATATTGATTTTCCAATCTCTATCCCAAATGCTTTCAAATTTCTAATATCTTTACAGTTCATTACTATTTTACTCAATACATCACGTTACATTTTTTTCCTTACAAAATCATTTCGCTCCTCCCACTAATGAAATTTCCTTTCCTTGTCATGAAAAAATCTGAATAATGCAATACCAATTATTGTTATTCTTGAATTATACTTTTTATAGAAACATATGGTGGTGAAGGGTTAGTTTAGCAAATATATTTTATTTTGTTATTAAAAAGAATTAAAAAAAATGAATTTTTAAGACAAGCAAAGGCATAAATTATTTGTATGTGTAATAATGAGCTGTTCATGCCACCATTCTTGAGATAAAAATTCTGTGACATTTTATTGACCACGCGTACCCTCTCCGATTTTCCGGCTAGGAACTAGCTGATAGTTGACACTCTGATTGTCCTTAGGGGATTAGATCAATATAGCTTATTAAAGCCCATCTGGGCTAATATGAATAAGCAATTAGCATTTAAGCATTGACCACGCCTCCCTCATAAAATACTTACTTAGGTTAATGTTTATAGCATTTAACTGGTACATAATGTTTAATTTAGAAGTAAAATATCGTTTTAAGTTTTGTTTTATTCATAACTGAATACATTTCTGCAGAAACTACATTTTTCACTCTTCATATATCGAAAACGTTGCTGATGTGAAATTTCGGACGTGAGAAAATCTCCGAAGAGAAATCGGAGGAATCTGCAGAAGGAGGGGCACTAAGCATAGCGGAGCAAAGTGAGACATCCTGAAAAGTCACCGTAATGTGGTGCCGTCTGTCGATGCTAGAGTTAACTATATCAGTCATGTAACTAGATAATATTATGTAATCTGTTTTGAAAGTCACGATGTGTAATTTTCGGTATAACATGTTATATTGTTTCATGTTTTTCTTATAAAATGTAACTTATTCTATATCTGTTAAAAATGTATAAATTTTCATTTCACTTTTCATTATTATTATTATTATTATTATTATTTTCATTCCTTCTCTTTCTCGTTTTTGTTTTAGCTGCATGGTAATACGGAAATTTTTGGTGCCCATTTTCCTGAATACATTTCTAAAGTTCTAGCCTAAAAAGGCAATTTTCATTGGAAGAGACTGGTTATATGTTAAGTAAAATGGTTACTTTATTTCTGTTAGGCCCAGTAGCGGCCGAGCGGTAAAGTCACTGAACACTGGCAGTTCGGTCCGAATTTAGAATCCCGCGAACGGAGTCTGCATGGATATTTTTGTGCTTTTCCTCATGTGTAATATGTATATGAGTCCGTTTTCCTTAAAAAGTCCTCCACGAATGTATCCCTTGCCTTAGGCAGATAGCCCTCTGGCTTTGCCGTAATTATATAAACCAAACCTTACTTCTGTTAGGTGGCCGCAGGCTACGAGGTGTGAATTCCCGCGCAGGAGCCCTATCCCAGATTAATAAATATGCAATGCCTAACGTGTAAATAGCATTTTAGAAAACGAAAAGTAGTTCCAGTGGGCGAGGAGTAGGGTGAATCACTCTACTTCCTGACATGAAAAGGAAATTTTACTAGGGGGAGGTGAGAAAAGACTTTAATACGGGAATGAATGTAGTGTGATGTGTTGAGCAAATTAGTAATGAAATGTGAATGAGCTAACGGACACAATTCACGTAGCCGACCTATCTCCAATACCAGATTTTTCCCATAGGGCAGCAAGTTGAAAATTCTGAACTACAGGCATAGCGGAGCAAGTCGACACATGGATCAGACTCCCTTAGCTCAGGTAAAACCCATTGGGAACAGCCCTTAAGCCACGTGCTGGACACTTTATAGAACTTTGACCAATGTAAACTAAACCAATCTTAGCTACGCATCAGGTGATCAGACAACATGATTGTGCCAAAGGGAACCGATGATTCATCGTAAAAGGCCATTCAAACTCACTGGGGTTTAGCTGAGCTAACAGAGTCTGATCTATGCGTCGACTAGCTCCGCTATACGTGGAGTTCAGATTTTTCAACTCCGAAAAAATAAAACTGGTTTTGCTCCGCTATGAAAAAAGGAGGAAAAAAAAAAAAAAAAAAAAAAAAAAAAGAACTTGTTTTGAAGCTGCGTCGGCTATGCCAGATGTCTCCGTCAACTCAGATAAACTCCAGTGTGAACGGCTCTCAGCAGTCACAAGGACAGCCGTATTCGGTGAAAATGTATTCAAAATCTTGTTTTTCTAGCACGGCAGGGAAAACGGCATAAAATGTCTGCGGCTCTGCTCTTCCTCCAAGACCTTCCATTTACGAGCAGTTCGTGTTTAGTCTCTTAATGTCAAAAACTTCAAAGAAAAAGGTTGTTCAACTCGCATCTTGCAATTGTGTAACTTTAGGTTTTCTAGCACTGAAGAATGCTCTTGGTGATCGTAAATTTTCACGTACTCCCTTGCTTGCATTAACAATTTTATAGTACACAAAACAGAACCTTAAGTAGCTTTGCTATAGTTATGCAACAGGGATGCTTCACTATGATTGAATGATAGCGTCTTTGCCGTGAAAAAAGTATTTGTTTACAAGGAATCTGATTAGAAACGACAGCAGTTTTAGTCTTCCAGACTCGGAGTTCTCAAACTTTTAAAATTTTGCACCACATAAATAAAAATAAAAAAATACGTGCACCAATATACGCACCGAAAGAGACGCGATTTTACATTCATTCTGAAAGTCCGTTTAAACCTTTTATGTAAAAATTGTGTTATAAAATAAAAAAAAAATAACTTAATATACCATAGTTTGTGAGTTTAGGACTTTTCATCGTGGCCGTTTCGCCGTCAAGACATTTTTTTTACTTGATTGCATTTTATCTTGCAGTATTATACTTATATTAAATTTATTTAGTTTAATAATTGTGTTTAACTTTTCATACTTAATAAAGGTTGTGCTTTGAATATATATACACTGGTAAGCAAAAATTAAGGACGAAGTCGAAAAATTAGCATATCAGCTGAACGAAGAGGTAGAGCGAACAGAAAGACCAATCAGGAGATTAAGTAAGGTGATGACCGGTAGCACATGCGCAGATATGCAGGTAGACGTAATGGGGGAGTGTCTGAGTAGTTAGTATAAAGCATGTTGTCGGTGTAAGATCAGTATTTCTGGCAAAGAGTTTGCACGCCGTATAGCAGTTAAAATCACACCGAGTTGCAGCCTCAGCGAGAAATGGCGACTAATCAATCTGTTAGACGACATCTGGATGCTTTTACTCGAGGTCGAATCATTGAGAAGTTGGAGGAAGGCCGCAGTGTGACAAGTGTGGCTGCAGAGTTCGGAATTGCTCACAGCATCGTTTCACGACTTTGGAGACAATTTCAAACTACAGGAACAGCTATCCGGGGGTTTAGTAGTGGTCGTCTACGAGGAACCACACCCGCAGATGACCGGTATATTGCCTTACAGGCCAGAAGAAACAGGCGGCAGACAGCGGGAGAAATCGCTAGACACACGACACAGGCGACTGGACGACCGATATCGCGTTTTACCGTGGCCAGAAGACTGCACGGTGGTGGTCTGTTTGCACGACGCCCTGTACGGTGTGTACCTCTAACGCCTGTCCATCGGAGAAGGCGTTCTCTGTGATGCCGGGAACACCGGAATCGGAGAGACAATGAATGGGGACGAGTACTCTTTACAGATGAGAGCAGATTCAGTCTGAGTAGCGATTCTCATCGCATACTCATCTGGAGAGAGCGGGGAAGCCGCAATCATCCCTCGAACATCATTGAAAGGGACAGGTATGGAGGTGGCGGTGTTCTCGTTTGGGGAGGCATCATGCTTGGTAGTCGTACAGACCTTCAATGCTACTTTTTCAATAAAGCTTCTTTTTATCCCTCTGATTTCTATTTGAGTAAGTGTTGCTTACATTACTCATGTCCTTACGTATTGGGGATCTTACGGTATTAAATGTGTTGATTTGGAAAGCTTTTGTACAAAGTTATATTGAAAAAAAAACCATCTCGTCCTTAATTTTTGCACACCAGTGTAGTTACTCACAAGTATGAGATATAAAGAAATTACACATAGTTGGAAAATTATGTCGGTATCAAAGAGAACTGGGGCTAAACTTCTGATATAACAGAAGTTATATTATCAATTGAAAAATTATGCAGGTACAATATGTACATGATTCGTCAAAATTTCTTGAAATTTTAGTCGGTTAATTCAGAGAAATCACACATACAAGCAGAAAATTCACATTTTCGTGAAATCTGAATGGAAAACGGAATTATTTTGGAATCTTGTCAGCACCCTTACTCTCTTAAAATTAATGTGTCCTGTGTAACGGTGTATTTGTATGAAACTGTACACGAAAACATTTTATATATTTTATATAAAATGTTAACTAAATTATTAAACTAAACAGAGTTATTAATTTAAATCAACTTAATATAATACGGCAAGCTATGAAAGTGTAAAGAAAAATATGTCTTGACGGCGAATAGTTCCATTCCCGTTTGAGAAACCCTGTTCTAGAGTGAATATTTTTTCTAAAAATAATTAGGAAACTTTAGAACCTGAAAGCTTCCTATATATTTAGTCAATATTGATTTTCCCATTACCATTTATGTGAAATTTAAAATATTTTACGGGTATTCGGCATATATTTTAATGGTTTCTTAAAAAAAATCTGATCTTCAGTTTTTGCCCTTTGCTAACCAGGTAAGCATTAGCATAAAGATTGTCATAATGGTTGTAAAATATCAGAATTTTCTAAAGATAGAGAAATTATGATTACTGATTTCCAAAAATTATATAATTATTAAGATTGCTAGTGAGAAAAATGTATTAATTTGAAATTCTTTTTTTTCCCATTTCATCAGGATCCAAGCCTTTTCTTTAATGTGCTTATCAGAGGATCTTCAGAAAGTATGTGGTAAAGTTGCTCAAGAAACATTTATAGAAATTGTCCAAAGATCTAAGTATTTACGATATTATTTTTGTTCTGAAAGTGATATACAAGAACTAAATCTTAAACTCCATCAAATTTCAAAACTCATGAAGCATGACAAATTACTGTCTCTGTGGTATTTGATTTGAGAATGAAGAACTAGTCTTAGATATTCTAAGATAAAAACTTTTAAAGGAATTGTGTGTACATGATGCATATACTAATGCAATACCATAAATTATCTTTAATTTAATGTAGAAAATATTGAGTATATTGGTAAACTGCTTTTATATTAATGTTTAGAAGATTATATCTGTTTTATTTATGTTATAAATTTTCTTTTTCAAAAGAAAAAACTTTGGTAAAAGTTGTCAAACACACACAACTTATCTAATTTAAGTAATATATGTACACACACACACATATATATACAGTGGTGGCCAAAATTGTGGACACTTTTGGAAATTTTTATGTTTTTGAACTTTGTATGCTTATAGAAAACGTTATGTTTCACAAAATGCAAACTTGTATATATCATTTTAAACAGAATTTATTACTGAATTCAATACAAAACACAAAATTCAATTATTTGCAATACAAAAAAAGTTAAACGATAATAGTTATCGATATACATTAGATAGTGATGATTGCAGTGAGTTATCAGTACTCAGTAGGGTACCTTTATTTTTGATTACAGCTTCACATTGACGTTTCATTGAGCTGACAAGAGTTTTAAGCTCTTCTTTCGTTATTTCATGATGCCAGGAAACAATTACAGCCACAATTAGTTTCCTTTTATTTGATGGGCGCCTCTTTCGGAGAAGAGTTTTCAAACGGTGCCACAAATTTTCGATAGGATTGAGGTTAGGACTGTTTCCTGGCCATGACAACAATTTAATGCTCTTTGTACGAAATCACTCTTTCGATATTTTGGCCATGTGGCAAGGAGCAGAATCCTGCTAAAAATAAACGAAGCATTGTTGGGAAAGAGATCTCTGATGGAAGGTAGAAGTTTTGGTTCTAGAATAGTGTTAATGTATTTTCTGGCATTCAGTGTCCCATCGATGACATGAAGGCGATCAATACCATCTGCTGACATGTATGACCAAATCATAACACTAACAGGGTTCTTAACAGTTGCTTGAATGCAGTCAGGATGTAGCTCTTCTCCTATTCTACGTCTAACATATTTTCTCCCATCACTACTGAATAACGATATCTTAGTTTCATCACTCCATATAACTTGTGACCACTGATCATCCGTCCAATTAATGTGTTACTTTGCCCACTGTAGTCTTTTTTTTTTTTTTTTTTTTTTTTCGTTGCTGAAAATTAAGATAAGGCTTTTCTCGTGGAATTCTACCTCTCAGTCCAACATCTGTTAATCTTCTCCTGATTGTTCGTGAACTGACAGAAACACCAGCATCATCCAGATCACTTCTGATGGCCACTGATGACATTTTTCTAACTTGGAGACATAGTCGTTTTATTCTTCTGTCATCAATAGATGTGGTGCACCGTTTTCGGCCTTTTCCTTCTTTGTTTTTTTATTGAATTTGTCTCCTGATATCGTAAACAAAACTTTCGGACTCCAGATGTAGTCACTGAACCACCCACCTGTCTTGTAATTTCAGCATAGGGAAGACCACTTTCTCATAACACAATAATATAACATCTCTTTCTAGGTGTCCAATCTACTCTTTTATTTGATGTCATTGCTTCTTGACTAAATATTCAAAATTTTTACAAAAATTCCTACTTGTAATTGCAGTGTATAAGAAACAGGTCCTCCTTCTACAGAACAAAGCAAAATAATGAATTGTTTCAAGTGTGAACATTATGTCAGCTTCTACTGGCAGTTACTAACATTTGATTGGTTCTCAGAACAAGAACAGTGATTGGCCAGGAATGCTAGACATTACAAACCACTTCATAACTGTGTTTTTTATTTATATTAAAGTACATATAAAATTTTTTGTATTGCAAATAATTGAATTTTGTGTTTTGTATTAAATTCAGTAATAAATTCTCTTTAAAATGATACATACAAGTTTGTATTTTGCGAAACGTAACATTTTCTATAAGCATACAAAGTTCAAAAACATAAAAATTTCCAAACGTGTCCACAATTTTGGCCTCCACTGTATATATAATACTTTTAGTTAAATACAGAAAAAGTAAAACATGCATTTTTAGTATTCAGAATAATCTTACTTATAAGCCACAAAATCAAAATTTCAGTTGGAAGGATGCTTGAAACTGCTTAGTTATAATCAATTAATGCAAACGCATAAAGAATAAAGATATAAATGTGGTTACCTTTAAAGTAAACTTGCAAAATAGTTTTTTTTTTTTTTTTTTTTTTTAAGATGATACATAGGAGGACACTAATAATGTCTGGGAAATATGAAATAAGAATACCATTTAATCGAAAGAAAACAATTAGTCAAGTAAGAAAATATAACTCTTTCTCATCATAGAGAAATTCTTAAGTAAAAATTTGTGTCCAGCTTCTACAGGCCACAGCATTATTAAATTGACTTTTATCTAGCATCCATATCTTTTCTTAATATTTCTTATCAAATTTCTCATTCAAAATGTGTTTAAACTTTTGAAAACTGAACAGATAATGTTATCTTCCATGAAATATGTAATATACATATATTTTTCTCTTAGGTATAGAACATCACAATTTCACTGTTAATCGTACAAGTATCATTTCATCTTATTAATAGTGTAGGTATGTCTCACGATTGATGCCGAACAGACCGAGGTACAGCCCGGGGATCTCCCACCCCTCTTTCTCTTATCGTCCAGCTACTCAAGAGGACATAAGGCTGGTAAGCATTTTGACTGCTCCTTGCCGTACAGACACTTTACAGTCACAAACATCCAAGCTTTACCCAGGATTCGAGTTTAACCACTCGATCAAGGGATCATCAGATGATCTCTCGATTAGGGGATTCGAGTTTGCCGATCAAAGCGGTGTATTATACCATTTAATTTTCATATTTATTTTTTAAATCTATTTATCATTAATTTATTAATCTTTTTATTTATCACGATATATTTTAATTTCACTATTTAACATTAATTGTTTTGTTTATTTACTGCTCTTACGATAAGACTAGAGAACTTCTAAATTTAGAAACTAAGCACTGATTAGACCGTAAGTTATTTAGTTTTTCGAAAAGCAATTTCCAAACTAATGCAGATGCAGAGTTAAAACAGTGTCGTATGGCGCATTTCTTTGAAATAATAAAGTTCCATTTGATATATTGCAAAAATATTCGCTTGCATTCAGTAATATGTGAATTGATAAAAATAGGTTGGTGCTGCCATCTAGTGGAAAAAAAACAAACTTTAGATGAGCATTCATGATTATTAAGGACAATTTTTAAATTCATTGGTTTTAAGTATAACGAACACGGTAAAAAGTTTTAGGGTTACTCTAAGAGTGTTAAAACGCCTCTGAGTAAAATCTTCTTTTCAGGAAAGTAATATAAAATTTTCTGTAGCCAACTGAATTATAAGATTGGAATCTAGGCCAAAGAGTAGAATTTTCAAACACTGAAGCTGCAAGCTGAGTTTACTTAACTTTGTATTACAATAAATTTAAAAACACCCATTTCAAAGAGTGATTGATTAGTTTCAAGGCTGGATTAAAGAAGGATTCTTTTACTTTCTCAAAGTTTGAAGTTAAAAATTTATTCCAAAACATTCCTAATTTTCCAAGAGGACATGATATTGTAATTTCCCATTTAAACAGAAGACATGATTATTTAGTGAGTTATTTAAATAGACTTTAGATTTCTTCCTAGTCCTAATTGTGTGGTGTCAGATGCTGAAGTTACCTTACATTATATGTAATAACTTCACATTTATGAATGCTTATATATTTTACATAATGCTTTGCATTATAAATCTAATATTGTATACTAGTTATGTAATGTAATGTTGTACAACACCTGAGTTTTCCCCATTGCTAGTAGGGTCCACCAGCGGCCGAGCAGTAAAGTCGATGAACAATGGTAGTTCGGTCCGAGGTTCGAAACCCGCAAACGGGCTGGCTGCATGGGTGTTTTCGTGGTTTTCCCCATGTGTAACGTGTAGTGCATGTTTTAATTATAATGTGGAATAATTATTAATTATAATGTGGTTGTTTTTTTTCGGTCCACTCTCCTTGTTATTTTGCTGTTTCTTAGTGATACGGCTATAATATTTTTCTTTATTCTTTCTTCAATTTTAATTCATAAATAGATTTAAAAATCAACAGTTCGTATTATCTGTTAAGTTTTCCTACAATATGATGAATGCTACAATAATGAATAAATACTGACTGATTTTACTTTCCAGTTTAAAGGATATTCGTTACAAATATAAAAAATAATCCATTTTAAAAGATAATTTTCTAAAACCAGTCGATAATTTAAAAATACTTTCAAAAATTTTAAATCGGTGCTTATAATGATAATAAATTCAGTATGAAAGGCAAATCTTTGAACATCATATCATATGATTATTTCACACTGATATTTTAAAAATCTCTCATCAAATTTCAGTTTTGTGATACGGTGAAATGAAAGTTATAAATTTTAAAAATGTATTAAATTGTTAAAAACATCTTTTCAATAGAACACAGATGATTTTTCAATTCATGAATATTTCACAATTTTCCTTATTTACACAAAAAGCAGAGTGTTACTTTTTTTACAAATTTGTTTTATTTTGATTCAACTCTTACTCATTGCAACAATTCCTTTTTTTTTTTTTTTTCTTACTAATGCTCTAATATGTCAAAGCAAGAAGAAACTTTTAATCAGAACCTTACTAGAAGACTAAGTTGCATAAATTGAATTTGATTTGAGGAAATTTGAACTTAACAGGAAAAGAAAATTAGGCAAAAACAACAACTTTATTTTGGCACAGAATTACAAATAAAATTCTATCCATTTTGAGGGCAATCATGCAAGTTCCTCTTCTTCAGAAACAAAACAAAATCTGTAAAAAAGGAGAATTGTCAATCATTTTTATACCAAAAATAATAATAATAATAATAATAATAATAATGCATGGACGGGGGAGGGGGAAGGTCATCTCTCACTGAGAATACAAACCAATTTGAAAAATTAAGATATTAGAATTTTAAGCTTTAGAAAAGACTAGATTGAAATTAATGTTACTAACTAAAGATAAATTTTCTTTTGGATGTGAAAAGATTAAAATAAACTATGATTCACCATAGATTATTTGTTAATTTCTCCTTTTCAGATATAAGATTCTTGTTCCTTGACATGAAGTTTATAATACTCTTTTATTTTATTATCTGACTGCAGTGATGTGATATGCTGTAAATTCTCCAAGAATTAAGATCCAAGATGAAACTCCTAAGAACAGGACAATAAATTTTAGTGATAAGTGAGAAAATAACCTGAAATTTAAACTTCTCAAGAAACTGCAATTTTGTAACATATAAAAGGATGAAATGCAATGACGACAAGGTCAGTTTATTCCTAACTTCCACTTCACTGTCGAAACTCAAAATGTCAATTTATTTTGTTTATTGATAACATAATAATCCATGATGAATGATTTCAGCACCAATGTTAGCTGTAAACCTTTTTTTGTTCGTCTCCCCATGCTCAATAATGTCACCCTTCCGATCAAAACATAGCTTAATTTTACTCTTATGAATATTGCAAAGTTTGTTCTTCGGTATCTTTGATTTCTAATCTACTCTATTTTTTTAAATCAGTTGCCATTAACGGAGGATTTTCTTCCAAGGTCATAGATATGCTTCTAAAAAAGTTCCTCCTGACATAAAAGAACACATTCCACTGTTAGAAATAATATTATTATTTACTATTTACTCAGTTTATAATCCTTACCAGTATATTTTTAGCACTCATTTCTGACAAAATGCCTGAACGAATAAAATTTTTCACAGAGCTTTTATTTATATATTTTAAGCTGTATTTTATTTTAAAAACTTTCAGGAAAGGTAGTTTACATTCTGATATTGACTCTTGTGTGTAAAAATGCATTTTACTAAAAAAAGAAAAAAATTGTGAATTATAATTAATAATATTCAGACTGAATGCATGAAAAATGTCTTACATCAAATTAAGTTCTATTAATGAAAACAGACTTAAAAGTTAATTAGATGCTTCAACAATCTTGTAGAATGAAAACCTGCCAGACTTTCTGCACGGAACACAGCTTACAACTCCACAGCATGAGTTCAAATTTTAGATGACTTTAACAAAAACTAAATAATACGCTACTATTCAAGCTGCCAGCATTATGAATAAATTTTAACTAAAATGTTAAGGGTTATAAGGCATTTCTCCTGCTTTAGCATGCTTTCGTGGTGGTGTGGTCAGCACGCTAAATGCGAATTCAAGAGGTCCGTAGTTTGAGTCCCGGTCAACTTGGAGAATTCTGCAAAATTACTGGTTAGGATCTGTACCTAGGCAGTCTCGGCCATGAGGGTATAAAATTTATGAACCTAGTTTTTCTGGAGGCCCCGGAAAGGTTACTTATTGGCCAGCCCAGTGGTCTGGCAGGTCTTAGAGCACAGAGGCTCTAGTAGCCATGGGTTCGCTGAGTAATGTCCCTGTGCAAAGGGCAACACGAGCGACTGGCAGGTAGCAAATTAGTCCACAACCGGTGTTGCTAAAAGGCGATGTGTCCTTCTCTCCAAGCTGCAAGAGCCGAGGTTGAACCTCTGTGCTGGTTTCTAATGGGCTAAGGAACTCGTAATGTGATTCCTCGTAAGGTGAATGCCCAATTCATAGTTATATCTTGTGCTTCGAAATAACGTAGTGTCTCTACAAGGAAAATCTTTAATGAAATATTTTAACAAAAAGTTCTCCTATGTTTTAAACTGAAATCATTTCAATGAATAAGCAATTCATACAACCATTACAAAAATAGCTATGTTATTTTGCAATGATAATTTTTATTAAAGTAATTCATAGTTAGTTGATCAGAAATGTAATAATAATGCTCCATGCAGATTTAAGCACAGATGATGCAGAAAGTTTATGAGGCTGTTATTTTTATATTAATGAATAGCTTAAGAAAATATACTTCACTATATTTGTATAGCAAAGTTAAAAAATTAAGATGGAACTTGCTTAAAATTAATAAAGCCATTAATAATTATTAGTGTATTGTAACAAATGACAAAAAAATATGCACTTAAAAGACTTGATAGCAAAAGATAATTTTGAATCACTTTTTATTAAAAAAATATTGAAACATTTCATTATAAAAATACACATAAATATACCGCAGAAGATTAAAAATAACTATTTGGTAAGATATGTATATGGTATCTATAATAATGACCACAACCAGTAAAAAAGTTTCCATGTGTACAAATATAAAAATACAAAAGTCCACAGTAATGATAAAAATTAAATGAAGATCACAGCAACCTTTTCCTTGAAGAAAGTAGATTCAATAAAAAAATACATGTATAACCAAAATATTATAACAAATATCTCAATTCCTTAGACGAAAATAATTTATCTCTTAAAAAATAGAGACTCTTATTTTAAGTACATCAAAAATCTTTTGAATGAATAGAACAATGTGACAAAAAAATTCTAATTTTTACATCAGTTTAGAAATATATAATTAATTAGCTGAAGAAGTTATAATTAAAAGAATTAAATACTGACTCATAAAATGAAAAGAAATATGTATAACTCTGAAAATATGACTTTGTCTGTAAATATGCTGCTGAAATGCATTCAGCAGCACACTAGTCCAGGAAATCATGCATTATATCACTATCAAGTTTTATGTTTAAAAACATGACGTGAATTAGTTATCTGAAATGTTTTCGTACAATGTTTTATTATATGATAATCATGATTAAGTAGTGAATAAGCAATGAATGTATAGCAGGCTGACAAATTGCATTAACAATAATTACAATAATATTGGGAAAATATTGCTATATTAAATATGGTTTTTGTACAGTTTCTTCACATAAGTGGTTCTCAGACTTTTTCTGTCCAGTTCAACTTCTCAGAATGTATCAGAATATCATTCTTACAACCTGCTTCATAATTTTTTAATGAACTGATCTTTCTTAAATAAAATGTAAAAGTATTTCTATATTCTATAAAAGTATTCTATAAAGTAAACTATATTCATAAATTTAATATTCATTATATAAAATAAATGTGCATTATTTATTTATTTATTTAATATATAAAAGATTTTTATAATTAATATTTAAAAAGTGTGATCCAAAAATTTTGGGCTGCAACAAAATCCCCTCTGAGAACCATTAAAGTATCAATAAGTTAAAAAAAATTAAACATAGAAAAGCCCTCATATTAAAAAGAATGCACAATCTGGTCACAGTTATATAGATGAATACTTTCAGTTTAACACTTAAAATAATTTTACGTAAAGCAGATATGACACGCCTATTAGTTTAAGAATTAGTCCACCAAAAATTAAAGATACAGAACATGGAATCTTTAAAATGAACTGTTTAAAAAAACACAGCTAAATGATTTAAAAAATTAAACTGCAAAAATATTATTTTATCACAAAATAAGGGTGCATGGGAGGTTATGCACTAATAATTGATAAAGAAATGCCTTGATTGCTCAAGCCATAGCTCTACATTTATTTTATGAATCTTGAGTGAAATATTTTAACTAAAAGTTCTATGTTTGAAACTAAAATTTCATTTCAATGAATAATTAGCAATTCATACAACAGTTACAAAAAGAGCTACTTTATTTGGCAACATTGATAATTTTTTTTATATATCAGGCTTGCAAGAAATATTACTCTCAAGTGACATAATGTTATGCTGGGACATGAAATGGATTTACTAAAAATAATACAGAGTTTTCTTTCTGTACCTTTTAATGCTACTTTCCTTTAATATTTTTAGATGGTTTGGATCATGTAATTCTGATAGCATCATTACTTTACCACCAGATCTTTGCTATAATAGTTTGATTTTATTAATATGAATACTTCCTTGAAACCATAACCACCTCTACGATTGAGAACCTCTGCACAGTTATGATACAGATATTAAAGATAAATGAATGCATTGTGCCAAAACCACATATGTGTATATATGTGTAATGCCAAAACCATGTAAGAATAGCTACATTCCATGCTCTAAAATAACACAACTGCATTTTAGCTGTTTTTAATCTAAATGCATTTTGTAAACTGTTTTTCAATGTTCTGCACTGTGCCCCACATGGGTTCCAGTAGTAATTATATAGACATAAATCCTATAAATAAGTGAATTATGCTTATAGTCAGATAGTAAAAGCCATACTACTATAATACACCTTGAGCATCAATGGTGAAAGTAAGATTTTTCACCACAATTTTCATCATAATTCTGATTTAGAACATTTGAAGGAACGGAATCTGATGATCTCTAACTCCTGTTCCTTATCATGAACCATTTCAGGAAATCTTCAGACTGATGAATTTTAAATGCTCCTACTCGGCAGAAACACAATAAAAGTAATTGAATATAATAATACTGTGCTAAAATACATCACTTGGGTTCCAGCATAATTATATAGACATAAGTCCTATAAATAATCACATTTTCAAATTTATGCTTATAGTTAGATATTAAAAGCCATACTACTATAATACACCTGGAGCACCCATGGTGAAAGTCAGATTTCTCTTATTACCATGCTAATTCGGATCTAGAACATCTGAAGGAATTGAATCTGATGATCTCAGACCCATCTTCCCTATCATGAACCATTTTAAACTTTCAGACTGATGGGTTTTAAATGCTCCCACTCAGCAAAAATGCTTTAACAAAAACAAAACAAAACAAAAAAAAAAAAAAAGAGCCCGTGCTTTTTAAGCATGGAAGTGGACTATATTGATTAAACACACCAAAAAAACTATTTGTATAAATCATTAACTTTTCCCTACATGGTATTTTTCTTGAATAATGATTTTTAACTCTTTCGGTAGTTGAACAGGATACATAATAATACATGAAACTGGAATAAATGAAATCTTTGATAATCATTCCATAAATTAGGTAACAGAAGTGGACTCCATAAATTAGGTAACATGCTTTGGACATATTACGTTATTCTAGATAACACAAAGCTATGTATGCAGTCAGACACCTTTTTTAAAATCACATTTAATTTTGCATGCTGGCAGGAAAAATTGCATGAACAATTAAATATTTGTACCTGTTCTTTCAGTACTTGTGCAAAATCATTTTAATTTCAAGTAATGTATAAGCAGTGGGATAACATTTTCACATACAAAAGTTGGAACATATCATTGAAATGACGATGTGTTATCAAAAATGGCATGCGAATGCGAGAAAAGTCGGACACTGACACATGTCTAGAAACCTAAAATTAGCCAAAAGCATCAGGTCAAGAACCTGGAAACAGTTTAAAGGCACTGATAATATATATGTTCATAACCAGGTTAATATCAAAAACATGCCCCATGTTTGACTCTCGAGGATTGTTAATTGGCCATTAAAAAAATAGACTAAAGGTACTAAGCAAGGGACTAAAGGATTAAAAGAAACAGACTAAATCACATATACATGTGATTTCATTGAAGTTACAGGAACTTGAAATATCCACATATACCATGCTTAAAAGGCTGCATAAAAGAGGGCTATATGCAAGGAAAAGGAAACCCATGATTTTCTTACAGCTGCAAAATGTACCTAATTGCAATGGTACAAAGATCATTGTGATTGGAATGCCACAGTTTAGAGTCTAGTCCTCTTTACTGATTATCAATTTGATTTGGAGAGAGGATTTCAGATATACTACGACCTGCAGGCAGAAAAACACATGAAGTACACCTGAAAACATCCATGAGAGACATCGGTACCAAGGTGGTGGTAGCATGGTACAGAAGGGCATCAACTGGAATGGCTGCAGTGATCCTATATATTTTCACCAATGCAAATATGATTGATGAAATATACAGATATGAAGTTCTTGGTTCTTTTCTATCAAACTGTTTAAGGATGCAATCGTAATAACTTTCTCATAATGGATAATGGTGCTCAACCTCACAATTGCTCAACACTAATCAGCGATTATCTTGACAATGAAGGAATCCAGTGGTTGAAGTAGCCTACACATTCTCTAGATTTAAATCTGATGAAACATATATGGTATGCACTAAAAGGCTGACTGCATCTTCCTCCAGGAGTTTGAAAATAATATTCATCATGAAAACCCTTTGCTACCACAGGAACACCTGGACAATATAATATACAGCGTGAAAAATCATATTAAAGCTTGTATCGAGGATGATCGTATTAACTTTGTCTATGTATCTCAAACAATTGTAACACCAATTTTCTCTATTCACATTTTCTTATTCAAATTTAGTTTTTATATTAGTAGACAACTCTGCATTTTTAAGATACATCAAACTAAAGATCTTGCACACATTTTATGTTTAGCTGCAAAATCTTTCAAGTACAAAAAAGTTCCAAAAAGAGATTAGGAACCACCAGTACAGAGGCACTTGAACTATACGGGGGCTGTACCAAAAGTAATATAACAGTAAGTGCTGGCCTAACTCTTTTACTAACTGACACAGATTGTCCAAACTCTCAACATATGAATTCACTCTTCAACCATTATTTGCATTGAAGAAAAAGAATCCTTTTCTTCACTGCAAATAATTCATGGATACATAAAGAACAAACAATGTGCAACACATACAAGTTTCTGGAAAAAGAAGGATGCAAGCTGTTGAATAATCACAGAAAGTTGCAGAAGAAATATTGACAACATGAGTCCCCCTCCCGGGTGCCAGCGCAGAAAACTCGGTGAAGCTACTGGCTAAGGATTTGTACCTAGGCAGTCTCAGCAACGAGGATATACAAATCATGGACCTAGTGGTTCTAAAGGTTCCACAAAGATCACTTATTGATCAGCATAGTGATCTGGCAAGTCCTACAGCTCAAGGCTCTAGTAGTTCGGGTGCTGCCTGGGGGATGGCCTTGGGCGACAGGCAAGCCCGTGTTATTCGCAGGTAGCAAATCATAATGAACAGTGTTGCGAAAGTGATGCTTCTCTCTCTCTCCAAGCTGCTCCAAGTTGAACTGCTGTGCCTGGTTCGGCAGGGCAAAGGAACTCTTAGTGTCGTTTTATCGACAGAAAGAGGAATGCTGAAAAGCTGATATCATCAGTATATGCAGAGAAGTGATGAAGTTTAAAGAAAGGGAAATCAGCATTAAAGAGAAATTCAGTACTCTATACATAATCCGAGACCACCAAGTACACTTCCGAATTCTTGTGAAGTTCTAAGAGATGGGTTCAATGATACAAATGCATTACTTGAAATGGAGGCTAACACTGAGTAGTAAATTTATGTCTAGGATGAATCATTGCAATTACATAAGCAGTTTAGATGACTTGATTTAGGAAATAAAAAGATCAAATCACCTTTCACATTACGCTTGATACAGCCCTCGTATTTTACAGTGGTTACATATACACAATTGTAATAATATTCATGATTTACAATAACAAAATTAATAATCACTGATACTTGAGAACAAAATTTACCATGTAAGCAAATTGGAATAACATTAAAACTTTAAAAAAAAAAAAAAAAAAATTTTTGAAATTCAACATATTCATAAGAAACAAGCATATAAAACTTTTTAATATATATAAAAATTTTCAATAAACACGTGTTTTATAAATATATGTAAAAATCTGAATATTATAAATTTAAATAGTTTAAGAACATTGTACACCATTTAAACAGAAAATTCATTATAAATAAACTCTTGAGCATGTTAAGAGATAACATATATGTTCAAAAATTACAAATTTCATGGCTCATAGGATTAATGTTATAAAAATATTTTATTTAATCGTGAAATTTACAGAATTAAAAGGTGCTAAAGGTGTAAAAGTATTTTATATTATTCAAACTACACGTTTTAAAACAGTAACATTAAATTTTCTTCGGTCATTGAGATGTAACACAAACTTTAAATGCTACCTGTAAAAATATACATATACAATCCCTTAATGCAACAAAGTTATTAATAAAAGTTCTTGATTATTTTCATTTTCCCAGTGTCGTGAAAACTTCATAGTCAAGAACAGTAAAATTATAATCACCCATCAGCAAAGTGCAAGATGCATTCTCCCCATCATATGAATGTGGCAAATTAGAATAACTTTCCAAGTTTGCATTGCAGTTGTGTGAAATGCACAAATCTGCACCTGCTCCAAATATGGGGCCATAGCTGAAAGTTAAATAATATTTTAGTTTTTTTTTAATATTTACAACAGATCATGTGGGTTACTACACAAAAATGGTTAGATATGATTTTCAGTTTAATATTCAAACTGTTATATTAATATCACATTTATTCAACAGTATATAACTATTAATGGCTCCATGGTTTTTTTTTTAAACCAAATATATAACATATCCAAATTATAATGAAAAAAGAGAGATTCAATGACCTCTATTTGAACAGAATGTATACTATAAACCAAAGTTAAGCTAGTAAATTATTTAGGCAAAATGAACAATGTTATGACCTAACATTCATAAGAACATGTAGGTATCAGTCAATGTAGGTCTGTTATTTATGGCTATCACAGCCTCTAAACCTTCCAAGAAGATTTTCACTAAGCTTTTGATGATATCTGAAAGTATTTTGCATTATTTCTCTTGTAGCACAGTGAATAACTCTAATTTGTTTCTGAATAATCTAGCCTAGCTTCCAGCCAGTGCTCCAGCTCACCCTTAAATTGATCATATGGGATGAACGTAAGGCTTTGTGTCACCCATGAAAGTTCATTTATTAAGAGTTCTGATTTTTTGCTTCGTGAATAAGTGCATTTTCATGCTGGGTTAGTTTCAAATATTCCCTACAAAGTATAAAAACTGAAATGTATTGCTTCACAGCACTCATTATTCAGGATTATTTAGTTTACTATGCATATTATAAGGCAACATTTTCTCTCATATGAAACAAAAGCTACCACTGGATTTTGTGTTGCTCATAGAAAATGCAACATCACTCATCAACATTTCAAATCAACAATCAATGCAAATCAACATTTCTTCTTCTCTAAACTCTCAAATTTGGAGGGCATCAAATTACAAGCCACCACTTTTAGCATAAATGACAAAGCTCTAAACACTGCCATTTCTAATTATTAGTTTCTTGAAGTTACACGTATACAGAAATCAAGCAGTGTTATGGGCGAATTTAAAAAATGCTATCTAGCAGCATAAATTAAATACTCCTAAAATTATCTGTTTCTCTTATACACACATAATCTCCAAATAGTTTTCAGTAATGACAACAACAATCAACATTTATTCTGAATTTTTTTTATAGATGATGTAACTGAAATAAAAATTATGCTTAATATGAAAACTCCAGTAATTTTATGCACATTTTTTAGTAACTGCATTAAAATTTGAATGTGATAAAAATATGTAGGGCTGCAAATTAAAAAAAGTATTTACCAACTTTTGGATCACCTATAAAGTTTCCTGGTTTTGAGAATTTCCTGTTGCTAATTGAGAAGGTTAGGTTATTTAATCACGGTAAAGCCTCGAGGGCTATCTGCCTAAAGGAAGGGACGCCTTTGTGGAGGACATTCTAAGGGAAACTGGCTCGTATACAAGTTACACATGGGGAAAACCACGAAAATACCCATGCAGCCAGCCCGTTCGCGGGATTCGAACCTCAGATTGAACTACCAGTGTTCAGTGACTTTACTGCTTGGTCGTTGGTGGGCTGCTAATTAAGAAGCAGGAAAATAGTATGATAACCCAACTCTACGCCTTCTGCATACTGTAAGCAAGCCACACAAGTAGATTTGAAATTCTGACTGGAAACTTGGAATTCATATTTGAGATTCATATTTATTGCACAAAGAAAGAAAAACGAATAATGGCAAAATAGCAAATAAATGTAGGATAGAATTTATGGGTTTCACATAATTTTTTACATATGATGAATAAATGATTCTTCTATTAAATTTTTATTTTTGTTAAGTCTCTACACAATTCTCAATGACTAGAATTTTAATTTTAATAGTTCATTGTTAGTAATTCGAATTCATTTTTATATAATATTGACAGCCTGTTTACGTATATTTATTTCCATATAATACTCATGAATCTCAAAATGATATAAAAATGTTAAATAAAAATACTACTACTTGTCCTTCGCAAACTGAAAAAAAAAATACGAACCTAAAAGTAAACAATGAAACAAGATGCATTTAACATTATAAAATAGAAAACATTAAACAATATGCAGATAGCTTCCTTTAAAAAATTTTTGTGATTATATCAGAGATCTTATTTTTTTTTTTTTCAACAGAAAATTAATGTTCTCAATGACTAAGCACTATGCTTTTGGCCATGCAGTGCAAGATTTAGAGGCCCTTAATGCTGTCATCCATGTTAGCTCTTAAAATTTTGCCCTGCCCTCAAATAAATTCTGTCACCCGATGCACTAGCATCGATGCAAATACACTAGTTGCATTGCTTCTGTCACCAGACCCATTCTATATCACAAAATATTAGTATCTTGTTGTGTTAGGATTGTAATGAGGTGAGACAGACCACCCCGGAGCTCTGACTAGACAGGCCTCTAAAGAACTTCAGTTTTTAAATATATGTACCTACACATAGGAATGTAAAAAATTATAAAGCTAAAAAGTAATCTGCATTGAAAATTAAATTGTATGACTAGATTTCCTAGAATCAGCCCGTAACTTAGATGTACATTTTTGACAGTGTATGTTTTCAGTTGCATCTCACAAGAGAAGCTTTCCAAGTTATTTAAAAGCTATCTTCAGTCAACAACCAGCCAACTAAGACTTGATGGTTTGGCAATCCCTTTTACTAAAAGCTAACAACATTAATTTTCATTAGCATTTAGCTAAGTATTAGCTAACAACATTAATTTTGATGAAGCTATAAAAACATTTTGCTTCATCAAAATTAATGTTGTTGATGCAAAATTAATGCAGTCAAAGCTTGTAAAAAACACTTTTAGCTATTTTATTGACAGAGTTTAAAGTATTTTGGGAAATCATTAAAAATGGTAAATTAATAAACTCTTTTTTAATACATTTTTTGTCTGCAAGATATAAGTTGTTTCTAACTCTTAAGATTTTGAGATTAACACTTGTGGACCTGGCAAAAAATGACCTTTCCTAAATCATTTTAACTATTTAATTTTAATTAACTAAATGCCAATTATATATTACTGTTGACATTTAGTATAATGATCATTCCAATATGGAGACACCGGGGAGATTTTTGCCTCTGGTCTCAATAGTTACGGGTCTGCCATTGGTTGTGTTATGAATCAGCCTATTTTGTTCTCTTTCCTTCAATATGTTTAATGTAACAGAGTATACAATCATATACTTATCAGCAGTTCAAAATACCAATGCCAAATAATAAGGAGAAAAAATCCTATGACACTATTCTCTAATAAATTACTAAGTGGAGAATTTCGTAGTTACTTAAGAAAGAAAAGAATGAATTATTCAAGAGGCAGTCCTGCATAGTTTCAAAGTATTCTTGCACATCAGGTTTGCAACAAATACTTCTCACAAGTGGGAACATTTCTGAGTCTACTAGAACATAATAATTACATGATGAAAATAACACCCGTGTCAATTAAGTAGCATTAAAATAAAAATTATTAAATTAAATTAAATCAAAACATTTTTAAATCATTAACCCTGCAATGGAGGGGCCGGCGAACAGAGTATGCCAATGCCATCTTTTGGGCTCTAATTTTTAGACAACCCCTTCCTGACCTACCCCCTTCCTCTACCCTCCTAGAAACATTCCATGAGTGCAATGCACCTGGTATTTCTGGTCAGTCTGGTTTTCGTCTTCCTTCCGAAAGCAGTTATTGTGAATATGTTGCGTAGGCGAACACAATACGCCGCTCCTCCAAGTATGTACAGAAAGAATATTGTACCTCCTGAAGATTATTTACGCATTTTAGAAGAAGTCTCGGTTGATGAAGACTCCGACAATTTGGATAACGCACCTGATGTCGATGAATCGGAAGTCATCGAACATTGTGATCATGAAAGTCACTCAGAAATTGAGGGAAATATTTCTAAACATCCTCATTTTCCTTCCTCAAATGATAATCCCCAAACAAATGACGATTTTAGTGATATTGAAAATGACATGAGTGATTTAAAATATGAGGACTTTTTTGTAAAAACAATTTACAAAAAGAAGAAAGTTTGGAGGAAATTTTCTGAAAGGAGAAAAGGAAACTTATAAATGGAATAAAGTTCCCCTCAAGAGCAAATTCGCCAGAACCCCTCGAAAAAATTTGATGAAAAATATATGTCCAAGTGCCAAAACTTGTGACGATATAAATGATGAGCTTTCTGCTTTTCAGAAAATCATAAATACAAATATGATTGATGCTATTGTGCAATATACAAATATTTATCTCAAATGTAACAGGACTGCAGATGATCTCCAAAACATCTCAAAGAGAAGCATGTATGATACTAACAGAGCAGAAATCTTGGCCTTTTTAGGAATTTTATTCTTATTAGGGTGCAAAAAATGTCAAAACTCAATTTGGAGGAAGCATGGGCGAAAGACGGTACTGGAATTGAAATTTTGCAAGGAGTCATGGGTCTTGAGCGATTCAGAAACCTGTGTGCTGCTATTAGATTCAATGATAAAGGCACAAGGTATGTGCGAAGAAAAACTGATAAGCTTGCTGCACTAAGAGAATTTTTTGAATCTTTCAATCAGAACTGTCAAAACTTTTATACACCAGGTGACAAACTCACAATCGACGAGAAGTTGGAACCCTTTCGTGGGATGTGCTCTTTTATTCAATTCATCCCCAACAAGCCCACAAAGTATGGTCTGAAAATTTTTGCAGTTGTTGACTCACGAACGTTTTATACATTGAAGCTTGAAATTTACTGTGGCAATCAACCCCCAGGACCTTACGAGGCTTCTAATTCAAGTATTGACATTGTCAAAAGGCTAATTGGTGCGTACGAAGGTTCCAACCGTAACCTGACGACCGATAATTGGTATACAAGCTACCCACTAGCTCAATATCTTCTTACCAAAGGTATAACACTTGTGGCATGCTGAAAAAAAACAAAAAGGAAATTCCAAATGAATTCCAGCCATCAAAAACTAGAGAAGTCTGCAGTTCACTGTTTGAGTTTCAAAAGGATATGACAATTGTTTCATATGCAACGAAAAAAAATAAGTGTGTAATACTGCTCAGTACTTTACACGATGATGACAAAATTGACCAGGAAACGAATAAACCTCAAATAATCCTCGATTATAACAAATGTAAAGGCGGAGTTGATACTGTAGACCAACTTTGTAGTAATTTCACTGTTGCCCGAAAAACCAAGAGGTGGACAATGGCAATATTTTTTGCACTGCTAAACGTAGCAGCCATAAATTTGCAAGTGCTCTTGAACCTCTCCAAACCTGATGCAACCTTCAAGTTTAGAAGATATTTTTTGAAAAATCTAGCTACATCTTTAATGAAACCACATCTTCAGAATCGTCTGAAAATGCCATTTCTCCTGTCGCATTCCAAAGCTATTATTAGAAGGCTGGTAACAACAGAAGCGGACAAGACGGCCGAAAGGGATGAGGATCCACCTGCAAAAAAGATTAAAGGACGCTGCGCTGAGTGCGGTAGAAGGAAGAATAATTACACTACCATAAAATGTTCTGAGTGTTCTAAGTTTACCTGCAAAAATCATCTGGGCAAGACAGTACAACTTTGCAAACCTTGCTGCAGTGAACAGGGACAATCGGAAGAGGATTAAAATAGCAAAAGGTTTTCAAATTTTTCATTTGTGAAATTTATTACTTACTGAGCTTTTCTTTATGGAATATTTATAATTTGTAATTTTTATTTATGTTCTTATAATTTTCATACAGAAAATAATGCAGAATACTATTTAACTTTAAATTACATTTCCAGTGCATCCACTTTTTGAATTAATTAAAAATTCGTAGTTTCCATCTTTACTGCTTTTTTTCTGTTATTCTTTTTCTTATATCATTTTTACTATGACGAATCACCTTATTAATGCCATGTATAAGATTAAATAGTTTCAAACACGAAGCAGAGGCTCAAAAAATGACCTGGCGTACTTCATACGCTGCCCCTCTAAGATTGTACCATACGCCAGCCTCTCCAACTGAGGATTAAAATACTTTTAAATCATAACCAACTTAATAGCCTTTGTTGAAACAAATATGAATGGACAGTGTTTTTGAATGACTAATCATCCTGAAATTCTTCTGCATCTATTCAAATGCTCACAAAACAAAACAAAACAAAACAGATGCCAATTGTATCTTTTCTACAATAGCCTTTACTATTAATAACATAACTTTTTAATAAACAATGAAGATAAATTAATTAAAATACTGGAATAGCATCCTATCTGAGCAATACCATCTTATGACAGTTATCTGACAATGCACATAATATTCTTAAAAAATAATGTTGGTTATAATTTGAATTTTGCATCAATTTAAGATTCTAAGGGAACATCTAGTGCTTTGGAACATACAGAGTCACACATCATATGCTCATTAGCATTCATTATATATTATATATTTCACTCATTATATATTGCACACAGATCTATATATATTATTGCACTCATTATATATTGCACACAGATACATTAAATCATTGACCTATAATATTTTTGTTAAAATATATAAAGAATCAATTTATGTATTAATGGATTTGCAACACTGCCAACTAATGTAATTTTTTTATTAATAAAGTGTATTTAATTGCCCACATTATGCAACTATTTTAATTATAACATCTTCATGGCATTTATTTTTTAATTTATGGCCATAACAAAACCGTATTTCAGAGTTTATTACAGTAGGATTTTATGTATAATATTTTTACAAGTGTCATGAAAACAGCTTCTTTTGTGCATGATTCATTAATGTTAATACTCATAATACATAATTATTTAAATATGTATTATTATTATAAACATTAGTGAAAGAAGTATTTACCAACAGAGAAACACATGTACACACATGAGAAAATTTCAAGTGCAATAATATTAAAATTAAATAAAAAATATTACTTTTAATTGAAAAATGTTTTTGTAAAAAATAAAGCCAAACATGTAAATAACTACCCATTAAAAATAAAATAATAATTTAGAGACACTTACTCTGGATGATGAGCAATAGCAAACATCTTTTTAACAACTTCAAATTTTGTGGGTGGAACATCAGCATTATTTATTAGAGTAAATAAGAACGCTTTCTCGGAAGGCACATATCGACCACGACCTCTCGTTTTACCCCACGGTACATCACTAAATCCCCCACATAATTCTCCATGAGATCCCTGTTTTAAAATAAACATCATAAGAAACATTCAATGTAACAAAAATTTACATACAACTTTTATTAAAATAGCAGTACCTTCCAAACAAAAGGAACTTTAAAATCAAACTTAAATTTCATTTGGAAAGTTGTATAAATTCAAAACATTTATAAAAGGAGTAAAGGTTTTAATAACAGACAGAATGAAAAACAGAAATAAAATATAATAATTTAATAAAATTTATTTAAAAATTTGCTTTTAAAATATCAATTTTCTAGAATATAATGATTTACAATGATTAAATGATGTAACATTCATTACATAAATCTAAATACTATATATATTAAAATGTACTGTAAATAAATTAAGAAAAATTATTTCATGATTTTTATAAAATTGATTTTGTAAATGTAAAAGGGCAAAACATGAATATTTGCATTTAAAACATGTTTGTAATTGTAAGCATATGTTTATATTGTTGGAAGTATATGCTTATATTGTTGTAATTGGAATTATATGTTTATATTGTTGTAAGTGGAAGTATATGTTTATGTTGTTGTAACTGGAAGTATATAACTATACAAACCAAAAGAATAACAAAAGTAGGACTGTGCCCATCACAGTGGTAGTGGAAAGCTTCAGCGGTATATCCATGAGTAGATGCTCTATACAGTAGACGCCACATTTGTTTTGCATTACCAAACCAGGCATTTAATACTCTCTGTAGATGAAGTTTCTCACCACTTAATAACTGAGATCCTTGAAAGAGTTTAAGTGACGTCCGGGGTTGTATGCGTTTGTCTTCTGAATGAGTAAATTTGTTTGGAAGTGCAGCAAAACGATATCTAAAAGTGCATTTGAAAAATTCATCAAATTTTTATCAAAAACATAACTTTAATTGAAACTTTTAATAACAATATTCACTGTATCCATGAAAGTTCTTATATGGCCATTATTTTACAACCATTGATCATGAATTACAATTACCATAAATCTGACAAATGACACAAATTTTCATACTTTGGCATTTCGTTGATTAAAAATTTAATTTTGTAAAAATTATGAAATTTAACTCTTTATATGTTCCTATACTTATATTTAGTAAAAATTTATATTCAGCATAAAAAATTAAACATGAAAAGTTTGACATCCATATGACAAAAATTAGCTGAGATATTTAATTTCAAAATCTCACCTAATGTTTCCTGACGTCCCTTTTCAGCTTACCTTGAAGGTTCAGTTAAAAATTATATTAGAATAACTCAAAATTGAATTTTTCCCCTTTACTGTTACCTAGCAATATTTTTTATGATTTACTAGTGTGTAACATTCCTTCATTTACAATTTTGTTACATAATGTCCAAAGAATCTCCCCCAAGTAATTTATAAGATTTCAAATGCATGTTATAAATATTCTCATGCAGTGTTATAAGAGTCATAATCTAACAAACTTAGAAAACATTTGATTAATTTGGAAATATTTTAAATTTATACAAATATTATGAGTTGACTATGTGCCAATATTGAAGGCTACCACTGTTTTCTTGAACATGAGTTCTATAAGTTTCTGTGAATAGAACCTTTTTTCCGAAAAAAATGCACTGATCAATACTTTTCATGTCATTGGGCCAGTCCATATGTTTGTGCGCATTAAGAGTATGCATGGAATCAACACCTCTTAGAACTAACTCAGGCCATGGCGCGCTGTTTGTGATGTCACTGCAGTAGGGATACTTTAGTCCTCGCCAACTTTAAGGATGCCTTCTTAAATATCCATTTGACAGGCTTATAATTAAACTGAAATTTTTATATTTAATTCTCATCATTTATAAATCTGGAAAATACCTTGCTTTCATTATAATGTGAAGAACAGAGATTTTTATTTTTAGAATGTTTTCGATACGAATAACTAGAATTTTGAATTCCATTAAAAGTTATTACTGATTTTACCAAATTTAATCGCTAAGAAACTCTTGTTAACGAAAGAAACTTCACACTTAATGAATCGATGATAAGCATAAGTAATATATCTTATTTTTGACATATGTTTCCAAATAATAATAATAATAAATACTCATGTTTGAAAAATAACACTAAGCTTGCAACGATTTAAAAAAGTTTTCATAATTATGAGACATTAGTTCCACTGAGATAATTATATATTATTTTGAATTCTAAATGGCAAATATCAAACCTCTGATCTCTACAGGGAAATTTTATAACATGACTTTAGCAGTGTTATGTGGAATGCAAATGTAACAAACCCTAAATTGGGATATTGAACACAAGAAATGAAAAACACAATTATCATTGCATTATTACTGTCGAATAAAATCACTCACATATAATGCCCTTAGGATGCACTAAATTATACATTACAATTCTAAACAATTAATACAGAAATACTTCAGATAATATGTACATGCTTATTTTCAATTCAGTCAAAGAGGAAGAATCATCGAAATTGCCTTTGCAGTCAATTCAGAATTATTCAAAACTGTCTATAATCAGTGAACGATAAATATTACTTTTTTTTATCATATACTGCATTTCATCAACTAAAGACACGAGTAAATGTAATGTAAAGTGCTGTCTTTATAAAGAATTTAAATTGTAGTATTTATGAAATATCATGCCGTACATTTTTATTTACATATATATGTATATGCATGCATATATATGTATGACAATATATTCGATTTCTTTGAAAAAAAATTGCTTTGACATACTGCTATACAAAACATAAAATTGAAAATAATATATTCGGGGGTGAAGCAAGAGAATTTCAGGATTTTTAACACACACACACACATATATATATATATATGAATTAAATAAATTAAAAAATTAAAACATAATAAAAATTTTCATGGGCTTTATAGACATCTAAGAGTTACATTGATATTGCACTATACATGTAAATGAAGGAGGAATACATAATGAATACATCTGATAAAAAAAGAAATGAAACTCAGAATTTCGTAAATTTTGATGCGTGCAGATATATAGATATACATGCATTCTCTGAAGCAGGTAAAAATTAAAATTTTGCTTTGAGCAATTTGTATTTTGTGCCTTGTAACTACATTCTTAGGCACATTATTCATTTTTTTGCAATAATTATTTAATAAAGAATTTTTTGCCACCATTACTAAATATTTTACTATCATATCAGCCGAATGACCGACTTCACATGCATCTAACTGACTTCACATGCATCTATAAATACATCAAAGTCTTTCAAATTTTGTAAAGTTCATTTCACTGCTATTTGTCTCTGAATTTTGCTTTGTAAAAGTTTTTGTTTGTTGTCCACTGATAGAAGTTTTTGAACTGCTACGTAATTATACATAATTACAATAACAAATTTACTTCACGTGCATTATCATTTTCACATAAAAGATATATTTATTATCATCGAAACACTTGCATGCAAAGATTGTTATAATCGAATTTAATTATCTAAACTAGAATTAAATACAACATTTTATAAAATTTCATTTTTAATGCTTTACGTTGTATTAAGTGAATTTTAAGAATATCAGACATGAACTCACAAAATTTTAAATATCTTATTTTTTCACATTAATATTAGAAACAAAATTGTCATTAGGTACATAGATATTATCAAGATTTTTCAAGGTCTTCAGATTTTAATAAATACGCTATTTCTGTTACAAATGTATCTAGATATTTAAATGCAAGCACTTTGTAACATACAAAATGTATTTAAAATTTCGAATTTTTATTAGTCCTGCATTTAATCTAATCCTAATTTTAGATCACACATTTGTTTTATTTGCTTAACTTGGTAAATAATGCCATTTACTACAACTTAAGTGACTAGCATGATGATAAATAATGCCATCTGCTATGGATTGAACGATTAGCATGATGATAAAAATACTATATGCTATAAATTAAATTAATAGTATGATTAAGTCATCATATTGAGATAGTCACTATTATACTTACAATAAGATTAAATACGTTTACTTTCTATAAATGTATGTACTCGCTTTAGTTTATGATACTTATAATATATTTAACATAGCAGCACTTTTTTAAGCACAGATAAGTATAAACTTACTAATTAAAAAAAAAGGGGGGGCTACTTATGTTCAAAAACTGTGTTGGCTTGAAATTGTTTCTATGAATCACATTTTTCTCTTTTGGAAAAGAGAAAAACCTGTTTTTTTGGATCATTTGGGTAGTTACCTTTGTAGTTCGGTACACAGCATGTGTAAACCACATCAAAAATTTGAAAAAACAATAATATGAAAGTGGAATAGTCTTAAAATATATAAAAAAATAAAACAGAATGTCGACTGTTCTTATGGATGCCTAACTGACCGAGTGACCGTCAAAACTCCGGAAATCTACCCACCACATTCCTAGGTGGGGAATGTTAAGCGAAATACAATCCCTACTAACACTGACGTCACATCTCCTCCTGGGAAATGCGCCGTGGCCTTGAATCCAGGGGGTGCTGGTGGAATTCACTATGATGCATTTACTAAAACAATACAATTTCGAACCTGTTGAAACTTGTCATCGTTTGACTAACATATTATTCAGTTCATCATCAAATTTCATAAATATCGAACGCATTTTAGTACCCATAGAAGATGAATATAGATAATCAGTATGAACATGCTGTGCTACATTTTTTATTTTCGTGTGGTGAATCTGCCAGGTCTGCAGTGATAAAAATTAATAGTGTAAATGGTGAACACACTATTAGTGTAAGGACTGCCCAGAAATGATTTAAAAAATTTTAAGTTAAAAAAAGCAGCATGGATGATGAACCCCATTCAGGACATTTTGAATTGTTAGAACCAAATCAAATGATTCATTCAGAAGTTTATAGTGAACATCTTTGCCGTCTAAATTCAGAACTGATAAAAAAATGCCCATGATCGGTGAATATCAAGAAAGTGTTGTTTCATCATGATAATGCTAGACTGCATACGGCTCGAACAACACTGCAAAAAATGAGTGAATTTAATTGGGAGCTTTTGCCACATCCTGCTTACTCCGCAGATCTTGCCCCAAGTGATTTTCACTTATTTCACTTTTTAATTAAAAGAGAAAAACATGAATATTTGCATTTAAAACATTTTTTGTAATTGGAAGTACATGTTTATGATAAACAGCTGTAAAAATAAAAGCCATAGAACTTGTGGAAACAGTTAAATTAAATTTAAATGTCAAAAATTTATTTTCTAAATCATGAATTTTGAACCTAAAGGCATATTTAAAACACTGAATATCTCTACTTTTTTATAACGTAAATTCATAAGGCATTCACACTGTAAACAATTATCAGTTGATATCTGAACTATAAAAAAATTCTTAAAAATTACAAAAAAAGTAAACATATTAAAATCAAGGTAGATTTAAAACAAATGAACAAGATTCAATTGTGTTTATTAAAAACATACAAAGTGAATTAAATATTTAAAAGGAACAGAACTAATGCACTTGTAGAAAATGCCCTTTAAAGCAAAAAACCATACTGTTTCTACATAAAAATACATTTAGCCTTGTCATCCAAAATTAATGCCAAACATGCATCAAGTTACACCAGTTATTAAAATTTACACATTGATCAGAGAAGTAATTATCAAATTCAATTGATGTTCTCATTTATTGGAAAGGAAGACAACTGTCAAAAACTACAATGCATTGAAAAGGTTTGTATTTAAGTACATTTGTAATCCAGAGTACTGTAGTTATCACAGATATACATTAAGTCCTTGTTTTATTTTTAAAAAATATTACATAATTTTTAATAAAATTTATGTTGGCCAAATCACTGTTAACTTGCATTTCTTAAAAGTGCTGAATGTGGTGGTGATCCTTATCTAACATCGCTTGAGAAAGAATTGAGACGCTATGGACATCAGGAAAACTTTCTCTGGAAATCAATGATCCACATTATCTGATAGTTTTTTCAAGCCTTACTAATGATGTTGGGAAATCTTTTTATAACTTTGTTTCAGGAAGCTCATAGTCAAAAATCACCGAATTCCAGATCTCAAAATCCAGTTGACTGTCTGCATTGAAAATGTAGGTTTATTTTCCATATGTAGTAGTGCTCAATCCTACATGAATCAAGTAAAAAATCATGTTGTTTCATAGCAAGTTATTGTAATGCTTATGCGTTACAGCGGTAGTTCTAAAGCAAAACCATATATTTAGAATTCCAAACTATAAAACAATCCAATGCTTATATAATCAAAGCTGTGACATTATAATGTTTTTAAAATCCTCATTAATTTTATCTATTCCTATGCTATGTTACCACTGTAAGTTCACTGAAACTTTTTTTTTTTCCTTTAATGATGTTTATTGAATTTTAGATGATGCTCAACATAGCCAAATTTTTCGAAGTAAAGAAAAGTGCTCAGTGTATACATAAGATATGAACATTATATTGTTTCTTTATTTTAACAAATATTAACTAAACCATAATGATCACATTAAGAAGTCAGCCCTCAAAATAAATAATAATAAACACTATATACTAACTGATAATTCAGTATAAATTCAGTAGATTCAGATTCAGTCAGAACATTAGTGCTACCAATTCTTTTTTTCTGTACAGTGTACAAAATAAAATCAAATTAAATGAAATTTGATAGAGATGATATGGAGATTTGTAACCCAAAATGATAGAATTAGTACGCTGCAGGCATTCTCTAAAACTATAGTTAATATAATAAAGGTCATCCATTCAAATTGATATAAATAACTAAGGTAATATCTATATGATGTGAGGTATTCTCAGATATATTTGAAAAGTATACCTTGATAAGATTTTTATTCTAATAATAAAAAAACGCAAATAATAGTTTAAACTAAAGATGCACAAACAAGGTCTTTAATGAATAACATTTACATTAAAACAAACAAAGAACTTAAATACTTGTACATTTTTACATGTGTATTAGCTCATTTGATAACTTTAAAAAAATGTAATTACCAGTCCTCCCCTCCACCCCCCAAAAAAAATCCAATTGTCTAAAATTGCTGAGCAATTTTTTTTTTTTTTTTTTTTTTTTTTTTTTTTACTTACAAGAGAGGAAAAAATTATCAAAATTGATCATTCACCTCTCCAAAGAAAGCTCCATTGGCACAGCTCCAGTAGGTTCTACTTCTTCAGCAAACACTTGGCTATCAATCAGCAATATTCTTACATGGTTTATCACACCAGACATTTGCTAGTTAAAAAAAAAAAAAAAATAATAATCATTACATGCTTTGCAAAGTGAGTAACTTTAAACAGCACTGATAACTGCATTCAACTTTTACACAAACATGAATTTATAATT
The DNA here is from genome assembly GCF_044657685.1 of Stegodyphus dumicola. Classification (NCBI taxonomy): domain Eukaryota; kingdom Metazoa; phylum Arthropoda; class Arachnida; order Araneae; family Eresidae; genus Stegodyphus; species Stegodyphus dumicola. Next base: position 232,832,986 of record NC_140772.1, on the reverse strand, counting down.
AAAATATACATAACACTTGAGAGGTTATTTGTATATTTTATAATTAAAATATACATGTAACTGATGTCAAAAATAGCTAACAGATGCAAGTTAATGCGTTTCATTATGTTCCACAATTTAATTTTTTTGGTATATGATCTAAGATCTCTTATCTATCTATAAGTGTTCAAAGAATCAATATGAAAAACATGCTAGTCTGTGCAACCACTGTCATTTCTGAATGTGTAAATAAAAAATGAAAATTATGAAGAAAATAATTAGATTTTAGATTTATTAACTTTTATCCCTACAATAAAAATTATCAGCACACCATACAAATATATAATTATTCTCTACAGATGCACTTAATGTATATAGAACACATCTTTCACAAAATGCATTGAATTTTTTGCTATTACTCTAAGTACTTACATTTGAATTACTCAGACTACTTCACCCTTTTAAATACCTCATAAATTTAATTGTTTTGATGAAATAGTTCATTCTTATTAATGTATGGATAAAAATAAAATTTCAGTTTCTAACAATTTCTCTAATAGCCATTTTGTTTATAGTCTTGGAAAACAAGCATGAAATGCTTAGTTACTGAATAACTATGATTACATTTTTAGTTATAAGATATTTTTTTTTTCAATATAGCAACATATAGTAAGAGGATATATATTTTATGATTTAAAATGTTAAAATGACCTTTAGCAAAAAGTCAGCTCATAGGTTTCTAAATAAAAATTAAATTTAATAAATCAAGTAAAGCTAAAATAAAATCTTATTTTGCTGGAAATCTGAATTATTTATTTAAAATGAAGTCTTTAACAAAAACTATGAAAATGTAATTTAAGAACTGTCATGAATGATCCTGTGGTGTATAAATAAACTATTCAGTCAGAACATACATATTTTATTATATGCTATCTTGTGAGAAGTTAGATGCTTCCAAAGAGAAAGTAGAAATGAGATTTAACAAAATATCTACTACTTCATATGAATGATATTTACTAAAACATTTATACAAAGGATATAATAAAAGGGCATGTTAAAAATACAAAATGGAATCTAATGATCAATAAAAATTGTGAGAAAGTAAATCACAACTGTGTTTACAATTCTTTTTCATACATTGTTTTTAAAAGAAAAATTACACTCAAAACAATGCTAGTTCACTTTGAGAAACTTACAACTATGCACACACAGTAGACCCTTACTTCAAAAGCTTGAAGGGCTTACTTCCTCATATTTATCCATTAAATAAGAAGAAAATTTCCACATAGAACATAGTTAAATTACATAAAATTTACACAGTTTTCATTACACTATGAATACTAAATGTTATTATTCTGTTAAAAACGAAATCTTTGGTTTTATTTAATGTCTCAAAAAGTTTTTAATCAGTATTCTTTTAAAGATATAAGTGAGTTAATTAAAAAATTAAAAAGTACACCTTTTTATAGTCATTATATACTGTATAATTCTCAACAGATAACATTTTCTATTATTGCATTATAGAAATTTTAGTTCTAACACTAAAAAGTGAAGTTCTAATTGTAATATAAAATATATGCTGTATTTTTTTTAACTTGCATAACTATTAAATACATATATGACTATTCATTTAATGAATATTAAAAACAAATTTAAAAATGTAATTCCTAATTTGTTAAATTAACTCACTTTTATTTTTAAATAAGTCACTGATTTAAAAAAAATAAAAACTTTAAATGACATGATAATGCTAAATACTTGGGTTATCCTCGCTCTTTCTTCTTCTGTCCAATGTGCAGTGGGTTGAGTAACTCCAGATTGATGTTTTGCCCAAGCTAAAACTGCACGCCACACATCTTCTTCTTCCATGGCAAGCTGCAAAGTAAAATAAGAAAACAAGTCAGCACTAATATTATGGAACTAATTGTGAAAGTACAGATAATCAAGATAAGACAAATACAAATAAACTTCACCAGATATTATTAAACATAACAATAAAATTTCTAACTTCAGAACTAAACTAAAATATTTTGTGTATCAAACAAATCAAGAATTTTACAGAAAATTGCATTTCCAGTACTTACTATAACATCAAAATATTTTTTTTCAGGGGGGGGGGATACAAGTTAAAATGAATTCTTCATCCTTAATGTTATCCTTTTTCAAATTTTCTACATAGACATGATATGCCATTTATGATAGAATAATTATAATCATTATATTCCTATGTAGTTCATGATAAATTTTTCATTTCCTCTCTCCATAACTAAGTAATATATAACATATCAATATTCAAGAGTAGTCAAGACAGTTCTTTTCTGATTTTGACATTACTACAATATTTCACATTAATTCAGTCCAGTGCACATAACATGTCAGAAAACAAAAGTAAAAGGATGAATTAAATTTAGAAGTATAACAAAAAAAGTTACTGAAAATGTAGCTGGCAGTCGCTTATAAAAAAAGCTGACAGAAAAATACAAGAGTAATAAAATGTATATCTGAGCCCTTTAAAATAAAATGAAATATTAGGAAAAGCAATCTAAAATGCCAAGTAATCTATAAGTGGGGGGAGAAGAAACTTTTCTGCCAATTAAAAAAAATAAATTCTTTAATTTTAGCTTGATCAGAATCTGGAATAATCTAACTATTTTTACTTCAATATCAATGCTGTGTAATAATTACTTTGATAGTATTTAATGACTTAGTAAGCAATGTAGGCGAAGTAATTAAGAAAATATATTTAACAGAAGGAGTTAAAGACATGAAAGAAGTATGAATGTTATGTTTAACAATACAATAAAGATATCTTTTGAGAAAAGTGGCTTTAATTACGCATTGTCTGAAGACTGAAACACAAAAGAAGAAATTAGACCAGATTGAAATTAAAAGGATTTCGATATCAAGAGTTCTAAAGACAATGACAAACCCGTAATTAAGAAATGAATCAGAGAAAGGAATTTTTTAATTGTGAGTTGATCCTACTCTTTTGGCCTAAAGCCCATTAATGCTTAATTTTAATTTTGGCATTTCTCCTCTCTATTCTAAAAATACTTTTTCTGAAGTGTCAATTCGAGACACATCTAAAATCCATATGATATGACTTTCACATAATGCTCGTGATGTAAATGGAACTACAACTCAAACAGCCAGACTTAGTAAATGTAATGAACAGAATTTAGTTACAAAGTTTACATTGAATTAACATGATTAAAGGTGAAGGTGTCGGGGGGGGGGCAATTTACTCAAGTAAGAAAATACTACTACTCTTACAATAATATTTCACAATTCTGAATTTTATTATTAAACTTCACTAACAGCCCTCTTCCTACTGAATTCGATACAGTGCTTTTACATCTCACTTAACATCTTGCTTAAACTCATCTTACTAAAATACACCTTTGGCATAATAATTCTCACTTGAGTAAAAGACGAAACACCTTCGCATTTATTAATTATTGTTATTGATCAGAAGTTGGTTTGTTCCCCTTGAAAAGTCAACTAATTTCCGCTTAATGATGATAATGACTTGGTTTATTGATTACATCTTGAATTTTAGTTATACCTTTTAAAAATTTTCATTTACAATTTATTCTTGATTCATTTTTTGATGTCTTCATTTTAAAATTTTTCAAGATTCATTTTAAAATATGCTTATAAGTTACTTCATTTCAATAGAATTCTAACTACCTTTATGAAAGGAGATAATATACTAATAATCCATTAGTAAATAAATTATTATTACTTTGCAGCTTTTGTGCAAGTATTAGGCAGTTTATAACAATTAATTAAAATGTTTACATATACATATATATAGATAGATAGATAGATAGATATATACTGTCTAACGACACTAGCGAGAGCAGTTTGGCTGAGAGTCAAGATAGGTCAGTTTAATTGAAGGGGTGTGGGTGAAAAGCGTGGGTATTTTTCCCTCTCAGAGGTCGTAGGGTTTGTAACAGCTTTAATATCATTATTAATCTCTTGTGCATTTGAAATAGATGAATAATAAATAATGTACAGGTTACTGGCAATATTGAAATGCAGGCTCGATAGCTGCATGCATTTTCTCGCCCGAAGCATGTAATTATTTTTTTAACCTTCCAGCACGCACGCATCGTATTTTTTACAACATCCGTTATTTTACCATTTTTGGCACGAAAACCGACAGCAATGAGTGAATATTGATAATAAATTTGTTAAGAAATAAAGTATTAATCTTATTACTGCAAAACACAAATAGCAATAATATCACATTCAAATATAAGTAAATTATTTATAAGTTCTTATGTTAATGAGATGGAAATGCAATGATGTATTTCATTAGAGAAAATTTTAAACTTATTATTTAATAATTATATTTTAAAATCGAAGCTAATTTTAATATTCATCAAAGACAAGTATAGACAATAAAAATGGAAAAAAGTAAGTTTAGCATTACTTACTTCTACAAGGAAATTTACTTTTTACTGGTTACAAAAACACACTTTAAACTAACTTTAATATTTTTATTTATTTCTAAAAAATAGAAAGAAAAGAAAATCAGGAATGGAAATAGCTATTGTTCTCCCATCCAAAGGTCCTTCCTTTTCTTCATCAGATAATTCTTGAAGAATCCAAGCAAAATCAGCTGGTTGCACATATTTTTTTGGCCATGAAAACTAACATAAAATTTACAGAGCCAAATGCATTCATATGAAAATAATGCACAGCAATTAATAATGCATGGCAATAAATTACAAAATATTTGAGAGAAAAAATATTTCCCGAATTTTAAAACACAACCACACGCATTTTGGAACTTTTATGAAAAAGCTGCCAAGTAGCACAAATGCCCAATTAAAAAAAAGTCAAATGACTTCCTTTTGGCAAATTCCACAATGTGGGAAAGGGTAGAAAGGAGGAATAGAAATGATCTTCAGATGTCTCAGCTTCGATATGTGAAAAATGTGCATTAAAAACTGAATTTGTCATAAATTTTGCACATACGCGCGTGCTGGAAGGTTAAAATAAGTTTTTATACCTCTTCTTCTCTTGTTTGTATGTCTCCAATTTTTTTGGTGTAAAATAAAAGTTATTGCTGAGTTCTAACATTGGAGTTTACTTCAAATTGTTTAAGAAGTATCACAGGGTGTGGGTGAAAAGCATGGTTATTTTTCCCTCTCGGAGGTCGAGGGTCATTTATCGCTGTTCCTGACCTTTTACTTTCAAATCTTCATTTTTACGATGAGTTCTAGTGTTCCAGAAAGCTCTAGAAATAAACCTTTCCACAGAGATTTTAAGAAATTAGTGTATTAGAAATTAGTGTCACTAAAGTTTGTGATGAAGAATCACAATTAAGAAGACTGACCATCCCAGTTAGCAGCCAAAAATGTAAAGGGGGAAAAAAGGTATGGCATATCTAATTAAAACTAAAATAATTTTTATGCAACCTCCTCTCATTAAATTGCTTCATTTTATTTATAGATCATTTGATTATATTAATAAATGTAATTTATTAAAGAATATTTAACAGTTCAAGTTTTTCATTCAATGTTTGAAAATATTAAAAATTAACTAAAATACATTATTTAAATTATTATTAATTTAATTGTTATCCATTAAATTATTATTAATTTAATATTATCTATTAAAATATTTATAAACTGATGATGAATTGTATTAAGACAAATAGTTTACTATTACAGTTCTTTTAGTGGTTTTTCTTTGAAATGTCCCAATCTGATGTTTCTATGCATTTTAATTTAATTCTATAATTTTAAAATTTCACGGTACATCAGCTTAAAATGTGTAAAGCGCAGATAAAAATTTTCTATTGCGCAGCACTCGAAAGATAGAGTGTGAAATGGAAGAACCATTTAAATCAAAACCAGGCTACTGCATTCACCCCTACATCACTGATAGATATGCCCACTTTCGCCCCAAACTGGATGTTTATATAAATTTGGAATACATGGTCGGACAGTACGCACACATATATGTGGTATATTATTTAGATAATATTATTTTATAAATGAAACATCACTTTTGTTTCAAATCTCTTACATGGATTTTAAGGACAGAGAGATAAATATAAACATAGGGAACACTTATAATACACCTACAGGTCAGTAGGTATTGTTCTCTCATAATTCTGTTCATAAAACATAATACTATGCACAACTTTAGAATTCATAGAGCATACATGTTACTTTCAGGTCCTTACAAATGTTAGAATTTGTTCCTGACCACCCGTGAACAGTTGCGATTGCATCTTTTAGACTATTGACGGGACATGACTGTCTACAGAATCATTTATTTCGCATTGGACTAGTTGATTCACCATTGTGCGTTTTATGTAATAGTGGACGGTCAATGACGGCGGAACATTTGGACGAGTGTGAAGCACTGACAAAATTTTCTTGTAGATTTCAGCACTATTGCCAAGAAAGGAGTTTAATGACCTAGCGGCCAATGTAACTGGCATTTGACAAATAGTAACATCTATGTGTGACAGAATTCCAGTTGTGAAGACCAGAGCATATTCATTATTTTAATGATTTTTTGCTTTCTGATTGTCTTCAAAGGATAAATATCTGTTGAACACTAATGATAATGAATGTGACTAAACCATTAAGGTAAGAACATATTTTACCCTATGAACGAAATTAATTATTCGAATATTGTCTGAACGCAAGGAGTAACAGTCAGGAATTGTTTATGGAATTCTCATTTTTAATTTTAAATCAAACATTATGGGTTTTGTGTACTTATATCATTTCAAATTTATATAAGCTGTGTATTATCCAAATCAGGAGTTATTATACAAAGAATGTTCTGAATTATACATTGAATTTGAAGTAGACAAAATAAAATAAATGATGAATATAATAAAATCAAACACATTAGAAAGAATTATAATATTGTTAGCGAAAATAATTATAAAGCTGAAATCTGAAACACTATGCTTTGTTTTCATATTAAACAACTTACATAATCAGATGAAACCAAATGGATTAGAGCTTCTTTGGGTAAATTTAAAAATGCAGAGGTTTTCACACACTCAAGAGCATTTTCTCCAATGTAGGATGTGCATCTGTCAGCAAAAGATCGTCCAGCTTTGTTTCCTAAAGTAAAATATTTATTGAAAAAGGAGTATTAAGTATGAATTGATGTGCCAAAGTATTTTTATATAACTCGGTACAATTTTCAGACTCGAAAATTAATATTCTTCATTTTACCATTCCTCTTATGATGTTTTACCACATGGGAGTGATTAAACAATTGGAAACTGATGTCTTATTATACCAAGTAAAATTCTTGGAAGGAACATATGTATAAAATGTTTTCCCTTAGAAAGCCCTCTTTGAAAACAGATAACAATCCTACATTTTACAATAGCAGTTAATTTACCTATTTATCATTCGCTTCCCAGTACTTTAATAAGATCCTTATATTGTTCAAAAAACATATTACACATCATTAAAGCTAACTTCAACAATAATTATAATATGAAATTTATTAAAATATTATCATAAACTTAAGGTTCAGATTCAACCAGTTCATTGTTACAAGTGGCAAAATTTAAAACTATGGTTTCAATGAAAAAACTTTTTTTAAAACTTTAGTTGTCTATCAAGCCTGATACTGACAGTAATGTTATTAATATAACTCATGTGCAATACTGAACTGATTCATTAATAATGCCATTAAATATTCACTGTGAAGCTCAAAAACATTGGAAGGCTAGAGATATAATGGCGTCAGAGCCTATCTTCTCGGCATTTGTAATAAATAAATAAATATTCACAGCAATATCTATTCATGCACACATTATTGCTTTATGTATTCTATAGACATTTTCAAAAATTATTATATTTAAGTATAACTATTGTTTTTTTATGTCAATGTCTGCCTTTTGTCAAAGCAGACTGAAAAGTAGCTGGTCTGCCATTTGTCTCTAAATATTCATGCTACTGTTAGCTTTATTCTTTATTTTATTTTACAGTCCACTGCTATTAACAGAAAATTTCACATAACTTATAAAATATAGATTACATATTCAACAACTTTTAGCCTATTTCCAAATACTAAATGCAAAAAGGGCATAAAAATTTAGTATTATGCAAGATCTTTTAATATCACATAGTAAGTGAATTAATATTTCCTCACAGTATTTAAAATATATAATTTAAATTAATCATAAAGAAATTTTAATGCAGAGAAATAAATACGTATATGATTGGTTAAGAATTATTATAGTTCCTTGCATATTTTCCACCCCTCAGATTTTAGCTTCAGATAATTTAAAAAAAATATATTTCTCTAGTTTTCCTCTTCTTCAATACATGCAGAGAACAGCTTCCCTAAATTTTAAAATGGATTTATACACATGGTTATCATGTGTATCTTACTAACAAAGAGAAAGCTTTAACAAATATCTGCAAAAGTCCCACCGAACTTTTTCTTCTAACTTTCGAAATTTATGTCAGCCTTATACAAGTACCAACTAATCACAGCAAAGCACACACAAACTGACATTCGATGTACAATTTCATTGATTCAGATGCACATGCCCCTTCTCTAATTTATGGATGATCTGAGGCCTAAGTAGCACAGACAACAATAAGAATGCCATTTTGAATGATAAAATTAGTAAAAAAAAAAAAAAAAAGCAAGAAAGCAAGCAAGGAAATACATTATTTGCTTTATTATAATTAATGAAATAAGTTTTCACTCATAAAAAACAGAATATTCACAAATGAATATGTTATATGCTCTGTATGTTTCATGTTTAATATGGTCATTACACTAAATTTCTATGTTTAGCGTTAGTGTGAGACAGTATGCGTGAGACATAATAGACAGACACTGGAGGGGGGAATAGTGGAAAATCTTTTCAACTTGGAAACAGAAACATTTGTTAGTTTAGAAACATCAGAAACGTTTTAGAAAAAGAAATTCTTTTCTTCATTATTATTGCTATTAACTTTGTGTAAAACTGCATTCTGTGAAAAAGAGTGTGAAGGCACAGCATAAAAAGTGGTAATTCATGTAGACTTCTGTGGAAAACATCTTTACTCCTATTAATGATTTCATCCCTTCCTATTAAAAGATAAGCTGAAGAAAAGTATTTTTTCATTAGACATAAAATAATTAGGTAACAATATTAAAAAACTGACTTTAGGTTTAAAACGCTGAACTTGTAAGGAATGAAATTCAAAAGAAAGCTTGAACTGCTCTAACAAATGTCTTTAATAAGCTTTCAAGAACAATGAAAGCTTTGACTATTTGATTGCAGCTGAAGTTGTGCAACAAAAATTCAGGTCTTCAGGCTATTCAATGGTTATAAAACATTATAAATTCGGACATAGACCTTTCTTTCAAACATCTTATGCAATAAATGAAACCTGCCCCTTTTTAAGGCATTGTAGAGTGACTGCAGGATTGCGTTTTATGCTTTTTGGTTGCTTATTTGCATTTGGCGATGCAACCATTAGCTCAGTAAATTGTATGTTTTAATTCCCCTTTTTACATTCATACCCTTTCTTTTAGCCTTTATTGCTTATTTTTTGAACATGAGTGTATTTTTCGCTGGTGAACATACAGCTTTCTTACTCACGTTACTTTATTTGACTTCTTATTCCTTTCAACATTTGATTTTTCAGCTCAACACACTATGCTACAAGACCCAGACTTAGGGGGTTACACCGATCACAATTACAAGAAGCCTCCAAAATATTAACTAATTTTTAAAAGACAGCAAACATATCTGTGTTTACAATTAAAAGACTGGAAAGGTTCAGGTGAGATATCCTCCACACTTCATAATTCCACTGCTATACATTAGTGCATACAAGATTGGATTTTTCAGATTTTAGAAAAGTATGCCAAAGCTATTTGCCTAAAGGAAGGCATGCCCTTGTGGAGAACTTAAGGGAACTTGATATGGAGAAAACCACCAGAACTCCCAGATAGTTAGCAGATTCAATGGGATTTGATTTTGGGGTGACCTATCAGTGTCCTGTAGCTTATTATTTGGCCACTAGTGAGCCAATAAATACAGACACAAAGAAACAGTTAAACAAAGTTTTAATAAAACTGTGTGTGACGAGTGTGAAATAGGTGATCGGCCATGAATCCAAAAAAACTATAAATTTGACACAATTTTCTTTTTAAATAAACTTTAAATAAATGAAGTTTTGCAGTATTGAATATGTGCAATTTAATATAGTCGACAGATAATCAAATATTTTATAAAAAAATTAATTTTATTTAAAAATCTTTCATTTAAAACAGAATAATTTAAATAAAATTACTAATGTAATTAATTAGTGAATCTTTCTAACTTTTAAAGATCTAAATTTCTTCTATTTTTGCACAGTAAAAACTGTACCCACAAAGGTTTGTGGGTACAGTTTAAAAACTCTTCCCATAAAAGTTTAATGTGATATAATTAGCTAGCTTGACTAAGATATTAAGCAGTAAACATTTAAATACTTTTCTTCCAATTAAAATTGTACCTGGTACTCTGTTTTCCATTTCTAAAGCAGCAGGCAGAAAAGTGCAAGCATTGTGTATATTTAGAGTACTGTTGATATGATCTTCACAGTACATTCGAAGCTCATCAATGCCCAGTTCTTGCGCAATGGACAAACTTTCAAACACACTAGAGTCTTGAAGAATTACCTATGAAATAAAGAAGGAATTAAAATTTATTAAGAGGGTAGGTAAAATTATTTAAAGCACAAAGTGTTGATAAAAATATCTGATTTATATTTCTTCAAATGGCACTACGAAAAAAAAATCATTTCTTAAATATAAACTCATAAAATATTACCAAAATGCATTTAAAATTGTTTCATCTTGCTAGAAAACAAATATTTTCTCGCAATTTTATGAGATATAAAGTACTGGATATTAAACTTTGCTTTGAGATGTTATTCTAGGATCTGAAACTTTTCGCACTGCAAATTAATTTTTTTTGGGCTCATGATATAGCTGTTTTCGAAATTAATAATTTTGAATTGTAAATCAAAGAAAATTTCAAATACATTTGGATCTTTCAATACAAAACTTTGTACATCTTCCTTCAAATTAGATACTGCTGTTAACAACATAATATCACAGGACATTTCAAATGAAAAATGCATTTGAATCATGAAGAGTAAGATTACATTGCTAACTGAACTGCGGAAACAATTTATTACCTAATAATGTAATGTTTCATTTTACATCCATCGTTTTACATCATTACTTCATTTTACATCCATTGTTTTACATCATTACTTCATTTTACATCCATCTGCAATATACATCTGGAATTACAGCATGCACACTTTTTTCTTTAAAAGTTCTCTACAGTGTTCATTGCTATCTCTTCAGTAATGTAAGAAAGAAAGGAGGAAGAGGACTAATCTTTGACTCAACTAAAAAATGTCTAAACCTCGACTAAAGAAAAAATAGGGAGTGTATAGCAATATAAATTCAAAATGGTACTGAACCGGCATATTTCAGATCCTTCATCAAGGGGGGGGAAACAACAACTTGCATACAAATTAAAATCATTAAACGTTTTTTCAAATAAAATTTTATAGGGAAAATATAATGGAAGAAAGACATGAGATTATTTAACTCAGAGGAAATACAGGGTGTAATTCCTAAAAATGAGGAAATTTTCTTTAGAGTTTTCGATTTAAAAGGCAAATGACTTTGAGTTTTTAAGCTTTGCTTGATAAAGTGATATTTTCGTGAATTCGAGTAACATTTCAGTGGAAAATTGACTAATTGTGTTTGTGTTTCTCATACCTGTGTAGGAGATCTCAAGACAAAGTGCTGAGAAAATATCTGGCAGAAGACAAACACAGAGAGCAGAAAACAAGCAGATTTTATAACGTAATGTGTTTGAAAAAAAGAGGCATTGAGGTAGTACAGAGTGCTCTTGAGCGCAAGATAAAAGCGTTCAGCTGGTGTAAATTGCGATTCCCCGTGCGGATTTTGAGTGGTGTACATGAATGCAAAGCTTGCCAACATGCATTTTATGTACGAGTCCAGTCTGCGTGTAACATGGAGCAGCTACTGAAACAAGGAACAATGAACAACCTTTGAGCAGCTACATTGTTTGAGCAGCAACATGCATTTTATGTACGAGTCCAGTCTGCGTGTAATACGGAGCAGCTACTGAAACAAGGTACAATGAACAACCTTTAAGCAGCTACATTGTTTCCATTTGCAGTCCTATATATATAAAATTAATGCCGACATGCTCGGCTTTCAGCTAACGATGCGAGTCACTCCAAAATGGTACGGGCCATGGCAATTCCTGCCAGCACAACACTTTTATTCTCCCACTCAATAGCACCCTATACCACGACTTGAGCACTCGAGTCGACTTGTGCACACAAACACATTGCATTTCAAAATCTGTGTATTTCTAGATCTTCTACCTGCCTTTACATTTGCATCGGGTATTTTCGGAGCACCCTGTATATCATCTCTTATTAGATGGATTCGGCTCTTGTGCATCTCGAAAGAAAAGAAGTGTTTGGGCTCATATATTTGTTACGTTACATTTATTACTGTCAATGACAAGGAAAAGAATATGGCACAACACTTTTCAGTGAAATCTAGAATTACATTTACATATGCTAAAACACACCTTGCCAGTATAGAGGTAAAAGAGCACTTCACGGAAGACGTCCGGTTTAGCATGTGGTAGTCGAATAGGTGTGGGAGTTCCTGGTAAAGACGGAGACACGGTAGATCCGGGCACTTTACACATCTCGCCCCTTTTGACATTTTGAAAGCTTGTACACCTATAATAATAATAAAAAAAATTACATATAACCAAATTAGCAGATAATTAAAGACTATTAGAGCAGTATTTAAAGTATTTTTTTAGGAGAGAATAATTTATTTAACTTATATTGTTTAACCCTACTATTTTCTCACTGTGTCTGCCATTAGGTTGTCAGTTTAATAAATTATCACAAACTTTCCAGAAATTAATTCTTTAAATTCAGCATTAAATAAATCTAATAAGGGACTAAACACTTATCGTTTTAAGAATTTAATAATGTATCCAAACTTGCAAAAATACTTATAGCATCATAAGAATTTTTGAAGCAGGAGACATGAAAAATGTGCAATGACCTCGCCGTTACTCGAACCTGGACTTTTTGAATACGTGCCGAGTGCGTTAACCGTTATACCACAAAGCCATGTTGGAAAGAGGGGGGGGGAAATACCTTATACATTTATTTACTACTTATTCGCATAATTCTTCTGTCATAGTAGAAGAAAATGTTTTCTCTATCAGAGGATTCTAAGCGTAGAGTTTGTTCTACCTCATAGAGCTTTACAGTGACATGCGACATGCGATGGGGGACGTGGGCACCACCCCTTTACCGTCGGTTAATTGGTGTAGCGCCACGTCCACCAATATCTAGAGTTGAACCTTGAGTCTTTCAAAAGAGCAATTACATGGCCATACAAGGGCTGTTCATATTTAGTATTACATTCTTGTTTGCTGGTTAACATATTCTATGGATAACGTGATTTACAGAGTTACATACTGACTTTGTCTCTCATTTCCGGCATACAATGCATATGCATTACCTGAATTACATTAATCTTACATTGCGTTGGATTACTTTTGTTTACAGTTACAGTTTTTAGCTGTACATTTCAATAAATATACCTACATTACTTGTAGATTGCATATAAATACAGTTTGCATGTACAGTTACATATGCCAATATTACATGTGCCTTGCATTACATTATTTTTATATACATACATAGTCAGGCACACCTGCTTCACATATTACTTAATTTTACCTACACTGCTTAACCTTAGGTTACATATACTTGCAGTTGCATATAGATACATGCAGATACATTCTGATTAATTTTTTAGATACAAATATTTTCAAACATAATAGTCTTACAGGTTACTTACATTACATGTTATTTGGGTACTTATTGCATAATTTTCCAGTACATGAAATAGACATTCCAATATATACATTGCTTTGCGTTAGACATCCTATATCCCTTATTCATAATACAAAACATATATGTTACCCATGCATTTTTATTAGACATTTCTGCAGAGCTTTGATTTAAAAAGAAACTGATAATGGATTGTTATCAAATTATAGTACATGTAACCAACAAAGGAATAAATCGAAGAGGCATTGTATATCAGATGTCATATTTTGCTTTATAATACACAATAGTTTACATTCTGTTCTAAGCTGTAACTGTTAACTGCATTTGCATTTTTAACCTCAAAATTTAATTTGGGATTAAAAATTTCGGAGGTAAATGCATTCTGTAGTATCTACATTACTCCAATTAATTCCATAATATATTATTTTTCCCATTTTTTACTTTTTGTCTTGCAGTTTTTGACTTTAACTACTTCAACAAACATAATTTGTTATTTAGAGTTTCCTTCGTACCCCATATTTTTTCAAAAATTACTGTGCATCTATTTTATCTGCATATTCGTGATATATTTTATACCCTTATTTATTTTAGTACCTTTGTTTTAATTTTATGTATATTTCTATAATATCATTTAGCTTGTTTGTAATTTTCTCTCATTCTTGCAGCAAAATATAATTTATGATATATTGCTATTGTCTTTCAGCTGGGAAAAATATATATATATTGTCATTTTTTTAGTACATATTTTATATTTTAATTACTGCTTTTTTCCGTACTGTACCGTATATTTCTGTTTTATTTCTTTTTATTAGGTCCCTCCTAATTAATTTTTTATTTCTTTTATTATTTTTTAATGGAAGCCTTTATTTATTTATTACTGACATCTGTTAACATTCTGAAACAGCAGGTTATTAAATTATACAAAATTCTGAATTTACGGGCAATCTATCAATAATTTTAATTTCCTGTCAAATGGCTTAAAAAGAGAATTTTTAAATTTCTACCTTGTCTTTCTTCAAAGCCCAGGCAAACTTAAATACTTTTTTTTTCAGTCTAATTAAATCTTAAAGCAGACAAAATCCAGCGAATTATCATTTAATGTGCGTATGGCATTTTCTTTTCTTAGCACAAAGGGCGTTAGCTCACAAGGGCTATTAATTTCGTTTTGGCATTTTGCGTGTCGAAAACTTTAAATGCCCGTTTCACTTTTCAGATTGCTGCCACCAAATATTATCGCCCTGTGTATTCTATATCACCAAATATTCATTATTTAAAAAATTAAATAATGAAGAATCTGCATAAATGTACGAATGTTTCTCGCATTGTTATAAAACAACAGTACCTAGAGACATCCAATTTTGAATAACATAATCCTCCAAAGAATATGGGCATATGGAAGCCCAAATTTAAAATTTGGAATTTGTTTTATTATCGATTTCATATTTCGTAACACTACAATGAATTTTTGATTAACAAACTAAACGATTTCAAAGCGAGCCATGGCAACACTGTACGGAAAAAAAAAAAAAAAAAGAAAAAGAAAAAAGAAAAAAAAAAAAAATTATCTCCAGCGCGCGTGACTGTATCCGGAATTCTTAAAATACGCTCATTTAAAAATTATTTTTCGATATTGCTGTTAAATTGAATTTAATGGTTTAAGTGCGAAGAATACATTTTATAAATAAAGGTAACACACAAAACATTAAAAAAAAAAAAAAAAAAAAAAAAAAAAAAAAAAAAAAATTATCTCCAGCGCGCGAGACTGTATCAGGAATTCTTAAAATACGCTCAATTAAAACTTATTTTTCGATATTGCTGTCGAATTGAATTTAATGGTTTAAGTGCGAAGAATACGACATTTTATAAATAAAAGTAACACACAAAACATTAGGAAAAACGCCCTTTTGGTCGTAGTTATAAAATCTGACAGCTTACAGATTTTTTTAATTCATTAAAGAATGTTTTTTGGGGGAGGGGGGGAACCACCATGTTGTACTCAAGTTATTATCATTTTGGAAATTACTGGTAATCAAAAATAACACTCGTTCAACGAAGTGGTTAAAAAAAAGGTGGCGTTTTCATTTTAAATTAAGTGCTTCAAAGATCTACAAACAAATTTAACCGTTAGGTAATTTTAAGGTACAAAATTTCCTGCTAAAATGAATATTTCTGAATTTAAAGAGGCCTAAAAATTTTTTTTACACATGAAATCTGTCGGATTGCATCAGCCAATAAGAAAAGAAATTAACTGAAACTGTTGCGTATTGCAATTTCGTACAATCAAGTGAGCGCCAGAACAACTGCTTCACCATTTTAATCAATGGAATTACTACTGCTGATTTGAGTATTGATTAATGGCCAACGTTTCCCGATCTCGGTGCATGTATCATCACTACCTATATTTGTCACCCTCACCTCCATGAGAGGACTCTAATCGGCGTTTCTGTCTTTCTGCTGGAAATTCCTAACATCCTCGACAATCACAGGCGGCCTGGGAGGTGGAGACAGATACAGGAACGCCAGAGAAGAGAGGGCGACCTAGGAATGCCGCAATCGATAAGTGAACGCTGGGAATCCTCTTTCTCGGCCATGCATCAGTAATTAATCACGAATAATAAGGAGAGCCGCTTCGCTTTTGCCGCGCTCGATAATTAATTTATGCTGCCTACGCATCGGTTTGCCACGTTTGGCGCGTCATCGCGGATAAATAAGATTAACGCTTCCATCTATATTGCTCGCTTTTGGATTGTTTTCATTAAAAGAGTCTCACGAAAAGAAAACCAAAAACACAACGATGAATTAATTATTTTTGACACGAAAGCATTTTTTTTAATATTATTTTTAGCCATTAATATTTCCATACATACCCTTTCTTGAACAGCAACAAAATCCAGCGATTCATATTTCATAGTGAAGAGTCATTAGGATTTCTTTTGATGTCAGGAAACTGAAGAATGAGCCAGGGCTCGAAACTGGACCTCTCGAATACGTGCCGAGTATGCTACCGTGACACAACGAAGACATGCAGAAAGGAGGGAGAGAATAAACTTATATACTCCCCCTTTTAAAGGCGGACTGGGGGATGAGGGAACCCAATCGCCAAATCCTGATGGTGAAGAATCATCATCTACTACCTCTTAGTTCGGGTGCCACTGTCACGTCATCAGGATATTTTGAAGCAGGAGACATTAAAAATGAGCCCTGGCGGGGACTGGAACCTGGATCTCTCAAATACGCGCCGAGTGTGTTACGTTAAACAACGGAAGCATGCGTAAAGGAGGGAGAAAATACCTTATAGACGTATTTTGAATATTCGTATTTTGAAAGTAATCGTATCGTTTCTAGGAAATTCCCATGATCAACGTTAACATCTGTTAAGCTTCGTGCATTTATGAAAATGCGCAAATCCTATGGCTTCAGGAAGCAGTTCCTCTTTCCCCGATAAACTGAACTGAAACCTTATACAGACATTAGGTTATTTTGAAGCGCGAGACATGAAAAATGAGCAATGCCCTCACCGGGACTCGAATATGGACCTCTCAAATACACGCCGAGTGTGCTAACCGTTACATCACGAAGGCTTGCTGGAAGAAGGGAGAAAATACCTTATAATAGAGTCTTCATTTTGGAACTTTATCTTACATGTAACAGATAACGGTAAAACAGGAAAATGCAAGTCTTTGGAAGTCTGGCTTCGTAGATGAATGTTTGAACAAAACTAGTTCGGATTTGTGTTATTCATTAGGAAGAGTGTAAAAATATCTAAACCACCAGCATTTATGGATAATTGATGTGATAATACAGTAACATACAGCGGTTGCTCAGTGGTTAGCTAGAACAGCCATAGACAAGAAACAGGAAATATATTAATCATTTTAATTTATATCAGAAACATTTCAACCAGCAGTACGTAAGAGAAAATACTTCATTAAAAATGTTTTAATGCAAATAAAACAATAGTTTCGTTAAACAGTGCAATAAAATAGTAAACATAAATATAAACCGCTAGAATAATAAACGTAAACAATAGCGCTGAAAAGAACTGAGGTATTCCATCCATGAGGTTTCATGATGCAACAAGTTATAAGAGCTCGTAGAAATCATAAGAGCACCTGGTCCCATTCCGGACAGACACTTTCCTATAACATTTTACTTCAAACGCATTCTCTTCTCACAAATTGGCACCCAAATTAAAAATGGTAGATCATGAACTTCATCGGATTCATTAAATGGGCATTGTCTGACCTCCGTACTTAAATGGGTAAATGTATCAAGAACTAAGATATTTCTATCGCGAGCTCTTGCGGTGTAAAAAGCGTCGAGCAGTCTATAATAATCAAAAATAAAGTCTGCTTTCGTTTCGTCTGGACTACGTATCATCACGAACTTCGCTACAATACACCTTTCAGTTTCAGTTTGAGAGCAACGCTAAGCTTTCAACCTTTGTGCAGATGTAGTAAAACCTCTCACAACCATTCCCTCTCTCTAAAAATGACTAGCATTTAAAAGAAGAAAATAAACACAATTAATAAAGCAGTGCTTACTAACGAACTCTAACACTGCCAGAAACCACTACCGACACAGGTGTTAGTCTCGCAGCGTTTAAATATTCTTTCGGCAGATGCTATCTGCAAATCTCAGCCAAGGGCAGTCAGGGAAGCCAAGGGCAGTGATCTGCAGTCAGACTGCAATCATTTATCTAAATCTTCAAAAATAATTTTTTAGCGTCTCATATTGCTCAATTACACAAAAGTTACAAAGTAATGTTCCGACTTGTGTCCAAACTTCAAGCCCATTAAAGTTTATGGTCTTGTGGGAGAAGTCCTGAAAGTGTCTGTTGCTTAATACTTTTCCGTGCAGTCTCTGTACAAAGCCATTAAGACGGTTAGAATACAAAGGTGCAAATTATGATACACTGAATACAGTTGCAAATATGTTATTTTACAATTATAAGAACTTTCCTAGCTATACGTATACAAGAATACAATGCGAGACTAGAGCTGCACAAGTGGAGATCTCAGTGTAACACACAGAGATAGTGTTAATAAAGTCGCACAAAACACAAACACAGTAATATTCACTAAACGCTAAATAAGGGTAACAATACAAATAAACTAAACGAAAATACTCTAAATAGGAATATGAAAAATTAATTACATACTACATTATGCAAAATTAATTATGCATTAATGAATAAAGATGACAGTTACATAAACCTGTTTCGAACCACTTTTGTACATTATAAGTAAGATGGCCAGAACACAAGTTAGTATAAATGTTTTATACATAAAAGGAAAAAAAAATTGTAACAGTTCTCACGTATATATGAGCACTGAGACTATGAGCGAATTTAGAGTGAATCCACTGATTTTAATGGTCTGAAGTCAACAAATATTAGCAGCCATCTACTATACACTCTGTCACAAAATAATAAAATATCCCAGAAGAATCGAGCCACAATCACGACAATCAAAAGAAATGTAGATATGCAAATAATTTAAATTTCGACGTTAATGAGATAAGGGTAAGGGCATGATTGCTTACCCTTATCTCATTAAAGCAGCTGGGAGAGTTTAAAAGCATGATTGCTTGTGCCGCAGGGCTATTCAAACGAATCTGTCGACTTGGATGGAACGGATTTTGCCACCCAGACGGTATAGCGGTTAGGAGAGCCTGACTGCGATACCGAAGGGTCCAGGTTCGAATCTCAGAGAAGACATGGATGCAAAATTTTCTGTCCCTTCATAGGAAGGTAGCGATAACCGCCTATTAGGTGCATCGACAATAAATTGGGCACCACTTCCGGCTTTAGGATTGGCCAATGCCATTATAGGCAAGTGCCCGCCATTGGGTGGGGGGAAACATGGATGGACGGTATTGTGACTAGGTATGCCTCTGAGACGTAACCGGCGGCAGGAGGAACAGTTCTTGGATTTTGAGAAAGGGCATATAGCAGGCCTCACAGAGGCAGGTTGGTCGAACAGGCAAGACAGAGTGTGACCGACTGGAGGGCGTGTGATCTTGAAGTTTGATTGGTGCCATTTATCAGCAAGAGAACGCTCGTCCACATACTGCGCAACTCTCCTAACAACGCCTTCAAAGATATGACGTACTCCAAGGTCACCAGACCTCTTGCCAATAGAGCTCGTTTGGGACATGCTTGGACATGCAGCTGTCCCGGAATATTGGTAAATTACTGCATAGTTGCAAAGATTATGGCACGATCTTCTGCATGGGGTCATAGGTGACCTACCTGATTCAACGCCGCGCTGTTTTTCGGTTTAGCTGCCAGAGATACTTACTGATTTGTAACCTTTCATGCCATAACTTCTTAATAAAACGATCTTCTGTTCTGAAATTTTGTTTATCTCCTCATACACTACGTGCATATTAAGTTTCACGATAGAGTTCGTTTCTTTCTGGGTGCATATACTTTTTTTGTGACAGAGTGTATTTAAAAAAAAAATTAGCAGTTCACAGCTCATCGTGCTCTGTGCCCTGAAATTCTGAGCAGTTTAGTGTTTAGATAAAGCATTCACTTTAAAAATTAGAACATAGTGATATTTTATGATCCAATAACTATTGTCACAGCTACAAATATCTGCCTTAGTTGAAATGCTATTGATCTATAGTTCTAGTAGTAAATATGGTTCCCGCCAAACGGTTTCAAATCCAAAGTCGTTCAGTTTGCAAAAGAAAACGGAAATTGTTGCAGCAACAAACATTTTGTTGGTGAAAGATGGAAGGCATGATGATTATTCATGTATGGATCAGAGTAATAATGATGGTCAAGATGAAACAGAATTCGATGATGTGCCTGAAGATATAACAAACATGACGAAGTTTTCACACTATCCGATAACTAAAATTTCTAATTTCGTAAGGTATGTCATTTTATTAAAATAAATAGGATTTAGGTACACATAAAATCTAATTTTTGTACGTTGGTTTTTTTCGTTATTTTTAATCTATCATTTTTACATCCGGCGTATAAAGCGCACCCGTAAATTTAAATTTAGATCTTATTTTTTGTATTAAAAGTGCGCGTTATATGCCAGAATATACGGTATTTCATTAGAAAATATCCACTGCTGTTTTCCGCTAAAATAAGCTACAAGGAGCTACAGTAAAAAGCGATTTTGTACAGTCTTCGATTAATGTCAGCCGAACATCTGGCTGCGTAATGTTTTGTTAGTTTTCTTTCCGTCTAGCGTAAATAGAAACAACACAGTTTTCATACAAAGTCTAATCCAATCCTCGAGGGGTTTGTTGCCGTGAAAAATTTGACCATCCCCAATAACACCGCACAGAAGAAAAATAACTAGAGTTTGTAGAGTTCCTCACTTTGGGATTCTAAGTTAATGTTGGAAATGAAGAATCTAAGAACTGATAAGCGAATAATCGCTTGAGTTCGGTGACAAGAAACAACAAGATAGAAGGGTAACTAACCCTTTATTATTTGAATAAGATTTAACAAAACTCCGCCTGGGAGTGTACAAGCAAAGCCCGCATTTGGACTTGAACTTAACCTTTTAACTGTCATGCCCGAGATGCACTGGTGTTCGAAAATGTCACGCCCGAGTATTACTCGGGGTAATTTATTTATTTTTATTTATTTATTTTTATTTTTTATTGCAATTTATTTGTTTAAATTTTGATGCAAAACTCAAAATTTAAAAAAAAACAAAAAAAAAAAAAAAAAAAAAATTCCTCTTTTCTTTCAAATACTGTCAATAAAATCAATAAATAAACACAAAGAGGTCAGACTTTGCTACAGAACACAGATAAAGATGAATAAAACATTTTGGCAAAATTTCATTTCAATATTCTAAATACATTTTGAGAAGTTAATGTAATCGCAATCAAAAGTAACGAAAAACACAATTTCTCAGAAAATGCATTAAAGATTTTAATACAGCACAAAAATTTTTTTAGTCACTTTAGACCTTCAAAACTCGCCGTATTTGTACGTTAGGCCCTCTTTTACTTCATTCTTAACTAATTTTGACTTTCTTTTAGCATTTTACTGGTTAAGTTTGCTGCTTGTAGAGATTGGCGTTTCTATTTCTGAATTCGCTGTTTGTCTATTCCCATGTAGCTTTCAAGCATAATGGGATTAATTTCTATTTTTATATACCTGAACATAGGTAAAAGTCCTAAATATCTTGAATTAAATAATAATACAGCAATATCTGCACCCAAAAGCAATGTTTTCAGTTGGACAAAAGTTTCTTTAGGTAAAATATACCTCAAAAGGTTATTAAAATACTCATTATTGTTTTGAGTCTTCCCATGTAGGCATTTTATCAGCAAAGTGTCACACAGTGAAAGATGTGTAGTTTTTACAGCTTTTATATTGTTTAATAATTAGAAAATAGTTGTTTAAACTTATTGTTTACATTTTTACGACCATTTAAATGCCAACTTCCGGCATCCAAAAATTCACTTCCGGTTTACTTTTTATACTATAACTTTGCTTCTATTTATTGTAAACACAAAAATAAAGCATTTTTGGAAACCTAAATATATGGCCTATAAAATGAATAAATAAAAAAAAAATTTGAAAATTTTCACCAAAACGACGAATTTAGGGTAGGCACATACCTTAACTTATTTGACTACGAAACTTAGCAAGGGCCTGAGTACGGCCGAGCGTAATAACAGCTTTGAGAGAGAGTGGCCAAAAAGGCAGACGCGCGTAAATCAGAAACTCTGCTTCTCTGACTCAGTAAGTAACTTCGTGGTTTAAATACCGCTCCTCCTTATTAAATATTCAGCAAGATTCCAAAACTACGTTCTGGCCGGAAGTAGTAAGTTGAAGTTAAGAATTTGACAGGAAAGGAACTTAAAATTTAACTGTTAATAAAATTAATATAATCCTTACAAGTTTTACCGAAAGATGCCGAATAAGGAAATTTTTAAGCCCAATATAGTTTTACAAAAAAGCTTTATAATAAATAATACAACACATATAAGAATTCAACCAAAGATAATGAAAGTAAAATAAGGTAGACATATAATATTTCCTTAGCAAGAGATATTAATTATTATTGCCAATATTGACAGAGATTATGATCACGAAATTAAGAACAGTTTTGGATATTATTTTAATGCGTTTTGAAAGAGAAGCATAAATATTATGCTTCGAATCTTGTTATTAAATATTTTCTGAATTTCACTGAGGTATTTCACCACGCGAATTAAAGATAAATCAATGAATGAAAGGTTATCGCTTGCTTTTACTCTAAATTAATGGCTAAATCAGACTGAATAATTTAAAAGTAATTCTTTAAAAGACAAGAAATAATTCCATAGATGGGTTGCTAGATGGTACCCAATATTTGTTCGTATTTTATTCAATGACAATTCACATAGAAATAAATAGATATTAATATAAATTGTGATATAACTGAAAATTACAAATATTACAATGCAGAGCGCATTTACACGTCTTTAGAACGATTTCGGGGCCGCCATTGAGCTTTTCGTAAAATTTCTAGAGCTACTGATTTCCAGCCCTGTTCGAGTACTTTACACAGTCTATGTTTACTCTTGTTCGAGTCACAGAAATCTCATCACTATTCATAGACTTTAATTAGATAATTAAAATTTTTAATTAGAGATTAATTAGAAAGAGCTATTTTCAAGAGATAACGGCACAGTAATCCATATGTGAAACGTCAGGGCACCTCGCAGGAATACGTTGAAAAGGTACACATGCAATACCTGTATTAGTCTTCATTTTTTCACGGAATGCAGTGGTACTTTTCGAAGCGTGATTTGTTACTTTGTCTTGATAAAGCTTCATTTTTTGAAGGTCATTCGGACAAAAATGGAGAAAGGGAATGAGGTTTCTTAAATGGCCAAACAAGGGAGTTAAAGAAAGAAAGAATTCCATTGTTTTAGAGAAACAAAAATGGATTTAAAGAAAGAAGATTGTAAGGACTACATTTCTAGTCAATAGAGTTAGAGAAAGATGGGTCAATGAAGTTAAAGAAGAAATTCCTTTTCTTCTTCTGATAATAATATAGTATGTAAAACTTTCTCTTGGTAAATATAATGAGTTTAAAATTTTTTTTTCCACTCACCTTATTTCTAATTTCCCACTTTATAATAACTAGGATAATCATAAACCCCTTAATGACAGTTTCTTTGCATTGACGGCACCATGTTTCTATATATACGTTCTCCTCGTTTTCGATAATAAATATATATTCCTTTCTTCTTGCAATGATTTAGGTAAACCTTGGTATTTTCTGCATGCTTTCGTGGTGTAAAGGTTAGCACACTCGGCGTGTATTCGAGAGGCCCAGGTTCAAGTCCCGGCGAGGGCGTTGCTCATTTTTCATTTCTCCTGTTTAAAAAATAACCTAGTGACCTTACAGAGTGCTTCATTGAAGGTCAAAATGTATTTCCATTTATTTCCTGCTAAATAGTTTCAATACAGGGTTCTACATATGGTTCCGCTTTGAGAAACGATCATCGGCAAAAGCTGAAAAACATTTATGTTTTTTAGCGTTCTTTTAAGTTGTAAATCTTAGTTGATGGTTGCTATACATGCATTTAAAGACTTTGTGATTGACTTTTGGATCGGATTTTCTCTTGCTACCAACGATTTAACTTTAAAGAGATTAGAAGCAGTAAATACCTTTTTCGGGTACTCGTTTGGAGACTTTTTCTATCTATGCAGAAATAATGATCGGCGGTTTTTCCCTTTCCGGTTAATAGTGTTGCTTATTCTGCATTTAGGAATTTTAACATCATGCATTTCAGAGCGTTTTCAAATTATGGAATAGAAATAGCTCTCTTTGGAAAACGCAAAAACATCTTGTCTACATACGAGAGGCTCTAACCGTAACTGGCATCCATGTTGTTTGGTGTGTGTTTTGGTCTGGAAAAAAAGTCTTTGTATTTCGGTAAACTTTAATTTTGTGAATGTGAAAGTGAGTTTTTTTATATCCATCTTTCATTCCGGTTTCTGAAAATGTGCATCTTTTAACTGGATGAGTAAAATTGAGAAAGTTAGAAGTGTTTAAAAATTTCTACGTGTCAAGCTGCTCATTAGCATACGCATGTGAGTACTTTTGCTTAATTTTGATATTTAAAGACCATGCAAGTGGATTTATAATGCATGTTTTTTAATTATATGCTACTCTTGAATTACGTGCTTGGTCTTGTGCTTCAGATTTAAGTACTTTGAAAGTTACAAGCCTTTTTACGTTGAATTTCTGAGTGGCTCATTTGCATACGTTTATAAAGTTTTTCTGTTTATTTGAAGTTTATACACCATGTAAATATATAAATTGATTGTGCTTTCATTCTATACACTTTTGTGGATATTTATGCAAAATTTTACTCATTTGCAACAAGTCTTTTAAGAGATATAAGCTTTTCAAACTTCGAACACGGCTAATAATGGATGCCTTTATTTACAATTGAAGTTTTGGTGCACCATTCAGTTAGTCTTTCTGCGTGGGATGGCGAATAATGAGCGGGAAGTTCTTGAAAAAGAAGATAGAATTTCAACGGGATCGGAAGATACTGTATCTTATATCGCTGACAACGTACTGTCCTTTATTAATGAAAACTCTAAAGAATTGCATGAGGTTTTAGGTAACCCATCTGATAAGGTGAACAAATCTGTAGGTAATAAAATTAGAGAAATATTTAGAAAAGTGCAGAATGCAATGAATAGTGTTCTTATTGAAAATGGTGAACTAAGAGGAAGATTGGCCGAAAGAGAAAATATTATAAGAGGAAAGCATAAAAAGCCAGCTGCTACTTATGCAGAAAAAGTTCAACAAAGATCAAGATCACGATCTAGAACAAAAAGTTTTAAGAAACAAGAAGTAGAATTTGTGACTCTAATATATCCTAAAGAAAGGAATCAAACTTCTGAATATGTAAAGGAGAAATTAATTAAAAACATTTCGCCAACTCATCTTAAAATAGGTGTGCAGAGAGTACAAAAAATAAAAAATGGTGGAGTATTGATTAAGGTCACTAAATACGACGATTTGTCAATAATTGAAAATGCAATAAGAAAAAATAGTACATCGAAAGAAGTATGTAAAAAGACCTAAGAAAATACATCCACGAATTATGATTTATAATGTTGATCCTGCCTTGAATGGAGAGGAAATAAAGGATTTACTGAAATCTCAGAATGTCGTTCTAGAGAATGCGATTATAGAACCGAGATTCAATATGAAATCAAATATGGGATGTCATTGGATCGTTTCCTTGGACCCACAATCATTTAATCTGGTTATGAAAGACAAGAAAATTTATTTAAAGTGGACAAGGCACCAGATTAGAGAATATAAAAGAGTTACCAGATGCTTCCAATGTTATGGTTTTGGACACACTAAAAAAGCTTGCACAAAAACCTCTATTTGTAATAAATGCAGTTTAGAAGGTCACTCTCAAACTGAATGTACCGCAACAGATTATAAATGTTATAATTGTACAATAGCAAATTCGAGATTTGGACTGGGCCTTAATACTAAACATGAAAATACATTTAAAGAATGTCCTTGTTATATTAGACAAGTTGATTTATTGACCAAAAAAATTGATTATGGCTTGTAAATCTCATACAATTAAAATTTGTCAAATCAATTTACATCATGCAATCAAGGCCACAGAACAATTGAGAGTTGAGGTTACAGAAAGTGATACTGATCTGATCTGCATACAAGAACCTTATGTTTATCAAGGAAAGATATATGGTTTACCAATAAGTGCCAGAGCATATTATAATAAAGGTGAGAACATAAGATCTGGTGTCTTTGTATTCAATGAAAATTTATTCATTTTACAAATTTATACTTCTAAAGACATAGTTGCTGTTTTGGTGGATGGAAAAAGTCCTTTTCTCTTGATTACATGCTATTTTTCCCCGTCAGAAACTATTGATGATCATTTACGTTGTTTGTCTTCTTTGTTTGATAGATTTAAAAATACTTCATTAGTAATAAATGGTGATACCAATTGTAAACATCCACTGTGGGGCCAAAACCACATGGATTCAAGGGGAAAAAATTAGCAGAATTTCTACTTGAAAATAACTTTGTTGTAACAACAATATAAACAGTTTTCCCACATACTCTTCAGTATTAGGAAATTCATGGATTGATATTACTGCTTCCAGATTGATTAAAGACATTGAGATACGTAATTGGCAAGTTTCTGATAAAATTAGCCTTAGTGATCATAATTATATTCATTTTGAGATTAGAAATGTGATAATTGATGATACACAAAATAACCAAATTAAGTTGAAGAGATTGAACTGGATTGCTCTAAAGGAGCTTATGTTTGAAAATTTTTCTGGCATTGAAATCAATGAAGATATAAAATCTCAATTACATGAAATTGATTCAATCATATGTGACATATGTGAAACTATTCGGTTTAATTATAAGGATACAGGAAAAAAGAAAAACTATTCTCCATGGTGGAATAATGGATTAAATACTGAAAGAAAAAAAGTTCGAGCTTCTAGAAGAAGATTTCAGAATTCTTGTGGCGAAGATAGATTAAATTATAAAAAATTTTATTGTAAACAACTTGCAATATATAGAAAGAACATTAGAATTGCAAAGGAAAATCACTGGATTAAAATATGGGATAAATTGTCTCTGCAAAGTCCCTTTGGCACGCATTTTAAAATTGCCACAGATAAGCAGATGAATCCTGTCACTTTTACTGCTATCCGTAAAAGTAATGGTACTTACACAGAAAATAGACAAGATACAATAAAGGAAATTATGAACTTCCACTTTATGGAAGATAAAGAAGAGGAGGATGAAAGTGAACATCGGGATATCCGAAGGAAAATAAAAGTTGATTTGGAGTCTTTTAATGATGTTTTGTTTACTGCCGATGAGCTTTCTGCTGCTCTGGAGAGTATGAAAATGAATAAAGCTCCCGGTCATGATAACATTCCTTTGGAAATTTATAAAGAACTTTATTATGTAAATAGGAAATTCATTTTGGATCTATTTAATATTTGTTTTCAACGGGGACATTTTCCTGAGACATGGAAGATTGGCAAATTGGTTTTGCTTTTAAAACAAAATAAACCTCCTGAGCAAGCGGCTTCTTACAGGCCGATTTGTTTATTACCCACTTTGGGTAAAGTTCTCGATAAATTGATTAACAATAGGCTTGTTTTTTTTTTTTTTTTTCTTGGTAGCAATAATCTACTAAATGTAAATCAATATGGATTTACGCCAGGAAAAGATACTATCTTGGCAATTAATAATATTATTGACACTATAAGAATTAATAAGATAAAGAATTTACATACTACTTTGATTGCAATCGACATTAGCAATGCCTTTAATAGCTTATGGTGGCCCAGCATCAAATCAAGACTTCTAGATTTAAAATATCTTCAATATTATTAATAGTTATCTAAATAATAGGAAAATTATTTACAGAAGAAATAATATAAATATTGAGAAATATTATAATAAAGGTGCTCCTCAGGGTTCTGTTTTAGGCCCTACACTTTGCAACCTGGTGGCTGATACTGCCTTACAATTGAAATTTGAAAAGGATGTATTTTTGCAGGCTTATGCTAACGATTTTGTGTTGGTGATTTCTGGAAGTAATAGATTAATTATAGAAGAAAAAGCAAAGAATGCTCTAGATAAACTTTATAACTGGTGTAAAGTAAATAAGCTGGATATTAGCCAAGATAAAATGGCTATGATAACAATCCCAAAAGGCTCAAAATTAATCAGATTACCTTTATTGACGTGGAATGGAAAAAGAATCCGCAGCGAAAAAACACTTAAATACTTAAGTATAATTTTGGATACAAATTTAAATTGGTTGCCACATTTAACTAAATTGAAAGAAAAAATTTTTAAGATTATGAATAAGATGAATAGATTATTATGTATGGATTCTTTTAAAAGTAAAAGTATTTTAAAAGAGTTATACAATAGAGGAATTGAACGAATAATCTTGTATGGCTCACCCGTTTGGTGGACTGAAACAGAAAGGGTGAGAAATAAATTGCTACAGATTCAGAGGGTTGCAATGCTACCCATTACGGGATGCTACAGAACAGTTTCTACCACCAGCCTACAGGTCTTAGCTGGGGTTACGCCTATAGACTTAGTAGCTGAAGCTGAAACGCTGATTTATAAAGCTGTTCATATGAAGAAGAATATAGATTATTGTGACCTGAAGATTTCTAATAGAGAAATTGATCCAAAATTAGAAAAGTTTTATTTTCATCCGGCACAATTTAAAGAGGTTACCTGGAAGACACTTCTTCCAACTGGTGTTGGTTTGGAATTATTCTCTGATGGCTCCGTGATTGATAAAAATGTTGGAGCAGCATTTGTTGCTTTTGCAAATAATAAATTTGTATATAAATCTAAATTAAGATTGAATAATAATTCAACTATTTTTGATGCAGAACTTATTGCCTTTGAATACGCCATAAGATGGGCTAATGAGGAAGAAAATGAGAAATATATTACAAATTGGGAGATTTCGGTGTTCACAGATTCCCAGAGCATCCTTAGAGCTCTTAATTCTAGAAAATGTTTATCTGCAAAAGTAGATAAAGTCAGAAATTATATTCACAATATTAATTCAAAAATGAAATTACATATAAGTTGGATAAAAGGACATTCGAATATTTATGGAAATGAAGCAGCACATTCTGCTGCTAAGGAAGCATGCTATAATACAGATATTGATATCACGGTTCCTTTATCTCTTAATTATATTAAGAGTGAACTACATGACAAGATTCTCCACACATGGCAACAAAGATGGCATTATGACAAAACTGGACGAAAGGTTTATAAAATATTTCCTGTTGTCAAAGAGCAAAGTTACAATAGTAATACTAAATCAATTGATAACAGGACATGGCCAATTTCCAGAATATCTAAAAAGGTTTCATGGGAAAGATATTCATTGCCGATGTGGTCAGGATGCATCTGGAGCATCTAATGGACATTACATTTGGGACTGTGCCTTAACGAAGGAAATTAGAGGAGAATATTTTCGAAATATATCTATAAATAATGAAAAATATCTATATAGCAATAATAAAGCTAAATTAGGACTTATAAAAATTATTACCAATTTGAATAATTATGTATATTTCGATCCTTTTGTTTAATTGCTTAAATTTTTGAGTTGAATTGCATAAATTATAATGTAATTTGTATACATATAATGTATAATTTACTGAAAACTGTAAATGCTTATTGTTCGTTAAGCTAGGCAATATTTGTATTTTATAATTGTTGTTTAGGTTAGCAGTTGTCTTGAGTTCAATTTAGTCATTTTATGTTAAGAAATAGGTGGTTTTTATTCTGAATGAAGGTCGAGATGACCCGTTGGCGGCGCCGACACATCTCCAGCGGAGGATGAGTTTTTGGATAAGTAGTCCTTATTCTGTTGTAGTGTTTATCCAGTTATCTTTCAGTTTGTTTCTTTTAAATTGCCGGTTGTGCTAATTTTGGCGGTACGGCTTATTTTCTTAGATTAGATTAGATTGTCTACATACGACATTTTGAAAGAAGGAAAAATTTAGAAATAACAGACGACATTTCCGATTTCAGAAGCAGAAGTGTTTATTCCAAAATATTTCTTTTTCGAATTCTTTATCGAAATCGTTGTAAATATGTGTGAACACCCTATGTACACCAGTTGCAAGAGCTCTGGTATCAGCCCCGTCTATAGCAGAAAATATTAGTAGCCTGCTGTGTTCCGTGGTGTACTGTAGTGGAGTGGAGGTGACCCTTAAAATGAAAATCCGTTTAAAAAAGCTGTTTAGGGAACGCCCATAAACAAATATTATACAAGTCCCAAATTTTAACTACTAGATTTATCGTAAAACACATGAAAAACTGTCTATAACATTTTTATATTAAATTGTCATTATTTTTAAATTCTTTAAAAAGGTCTCTACTGATTTATTAACTCTACTGATTTCTCTACTGATTAAGCATTAAAATTCCTTCAAAATTGGCAGATGTACATTAAAAATAAAATTTATGCTAACTGAAAATAAAGAATTTTCATATTTGGCCAAGAATCTGAAAATTTCTTTCATTGTAACTCGCTAGACAGAGAGCAATATTTCTACATCAAAGAAAGTCAGACGTAAAGGTAAACATCACTGAGAAATTGCAATTCTTTTCAAAACAACTCAAGCCAAAACCAATTACAATAGTATCAAAATCAGAGCAACAATAATAGGTTAACCTTATTCCAAGCAATTATTATCCGACACGGATAAAGAAAGATTAAACTTCGAAATTGATTTCATTCTCCATAATGTTAGGTGAGAATAAACAGTTTGAACGAGCGGACAGAACAAGCGTTAAGTGAGGGCGCACGCCAAAATGCAACACTTCACCATCACATCAAAGAGGAAAAATTGGCAACCTACAAGATGGATGCAAATTGCGATTCTATTCATTAATATGTAATAAAGCTCCGTGGCCCCTTCACACAGACCCACCCCACTTGTCTGCCTCGCGGTTACAAAAGCGGCCAAATTCCAGGCAGCATCCTAGTAATTTCTTTTGCATACTTTCAGAAAGTGAAAGAACACTCATCACGTTCTTGTGGCTGAAGTGAGTAAAATGAACTGCCGTGCCTTGGCGGTAGATTTAATAAAGGTATCAGTTGGGCTTCCAGGCAACTGAATGATGGATGGGCGCTCATTATTATCACACTATTATCATTCAGATTACAGGCGGGCAGCTCTAGTAATTACATTACATTACAGTACTGAAAATTTTTGTAAGTAGAGTCTCTCTTTCTCAAAGTGCTAAAGGTGACAATGATTCTAGTATCAGAAGCAATGAGTCATCGTCATGAATAGTGATTTTTACCAAGTGACAACCATGGACGTGACTCAGTGAAGACGCCCGCGGTTTATTTTTGATAATTTGCTGGCTATACAACGGGATACGCTAATATTAGGCGGTTACAGTTGAATGTATTGGGTTGTTCGAGAGAGCTTAATTGTACTTTTTCATAGCCAACTTCACACTTAAGCCGCATAGTTATTATATATTTTGACAGCTGATACAGCAAGGCTTGTTTGTGAAAAAGTTCGATTGATTCTATGAAGTAGTTTTTGGTCGGTGCCCATTCAAATATGGAAAGCGAAAATCAGCATTTTCGGCATATTTTACTTTTTTACTATCTAAAAGGTAAAAATGCTGTTCAAGCAAGAAAACAATTATCCATTGTGTCTGGAGAAGATGTACTGACAGAATGCCATTGCCAAAATTGGTCTGCAAAATTTAGATCCGGCAATTTTGATCTTGGAGATGCACCACGTTCTGGAAGGCCAGTTGAAGTTAAAGAACATGAGGAACCATATGTCGAGCTTTGAGATTCAATCTAGGCATTTCAAACGACCATGAACAGTCAAATTCGATAAATTTAAATTCTCCGCGATCTCATGACTTGTTCGCCAGTTTGCATCAATTAATGCATTTATTGTGGCCGCCCAGATGGTATAGCGGTCAGGGAAGCTGACTGCGATGCCGAAGGGCCTGGGTTCGAATCTCGGAGAAGGCACGGTTGTAACTGTCTGTCCCTTCATAGAAAAGGCGATAGGTGCCTCCATAATAAAGAGACTACCACATCCGGCCTTGTATAGATTAATGGACTACCTTACATTTGTAATCGTTCACAATCTGCCATTCGAAAAAAAAAAAAAAAAAAGTAAGCATTTATTGTGTCTTCATTAGCTTCAACTGACCTTCCAGAACGTGCTGCATTTTCAATATCAAAATTGCTGGATCGAAATTTAGGAAACCAGTTTTTTGCACTGGCATTCTGTCAATACATCTTTCCCATACACAATGGATAATTTTTTTTTCTTGCTTGTACAGCTTTTTTAGCTTTCAAAATAAAAATGCTGCTTTTCACGTTCCATATTTGAAAGGGCACCGACCAAAAACTACTGCTAGAATCAATCGAACTTTTTCACAAACATGCCTTGCTATATCAGCTGTCACAATATATAATGATTATGCGGCTAAAATGTGAAGTTGGCTGCGAAAAATTACAGCTAAGCCCTTTGTTGGGAACAAACGAAATTACTTTACGAACAACCCAATAGTATAGCATGCGATCATACGATTAAGTCTTTTAATAATCTGGTACCGCCTATTCCACGCCTTTTTCTTTATTCCCCCACGAAAGTATTTCAAAAGTAGTTTTACTGATGTAAATACACACAGCGTACCAATTCCAATAAACTGAATAAGTTATGTTATTCTCTACATTTTATCCGGTTCTTGCACATATAATCCTGATAAACAGCTAGTCCAAATACTTGTTTTTCCGTATCAACTAAAACTTTCTCACTTTCTACGTAGTGCCAACGCACTACATAGAACTTCACATGTATTTCATTGCTAAGCTTGACAAAACTCTAAAAATTATGTTAAATAATTTGAAATCTGTCATATCCAAACTATAAACGCAACATTAAGGTAACAGTTAAGTCCAATTACAGCGTCCATTAAACTGAATGCTGATAATTAGGAAATGTGATAACCAAGCGCGATAGCAGTAAACTATGAAGTTTAAGCAATTTAAGAAGAGAGAGGGGAACAATATACTTGCAGTGCCAAAACAAGAGAAACCTTACGGCTTCTAAACATACTTACGCCCTAATTCCGCTAGTAAAAAAACAAGCTGCAAAAAATTAAGCGACATTAAACACAGTAGAGTGTAATTTTTATTAATTTATCAAAAGTACTGTATATTCCGGCGTATAAAGCGCACTTTTAATACAAAAAACAGGACCGAAAATTACGGGTACGTGTTATACTCAGAGTATAAAAATGATAGCTTAATAATAAGGAAAAAATTAGATTTTTACGTGCACCAAAATGTTGCTTATTTAAAAAATATGACATACCTTATGAAATGAAACATTTTCATTATCAGATAACATGAGTTTAGCATAAATTTAGGTATTTTTGCATAATGAAACTCAAAAGCATAAAAAAAGAACGTGCGCCAAGATATACATTGGCGAGAGAAAGCGAAGGTGGGGGTGCATTCGATTCTCACCTTAGCTACTTGTACCTGGGTCAAAGGTCTAATTCAGTTGGTGTTTTCTCTTTCAGGTACTGTGTCAAAGTATGTTCTTGTTTTTTATTGCCAAAATAGGTAAGCCTGATGATGATTCTATGTAAGTTATTCTTTTCAATACTTCAATTTTTAATGGCTGTGAAGATTGTCACTTTAACTAGCGAAGCAGAATTCTCATACTTGTTAAATAGTTTTCGTAGTTATTTTGACTTATGATTCTTTGATTAAAACTGCGCTAAATAGAGGAAACGTACTCAATACGCCTTACGTGCTAAAGCACAATACAGCACATGGAGAGTTTATTATGTTCGTCTTCTGTTATATCTTCAGGCCTATCATCGAATTCTGTTTCATATTCACCATCATTGTTATTTTGATTATTCACCTTCATTGTTATTTTGATCCATAAATAAATAATCATTATCCGTTCTAAATCACACCAAACATCCTTGCTGCAGCCCGATTTCCATTTCCTTTCGCTAAATGCATTTGAAACCAGCGCAGTGTTTGTTTCTTTTAGCGAGAGCTATACTTACTACTAAAATTAGCACTAGACCAACTAAAGCAAATGCAATTTACTAAAGCCTTGATTTTCACTTCAAAAGAACAACAGAAACATCTAACTCCTAATTGCACGAATTCATTCAGGTTGAAAGTGCTCTACAACAGCATTCTTTTCAACACCTGCATTGAATATAATCCACCCACCTTGCAGGAATATTTACTCCCTCAAGCATTTACGTTACACAAATATTGTTCCCTTTATCGCTTGTCAGGAAGGCTAGGAAGAATATTCGAAAAATTAACTTGAAATTTACAACAAGTGCAGTTTAACCTTCAATTTTTTTATTATTCAGAAAAGAAATTCTAGAAATAATGCTTTATTTCTCTTACATCTTCTTAAATGAAGATGTTCAGGGTCATAAAAAATACCAACGAGTTTCTATATGAATTTAACGTTTTTGCTTTATATTATACACGTAAGAACTAATCGAATTTTCTTTTTTATTAACTCAAGTTTGAAATTTTATAAATCTATTTTTTTCCCTAAAATATTATTTGTTATATTTTATTGCAGTCCTCGATTACCACTGCAGCTGTTAACCCAAATTATTAATTTATATTTTTTGTGAATCAAGGTTAAGAATATATTTTTAGCATATATAGCCAAAAGGGCTAGTAATTTCGTTTTGGCATTTTGCGTTGATTCACTATAAACGGCGAATCACTTTTTAAATTGTTGTCATCCAATATTAGAGCCCTGTATTATATTTAAAAAATAAATAAATGGTGAAGAATCTGCATACATGTGTGCATGTTTCTTGCATTGTGACAAAACAATGGTACCTAGAGGCATCCAATTTGAATAACGTAGTCCTCCAACCGAACACGGACACTTGAAAGCCCAAATTTTGAATTTCGAAATTGTTTAATTATCTGTTTCATTTTTTGTAAAGCCTTTATGAGTTTTTGATTAAGAAACTCAACAATATCAAAGCAAGCAATGGTAAAACGGTACGGGGGGAGAAACAAATAAATAAATAAAAGGTAAAAAAAAAAAATTATATCTCCAGTGCGCGAGACTGAGTATCGGAAATTCTAAAGATATGCTCTTTTAAATATTTTCTGATATTGTTGTTGAATTGAATTTTATGGTTTAAGTGCGAAGAACATGATATTTAATAAATAAAAATAACACACAAAACGTTAAAAAATATATATAATCTGAAAGCTTTTAGTATTGTTTTCAATCTCTACTTTCATATTTTTTAAAACAAAACTTTTCTATCAAGGAAACAGTGAATTATCATCCAAACTGAACAAACATACAGCGTTCTAAAGGTTGCATTTTGTCCTGATGGGATTTTAAGATGATTCTTCTCAGAATAAATTTACACCAAACCGTAAAAGATTAAATAAGAATGAAAATTTCAAAAATTTAACGCAAGTCCATGCTGGGAAAGCGAAACCATTCCATGTCAAATTCTGAAAGTACTAATTTAATATATTTTCGCGACATGAGCGAATCGTATTTTAAGACGTAAACTAAGGATTCGATTTACGGACTGTGGCAAGAAGGAACGAAATTTTTTCAGATTTCGAATTGTGTAACTCAAAGAAATTTCCAATATCTTTTTTAATTAAGTAGTGAGAACGATAAGATAAACAACTAAATTGAAAACTTCTTTAAGCAAGAGATACAAACGGATTTCCAATATGTAACTTCCATTTTCATCGATAGATGGCGATACGGAAGAAATAAAGCACATCTCACGTCACTCTTAAACTTCCATAAAATTACTCGTATTAAGTTGTACGAGACGCACTGCAAACCAACATTTACATTTGTAGCAACTGATCCATGAAACTGTTGTCTCGTGGGAAGAGTAAATTTTAGCACCCAGCTTTTGATTTGAATTATATCTTGCCATTCGAATAAAATTTGAATTAAAAAAATACTCACTTAAATGACTACATATAGTAACATATTAAAAAAAAGGCTGAAAGCTTTCAGATTTTACATTACGCCCAAAGGGATGTAAATTTATTAAATATCATGTTCTTCGCACTTAAATCATAAAATTCAATTCAACAGCAAAATAATTTTTAAATGAGCTTATCTTTAGAATTTCCGATACACAGTCTTGCGCTCTGGAGACATTTTTTTTTTTTTTTTTTTTCTTTTTTCCGTACAGTGTTGCCATTGCTCGCTTTGAAATCGGTGAGTGTGTTAATCAAAAATTCGTTAAAATTTTACAAAATATGAAACAGATAATAAAACAAACTCCAAATTTGGGCTTGCAGATGCTCATATTCGGGTGGAAACGAACGTTATTCAAAATTGGATGGCTCTAGGTATCGTTGTTTATTCACAGTGCGAGACACATACACACATTTATTCAGATTCCTCATATTTTAATTTCTTTAAACATAATACAGGGGTCTAATATTGCGGGGCAACAATTTGAATAGTTAACCAACGCAAAATGCCAAAATGAAATTAATAGTCCTTCTGGGCAAATTGCCCCTTTGGACTAATAACAATAAACAACTAAATGTTTACTTCTTATCATATGATTCATATTACACTTATTACATACGTTTAACAACAATTAATCAGTGAAAGGGAATCATCATTTTACCTTAATATGGGCGTTCCAACATATTGCCGCATGCGTACGGGTTCGTAATAAATTGAAAGCACAAATCCGATAATAGATTAAAAACAAATATTCTTATCAAAATATATCAGAACTCTGCAATTCCCCTCACAGATATTCGTTCACAATATCAAGCAGTGCAATCAGTAACTACTAAAACTTCAAACTACTAAAAACGTTTAATGCAGGACAATGCAAAGCGCATCTAAAGAGAATTTTTTGTGCGTATTTAATTATGGCAAAGCACACTAGGGCTATCTGCCTAAGGGGAGGGATGCCTTCGTGGAGGACTTTCTAAGGGAAACTGGATCGTATACACGTTACACAAGGGGAAAACCACGAAAACGCTCATGCAGCCAGCCCGTTCGCGGGATTCGAACCTCGGACCGAACTACCAGTGTTCAGCGACTTTACCGCTCGGCCGCTGGTGGGCGCATCTAAAGAGAAAGCTACTCGGATATCGCAGTCACGCGGAACTAAACAAAATTCGCAACAACAGTAACTAAGCAACTAATTAAACAACCGAGAGAGTTTAAGACCTGCTCTTTCTTCGTCCTTAAATTTCAACCGGCCACGCGAGATATCAATAACTACAGGGTGGTCATAAAAATACTTTCCCGATATATGAACCCCTAGCGCTTAACCAATGAGCATTCCACGCACGAGATTATTGAGAACAATGACGTATATAACATCGCATGAGGAATCTGTATAACTTCACGATTTACGGCACCTTTCAATTTTGAAAAATCCTGTGAATTTGATGCGTTACACCTTAGATTTAGATGCGTCCCCCTTCCTCTTTCGGATAACTTCAGAAGTAGAAACCCACCGGAGTGAAGTCGGTAGATGGCGGTGGCCACAAAACTGCAAAGTTACGGAAGATGACTCTATCTTGAAATGTTGTACACGTTCAAAATACGCAATTCCAATAGAAAACTTTTTTCTCTCTCCTCTCTCATGTTTTCATTGGTCATTTACAATGCTCTTCTTTGCAAATGTTTTACGCCAGCAATTCTCGTCATACGTGTATCGTTCTAATCAAATTTACGGTTTCTGAACGTGCTGATCAATTTCTGAAGAAACAATGGGGCTGTTGCCATGCGAAAATTTCAAAATGCTGTCACTGTAACCGTAACCGTGAGAGCTCCATTGCTTTCAATCATCCCAATCTCAACTTCACATAACGTTGAGCGGATAAGCTGCTGGGCGTTTCTATATCGCGGAAGTTTTTCATGACCACCCTGTACATACTTTAAAAAAATGTTAGGACTCAAAAATTTATTTTATCTATCACAGTCTAAATTTATTTTATCTATGACAGTCAAAAATTTATTTTATCTAACTGAGTCTAACACTCGTGTCAACTTCGCTTTTCTGCTAATCCATTGCTTGAAAGAATTCAGACATTCAAATGCATGCAATCACTAATACAAAATAAGGGAAACCATATATCATCAAAAAGAGAGGCTTTGTTTTCAAATTTTCATTGTGTTTGTAGAGTCATTAGGTTATTTTTGAAGGAGGAGACAGGAAAAATGAGCCATGTCCTCGCCAGGACTCGAACCTGGACCTCTCGAAAACGCGCCGGGTGTGCTAACCATTAAACAGCGAAAGCATGCAGAAGGGAGAGAGAAAATACTTTTTAATTTTTTAATAAAAAATTTGGCAAGTGACGGTTCATGAAGCTCCTTCGAATTCATGGATCTGCCAAATTCAAATTGTTACCACTCAATATTATTGTCCTGTATTATACTTAAAGGAATTAAATAATAAAGCATCTGCATAAATGTACGATATTTCACGCACTGTGATAAAACAACAGTACATAGAGCGATCAAATTCTGAATAACGTACATCTCCGCCCGAAAACAGGTATCTGGAAGCCCGAATTTGGACTTTGTTTTATGATCTGTTTTATATGTTGTAAAGCATTTACGAGTTTTTGATTAAGAAACTCAACGATTTCAAAGCGAGCTATGGCGACACTGTACGGGGGGATTAAATCCAAAGCGCGAGACTGTGTATCAGGAAATCTAAAGATATGCTCTTTTTAAATTATTTTGCGATACTGCCGTTGAATTGAATTTATGGTTTAAGTGCGAAGAACACGCTATTTAATAAATAAAGGTAACACACAAAACGTTAAAAAAAAAAAAGCCCCTTCGGGCGAAATATAAAATCTGAAAACTTTCAGTCTCATTTTATTTTATTTTTCAGTTAAATACACCATTTGACACATTTCGGCAAGTGAAGTATTATATTTCCTGCAGCAAATGAGCTTTAAATTTCATGCTGCTACTTCACCACTAAATGACACAATAACTTGCCACATAGGTCGCCTTCCAGCTAATATTTTAGGTGATGGCATTAAAACATCAACACATCACAAACGAATGCGACATTCCATCATCACCCATTCCTGTCGTTAGGTTCCTCTCCTTCAGAAATCAAAGCCCGGAAACAGTTACTTCCTCGAGCGAGTGTTCGCACCGAAGCATTCGACTGGAGACGTCCACCATCAGTTGCCTAAAAGACGCCAATATTGCAGACCGCGTCTAGCAGGAGGCAGAGGCGTAAAAGGATCAAAGAGAAGCGAAGCAGTGATGCGTAAAGCAGCAGTATGGAGCCTTGTAAAATGAAGACCACCGCAGCTGCCATTAGGAAGGCAATAAACACCCCATCTTCCACCCGCAGTCGACGGGAACGACTAACAGGCAAAGGGAAAGAACGCTGTAAACGAAATCCGAGTTCTTGAAGTAATGGAAAGCTCCCAATTTATTTCTAGATTAAAAGTATCCTGCCGAAGATTCATAAAAAACATTTGAATATGATCTTACAAAAGAATACGTAGAACAAAAATTAGAATTAAATTTATAAAGTTAAAATTATCGTGATTAATGCATGGATTTTCAATGTCACAGAAAGAGTTTTTCAGATCTCACAGAGCATATAAAGGGCGTGTAATATAGTATATTTTGGAACACAAACTTTTGAGGTTTACCTATTTATTTTTAACTAATAGTTTATAAGGTATTTCTCCCGCCTTTTAGCATGCCTTGCTGCACATTCGGCAAGTATTCGAGAGGTCCATGGTTCGAATCCCGGCAAGGGTATTGCTCATGTTTTCAAATCTCCTGCTTTGAAAAAATACCTAACGTCTCTACAAGTTTCATTTCAAGTTTGATTACTTTCCTATTACTCTCTTTTCACGCACGCTTTTCGTGCCACAATGTAAATGAAATAGCGAGAATTTATTCATATTAAGGTAAAATGAAGTGCTATTTAAGCAAGAGTTTCGGAAGTTAGTTTTTAAAGCATGTCTGCCTATTCCAGGCCACGTTGTGCGTTGTGCTGCGATTATTAGCGACTTGCGTTAGCGGCGTTGATGTGTTCTCGCCATAAGGCTTGTCTCGCCGGTTACTATGGACCAGAAGCCTTTTTGCGCGTTAAAGCATTCTGTGAGCCGTTAGGCTAACCTACACACCTTGATATTATTATTTGTTACCTATTTCGGTTCAGCCAGAAGTGTCTTCCTGTAACCCAAGTAGGGTCATTTGTTAATTTTATGTTCGAAAAAAGGGTCCTTTTTCAACCTTCTTCTCATTTATGCTTAGTTTCACAAAGGTTAGAAGATAATTCTTCAAGAAACCTTTTAAAAGTTTATATTCCCAAAGAAACACAGACTTTATAAACTTCATATAAAAATGACTTAAATTATTAAAAAAGAGGAGTTTGTCTTCGGCAAGAGACTCACATCGTGGAGAACCACGAAAATCCGCGCGCAGACAACCCCCTCATTTGATATCAAAGCTTGGCTGTGAGTGTGTGTGTGTTTATCTTGATGTATCTTGATGTTGATCTTGATGTAGACAAAGGTAACAAAAAGCTCTGAAATCAAGTGATTTTAAAATCAGCAGACTTAGAGTTACAGGTTACCATCTAAAGAAGAAGAATTACCTTCAGAAAATGGAAATATCTAACTTGATAATAAAATCATGCGAAAATGATTCTAACGATACGTTTACCAGAAAACAATGTATCTGAAATTTTACTAGCAAGCCATGAAGCAAATGCATTCATGGGAATAAAATACAGACTTAAGGAGTTAAGTAATTACTTACAGAAATTATTCGGAAGAAGGAAGTGTAGCTGAAGGACAAGTGCGAATGAATGGAATTTAACTCAGTAACACCTTTTGGAAAAATAAATAACTAACATGAATCTTAAGATGTGGTAGCTCTCTTCATTTACAGCAGAGCTTCTTAAATTAGGAATGGACACAACGTAAAGCTATTTTCTTTGGAAGAGACGTCGAAAGCAAACAGCAGAGGGGGGAAAAAATCTATTTTTATATCATTCTCCATTCTACTAAGGGTGGGGAACACCACTTGAAACGGTGAGACATATCAAAAGAATAAAAAGGGTACAAATTAAAAACGTTGATATGTAGAGCTTCGTAAAGTGTTTAGATGTTAAGCGGTTAGGTGCCTTTTACGAAGTTCTACATATCAATGAAGTGCTTCGTAAAGCGGTTAGGTGTTTAACAGAAGCGGAGTATTAACTGAGAAAGTGTTTTTCCAGCGCTTCAGCAATTTAAGCAGGAAAGCCTCTTTCCATAATCTGAGTCTCAAAACACCCTACTTAAAAAATTAAGAGAAAAAAAAAAAAAAAAATGGATCAGCTAAAGGTCAAAGAACTGATTGTTTCAGTCATCTGCCCAGTATACTTAATACCTAGTAAGTACATACCTAGTAAATATGAGATCGTTGAATTAAAATAATAAATAGATAAATAAAAAAAATTCCTTTTTTAAATTTAACAAACATTCTCTATTCGTATAAAGCAAATTAAAAGTTAATGCAATTTAACTGCAAACAAATAAATAATTAATTATTGCTTCGAACTAATCTACAATACCATTTAAATTCTGAGAGCATATTAAAATCAAATGCAAGTATCAAAATCCATGAACAAATATATAATATATAATTATTTATTATTTAAATTTAATTTAACTTTACTAGTTCTTCTTTTGGAAAATTCCTTATTTATATATTCTATTTTTCTCCATGCAAAAATAATCAAAAATGAATGCCAAAAACTGTTTTCATATCTAATTTCCCAAGTCTGATTTACAGATTATTTAATCATAAAACAAATATATAATAATAACCGACAACATGTGTTTTCAATGGAATTGAAATATTTGTTTATTTATTTAATATTAATTGCGATATACAGTATTGTGGGGAGAATAAAAAAATACATCACTTATACAAGAAAACGGTTATTACGTAGCCAGAGGTTCTTTAGAAAGACCTTTTATCAATTATCTCAATAATATGATAATGATGTTTACGAATAGTTTATTTCTGATATTTATAGCAATTATTAAACAGAATACGTATATATATATTTCTTAAATGGATAACTTAAGCAATAAATGCACTGTTATTATTAGAACGCAAAATTAAAAACCTTACGCTAAAGTCTAAAGGATGATTAGTATTGCGGCAGCATAATGTAACACCACATAACGTTACGCAATAAATATAAAGACTACAGTCACTTTTAACATCAAATACTTATCACGAATAACACAAAGTCAAAAGTACTTTCTCAACAAACTAGACAATCAATACAAACTAAGTATATCCATATTCTAAGCATTTTCATAAGCAATATACCCTGGTGAGCGACCGAATGATTGCGACACATAAAGACTGAAAAGCGATTTATAGTCTCGAAGACGAAACAATAAAATCTCATTGTTTCTAGCGTAATATGCTCCGCATCCCTCTGGATCTGAAACACATATATCTTGGCTACATTTTCTCTCGCCGATCTCATGAGCAAATATCGCCAGCTTTAACGGTCTCCATGACAACCGACACAACTATCCCACACATTTGATTAATCCTTTTCTTGCGCTTTTCGCGCCACTCAGACGGGAACTCTTCCCATTAATTCCGCAACGAAAAGAGCGTTTCGAACGCTCGAAACGTTGATAAATTCTTTCTGAAAATCAGTTCAGATGAAGGGAAGGCAATCTGGAACGTTATTTCGACTGGCTTTTATGTATTCCCAATGCTAATACTGTTACATGAAACTAGAAACAATATTTGTTACGTGTACTTACGCGTACCTTTATTGGAAAGAGAGGCAATTTCCCAGACTGTTACATACTCATGCATTTTTCAAGTCTGCCCCGTACCATTTTAAAGCTGCTAGTTTCAAGTCATTTTAAAGCTGCAGCTGGATACAGAAGAAATCGAATACGGAATTCTGGTATCTGCGCTGTAATTTTAAATCCAACTCGTAGGACCGATAATTGCCATAGCATACTCTGCTATGGCAATTATCGGTCCTACGAGTTGGATTTAAAATTAACCTTCTGTGCCACTTCACGAAACCTTTTGTGCCACTCCAAAACACCATCGTGCTTAAATCAATTCCATAATTAGAACATCATGTAGCATGATTTTTGCAAAATTTAAAGTAGATTTCAGGTTTTAATGGGTTATTTTATCTTCATTAAGAATTAATATCCTTGAACTGATTGCTACACTTCTCTGTTCTAAATTAACTTAAT
Organism: Stegodyphus dumicola; assembly: GCF_044657685.1. NCBI lineage: Eukaryota > Metazoa > Arthropoda > Arachnida > Araneae > Eresidae > Stegodyphus > Stegodyphus dumicola. The sequence continues at coordinate 232,789,211 of NC_140772.1, read as the reverse complement.
ATTTTGTCATCTTTGTTTTATTTAAAATATATACATTCTCCGTCAGAAAAGTTCCAGTACAAGGGCCATAAAAAATAGAAAATTGCATTTACCAAGTAATGATCCTAGCTGCTATCGAAGTAGTCCCCTTAGCTAACTATACACAACTGCCAACGTTTCTGGAGGTCTTGGATGCTAGCGGGGAAATCTTCAACTGCGATGCTTGCAAGCTCATTTGCCACAGCCCGTTTGATATCTGCAATAATCTTGATGAAGCTTTTCTTTCGGTCACCTTTTCACTCACAAAAGCAAGAGGAAATCACACGAATCTTTGACACAAATGTGGAATCACGTCTGGCTCTATCCAATAGTTCAGAAGAAAGTCTTTCCTCTTTCTGTTCATCTGTTACTGAGTGAGGGACGATTCTTACATTAAGTTTCCGTTCCCTAAATCTTCGCGTAAAATCTTATGACACACATCATGATTCAAATTCTGTTGTTCTGATATCATACGTAGTTTCATGACGGTCCTGTAGCAATAATTGCCTCACACGCTCCACGTTTCCATCGGTATGTGCTGTAGACGGGCGACCAGCTCTGAGATCGTCTTGCACTGAATCTCTGCCTTCACGAAACCTTTTGTGCCATTCGAAAACACGACTTCTTGAAAGTGCCTCCTCGTGTGTATATGTTACACGTTTCACTGGGGGCTTTCTCGAGCTTAAAGCAGAACTTAAGTGTTCATTCTTTGTTCACAATCAGAGTCCATTGTGTCACCTTAACGAATGCGACAACAATCCGAACAGTGTGTTGCTAAGCACAGCCCTACCATCTAGTAAGTTTGCCTGGAAACATTACCAAGGTCATACATAACTAGGTAAAACATAAAAAGAACAATTGCACCTTGTTAGTACTGCAAACTCAGGAAAAAAAATTGTCCTGGAACTTTTCTGACAAAGGATGTATTATTATTTGGGCGGATAATACTTAATTACGACCGAAGAACCTTGTAATACAACATGTAAAGTAATGTGGGAAATTAATACATGCAAAGAAGTTTCGTACAAAAAATAATGTTTTTTATGTGGCACGCAAAAATTTGACAATCGATGTGAAATTAAACTAAATAGAATCTCAGAAAACAATGTACGGGAGTACAGAGAAATGCCATGCATCTACTGTCGATTGCATCAGGCAACAAAGAACAAATAATAAGACTATAAAATGCATACCTATCTATATAAAGAAGAAAGTCTGATTGTTTGTTCGCTAATAACTTAGTCACTACTATAGCTATCGTCACGAAACTTTCTATAATTCTTCGGTGGGTCCTGGAAATGATCAACGTCCACTCTTTTATATAAAAAAAAATGTGCTAAAATCAGCGATATTAATTAAAAACTCGGAAAAACGGTAATTTTTTTGCTTTCATTTCCCCCAACCGTCTCGCACGCTGGAGATAAAAATCAGCTTTAATTCGATAAGGATTGCCACTGTTCGCTTTCAAATCCTAGAGTTCGTTGATAAAAAATTTCTAAGTTTTACAATGAAATAAAAATTGCGTTGCCAAGTATTAAATACACTATTCCCGATTCCGAAAATTCGTGGGAAGCCATTTCGACTATTCCCATCTGCGTACGACTATTATTAATTAAAATTTTTTTAATATTAATTAAAAATTTTTATCATCATCCGAAACATTATCCGAAATATTAATTAAAAAATTTTTAAAGCGCTCATTTTCGCACACATTTTTCTGAGTGGCAACAGTCTGGCGCGTTGGAGATAAGAATGCTTTAATTTCGAAAAGTGTTGCTGCTACTCCCTTTCAAATCTTAAAGTTTGTTAATCAAAAATTTGTACGTTTTACAAAATCTGTACACATAAAGAAGAATATCTGTGTGTTTGTTTGTTCGCGTTATTGATTTTTGATCGATTTTTTGCCCCATTTAATGGACTAAAATTGAATATAGGTGAAGTATTGGATGGAACTCGAGCTCTAACGAACATTTGATTAGAAAGACGAAAATGACTAAAAACTGCGTGCCAGTTTTGCTGATATAATGAGAGAGAATTAGTTAATTTTTCTATGAAAATATTTATGTGGGTTCCATATCGCATCAGACTGAAAAATGTGCGTCTATGCATTACTCTCAATCTAACTTAAGTGGCATCGGGTACTTCCGTTAGATCTCAATAATTAAATAAACAGAAATGGCCGAAGAGACAGACTTAGGTACCAGAAACGTACCTAATAAAATTTAAAAACTTCCCGCAGAAGCAGCGGAGTTCTTTAACTGGCGAAGCGCGCAGTTTCGGCTCGAATCTCGACCGGGCGGATTCATTTATTTCGGATTTCTCGTCGAGCCGCGGCGAGGCAGAAAGCAGGAGCAGCCGTATAATAAAATCTTACCGTTGGATATAAATCTCGCGTAAACCGCGGCCGCTTCGATATTTCACCGCGAAAGAAGCTCCCGAGCAAACAAAAGATCTCCGAGTCGATCCATCACAAAAGCGGACGTCTATTGCCGCTCGCCCTTTCATCCATTTTAATCATTTCGCTTCCCCTGGCGAAAAAGACGCGGCCCAGAGCTGAGGCCTGCATAACTTTTCCGCGCAGAGAGAATACCTGGAAATTCAACGCCGGCCCACAAACACGCACTGGAAGGTGAGATTTAAGCTCTACTCCACTGCGAACGGCTACCTTTTCTTTATTATAAAATTCCCATCCCAAAGTTAAAGTTGGTTCTCAAATAAAAGGGATCTGCAGAAGCTCAGATTTAGAGCAACTTCTCACAGTCACTTCCCTATATTTATTTTCTTTTAAAAAGGTATTACTGGAGGAGGTAACGCTTCACAAATTAAATCTATACATTTTATTTCTGACATTATGGACAGCTTAATAGCCGCTTAATTTAAATGAGAGTGAAAGAAGGGAAAAGAATGAAGTGTCATTGAAAGCAATCAGGCATTCCAATGGTTCCCAGATTTTTATACTTCGACTGGGTATAAAATAACATTAGAAACAGACCTCGACTGGGTATAAAATAACATTAGAAACAGAGGTTCTAATTTAACGAAGGAGAAGTACTTGTGCGCTGTTTGTACTATGGAGGGCTTTATAAATAATTATTTTATTAGCCTATTATGTATGTTAGCCACCTTATGTATGTTACATGAATAATACCTTAAAGCTGAATGGACTAGAGCAGTGGCGCCCAACCTTGTGCTCGCGAGCACAAGTGTGTTCGCCGACCGTTTTGTGTGTGCTCGCCAGCCCGATTAGGTACTATGAACAAAACATATTTTAAAAATATCCCTTCATTTATATTTTTAATTGTTAAAATATGGTAAGCATTTATAGTCATAAGAGATATCTTGCAAGATGTTATAAAATAATTGATTGCTGACTGATGAACTTGATAGCGAACGTGGAATCTTATTGCTTCATTCCGATGTTAGATGGCTCAGCAGGGGAAAAGTATATCAACGATTTGTAGAACTTCTTTAGCCAATAAAGCAGTTTTCGGAATCCGGAAAAGAAAGTTATAAAGAATTGGACGATAATAATGGGTTATCCGATCTGTATTTTCTCACGGATATAACAGCTAAAGTGAACAAACTAAACGAAGATCTCCAGGAAAAAGAAAAGAACTCTTTTTCAACTGACTGGGACTGCTTTTCAGATAAAGTTAAATTTGTGAATAAATCAGATTAAAAAAAAAAAAAATTCACCCATTTTCAGAATTTATCAGGCCATATTAATAACCACAAGGCAATTGAAACAGAGAAATACTCGGAAAACCAAAATGCACTGAAAAATCATTTTGAACTCCGCTTCTCTGATTTTCATAAAAGTTCAACCAATATTATTATTCATCTCAAACCCATTTGCCGAAATTAAAATTTCAGGTGTATCAGATAAGATTGGAAATATGTTTAACAAAAATGTTGATGTTTTGGAAATGTGCTCGCGAGAGGCCAAAGGTTAAGCACCACTGGACTGGAGTATACACTGATGGCTCTAAAATATAGGGCAGCACTGGGGTTGGTGTATACAGTAAACTTTTTTTCCAATGTACTCCTGCGGGACACTTCATGGCGAGTTTTGATCAAAGTCAATAAACATTTTAGTGCTTGACATAAAATCTTCAATGTTTTACGCATGCATGAAACAGATTAAAAATCAGTCTTCCTTTTCAAAAAAGAAGAAAGAAGCAATTTTCAATTTCTATCAGCTGCAATACTAGGAAATGTATTTTCGAAAACCATACGTCGAATTTCGACATTACCATCAAAATGTTTTAAAATGATTTAAAGACCTCAGCGTTTCAATAATAACGAAATATTCTTACAACATATTTATAAACAAATTCTAACAGCATATTTATAAATTTCTAAGACATACTAATTCAGAAGTCAAACAACAAAAATCAGCGTTATATTTTCAAAATTTTTTCACAGGACTAGTTTCGATGGTTTTACCGAACCACCATCCTCAGCTGCAAAACCTGAAATGAACAAGATAGGAAATAATGATTAGATAAGATAAGAAAGCCTGGACAAGAATAAGTTCTTGTCCTGTGAGCATTATTCTGTGAGTAATATTTTTGCAGTATTTTTTTTTTTTTTTTTTTTTTTTTTTTTCTAGAACCCATGCCTCCGTGGTGTAGTGGTCAGCACTCTCGGCGCGTATTCGAGAGGTACGTGGTTTAAGCCCCGGCTTGGGCGTTGCTTATTTTTCACATGTCCTGCTTCAAAAAATCATAATGATTCAACAAATGCAAAAACTACGTATCAGTGATAAGCACATCGCTAAAGACAGAGCAATAAGAACGTATCCGTAATAACTCATGAGTTAAGTAAAAAATAGTAAAAAATAAAATGAAATAAATTGTTTTATACCAAGCTGTAGATTTATGTCTTACGAATACGAAGTTATGATATAGGATAATATGATAGTTAAAATTGCTAGTAAATACTTTTTAAATCAGCATGCCCATGTAAAAAAGAAAAATGCTGTTCATTAATGAACATTAATAAGGTGCTTCACAGAATTTGGTTCCCCTACAAAATAATTTTTCATTTTATTAAAAATTTTAAACAGCCAAAGATATTAAGAGTCCTGCCATATATTTTACATGACAGGACTCTTTCTTAGTAACTTATCCCGTCCGTTTTGAATTAGATCATAACAATACTCTTAAATTTTTAAAATTATAAAATGCAGTAAAGAAGACTCATCAATTATAATTATACTAAAAGCCTTTAGTCACAAGAAAGATTTAATTATTCAGTTTACTAATTAGACCAGTTTGTGTTTAAAGTTGTTTTTCAGGTGAGATAGTTAAAACTGCCCAACAAACTTTTCCTCAAAGCAAAATTCTTCCTTCAAATGGAGTCCAATTTTATGCATCGAAAGCATCATTTTGTTTTTCTTTTACATGCCAGATGTTGGTTGGTTGGTTGGTGTCGTCTAGTCAAATAGATTCCATGTGTGGAAATCACAGCTTTTGCCAGTTCCACGCTCTTTTTACTACACAGCTCTCCCTGGAAAGGAAATTTCCCCATACTTTCCTCTCATGAAAAAATCTGATGTGTACACCACATGACTTCCTTGTTGGGAATATTAAATTATACGCATTTTTCTTGCATTTCATTTAAACTTATTGAATTAAATTTATTTCGTCATTAGCGCATAAGCCATAATAGAATAAATGCACTCTTTAAAATTCGCTATATTTGTTTACCATAGCGACACTCTGGCCTAGGCCGTTAAATTTCATTCATTTTTTAACTCAGAATGCACAAAATTTATATCATCTTAAGAATTATCTAATAGCTGTCACATATTCTATTCAAATACTATAATAAATCTAAAAAAAATGTATAAAAGAAATTTAAAAAACCACCACCAACAACAAAAAAAGTTAATTAAAATTATTAAAGTTAATTAAAATTAAAAAAGTTAATTAAAAAAATTAATTCAGTTTTTCCTTCGCGACAAGGCAAAAATACATAAAAACTCAAAATATCTGTATTGAAAATTCTGAAGTAAATCTTAAACACTTAGTTCCTCGAATAAATTCCAGAATGGATTAAGCATGATTTAATTCGCAATGATAAAAGAAGGCGTTATCTTTGTTTTTGTGAAGCTTACTTTCTCTGGATTGGCAACAAATCTACTATTCTGCAGTTTCAAATGTAAAGAAACACTGCCGCCATTGCAAAAAAGCTTAGCGGCACTTAAAACAACTTTTAAATTGTTAATAATTCTAAAAATATCGCATGCAGATTTACTAAAGGCATAAAAACCTTAACCGGAAGATAAGAACAACATGCTTCAATCATTTTTAAAGCAACAAATGCACAATTTACAAACATATCAGAGTAAAGAAACTGAGCTTACTGAGCCGAGTAACAGAGTGGATATATATACCCATATTTATATACTTTTGGTGCGGCCGATTCCAACCAAAATACGAGGTGCACATCTACAGGCTATAGCAATGCTATATACAAAATTTCAATGTTCTGAGGCTACTCGCTTTTGAGTAACACGAGATAGGTACATACGTACGTATGTATACGTGGCACAGGCGCCACGAAAATTTCTCTTCAGAACTCATTTTAAATCAGTTTTATAATTCTTTTGGAGGAAAAGAGTCCTTTATTCTGTCCTTACGTACGGATGTCACGCAAAAATATCGTTTAATTGCATTCGATAACGGTCAAAATGGATATTTTCGTTGAAATATGATGCCTGAAGTTTTTTGCGATTACAATACTTCCTTTTTATTTCATACAAGGAAGTCAAAATGGTTGCTATTACCTCAGGAGTTTGGACTTTAGTCTGCTAGTCCGCGGAAGGTATTTCATTTTCCCTTCTACCACCAGAAGGATGCATTCCGCTATCCGCCACCTTGGGGACGCGGCTATGCCAGCAATTAGCCGGTTATAAGCAGAAGCTAATTTAAACATTGCTTAGCACCTTTCTCTGCTTTTTACAGCTATACGTTCATGTTTTTGGATGATCATCATTTTATCTACTCGTACAGCCGATTTGTATCTTTAGCTATCAACTAAGTGGACGAGTTTTTCGTTTAGATTAGATATTTATACACGAAAAAAAAAAAATCTGATGTGTACACGACATGACTTCCTTGTACGGAATATTAAACTATACTCATTTTTTCTTGCATTTCATTTAAACTTATTGGATTGAATTAAATCTACTTCGCCGACAGCGTATAAACCACAAAAAAATAAATACATTCCTTAAAATTCACACTTTTTGTTTAACATAGCGACACTCTGGCGCTAGGTTCCCTTAACAATATTTATTATATTTCGTTCTTATTATAACTCAGAAGGCACAAAATTTATATCATTTAAAGAATTATCTAATCGTTGCCACATGTTCTATTCAAATACTATAATAAAGCTAGAATGATGTATAAAAGAAATTAAGCAAACAAAACAAAAAAGAAACAGTTTTTCACAGACGATTGAATATTTCTCATTGAATTAATTCAGCTCTCACTTCGCGAGAAGGCAAAAATACATAAAAACTCAAAATATCTATATTAAAAATTACGAAGTAAATCTTAAACACTTATTTCCTCGAAAAAATTCCAAAAAGAATTAAGCATGATTTAATTGGCAATAATAAATGAATGCGTTATCTTTGTTGTTGCGATGCTAAGTTTCTCTAGATTGGCAACAAATCCACTACTCTCCTGTTTCAAATATAGACATCAATGGTCGCCATAAAAAAAAAAGGCTTAGCGGCACTTAGACAACTTTAAAATTGTTGATAATTCTAAAAATATTGCATACAGATTTACTAAAGGCATAAAAACCTTAACCGGAAGATAAAAACAACATAATACAATCATTTTTAAAGCAAAAAATGTACAATTTACAAGCATATAAGAGTAAAGAAACTGAGATCACTGAGCCGGTAACAGACTGGATATATATATAAATATATTTATATACGTTTGGTTCGGCCGATTGCAACCAAAATACGAGGTCCACATCTACATGTTATAGCAGTCCTATATATAAAATTTCAACGTTCTGAGGCTACTCGTTTTTGAGTTATGTGAGGTACGTACATACGTTCGTACAGACGCGACGAAAAATTCTCTTCAGAATTAATTTTAAAGCAGTTTTATAATTTTTTTGAAGGAAAAGAGTATTTTATTCTGTCCTTACGTACAGATATCACGCAAAAACATCGTTAAATTGTATTCGATAGCGGTCAAAATGGAAATTTTCGTTGAAATATTCTGCCTGAAACTTTTCGCGATTACAATACTTCCTTTATACTTCGTACAAGGAAGTAAAAATGTGCAGTTTGTATAACATATTTCGTGAAACTGATATCAGATATCATCATAAGCATGACAATTTAGCCTAATTTAATTCAATCATTAGTAAACCAACTAATAAAAAAAAGCAATAAAATCCCCACTAGATCCATTATCGGCAAATAAAGATAATTGTACACACACTTAGGTTACGAATGTAGTTAATCAATTTAATTAATTAATGGAAATTAATTCAAGACTGCGTAGCCGCTAATCAGGAATTAAACTAAAATTTTTCCAAATGAAGTCATAATAATTGCCCTAATAATTTACCAATTAAAACAAGCAACATTCCATAAAACTAAAGAAACTCAAAACACAATTATTGGTAATGTGCAGAAAGGAAAACAAAAACGCTTTTTAATACTCTTTAAGCAAGTCGCTTTGGACTTAGGTCCAAGTTAGACTAATTTGTTCTTTCCGAAGAAACAGCCTACTGATTGACTAATGGACTTGAGAAAAGAGGTTCTAAGTTTGGTATCTTCTTTTTACTTAAAGTCTTTTATCCCTCGTTAATTAAGAGAATAAAGAAAGTTACACACTATCGCAAGAAGAGCTTAATCCTCGTATTTTCCCCCCTGCGAATTCTATTTACTTCTCATTTTTTCAGGAAATGCTAACTTAAGAGACAATTAGGATTTATGCAGGGACGCGAAACGAAGCATACATATATATTTCGGGAATAGCATCATGAAATCTGATCATATTTATTATTGCAATTAGTACGATGATAACTAATTCGCGTTTCAAATACATACTAAAAATTCATACTAAAAATCTTTTCACAAACCTTATTTTTCACAAGCTTGTGAGCTTCAAGAAACTCTTTTAAATTTGCATTTCGCATTTAGTATGTCTTTACACAAATGTATGTAAAGATATAGTAAATGCAGAAATGAAAATTTAAAAGAGTTTCTGGAAATATAATGAATTATAAAATTTATAATGCCGCCCAACCGGTACAGAGGTTAGCGTCGCTGACTGCCGCGCCGAAGAGCTCGGGTTCGTATTCCGGTGAAGGCACGGGATGTTTGTACATGTATAGTGTCCGTGCGGCATGGGGGCACTCTAAATATGCGGCGAGCCGAAAGTCCGAGAGGCTGGCGATAGGGGGGAAGAGCGGTGGGAAACCTTCGGACCCGTTCCTGCACCGACGGTGTTCTCCATCAAAATTGGGAGCGGAAATGAGTTAAATCGCACTATCGCCAGTAGGGTTGCAGAGTCATTAGGAATTTTTAAGTAAAAAACATGAAAAATGAGCAATGCCCTCGCCATAACTCTCGAATACGCGCCGAGTGTGCTACCGTTACACCATAAAGGCTTGCAGAAAGGCGGGAGAAAATATCTCATATACACCCCCTTTTAAACGGCGACTAGGCATTACGAGATCCGAACGCCAAGTCCTAGTGGTGAAGAATCAACACCTAATATAATTTTTCAGTTCGGGCGCCACAGTACAGTCATTACGATTTTTGATGTAAGAGACATGAAAAATGAGCAATGCCCTCAATGGGATGCGAACCTGGACCTCTCAAATACGCGTCGATTGTGCTAACCACGAAGGCATGCCAGAAAGGAGGGAGAAAATATCGTATAAGGTGCCAACGACACGCGTAAACTTGCGCTCCTTGCCACGATGAATTTCGTGGGTTTGGTGTGACTATAGGTCAGACAAGTGAGCGTTAGCAACAACAACAACAAAAATAAAATTTATAATACCTTCACATAAAGACTATATCTAAAAAGCTGAATGCATCAAAAGTATTCAAAGGCTATCTGCCAAAGGGAATTGATGCTGTTTGCGAGGAGCTGGTTGTATTTACGTTACTATTAGAGAAAACTCGAGAAAATTCATGCAACAAAATCATTCAGTCAGGACAAGCTACAAGCGTTCTGGAGTTACAGCTACTCCGCCATTCGTAGGCCAAAATCATGGGTCTTAATTAAACATTTATTGCAATGGAGGTAAATCTAACAGATTTATCTGAAACGAATAACATTTGAAAAATATAGGTTTTATGAAGCAAAACGTCTTTCGATCAATTTTAAAAGCCCTAAAGAAAAACGTTATAGTACGAAACTTTGCAGAATTACACCAGTAAGAGATCAAGCGTATAACGAATTTAAAAAAACAGTGCTAAACACTGTTAACCAGAGAACAGGGGCTCCATCACCTAGCTGACATAATGTCTGCCTTACACGAATTAAAGCCCCTGCCTCCAGAAGCTATTTATTATAACTAAGCAGAATAAGTTTACAGTGGCATACAAGGTCTTCAAGAACACAAGGACATAAGTAACATAGTCATTAACAGACCCTAAACAAAGCATGTTACAAGTAGTACCTATAAGCATTCAAACAATAAACCGAGTATACTTTCATAATTTGTACTGAAAATACGAAAAACTTTCAAAACTGATTCCAACTAATTTAAATAAAAACTAAGGTACAAACAAACAGACAAAATATAATACATCCATTACTGTATTATACACAATTAATTTCAATTAGATTCACAATATCAAGAAGAACCATTCAATTTAGAAAAATTGCATAAAGATAAACTGAGACAATAATAATCTGCCAAATAAAATTTCTTCATATGAATTCAGAATTAAGAACCAATAACTTTGATAACTGAACAATATTATCATAAAATACACTGAACCTGAGATATTATTACAATACAAAACATAAACTTGGTTTAAAAACAAAACCACTCCAAGTAATATAAAAACTCTACATCAGGTTTGCTGGCAACGCGATAGAAATACAGTACAAGAATAATGCCAACATAAAGATATGAAAATTTTCCAATTCAAATACCACATTCATTCAAAAATAAGTCAAATAAAATTATTATAAAATACTGCCTTACATGCACATTTTACAATAGAGAACTCAAGTAAAACCAATATAAGTCACAAAAACAGGTCAACTATTCAATTCAGAAAAGTGCAAAAAGGTATACAAAATAATTATTCTAGATTAGGTTTGCTGGCATCGCTAAGACAAATGCAATACTAGAAAAATGCCGACATAAAATTTTACAGAATTTCAAAATCAAATACAAAATGCATTCAATATTAAAGTAAAGAAAATTAATATAAAATAACTATCATGAATGCAAATTTTTATAATAGAATGCACAATTAATGCCTATCAAATTCACCAAAGCGAATCAATTCAATTACAAAAGAATGCATTAAAATATGCAAAATAATTAAAATTGTCACAAAAATTTTCTGTTAAATTTAATTAACAATTGCAAAACTGAACAAAATAATCATGATATATATATGATTAAGAACGATTTCAGTACCATACAACAAATAATATGTGCGTCACAAATAAAACCGACTATTTGTACAATATAAGAAAGTAATAGGCTACAAGTAACCGTTACAATTTATAAGAGCATAGGTGCATTCAATGTCAGATACGTCTGTTCTACGTAAAACCATTTCTAATTTTAAATCATTAACCTAAGTAGTGGAAACAACAAAACTGAACAATAATAAGCATCAAACACAAAAAGTTAAACAATTACCATTATGCAGTAAAAATCTAACAGTCGCTGAAAGTCAATTACTCACTCCCAATAGAGATGATCTGAGAGAATTATTTACAGAAAAATTTAATTCCTGACAGAAAAGCATAATTTCCTTAAATTTCTTACTCTCACTAGAGGTTTTTAATATCAATTCAGCCCATTTTGGCCTGTGTTGATCTAAAGGTTTATTCAAGTGAAGTTTTTTAGTAAATGGACAGTGAAAGATAAAGTGTTCAGGGTCTCCCAACTCCCCGCAAGAACAAAGCTCAGTCGTAACGTAGTCCAAATCGAAAGAGATATGTATTAAAAGGTCCATGACCAGTGAAAAATTGAGTATAAAAATTCGATGTGCTTCTTTGACTGAGTGAAACTTTTGAAAAGAAAGAGAAGACTCGGCTTCCTGTGGAGTCATTAGTCCATCTGTCCTGCCATTTCACAAGCAGTGCATTTAAAGTCTTGCTCTTCAATTGTGAAAAAGGCAATTTCGTTGGATTTTCATTTCCGTTGATATCATTAGCAGCCCTTTTAGCTAAAGTATCTGCTTCTTCGTTGAGTATGCCAACATGAGCCCAGTATGCCAACATGAGCTTCGTTGCCCAGTATGCCAACATGAGCTGGCACCCAGGTAAGAAGTGGTCTTTCAGATGAATTAAATCTTAGCAATTTCTCTTGAATACCTTGTACAATCGGATTTCTATTCGTAATGTCTAAGATAGCCTGCAGACTAGATAATGAATCACTGAAGATCTTAGTCTTGCCCGATAGATTTCTTTTAACATAAGTGAGAGCAGCGTTTATCGCTAAAAGTTCTGCCTGAAAAACAGTATTTCTGTCATCAAGCCTTCGAGTCCATGTATGTACCTTTTGAGTATTGTTAAATACACAAAATGCACAACCTGTTCCACGTTCAGTTTTAGAACCATCTGTAAATAGAGCAATGTCATTGGCTACTGAAGCCGTATAGTATAAATTGACTGCAGAATTGAGTTTTAAAGAGGCAGGATGGCCAAGATTAGATGGAACCCGTAGTTCATAATCATTTACTAGGTGATGTTGGTTCCATAAATCCCATTCAATCGTAATCGTAGGATCCGTCCTAAGAAAGAGTCTCTTTGAGCCTGCAGATCTAATGGAGGTATACCCGCCAAAATCTACAGTGAGGCTGTCGAGGTTGTAGGTTGTTCTATAACCTTTTGAAATAAGTAATAGCTGATGCCTCTGTATTGAATTCAGTAAGCCACTCATAGTTTTGTTCATATCAGAACACCAAATGGAGACTCCGTACAAAAGAACTCTTTCAGTGATTGTTTTATACCACAGCCGCAAGATTTTTGGGGAAGTACCCCAATTAAGACCCATAGTCTTTACCATGCCATTCGTAAGAACGGCACATCTCTGTTTAAGATGTTTCACATGTGGAAACCAAGACAGCGTATTGCTGATAACAAAGCCTAAATATTTCAAGGTGTTTGCACATTTTATGGGCCTTCCATGGATTTTTATAGAAGGATTTCGACGCATTTTTCTTTTCCTACCGATAAATAACATAGTACTTTTTTCTTCGGAAATTCTTAATTTATGCATATCTGCCCACTCTACAAACTTATTAATCGCTTGTTGACGCCTTTACGCCTAAGATAATTAACAGAAAATCATCGGCATAAGCTTGCAGAATTACTTGTTCGGTATTTTCAAACATACCAAAGGCCGTATTAGCGACTAAGTTCCACAGGGTTGGTCCTAAACAGGAACCCTGTGGACAGCCTCTTTGCAAATCTTTTATTAAAATTTCATGATCCAGGGTTAATTGAATTTTGCGTTGTTCCAAATAATTTCGAATTAAATTAAAAATTTCTACAGGGCAGTTTGCGCTATCCAATGCATCAATTATGTCAGGTCACCAGACCGTGTCAAATGCACCACGTATATCAATGGAGATGATTAACGTGTGCCTGTTACCATCCCTGTTGCCTTTTACTGCGTTTAACAGATTATTAAAAACAGCCATTTCAGTTGAAACCCCCTTTTTAAATCCAAATTGAAAGTCGCTGATCACTTTATTTTCAGTTAGAAAATAATTTAGTCTGTTCAATATTAATTTTTCACAGAGTTTATTTAAAGAAGACTCACTGGTCTATAAGAAGACAAAATAGCAGGATCTTTACCTTTTTTGCCAAATAAAACTATTTCGGCAATTTTCATCTGCCGTGGAAATAAAGCCAATTTCCAACATGCTCGATATAAAGATAACAACAATTGGGGGAATTCTTTGAAAAGTATCTTTATGATAATATTATCAAGACCGTCTGGTCCGGGGGCCTTCTTAGACGATAGAGAACGAATTGTATACTGAATAAAAACGTTTTCCTTCAGCGCTCATAAGGTATTTTTCTCCCTCCTTTCTGCATGTCTTCGTTGTGTAACGGTTAGCACACTCGGCGCGTATTCGAGAAGTTTGAGATTCGAGTCCCGGCGACGGCATTGCTCATTTCCTGAGTTTCCTGACATTGAAAAACACAAAGTTACTTTACAGTGGCGTCCGAACTTAAATGTAATGGATAATGACTTTTCACCACCAGGATTTGGCAACTGGGTCCCCTAATCCCTAGTCGCCTTTTGAAAGGGGGAGTATGTAAGGTAATTTCTCCTGCCTTTCTAGTATACCTTCGTGGTGTAATGGTTAGCACACTCGGCGCGTATTCGAGAGGTCTAGGTTGGAGTCCCGGCGAGAGGACTGCACATTTTTAAAGTCTCCTGTATTAAAAAAAAATCCTAATATCTCTATATGCTTAATTATTTCAACTAAGAATGAAATTTTGTGATAATCAATTAGTTACCTTCTTATCTACATAAAATTCTACAAATATTTTATCATTCATCTGATATGGCTAATAATATTACCACAGATTCGTTCCACTAAATGATTTAAAAAACAGACACAAAAAATAAATTATATGGTATTTCTCCCGCCTTCTTGGTGTGGTGGTCTGCACGCGGGGCGAGTATTCTAGAGGTCCGTGGTTCGATTTCCGGCGAAGGCGTTTGCTCATTTTTCATCTCTCCGGCTTTTCCAATTAACCTAATGTCTCTACAAAATGTTTCAATGATAAAAGCCATGAATAACACCACCTTAAGAATGCGATCTGCATGGCTAATGTGTTACAAAATGCATATTAAGAGTTAAAGAATTACTGTTTTCTTTTACAACTGGAAATAAAAAGATTATTATTATTATTATTATTATTATTATTTTTTTTTTTTTTTTTTTAATTTCAGTCTCGTTGGGATTCGAGCCACAGATCTTCCGCTCGTTAGTTTTATGTACTAAGTCTTTACATCCCGGGAAGAGGACTGAGTCCTTATAAAAATCCCAAATCGAATTGTACGCTTTTCCTACTACTGGGACGAACAAATCTAAATTCATTTGTTCCCATTTACATATTAGAAATATTTACAATCACTTAATGGAGGTATTTATTTATTGTTGAAAGTCCTCTCGAGAGGCTGATGAAGGAAGGGTGGGAGACCCTCGGATAAGTCTCCCTTTGTGGCATTTCCTTTTAAAAGTGGGACAGGGTTGGGCAAATTCGTACTAGCACCTTTAACTTGGTGCCTTATACCAACAACAGACGCAATCCTGAATTCCTAACTAAACTTAGTGGCGCAACAGCACTGATGGGCCATGGTCTGAGTGCCCCGATGTCTGTTATCTTGATCGTGGGCCCCGGAGTACATAAGCATATGACCTGGATAAGTAGTCAACATGTCGCAGAACCTCCGGTGTTTACTCCCCAAGCGAACTTGGTACTCGTTTTATTGACCCACTCAAGGAATGAAAGGCTGCGTCAAACCTGCCCAGCCCGGGGATCGAACACTGCACGTATGGTGCTGCTGCGCAACGCGCTAGCCACTGCGCCACCGGGTCCTGTCCTGAATCCCAAGCGACGATAAATTTCCTGGGCTTCATCTGATGTTGCACTGGGACAAAGTAAATATGACGCCAACAATAATCAGTCAATCGCAACAACATTCTTGTCCTTACTAATATTATAAATGCGAATGCGAGATTGTTTGTGCGTTTGTTTGTTTGTTACGCTTTCACGCCTTAATTACTTAACCGATCATCATGAAATTTTCAAGAAATACTTTTGATATATTAGAAAAGGTTATAGGCTATAAAATGTCTTCGTACGACTTTAATCAGCCGAAATATTAATTAAAAACTACGTTTCCCCTACATTTTTCACTTACTTTGTTGGGTTTTTCCCTATTAAAGGGATTTGGCTACGCGCCAATTTATTACTTTCGCAAATATCTATGGAACGGCGATTAGTTGAATTTCGAGACACATATCCACTGATTCCAAAAATTCGTCAGAATCCATCGATACCGCTCTCATCTTCGTACGACTTTAACCCATTTTATCCCAATTTATTTATTTTGTTCGAATTTGTAAAGAATGATATTTTTAAGGTTAATTAAACCTAAACAAACTAAATATAACAAAATAATGTTGTTTTTTTTAATATTTTATATAAGAAATCTGACCCGTCCTCTAAATAGGACACTGGGATGAAGGGGATAAAATTTGCACTTACATGTTTTTAGTGTTCTCTTCAATGATGAAAAGTGATTTCCGCGTACAAATTTTACTTTATTCGACTAATACTTCCTTATTTACAAGATAGTTCACTTTTCAGATGAATTTCACTCTAATCTTGGTGGAAAGGTCCAAAGCAAGCCTGACAAAGTGTTTTGCCACATTTGCCACAGTATGTTTTTGGTTTTCCTTTGCAGCCCTCTCTTTGACAATGACGCTGTTTTTCTCGCTTTAGTAAAAAATGACCAACACTATCCTTACGGATGTTTTCTTTTGCATCAGAAGGTACAGTCCAGATCCTAGGTCTACCTTTTGTTCTTATCACAGTTTCTTTTAGATAAACTGTTATTACAGCTCTTCGGAACTCCTTCAAGTTTAGAGCTTCATTTTTGTTCAGAGTTTTGTGAATTATCCCGGCGTTTACCATAGCCATATCCAGCGAACGTATAAAAAGTGGCCAGTACCACTTTTTTCCAGCATTTTAATGGAATAAAGTCCAGCCAGCCAGTCGTGGTGATCCACACCGCCCATATGTTTTTTGTAAGAATTAATCAAATTTGGCATATTTACGTTAACTTTATATTTGTGTCCTCTCACTCGCCTCTTCAGATCAAAGAATGGTTCTAAAGTGCTGAAATTTGTAGCAACAGTGACAGTACTATTATCATTCCATTGCACCAGGAAAATCTCAGATTTCTCGACAAATGCAAAATCAGACGTGCCTCTTTCTTCCTTCAGCATAGACTTAGATTCTTCTAAGCAAACTCGTGGTTTATCTGAATTTATCGCATGGTTACTGTAGCTCGAAAACCCTATTTACCAAGACTTTTCAAAAGATAAATGCTAGTAAAAAAGTTATCAAAATATACAGTGTAGCTTGAAGGATTCACAGTATTCTGTATTAGTTTCATTACAAACCGAGTACCAAGAGAAGTATCATTTCTCGTATCGGATTTTTTACCGCATCTGACTAGTAGTCACGTCCGCAGGTATTTGATAACCAGTTAGAAGCAAAATTCCGATAAAAATACATATTTCGTTGGCAGTGGTCAAGAAATCGTGTTCGTTTCTGTTGCATATCGCACAGCTACTTTTACAATGAGATCGTAGACTTCACTGGAATAAAACTGCTCAAAAAGCTCTGATGGAGTTTTATCTTTCAATGCTGTTTCCATCTGCTTGAACGAGTCACTTGCAATTGATTCATCCTGCATTGATTTCCATTTGGTATATTGTGGTAATTTATTCTTTATCCAAGATGATTTGTGTCTTTAACTTTTTTTCTACTTTTTGTTGTGGAAACACTAGAGCTTGTGGACGGTTCAGGCTGGAAACTATCTTCAGTTATAACCTACAAAGACCCAGGAACATCGGTTACAATAATCTCACCAGTATTTACTTCATTCTCATCCCCTTCATCTTCGTCAGTTAGTTCACTGGCATCTGGTAGTAACACAGCAATTTCAACTTCGCTCTCATCTGAATCTACACTACTGAATAGTTCTAATGCTTCCTCTAACTTCAGAAACCTTTGCACTGACATAACTCAGCAGGGGTGAAACACTAGATTTTTTTTTTTACTCTTATTTATAAAGAGGGAAAGAACGCGTCAATTGTATACTTATAGTCTCATTGCCCTATTTAGAGGACAGTTAAAAAACAATGCGCTAAAACTCACCTAATAACAATAAAGCTTTCATTAACCACCAGGATGATAAGGAAAGAGTACTTTCACATACAAAATGCCCAGCCGAGTGTCCAAAGTACGAGTAAACTGAAAACGAATTCTGCAACCACAAAGAGATGATAGAAACCACGCCCACTAATGCGATGAATAATCAAAATTTCCAGAGGAAGTAGGAGGGGGCGAGACACATAACTCACGCTAGCAGATCCTAATACATATCCCTACATATTCCAGGTGGCAAAATATTCGCACCAAGCAAATACTAATCTAAAGTTATTTTTACATCAGTGTTTTCTACATGCTATTTTGATGCTATTTTTACAGCAGTATTTTCTACATGCTATGATTTCTACATGCTATTTTTCAGCTGTCCTTTAAATAGGACAGTGGGATAAAATGGGTTAATCAGCTGAGATATTAATTAAAAACTCTGAAAACGCTAATTTGAATGCGAGTCAATAGTGACATTAGGGATTTTTCCTTGAGTCTTCCCGTAGTTGTCTAATAAATTGGTGATAAAAATTATAATTTTTGATCTAATTATTCAAATTTCTCGAAATTTATAAACTTGTGTAGGAAAATAATAGGAACAATGGTGGTGTAACTGTTTTTGTTGCTGAATTACTTCTAGCTTAATCACAGATGAAACAATACTCCCCTTGCTATTGTTAACAGGCTGCAATTCGAAAGCGACGGAGGGGGAAGGCTGATATCCGGTCGACCGTTGGGTTGGCGAAAAGGTCAAAGTTCACAGATTTACAAGTGGAAAATCATTTTAAAATAATTAACTTCTAATTAACTTACCGACTTGAAACTATTATCAACATTTCGACTCTTGTGATATATTTAATGTTTTGTTTCGTATTTTTTTAAAGATCTATTCATTCATGTTATATATTTCTGTTATTGTAGCTTGAAAAATTGCATTTACATTTTATATTTTTTACATTTTACTGTGTGCGATAAAAAATTTTGTTTTATCATTTTAAGGCGCTCGAATGTTCTTTATTTTGAAATTTTATGCGTAGTGTATTTTTAAAATTTCCGCGGAGTTGAAACTTATTCAAGGACATCAACGCGAGCGAAGCCGCGGGTAAAGCTAGTAGTCTATATTTTTGAAATTCATAAACTTCCAAACGTAAAATAAAAGTGTCTTACACATTGCGGTCTACAAGTCAATCCACATAACTATATTATGTTTTTCACAAAAACAGTTAAGAATTCATGAATGTGCGCAGAGGAAGCAATTCTAAGATTATATGGTTCTAAAGAATACTTCCCACCTAAAAGTACTTTCTCTTTTGTCAAAACTTGAGCCAAACTAAGACGCCGAGGGCTGACAGTTCAACCGAAATAAAGAAAATAATGGTTCCCTAAGACCACGTCTTCCCAAAGCCTCGATAGTCATCTGCCCTTTATCGAAGAGTAGCTGCCCAATTTGTCATCTCCCGGATCCGATATTTTTAGAAAAAATAACTAAAAGAAGTTTCGCGTCATTATTCCCCCTTCCGAAAAAAAACATTTTTTATTCTGTGGAATTGCTAGCACTTGAACAGAGAGAAAACTTAATATATATATATACTTAACTATAGAAACAGGTCAGAAAAACAAGTACGCTGTCTAACAATTTCCTGTATGCTACCTATCTTCAAAATATTCATCAAATATTGTCACAAGTTCTTAAATTTCAGAACATTTAAGTTACTCCTTCTACTTAGGCTTGTAGAGTCATTAGCATTTTTTTTTTTTTTTTTTTTTTTTTTTTTTTTTAAGCTGGAGATGTGAAAAATGAGCAAACCCCTCACCGGGACTCGAACCTGGACCTCTAGAATACGCGCCGAGTGTGCTAACCTTTACACCACGAAGGCATGCTGGAAGAAGGGAGAAAATATTTATATACTCCCCCCCTTTTAAAGGGCGACTGGGTTTTTAGGGGACCCCATCGCCAAACCCTGGTGCTGAAGAATCATCATCCACTACCTTTTAGTTCGGGCGCCACTGTAGAGTCACTACGATTTTTTTGGAAGCTGGAGATACCCTCGCTGAGACTCAGACCTCTCGAACACGCGCCGAGTGTGCTAACCGTTACACCACGAAGGCATGCTGGAAGGACGGAGAAAGTACTTTAAAGGCTAACTAACTATAATCTAAAGTTATTTTTACAGCAGTATTGAAAATGGATGAAATTCGTTATTTTACGACGGATTATGAAACTACTTAAAAATAAAATTGATACAAAATGGAAAAAACGGCACAAATCAATCTTAGCCGTCAACGAATCGAAACTATTATATTCCCGAGATTAGAAATTACTTGAGATTAGCAACAACATTTAAAAAAATAAAACTACTAATTAATTTCTCTTCACTAAATAATGCAACTATGCTTCATATATAAAACAGAATAAATATCAAAAATGATTACACTAAATTGTGCGGATTAACGTACATAACAAGTCTAAGATGACTAAAAAATACAACAAACCCATTGAGGCTATTTTAAAGTTCTTACTATACAGAAATATTTAGATAAGAACTTTCTGAGCAAGTCTTTCAGCGCAAAAAAGATGGAACTCACCTCTTCCCTCCCCCCCACACTCTTTTAAAGAAAGAAATGCAGATTGTAAGATTTCAAGCAAATCTGTGATGAGGATCCCCGTACAATAAGTTCTATGGAAATAATAACACAGTGCCAATTTTCCTATCTTGGTATCCAAATATAGTGCAAAGAAGTTGTTCTCCTTAGTGCGTTGTTGTTCATAAATTTTACTGGGTAAAAACATCTTTGTAAACTGTAATGAGGGAGGTATAGTGGTTAGTGCCACTGACTGCCTTACCGATGGGCTCACGTTCGAATCTCGGAGAAGACATGGATAGCGTATAGTGTCTGTGCGGTAAAGAAGCACTGAAAATATACGGCCGAGAGGTTGTTGGTAGGGGTAGAGAGGTGGGAGGCCCTCAGACTGCCCCCTCGGCGTGTTCTCCGTCAGGTTTATTTTAGAGGATCGCTAGTGTACAACTTTACAAACAAAATTTACAAATTTACAGATTAATTCCATTCACAGGAATATGTACTACTTAAATGTGAATTGATACGAAGCACATTTTGAGACATTTAGACAAAAACCTATGATAAGTAAATTATAAAACTGTATTTATCTTAGTTTGTAGAAACATTGGGATATTTTGAATCAGGGATACATGAAAAATGAGCAATATCCTGGCCAGGATTCGAACTCGGACCTCTCGAATACGCGCCGAGTGTGCTACTGTTACAACACGAAGACATGCAGAAAGGAGGGAGAAAATACTTCATAAGTTTAACAAAACGTTAACAAGTCCTTTTGTACTTCGACTAATTCCATCCATATGATACAGGAATAGCATCGATTTAAGTTCCAAATGGGTGTTAAAAAATTACATTTTACTTTTGTGTGCCCTGAAATTCGAAAATATGTTAGGGAATCTTGACAGTTTTTAACGTTCACTGGTTTAGGCAGTCTTATTTACATGGTAGGGAAACGGACAGTCAAAATGTATATTTCCATTGAAACCTGAAAATCAAAATTTTTTGGGATAGTACTTTAATTCCTTTACTTCTTAGAAGTAAAAAGGCACAAACAAAGAACGCTCTTTACGTTCAAAAACTGAGCAATTTAAAACGTGCCATACACACGACTTCCTCGTGATCTGTGTTAACAAAATTAAATAAAGAAGAAGTCTGTGTGTTTACCCTCTAATAACTCAGTCACTACTACAGCTATCCTCACCAAATTTTCTACAATTCTTTTCTAGGTCCTGGAAAAGGTCGACGTCCACTCCCCCCCCCTAAAAAAAGCTAAAATCACAGATATTAATTAAAAACTCGGAAAAATCGTCATTTTCGCTCTCATTTTTCCAAGTGGCAACAGTTTCGCAAGCCGGAGATGAAAATCTGCTTTATTTCAAATGTTGTTGCCACCCCTCGCTTTCAAATCCTAGAGTTTGTTAATAAAAAATTTCTAAGTTTTACGATGAAACAAAAATAGCATTGCTAAAGATTTATTATTCTAGATTCGAAAAAATTCGTGGAAAGCAATTTCTGCTATTCCCATCTTCGTACGACTTTAATCGGCCGAAACATTAATTAAAAACTCTGAAAGAGCTCATTTTTGCCCTCATTTTCCCGAGTGGCAACAGTGTCGCGCGTTAGAGATTAAAATGCTTTTTATCGAAAAGTGTTGCCACTACTTCAAATCGTAGAGTTTGTTAATCAAAAATTTGCAAGTTTTACAAAATCTATATATGTATATATATATAAATATATAAAGAAGAATGTCAGTTGTCGGTTTGTTTGTTCGCATTATTGATTTTTGATAAATTATGATGCATTTTTTGCCACATTTAATCGACTAAAATGGAATATAGGTGAAATATTGGACGGAACTCGAACTTTTACGGTCATTTAAATAGAAAGACGAAAATCATTAAAAACTGCGTGCCATTGTTGCTGAAATAATGAGAGAGAATTAGTTTATTTTTTTATGGAAATATTTTATGTGGGTTCCGTATCGCATCAGACTGAAAAATTACAGCAGTATCGTTCTCTCTGTTGTTAGATGCATTACTCTCAATCTAACTTACTGGCATCGGTTACTTCCGCTAGTAAATAAAGAACATTAAAAGGTGATATTGCACTTTTTTTTCCTGCGGTCTATGAAAATACCCAATGATGGAATAACTTGGCAATAATTGCGACCGAGAGATTTTAAAATGTTGAAAGTGCAAATCACAGCTGTAACTAGCAAAACCGAAAAACTAATCCCACGGTAAACAAAAGCGTGGAAAAGGACGAGAGGAAAATAATTTTTTTTTTTTTCTTTTTGCTTGAAACTCGTCGTCAGAGATGAAACGAGACGGATCGCTCTTTCATGTCACCACTCTGCCTCCTCTCCTGCCACTGCCCTCCCCAGCAGATGGACGGGAAATGAATCGGTAGAGGAGGCTCCCGAGCTTCCTAGAACTGATGGAAACGCCTCGCACGAGGCATCTCTGTCCGTTTAATAGACTCGGCAACAGTAATATTTTTCTTCCATTCGATGGCGGGGAAAGGTTAGTTTCTTTTTGAGCCCTCCAGCTGAAGACCGGGATGAGTTTATCGCATTAAAGTGAAATATGAAATGAAAATAGACACTAAACCTTCTTTCTGCTTCAAGATGGGAAAGATGTTAGTGATCTCCAACCATAAGCTCAGTAAATGAGTCAAAGCGGCATTCATGTTAAACAGTACGTCCACTAAAGTGTTAAATAAACGGGCACAGAAATAAGAAATAATTACGTAAATAAGCTTTAAAATTAATACAGTACATTATACAATCTCTGGAAAAACAGGGCGAATATCGTAAAGGAAGCTAAACACATAAGATGAAAAAATTATGAACAATGAACAAACTATTTGTCTTAATTTAAAACCGGTCAACGTGAAGAAACATTGTTTTATTTTCCCGCATTGTACATATAAACAGTTTGCATGTCACATAAATAGAATTATTAAGAAATTATTTGCCTACCAGAGATTTGACATCAAGCTTTTTTTATAATATAAAATGAAATGACTTGTACCATTACTTTTATCACTATTGCACATTAATTCTTAATCCGACAATATGAGAAAGAGTATGTAGTGCATGCAATTTTTGGTTAGGAACTGTTATCCAAATTATCAAAAACTATAGCTAATTAACATTATTAATAAGCATTTTTAATTCTCTCTGTTCAGTAAATTTATTTGGGAGTATTATAAAATTTCGGATATTTATTTTAAGAATATTTTTTAAAGTTCATTAAAAATGAGCCAATTTTCTCGTATTGCAGAATTTCTATCCTTTATTTTAGTAACCTCCACCCGCCCTCCAAACAGAATCATTTGTTTTGTTTTTCATTTGTTCGAAAAAAAATTGTCTGTAAATCTGGAAAGAAAATTTAAAAAATTACAAATGTATTTTTCTGTACAACAAGGTGTGAGTAAAGAATGCACTAAATAGAAAAAATACTGTTATATCAATTAAATAAAAGAACAATCAATCATCCAGTTAATAGTCTTATTTAGTCCAAAAGAGCTATTAGTCCCGAAGCACCATTTTGCTTCGGGACTAATAGCCTTGATTCACTTTAAATGCGTTGCTTCAATTTTCATTCGAGTCACTTTTTCATTCATTGCTTTGGATACTGGAAGACTGGCTGCTTTCTCTTGAGAATATCATATTTATTGCTTTTTTCATTATAATTTTTTATATTATGTTTTAATTATATATAATTTTAATTATATACAAAGTTTTGCATGTTTTTTCTCGGGAAACAAAGTTCTTAACTTCCTTTATACCATTTGAATTCTTAAGATTTTGCAACGGGAAGTTGATTTATTTATTTATTAGGATAATTAATATTTCATGTTAAGGGATATTATTGCTTATTTCATTATAATTTCTTTTAAATACCATTAAGAGTTCCTATACATTGTTATTGAAATTTTTTTTTGATGAAGTTGTTCTGCAGAGTAAAATTCTGTGCAATTTTTAAATTTTATGTTTGGTGTTCCCTTTAGGCTTTTTCCTGGTACAAGCCAGACGAAGGCTGGCCGCGTAGCGGCTAGTGATTTAAATAAAAATGAATTTAAGTCATGATAAATAATTAAAAACAGTGAATATTTTTATAGAATTACGTTACATATACAGTGAATATTTTTATAGAAATACGTGCAGTGAATATTTTTATAGAATACATATACAGTGAATATTTTTATAGAATACATATACGGTGAATATTTTTATAGAAATACGTGCTACTTTGGTAGACGGGAGCACGGGGTTTTAGCGATTTTTTTGGAGCGATGTTGGCGCGATTTTTTCAATCGCTGCTATCTTGAAAAGCATTGTTATGTATAGAAAAATATTCAAAATTTTAAAAACATGCGACACCGTTGAAAATAATGTATTAATGTTTTTTGAAAACGTCGTTTCAGGCGATTAAATACATTTACCACGAATATAAAATACTACAGTAAGGTTAAATTACAGAAGTAGAATAAAAACACCGCTTTAAATACATCGCGCCTGTGTAGTTATTTTATATAATATATTTACTTAATATATATATATTAATATATACTTAACAGTAGTGTGTATATACGTATGTATAAAGTAATAGAAAAATATGTACTTATTTTTTTTGTCCAGTGCCTAACTTTTGACCATGTATTGGTAAGTACCACCATAAAAAAAAAAAAAAAAAAAAAAAAAAACAGAATCATAATTTAGATTTCAATGAAAACAGATTCCAAAGTCGTGATGTAGCTGAGATACAAGCCTGTATAGGAACTCTTAATGGTAGGAATATCACCGTCCTCAGCGAACTTAAGAGTTTCCTTAAATCTGCTTCTTCCAATAGTAGATTTGGGTAAAGTTCCATACTCGGTGAATTTACCATCCTTTGAGCAGTAATATTTATTCTCAGCTGGAAAACGTTAAGCTCTTTCAATATGAGCACCTGGAAACTGAGCCTTGACATTATTATAGTACGTCCGGTTTTTACAAGCCAAAGAACACCGAAAATGTTTGCGACCTGTTGTCAGACAATTCACCGATAATAAGATACTCATCCGTTTTTGGTACAAACTTTCAGCTCATTTTCAATATCAAACGAAGTAAAACACCAGTATTTACTCTTAAACCTTTTCGGAGTAACCTTCTTTTTTAACAATTAAATGACATCAAACACAAAATAATCCACAATCGAACGCATCACGGGGAAAAAATTTCTAAAAATAGCGCGTTATTCTATAACCAATCGGCGAGCTAATACGTCAACAGCATTAAAATTATTTAAATAATCATAAATAATATAATGTTTTTCAAACAAAAATACAAAATTAAATCAATTTTCAATATTTAAAAGCCATAAATAATACATAAAACACAGAATTTATATATATTAAAACGCATTATTTTTAAAATAAAATAACGTCAAACGCCAAAGCAGACGAAAGATGGGTTACCATAAATCAATGTTCCGGCAATGGGTCCCATCGTGCCAACGAATGCGCCGAGAAAAATCGCCAAAAAACTGTGCGCCCGTTTACCAAAGTAGCACGCACATTTTTTTCACTTTTCATATAAGCAGATATATAACATGGCCATATTAGTCTGCATTAAAAAAGGGGGAATATCCTAGTTTTAATAAAAATTAATTATTTTGCATCTATTGGCGATTTTGCGGCCTTTCACAGCAAATAATAATTGCAGTGTTTCGTGCAACGCTAGATTATACATTTTTAATTCAGTTTTACTATTTTGGTTATCAGCATCTAGTTTATTGAAGATTTGAGGTGACTTTTCTCAGAGCTCAGCGGAATCCACGAAACGATCCGAAATCGATGAAATCGCGGGCAAGAGAGATTGGTTTTTACTACCCGATCCGCACGCTATAAATATCAGATGAAGCCGATCCTTCTAGGGAAGAGGAATTCTGGGAGTTTCTTTGATATCAAAGTTTAGAGTGGATGTATTTTCCTTTAAAAAAATAAAAGAGAAGAATTGCTTTATTTCGTTAGTTGAAATCGATAAACGAACGGCCGGAGGCTGCTTCTCTAGAAAGATTCTTCTTTAAGAAATGAAAATGTGAAACGCGGAGGATTGTTGAGGGTAATAGTACTGTTTAAGAAATTCGATACCTAAATGTTAGATAGCATTATAAGTTGAAGTACGTGTTTTCAGCCACTGTTGTGGCAAATAAGTAGGGTTTTGCCTGAAATTGCAGGTATTTAAAATGTTTCAAAGGACCCTAAATCAGTAATTTTGAACTTTTCTTTTGGGCGGGGAATGTCATATGTCTGTTATATTTTACAGCCGTTACGGTACTTATTAAACGTACTTTTTCTCTTTGCTTACACTTCCCTTGGAGCTTATCTGATTGCTTGAAAAAATAATGTAGGTTTTGAAAAATAGTATCTACGACTAAAGTCTTGCTTTAACAATAATATTAATGTTACTGGTAAAACGTACAGTAATAACAGCTTCAAGAATAAAAATTAAACTCTACACGTTAAAAATATTAAAAAAAAGTATCAGACCAACATTGAATCATACTTTTTTTAACCCAAAGGGGCTTTGTGCCTGAAGGACTATTGGTTTCGTTTTGCGATTTTGCGTTGGTTCACTATAAATGTCCGTTTCAATTTTCAAACTATTGCACCCAATGTTAGAGTCCTGCATTATATTTGAAGAAAATAAATAATGAAAAATCTCCATAAGTGAATATATATTTCTCGCAGTGTGATAAAACAACGGTACCTAGAGCCATCGAATTTTGAATGACGTAGTCCTACTGCGAATATGGGAATGTGGAAGCCCAAATTTGGAATTTGCTTTATTATCGACTTCCTATTTTGTAAAACTTTGGAACTTTTGATTAACAAACTTAGGGATTTCAAAGCCAGCCATGGCAACGTTGTACAGAAAAAAAAAATTTATCTCCAACGCGCGGGACTCTGTATCGGAAATTCTAAAGATATGCTGAGTTTAAAACTATTTTGCGATATTGATCTTGAACTGAATCTTATGGTTTAAACGCGAAGAACGTGATATTTAATAAACAAAGGTAACAGACAAAATCTTAAAAAAACGCCCATTTGGACGTAATTTAAAATCTGAAACCTTTCAGATTTCTTATATATATATATATATATATATATATATATATATATATATATATTGGTTTCTATTTTTATTCTATCTATGTTCCCTATTTATTTTATTTTAATACCTGTTCTTTCGTCCAAAAGGGCAATTTTCCTAGAACGACTATTAATTTCGTTTCGGCATTCTGCGCTGAAATGTGGGTTCACTTTTCAAAGTGTTGCCACCAAATATTATCGCCCTGTGTTATATTTAAAGAAATTAAATAATGAAGAATCACCATAAGCGTATATATGTTTCTCGCATTGTGATAAAACCACGGTATCTTGAGCTATCCAATTTGGAATACCGAATATGGTCATCTGGTAGCCCTAATTTGGAATTTGGAATTTATTTATTATCTATTTACTAATTTGTAAAACTTTTAACAAATTTTTGATTAACAAACGCAAGGATTTCAAAGCGAGCTTTGGCAACATTGTACGAAAACTTTTTTTATCTCCAGCGCATGAGACTCTTACATAGTTAAACTGCATTCGATAGCGCTCAAAATGGATATTTTCGTTGAAATACGATACCCGGAATATTTCGTGATTACAATACTTCCTTTACTTCGCACAAGGAAATTTCCTACAAAGTTTCATAAAAAAATCTCATTATTAAATCACTACAAAAAGTGTCATGCGTAAGTAAGCAGATTTAAAGAAAAATCAGTATAACTGAGTTTAATGCAATTTCAATTCACGCACGGCAACTTCTATCTTCTTAACTACGGTTTTCTCACTTCATAGACCAATTAAATAATTCATTCATAGAAACAGCATCGGTAGTTTAATCTTTCGAGCACCTATTTCCCTACCCCCCGAATTAAAGCTACCCAAACAAGTGTCTGCGGAAATGGAGTACTGCAGTCCCTTAAGCTCGTCTGAATATTCTAGTCTTTCTCGAGTTTCTGTTGTTATTTCGTTGTTTTGTTTCTTCCCTCGGGATGGCATGAGAAGTAATCAAACATTCATAATACCACCCGCCCCCCCTCAAACTAATTGAAATCTCAGAGCGCAAAAAGAGGAGGGAGCGGAAGATTTAATTCCATCGCCCTTTTCTGTGTCGGGAAATTTCATTATACCGAAGGAATTTTGTGTCTTTAGTAATTTTTATTTCTGTCACAGTTTTTGCTTTCTTTGTCTGTTTGCTGTTGCCACCCGTGTGCTCGCAAACAATTATTTTAATTGCAAAAATAAGGAGGTGGAAAAGACATTTCACGGCTGACAATCCGGATTTTTCCTTTTCCTTCTTTTTTTTTTTTTTTTTTTTTTTTTTTTTTTTTTTTTTTTTAAATTACGACAGAAGTTATAATTATCAAGTCGCACGTGTGCGTGTTGTGCCGAGGTATGTGCACATGCTACTGAGAAGGGGGGTTACCGTTGAAAATTTCAAAAGAATCCACTGCTCTTAATTAAAAAAGGAGGAATAAAATAAAAATAATTAAGAAAAGATTACGAGTAACAGAGTTCCATATGCAAAAACATCTGAAGAAACGCAGGCAACATATAAGAGCACATTTTTTATGTTATCTTAATAGAGAGAAAAGAAAATAATTTAATGCTAAACGTGAGTTTTCAGTACTAATAATTCTTTTTCGCTGAAAGAATAAAGCGTTTACAAACGATAACGGCACATATATTTCTTTATGTAACATCATCTCACAAATATTCAAAAGAGCCCCATATGAGCATCCACTGTACACATGGTAATACAGAAGGAGATAGACAAGGTGTTACAGAAGGAGTAGAAATTATTTAAGGAAATTTTTTTAAACATTGAATTACAACAATGTAGGGGGCCCACCAGCGGCCGAGCAGTAAAGTCGCTGAACACTGGTAGTTCGGTCCGAGGTTCGAATCCCGCGAACGGGCTGGCTGCATGGGCGTTTTCGTGGTTTTCCCCATGTGTAACGTGTATACGAGCCAGTTTCCCTTAGAAAGTCCTCCACGAAGGCATCCCTCCTCTTAGGCAGATAGCCCTCGAGGCTTTGCCATAATCACGCACACACACAATACAACAATGTAGGAGTGAAAAGAATTGCAAAGAATATTACAGCAACCATAGGTCGAAACAGAGAGAAAATAAGCTTATTATGTTAGTTTCCATGAGATGCGTGTTTGTGTTAGTGTTTTGAGAGTTATCTTTTTGTTTTAGCTTTCTCTCTACCATTTATTTCTTTAAGTTGACTTCCTTGTACGCAATATTAAATTATACGCCCTTTTTTTCCTACATTCATTTAAACTGATTTCCTCGAATTTCATTAGAGATAGATTTCTCGTTCAATTAATTCAGTTCTCACTTCGCGACAAGGCAAAAATATATAAACCTCAAAATATATTTATTAAAAATTGTAAGATATAGAAAAACACAAAACACCAAATACAGTTAAAACAATTTAAAAAACAATTTTAACAATTAAAATTAGAGTTGCTACGCAAAAACAAGCATTTTGGCCAGCGAGCAAGAACGCAGATTTTTTCGGTGCACAAATTTAACTTTTGATCTCACTCCGCAAAAAGACACTGAAGATGCAGAAAATGACTTCATTCTTCTGCTAAGATTCAAATGTAAACAAATATGTCTGCTATGATAAAAAGAATTAGGCTTAGCCGCCCTTAAAACAACTTTTAAATTGTTGATAATTCTTTTAAATTCTAACTTTTAAATTGTTGATAATTGTTGATAATTCAGGCAGATTAACTAAAGGCATAAAACATTAACCGAAAGATAAGAACAATATAATTCAATCATTTTTAGATCAAAAAATGCGCAATTTACCAACATACAAGAAAAAAAAAAAAAAAAAAAAAAACTGAGCTCACAATATGCCCGAGTACGAGAGTGGGTGTGTATATATATATATATTCAAAATAAAGTAATTAAAAGAAAATTAATGGTATATGAAAAGTTTTCTTATTATAAATTTTTATGAATTATATATCTATCTATATACATACATTTGGTGCGTCCGATTGCAACCAAAATGGGAGATACACAACTACTTGTTATAGGAGTCCTATATACAGAATTTAAACGTTCTGAGGCTACTCGTTTTTGAGTTATGCGAGATACGTAAGTACGTACAGACGCTGAGAAAAAAAATCTCTTCTGAATCAATTTAAAATTAGTTTTATAATATGCTTGGGGAATAAGGGTCCTTTGTTCTGTCCTTACGTACAGATGTGACGCGAAAACAGCGTTAAATTGGATATTTTCGTTGAGATATGGTACCCGGAATTTTTCGTAATTATAACATTTCCTTTACTTCATACAAAGAAGTAAAAATTACAGAATAATGTGCGCTAAATATGATATCCACAAAAACATTTGGTTTATGTTGTGAAGACTTTTTTTTTTCTCTCTCTTTTTGTATTTTTTCCTTTGCATTGCTTTCATTTCCGTGTAATAATCACTACTGGCTATGATACCCTACTGATGATATTTGGTGTCATTGCTTCTAATAATTCAGTAATTTAAACACATTAAGGTTGCGCCATAATCTGCTTAATTCGCACATATTTTTACTGGCCCCTAGACAAATTACAAGAAATGGTTGCTATATTTCGACACAAGCCTGAAAATTAACATCGAGAGATATTCCAACACTTAAGGTATTAATAATCTGACCAAAAATACCAAACACTTTTATAATAATGATTTTCATTCCCTCTTAAAAAAATATTCAAAGTTCAAAGATTCATTAAAAAAATTCCTTTGTCAAATCCTTTTTATATTACCAAATTATTATTAAAAATTTTCGAGATGCTTATTTTTAAGAAAGAATTTAATTCCACTTCGTGAAATTAGATAAACTCTGAAATATTAAAATAAGTCCCCCCCCCTGAAAAAGAGGAATACATATATTTTTTTACGTTGTTTGAGTTAAAAGTTTTAAGATTACTTCGCATTTTTAGCCTCCCCCTCCCACAAACACACCTGACATTTTTATGTTCAATTTTCAATCCTTTCCGCTTCAGAGCTTTATGTCATCATGTCGCCTGAGATAAAAAATGGAAGCACGCTTTCTGTATGACATCTTATCTAAATAAGCTCGCTTAAGATTGCTTTCACAGCGATGGGAAGAACTACACAATAATGAAAGATCCGGAAAAAAAAACTGCTGTGAGGAATTGTTAAATTCCGCATCTTTGCGTCTGATAAATCACCGTTTAATGGCAAATAAGATTACTGAAATTATTCCGTTTATTAGTGTATACAACTGCTTAAAGATGCAAAGGTTACATTACATCAAGTTTAGTCTTAAAATAAAAGAATATTATATTTTTATTACAAAATATTTGTACGAACGGAAAGTTCTATATCTCCCGTTCTACTGGGCCGATTGTCGAAATTTAACTTGCGTTTTTCATGGCTCGAAAGCGCTACTTAGGATATGTATTAGATTTATATATAGCATTGTTCTAATATAAGTATTTTGACACAAAATCGGACTTTTTCTGAAATGACATGCCAACTTCCCCATATTTCGATTCTACGACTTACATTATGCCAAACTGCCAAATTTTGTATAAATCGGACGAGTCATAAATAATTAATTAAAAGGATAAAAGAGCTGGCCAATTCAATACCTTTTGGTTTCGTTAAATCGCTTGTTGTTGTTGTTACTTGTGCTCATTTGTCTGACAGTAACGTCAGCCCAAGCCCACGAAATTCCTCCTGGCAAGGAGCGCAATATACGCCTGTCATTGGCAACAAGCTTGAGCACCTTGCAGGTGACAGGGCGATTTAGTTCTTCCACCCCCAATTTTGATAGACAGCTCCTCGGGTAGAGGGGCGGATCCCAAGGTCTCCCACCCGTCTTCACCTAACAGCATCCTCTCGAGAGGACTTCCGACTCGCCGCATATTTAAAGTGCCGCCATGCCGCACCGACATTATACATTTACAAACATCCATGCCTTCTCCGGTATTCGAACCCGGGTCTTTCGGCACCGCAGTCAGCGACGCTCATCACTATACTGGTTTGGCGGCAAATCTCTTGTTATACGCATCAGTAAAAAACTTGTAAATACTTAGAATATAGTAAGCATCTTTATTATTACGTTTAGCGAGAATCCAGACTAACAGCTAGCTGTTCCTCTTGCTTAACAGAAAATAATTTTCTGTACTATCTTTGCTCGTGATTCTTGGTGAAAAGATGATATAAATATGATCATTGTCAACGTCAAAATATTTCGTATCACGTAAATTTAGAGATCTAGGACAAGAAATTTATTGTTATTGCTGAATAAGTAAAAAGTGCAGATAAGTGTCTTGACAGGAAATCATGCCTTAGGGCCAAAATTTAATCTTACCCCCCAGCTGATTTGCCGTACCGCCTGTTGTATGACTATCAGCATTTGTACTCAATTGGTAGAGCATTCTATTGTCGCTAGGCCTCGCCAAAAATCGCTATAGTATATTAAAATTTGTAGCGTATTTTATAAAGTTACTTCGAAAGACGGGTATTTGTGACCTGTGGTTATTAAAGAGACCCTGTCGAGACTTTGACACTGTGCCGAATGAGGATTTTAGCAATGTTTTGTGCATTGTGATTCGAAATTTACAGAGAATGTTTAGAGATCAATGGTAAATTGGATATAAGAAGTTATTCAGGTGCATTTATATTGAACAATATCAATTGGGTATATTAATGCACATCCTATGTGCTGTTCACATATTTGCGGAGTTCCTGTATAATATTTGCTTGTCACATTCATAGTAGTCACTTGTGTTATTCACTTATTTACGGTGCACTTTCATTTCGTTTCTTGGCAAGTAACAATTTTTTATCCGTTTCTCCGCCTTTCTTGTTTTTCTGGATTCGCTAAAGTCCTTTTTTAATATGTGTAAGTAACAGCTTGTTGGAAAAACGTAGAAATACGATTATTAACCATCACTTCGTTACATGCGTACAGCTTGTTTTGCAATTTCTGCTTTGTACTACTATTGTAGCCTTGCCATTGGTATAGTGGTCAGCGTCGCTGACTGCCGTGCCCAAAGGCACAGATTCGAATCCCTGAAAAGGCATGGATGTTTGTAAATGTATAGTGTCATGTATAGCGGCATGGCGGCTCTCTAAATATGTAGCGAGCCGAAAGTCCTCTCGTGTGGTTTGATAGAAGGGGAAAGGGGTGGGAGATCCTTGGGCCGTCCCCCCCCCCCCACTGGGCCTCTCCATCAAAATTGGCGGCGGAACTCAGTCAAATAGTGCTGTTACCTGTTAGGTGCTAGAGACTGTTGCCAACGGCAGGCGTAATCTTGCTGTACTTGCCAAGAGGAATTGACTGACAATTAGGCTGACTACGTCAGACAAGTGAGCATAAAACTACAACAACACAGTCTGCTGATAACTAATGGTGACGCTTAGAAATACAAATCCGCGTGTATAGTTGGAAATTTATGTGTTCATTGAGAAAACATGTGGGGTTCACTTATACATAGAGCAACGTTTTGTATCTGCTTGGCATTTTGTGCCGGTTCGTGGCAGGGCTGTGCAGTCGGAGTCGGAGTCATGGAGTCTGGCAGATTTTGGGATAAAAAGAGTCGGAGCTGGAGTCGCTAAAAACAGGTCGACTCCGACTCCACTTTTTGTTGGACAGTTTGAATTTGAAATTAAATTAAAATGAATGGAAAAAATTAATAACAAGCTGAGTTATTATTTTTATTTATGAACTATATACATTAGTAAATAGTTATTTTCTATTTTATTGATATATTAATAAATAAATATAAAAGAGGAGGATGTATGGATGTAATATTTGCTATTAGGGATTAAACTGATTCATTTAGTTACAAAGTTCAATGGTAAACTTAGGTAAGCAGCAAAAACACCCAAAATTGATGTCATTTTTAAGAAGCGAGCAGAAAAACGAGCAATTTTTGATCAAGCAACGCGATAAGGAAGTACATATTTGATGATAAAGAGGTTGCTAGAATTAAGAACTTTTTTAGAAGATATAGATAACCCTAATGTTTCACTAATAGAAAGGCTGTGAAATGATCTTGCAGAATTGGAAACTTCCTTCTACACTGTGTATAACCACAAAAAAGCTGCAATCTGAAGAACTGACAGGAGGCGAGAATGGAAGAACGGGATGTTTGTTCTTTCTGAAATGAAGGGTTTATTGCAGAAGGAATCATTTCTTCAATGAAGAAAAGAGAAACTAGTTTACTAAATAATGAGATATTGCTGGGTTCAATGTATGTAGATCCTAAACACTGAGTTTTCTTGGATGACGAACAAATTAAAAAAGGCAAAGAAAGTCATCTATGAACTTTCATTAAGAATGAAATTATTCTCAGAACAATTGGAGAATTCGAATCAGGACAGTCAAACTGCAGACACTGCAATTGAAACTCTATCACCCTCTTCCGGTGAAGAATTAGATTTTGAGAAATATTTTTTGGATAATATTGAAAAAGGCTAAGGCAAAGTGAATGAAAATAATGAACCAAGAGCCTTTAGATATAAAAATGAAAAAATACAAATAAGATTTCCACACGGCCTTTTGAAGAAATAGAGAAATATGATTGCGCTTACAAGACACCGCTTTTAGAACGTATAAAAATCTATCCTGAAAAGTTAAAAGAAGCAGCTCTAACAGTAACATCTCTTCCTCCTACTTCAGTCAGTGTGGAAAGACTCTTCTCAGCTCCGAAGTTTATCAAATCGGATGTATGGCCCTCCAACAAAGAAGATCTTGCCGAAGCTATCTCAAAAGTAACTAATGCCAGTTTTTCCATTATATAATAAATGCTAATTAATATAAATAATTTGCTATGCCATCAATTTTTTTTTCTAAAGCATCTATTACTTCTTTTATATTAAAAAATAAGCGGTAACCCATGTGTATAACTCAAGTAATTTATCAACTTTACTGCATAAATTGCTTTTCACTCAAAACTGAATTAGCGAAAATGCTTAATCAGAATGAGATCTTTGGTGCTCTGCATTGGTTCTTGATCCCTTCAATTCACGGAAATATTTGGCCTAACTTAAATTGCCAGTTTGGCATAGGACGAAACACCTTCCTATTTATTTCTTAATTATTGTTCATTGAACGAGAGTTGGTTTGTTACCCTTGAAAAGTCAACTAATTTCCGATCAATGGCAATGAATACTTGCTCTTAATTTAATTACTTGCTTTTAATTAAATTTCTTTTTACAATTGAAATTTTGTTATTCATGATTTAATTAAAGTCCCCGTTAAACACTTTTAACAATTTACATTCAAGTTACTTTAAAACAATTTTCGGAATTAAACTTACTAGAGATGGATTCACTCCTTTTAGATAGTTCTACTAAAATTAATCTTAGGAGATAACATAATCAATATTTCTTTAGTAAATAAATTATTATTAACTTACTTTGCAGCTATTGCGCAAGTAGTAGAATAACTTGATTTCGCACTAAAGTGAATTTAAGATCACACAACATTTGTTTACATTATATATATGCAGAGACTGTTCACACATTTTTTAGACGATGTATATTGTATTCACAAAACTAAATTACATAAAATTCTTGTGTTTTAAATGTTCTATTTGACATCCCTTATTCTGAACTATCTTTCGACACCGCAATTTCCAGGATAATAATGCCTTTTGAAGTGGCAGAAGAGGTATTCTATCCCATTCCTCCCGAACAGCTTTCCAGAGTCCCGTTAGAGTTTTGGGACAACGTTTGGATAATGCAGTTTTTAAAAGTCCGAAAGCACAAAAATCCATAGGTGACACATCGGGAGATTTCGTAGGGATATCAGTGAAGGGTATGGCCTTCATACCAGTTTTTTGTTCCATTTCTTTTAGGAAATTGACAATGGATTTTGATGTGTGACTGGTAGCTTTGTCCTGATGGAATCTCACAGATTGATGACACTGTGGTTAAGCGATGGTATTTCATTCAGAAAAATTGGCGATATATACGTTCCTTATAGTATTTTGAGTTAATCTTGCCATTTTTTTGCACTCTCTTTATTTTCAACTTGCCATTATAAAAAAAAACCAGCAACAATCATGAATCCCTCAGAAAAACTTTCTTTCGATTCTTTGAACCATGTACTTAAATTTTTTTCTCCCCTTTTTATGATAATAAATGGCTTTTTTTTTTTTTTTTTTTTTTTTTTTTTTTTTTTTTTGGTTACAATCATTTAAATACACCCATGCTTCAACTATTG
This sequence comes from Stegodyphus dumicola, assembly GCF_044657685.1. Lineage (NCBI taxonomy): Eukaryota > Metazoa > Arthropoda > Arachnida > Araneae > Eresidae > Stegodyphus > Stegodyphus dumicola. The sequence goes on along the minus strand of NC_140772.1, from coordinate 232,752,124 downwards.
TGACAATTGTTTTCCATTTTTCTTTGGATAAGTGTTTCTCATATAGAATTCTGCAGCGTGTCCTGCGTTGAGCGAATGTTTTGGAAGAAGACGATGCACATTGCGTTTTTTTCGCTTTATTAAGATTTAAATCAACGTTTATCATTTTGTTTACAGTGGACACCGAGCATTTTAATGATTTTGCAACTGTCCTTTGACTAGGGTGATTTTATTTTAACATTAAACAACGTACCTCTGCAATAGTCGAAGATGTCCGTTTTTTCCTTGGATACTTGTTTGGAATTTTTGTCCCACTTGAGGCTCCAATTTGACGTTTTTTTTTTTTCCTTTTTGTTGATGATATTACTTATCGACGCTTTAGATATTACAAAACCATGACTCTAACATAGTTTTTGGATAACGGAGTATGCATATTTCTCTTCGGAAAGAGCGTAAATGTAGCCTTCGAACCACTGATTTGTTAAATTCGCCATTTTGAATAAAAACAAAACTTTCAAGCCACAGACGATAATTTTGACTTTTAAAAACATAGGACAATTGCAAATACTTCTTTTGAAGCAAACGATTTTTTATTACCGCTTACCAAAATCGTCTAAAAAATGTGCGAACAGCCTCTGTATATATGAGGGAGTCGAAGTCTTTAAAATTCCGGGGGTCGGAGTCGGTCATTTTCCCTACAGACTCCACAGCCCTGGTTAGTGTTACAGAATACTTGAAGATGAGCAAAATTTAATCTGAAAGCTTCAAAGAAAACTTAAACTAATTTCAAGAATATAATATTCTTAAACTTATCGTGCCGATACACAGCCCAAAAAAGAAGGCTTAAGGGAAACCATTGCCTTTCTTTCTCCCTATTCACCAAAGAGCAGGAAGAGAATAAAACCACGATCCTAGCTTAATGTTAGAGAATTGAATCCTAAAAAAACACGATTTTCGTCTTTTTTCTCTTAGCAAGATGGACTTAGGCCTTCCCAATTAGACGCTACTCCGGTAGCTCTATTCCTCAATAAATAAAAGAGGATTAGAGCCGTGAAACAGAATAGAATCCTACATCTCTGCGGCGAAAAGGAAGCCGAGAAGGGGAAACCCAATTGAACTCAAAGCAACGAAATAAATGGGCTCCGATATGAAGGTAGCCGCCCAAATTGAAATGAATGGCCTAGTATTCGGGGGCGGTACAGCGGCGCCTCCACCTCGCCGGACCGATATCCAGGCCTAGTGAGGAGAAGGGGGAGGGGGAGATGGATGGCCTCTCTCTGGGGACGAATTCGATGCCGTTTAAAAACTCCAAGCCATCGGAACCAAATTCGTCTTCCTTCGGTTTTGATCGCTCAATAAAAACTTTTTTCTCTTCCTCATCCCCGATAAAAGCGTTTTCGTTCATCGCTCTTCTGGGAATTTCTTAAAAAGAATCACTTAATCGAGGCACAGAAAGGACTAGTTAAGATAAAAGCGGGGATACATATTCTAACACAATCAGCAAAGATAACTAATGACTTATCATTAATCACTCCGAACTTTTAATTATTTTTAAAAAGTTGCATGACATGGTTTATGGCGCACTTACTTCGGTTTGGGTTTCTTTTGTTTATTGACTCGCTTCATTTTTTCGCAATTGCAGATGCAATATTTTATTAGCCGAGGTAATCATGCTCAATTTATTTCAATATATAGAATTTTGCTGATTGGTGGAGGAATGCGAAAATGCCTTTTGCATCTCGAAAGACATAAACGAAGATCGATGAAGGCAACAAAAGCAAATGTAAAATCCACCCATAAAACCAGTACCTTAAAAAGCACGTTTCTAATGCTTCATATTTTGCATCGTACATCATTTCTACTTTAAATTAAAGTGCTTAAAATGATTTAATACATTACTGAAGCCAACTTCTAATATTGCTTCCTTCGCTCGAGGAATTAGAAGTTTTGGTTCCGCTTTCCTAAAGAGAATCTGGAGATAGTTTCCAGTGGTATTCCAATGGTATCTGCAGATATTTTCCAATCTTACGGTTTCCCCCAAACACACATCTTTTGTTTTTTTCTGCATGACTAAATCAGCGAACACGAATATTTTCCCCCCTTTTCTACTCAATATTCTCTGCTAAAAATATTCATTTATACAATACTTAAAAAACTGTTCTTAATGACGTAAACCAGAAATTTAGAAATGAAACGAAATTAGAATCTATTCAATTTACTTGGCTAAAAATAAATTTTGATTCAAGCACATATAAGAATTAAAAAAAAAAAAAAACTGAAAGTTTTCAGATTTTATATTACGCCCAAAGCAGCTTTTGTTTTAAAGTTTTATGTATTACCTTTATTGATTAAATATCATGTTCTTCGCAATTAAACCGTAAAATTCAATTCAACAGCAAAGTCGCAAAATAATTTTAAAAGAGCATGTCTTTAGAATTTCTGATACACAGTCTCGCGCGCTGGAGATAAAAATATCCCCTCCCCCCATATAGTGTTGCTAATGCTCGCTTTCAAATCGCCGAGTTTGTTAATCAAAAATTCTTTCTATTTGACAAAATATAGAATAGATAATAAAACAAATTTAAAATTTGGGCTTCCAGATGCCCATATTCGGGTGGCAACGTGCATTATTCAAGGTTGGATGGCTCTAGGTACCGTTGTTTTATCACAACGTGAGAAACATATATCCATTTATGCGGATTCTTCATTATTTAATTTCTTTAAACATAATACAGGGCTCTATCATTTGATGGCAACAATTTAAAAAACGATTCGCCGTTTAGAAGGAATCAACGCAAAATGGCAAAACGAAATTAATAGTCCTTCTGACTTTAACTCAAAAAAAAAAAAAAAAAAAAAAAAAATCTGAAATGTTTCAGATTTTAAATTACGTCCAAAGGGGCGTTTTTTAACATTTTGTGTGTTACCTTTCTTTATTAAATATCATGTTCCTCGCACTTAAACCATAAGATCCAGTGCAACAGCAATATCGCAAAATAGTTTTAAAACGAGCATAACTTTAGAATTTCCGATACAGAGATTCACGCGCTGGAGATAAAAATGTTTTTTCTGCACAACGTTGCCATTGCTCGCTTTGAAATCCTTGAGTTTGTTAATCAAAAATTCGTCAAAGTTTTAAAAAATAGGAAATCGATCATAAAACAAATTTCAAATTTCAAATTTGGTCTTCTCCATGCTCATATTCGTTGGAGGATTACGTTATTCAAAATTCGATGACTCTATGTACCGTTATTTTATGACAATGTGAGAAATATACATACATTTACGCAGATTTTTCATTATTTAATTTCTTCAAATATAATGCAGGACTCTAACATTTTATGGCAACAGTTTGAAAAGTGAACCGACATTTATCCGTCCGACGCAAAATGCCAAAACGAAACTAATAGTCCTTCGGGATTCAAATCCCTTTGGACTAAAAAAAAAAAAAAAAAAAAAAAAAAAAAAAAAAAAAAAAAAACCTGCACGAGGTAGGAACACAATAAAATAGAAACTCTAATAGAAAAAGTACACCCGGGCCCACCAGCGCCTGAGCGGCATAGTCGCTGAACACTGGTAGTACGATCCGAGGTTCGAATTTCGTGAATGGGCTGGCTACATGGACGTTTTCTTGGTTTTGACCCTGTGTAACGTGTATACCCTTAGAAATTTTCCTTAGAAAGTCCTCTATGAAAGCATCCCTCCTCTCAGGCAGATAGCCCTCGAGGCTATGCCGTAATCATACAAACGAAAGCAAACCTAACACATTTTACCCTTCCTAACCACACAAGAAAGAATACGGCGCTTTGCTTCTCTTACTTAATGTCTACTTGCAGAAACATTTCAACATTTTTTTACCAATGAATAAGAACAGATTTTTAGAGACTTGCAAAAGATAAGGAAACGAAAGTTATGGATTTTCACTTAAAAATAACTTCAAGACTCAAAAGGGCACTGAAGAGCTAAGAAGAGATTTCCATGCACCACTCAGCAAACTCGAATTCTAAAATAAACAGCAAATACTGACAGTACAAATTAAACAATAGGAAACGAGTTCTATTGTTTAATTTGTACTATCTAGTAGTAAAGTAAGCAAACATTCAAAAAGTTAAAGACTCGAGTTCATATTTTCAAAACATAATTTTAAATTAATAGATGTAATCTATATTCATCTGGACAATCTTCCAACTCAAACCAATTTCTTTTTAGAACAAATATTAAGCGAAACCCATGTTTTAAGTTTTAGCCTTGTCCCCGGCTTTACAGAAATGTCGATATTATTTACTTACTTTTGGTCCAATTGCTAAGAAGTTATTTTACGTATTCTTAATAAAAACTTCAAGGGTTATAATTTCTGAAAAGCATTTTTTGCTAAACTATAGAGACGATTCATCACAAATCAAAAATAAGCATCATCGAAAGAAAAATTTAGCAACATGACATTTATTCGGAAACTTAAAAACAGTTCTTCCCTTATTCACAGCGTTTACATTTAGCAATTATTTAAATGTGTACAGTCATTAGGTTATTTTGAAGCAGGAAGACGTGAAAAATGCGTAATGCAGTCGCCGTCACTTGAACCCGGACCTCTCGATTACGCGCCGATTCTGGCTACCGTTACACCAGGAAGACATGCAGAAAAGAGGGAAAAATAACTTATATACCCTCTTTTAAAGAGGGACTGGGTATTAGGGTGAAGAATCATCATTCACCACATTTTAGTGTGGCAGCCACTGTACAGTCATTAGATTATTTTTGATGTCAGGAAACTGAAAAATGAGCAATACCCTCGCCGGGACTCGAACCCTAGACCTCTCGAATACGCGCCGCTAACCGTTACACCACGAAGGCATACAGAAAGGAGGGAGAAAATATCTTATATACCTCACTTTTAAAGGGCGACTGGGGATTAGGAGACCCAATCGCTAAATCCTGGTGGTGAAGAATCATCATCCACCACATTTTAGTTCGGATGCCACTTGTATAGTGCCACCCGAACGTACAATAACCTAATGACTCTACGTCATTAGGTTATTTTTGATGTCAGGAAGCTGAAAAATGAGCAATGCCCTCGCCGAGACACGAACCTGGACCTCTCTAATACGCGCCGAGTGTGCTAATGGTTACACCACGAAGGCATGCAGAAAGATGGGAGAAAACAATAGAAAATTATTATAAAAAAAAAGAACAGTTTTCATTAAATAACAGATAATTTGAATCAACATTATTTGTTGGTTATAGACAGTCGTAAATAAATGGTTTTGAAGAGAATGCTGACTATAACTTAAAAAATGAATTTATGTATCATGCAAAGATTAATTACTCAAGAAAATACGATGATGAAGATAGTACGGACACTGAAGATTGCATTAAACAATTCAATGTGCATTAAAAACTGCATATGATGAATGGAAATGTAAGAAGCGATGGAAAAACGCAGTCATCCATCTCTCTAAAGTAATGTACTACTCTAATGTATGCAAATATAATGCAGATGATTCTAGAAGAAATACATCTGCAACAAAACACATTCATTTTTCTTCTGTCAGAATAATATTTTATGGTGATTTAAATAACCAGATTTATAATATCGAAAAAAGAAATTCTACTACATAAAATGCGAAACTGAGTTATTTATTTAAGAGCATTTAAAATTAAGCAAAACATTATCTTGGACTGGTAGCTGCTTCAGAAAATTTAAGATAAGAGTTTTGTTTAACTTCAAATTCAAGGTTAAATAATTCTCCTGGACATACGTTTAAATTCAGTTTGACATTATTTCATTCATAATCTATTATACATCCGTAAATTAAATAATAATATTTATAACCTATCAAGTTTAACTGTTTATTTATCTTTTTTACTTAGAAGTGATTCGGTGGATCAAAGTCTCATAACAAAATCCCTAGAAAAATGATAATAATTAATAACAAATTGGTAGTTTTTATCAAATTACGGGCAAATTCTTCATTAGACGCTATTCGGAATTCAGAAAGCTGATTAATGCATCATGTTCTAGCAACAAATAAAAATTCTGATGTGTACACAACATGACTCCCTTGTACGGAATATTAAACTGTACGCATTTTTTTCCTGCTTCTCATCTACAATTATTTCCTCGAATTTCATTAGAGATATATTCTTATTCAAGTAATTAAGTTGTCACTTCGCGGCAAGACAAAAATACATAAAGTTATTATCAAGTTTTGGTTATACTTTTTATACATTTCTTTTTTCAAAAATTAATTAATTAATGCAGACCACACGAGCTCTAAGCTGCCTGAGGTGAAGAACATTCGTACAGAACGTTTTAAGAGAATTCTGCTCGATCGACGTTATATAAGCGGAAACGACGCAAACATCCGTTCAGCCCTCTTCTTCGCTAGATTTCGAACATAGGTCTAGCTGTCAGTGTTCAGCGGGCTGTCAGTGTTCAGCGGCTTGTTCTCTCACCCACTCGTGGATTTTTAAGTTTTTTTAACAAACAATACAACATACACATAAACAGTCCTTCTATAAATAGCAAGTATCAAGAGTAATGGTTTTTAAATGATTTTGAATGTTAGCTTATAAAATATTTCTCCCGCGTGGTCTGCACGCTCAGCGCGTAAAACTGACAGGTCTGCCGTTCGATTCCCGGCGTAGGCGTTGCATATTTTTCATCTTTCCTGCTTCCAAATAACCTAATGTTTCTACAGTGGCGCTCGAACTAAAAGGGTGTTGGATGATGACTCTTCTCACTCAGGATTTGGCGATTGGGTCCCCTAAATAATCCCAGTCGCCCTTTGGAAGGGGGAGTATATAAGGTATTTCTCCCGCCTTCTTAGCGAGCCTTCGTGGTGTAGTGGTCTGCACGCTCTGCGCGTAAAATTGAGAGGGCCGCGGTTCGATTCCCGGGAAAGGCGTTGCATAATTTTCATCTTTCCTGCTTCCAAACAACCTAATGTCTCTACAAGCTGTATTAAAACGTTTTTGGGGTATAACGCGATAAAGTCTGAAAATTAATTTATCAAGCTGTTTTACGAAAGCAAGGGATACAAAAAATACTGTACTATGAATTCTGTTAAGAATGTGATAGCCTCTGTTTCACTTAGGAACAGTCTGACAACCGCAAAAATTATAAACATATATGTTACAGGCAACGTATAGAATGCCTAAGCATTGTATATAATACCTAGGCATTGTATATAATGCCTAAAATCACCACGTTTCACAACAGTGCTCTTTTTAATACCTTTTTGTTTTTTCTGACAGGGCTCACAAAGGCGGTTGTTCAGTTCCATATCATTACGCGTAAAGTTTTTGTATTTCTTTGGAAGTTCTTTCAAAATTCTGTCACATCTGTGCCCAGTACCCGAATGAGTTTTCATGAAGTACGGGAAATAACTCGGCGTCTGTGACGTAATACTCCGTAGTATTGACGCTTTCTTTAACAGGATAAACGAATGTAATTTTGTTTTCAACAAACATCATCACACCTTCGCGATTCGGCAGCCAGTAGTTCGCAGTTCCTTCTTAGTAGTCAAATTGGCCTTTTTACATTATTTATTAACTTCTAGTAAGTACTTTGGTTCTTCGAAACGATTCGGAAATGGATTTCACACTTTGCCGGTTTGTCCTTTAGCATTCTAGGAATGGGTGAAATATGAACCCTTTCATACGTTCCTGGTTAGTTTTAGGTGTTATATACAATGCCTAGGTCTTCTATAGAATGCCAGATTTCAAATACTGCCGGTAACATATATAACAGAACCAGCTCAAAATATTAGAGCGAACTCATAACAAAATTCAGAAAGCAGATTTCTAAAGGACTTCGCAAACCTAAAATAAGATTAAAAAAATCTGATGTGTACACCACATAACTTCCCTGTACGCAATATTAAATTATACGCAATTTTTCTTGCATTTCATTTAAACTTATTGGATTGAATTAAATCTACTTCGTCGAAAGCGCATAAACCACAATAGAATAAATGCACTCTTTAAAATTCACTCTATTTGTTTACCATAACCACACTCTGGCGCTACGTTCACTTAATATTTCGTTCATATTATAACTCAGAATGCACAAAATTTATATGATTTGAAGAATTATCTTATCGTTGCCGCATATTCTATTCAAATATTATAATAAAGCTAGAACGATGTATAAAAGAAATTAAGCAAACAAAACAGCATGATTTAATACGCAATAATAAATGAAGGCGTAATGTTGCGAAGCTAAATTTCTCAAGATTGGAAACAAATCCACTATTCTGCTGTTTCAAATGTAAACAAGCAATGTAAACCATCAAAACGTTATTAGGCTTAGCGGCACTTAAACAACTTTAAAATTGTTGATAATTCTAAAAATATTGCATACAGATTTACGAAAGGCATAAAAACCTTAACCGGAAGATAAGAACGACATAATTCAATCATTTTTAAAGCAAAAAAATGTACTACAAAAATATGTACAAAAAAGTCCTATTTCAACGTTCTGAGGCTACTCGTTTTCGAGTTATGCGAGATACGTACGTACGTACATACGTTCGTACAGACGCCACGAAAAATTATCTTCAGAATTCATTTTAAATTTTATAATTTTTTTTGGACGAAAAGAGGTTTTTATTCTGTCCTTACGTACAGATGTCACGCAAAAATATTGTTAAATTGCATTCGATAGCGGTCAAAATGGATATTTTCGTTGAAATATGTTGCTTGAAACTTTTCGCAATTACAATACTTCCTTTTTACTTCGCACAAGAAGTAAATATCTACAATTGTGACATTCACGTGAAGGCACTTCTCACGTTCTCATATTCTTAAAAAAAAAAAAAAAAAAAAAAAAGAAAGAAAGAAAGAAAGAAAAAGAAAGAGAGAGAGAGTAGGAAAAACTGCCGCTGGCAAAGCAAAAAGAACATCCGTTATAATGAATGCCACTGGCCATTGCTGGTGGCAGGCGCAGCACCCGACCATAAACCGCGATTAGGAGACCCCAAGAGCGTTGGGCCCGATATTACGAGGGCCCCGTGGGTGCCCTAACGTCCAAGAAGATGTTTAATGGCAGCCCTCCTGTAAATAAAGAAAGATGGTTGCAGATTTTCTTCTTGGAAGCTCCGGGATTTCTCCCGAGCAGGATACTGCGAAGAGCAACAGAGAACTGGGGAGGGAAGACACACAAGAGGTGACGTTAAGAAATGGTACTAATATTTCACGAGGTATACGTTTCCCGCAAAATTGGGCACTCGTTTCCAGTATCTCCATAACTCCCTCACTATCACCCTCACATTCCCAAAGGAACTGGTTCGCAGAAGTGAATTCTTTGATGAAACAAGACCTCGGACAGCTTGGGTTATAATTAATGTGACTGGTACAATGTTTTTGAGTATATCAAAAGAGAAAATGGTTGCATTTCAGTAAGTTATGTTATCCTAGTTAACCTGCGCTACTCCAGCATTATCACAGGAAGTAAAGATTATTTTTATTCCGCGTATTGTGGGTCTAATTTATTTTACTTCATTATGGCAAAGGACTTGAAGATGTCAACTTACGGGGAGGGACTTTCTGAGGGAGACTGGCTCGTATACAGGTTCCACATGAGGAAAAACACGAGAGACAAATACAGCCATCTCATTTGCTGAAATTGAACCCAGGTCGAACTACCAGTGTTAAGCGACTTTACCGCTAAGCCACTGGTAGGCGTTGCATACTGAAGAGAAAGCTCACTTTAAAAAAATTGAGTGAAATAAATTTGTTAGTTCCGAAAAATTTGTAGAGTCATTAGGATTTTTGATCCAGGAGAGGGTAAAATGTGCAACGCCCTCGCCGGGACTCGAACCTAAACCACTTGAATATGATGGAAGAAGGAAGAAAATAATTTATAGATTATATGAGACCATTACATTGTAGAGACATTAGTTATTTTTGGAAGCAGGCAAGATGAAAAATGAGCAACGCCTTCGTCGGGAATCGAACCACAGACCTCTGGAATACACGCCCAGCGTGCAGACCACCACATCATGAAGGCGGGAGAAATACCGTATATACTCCCCCTTTTTGACGCTATACCAATTAACCGCTATGGTAGAGGGGTGGTGCTCACGTCCTCCGTCACTTATCACTTATACTTCCCCTTTTAAAGGGCGATTGGCGTTTTAGGGGACCCAATCGCCAAATCCTGGGTGTGGAGAATCATCATTCAGCACCCTTTTTAGTTCGGGCGTCACTGTAGAGACATTAGGAATTTTTGGAAGCATGCAAGATGAAAAATGAGCAACGCCTTCGCCGGGAATAGAACCACGGACCTCTGGAATACGCGCCCAGCGTCCAGACGAACATACCACGAAGGCATGCCAAGAAGGCGGGAGAAGTACCTTATAGCATATCTTTACTTTTCATGAGTATATTTCATGCTTCAAATCAAGAAAGATATATATATTCATAGCTTTTTTATCTGCACATTTATTTAGCTTCTAATGAGAAAAAAAATAATGGTCAATCTTCAGAAACGAAAAATGGGAACAAATCCTGTACGCTAGTTTGTGTCTTAGTTGGGATCGGAACCATGCAAGCATAGCAAGTTTTTGCTATCTGCCATCACAATATAAAAGATTATACTCCAAAAATTATAAGTAAATGAGATATTAAACGTTTTGTAAAATAATGGATAGTAAATTTAAGTTTTCCATGAAAATTACATAATTAACAACGGCTGATGGCTACTGACAGTATATTATTCATTCCAATTCCTTTATCACTAAAAAGATTTCCATTTTACTTCAGAAATTCTTAACCCACATTAGAATTCATTTTTTTCAAGTCACATTACTCATAACACTAACAATAATGTAAACAAAACAAAAATACGTCATATATATAAAAATATTAAATACCGGCTACATATACACCTTCTTCACAATCCAAAACACAGAAAAGTCACATACCTAAAAACAGAAGAAAATCTCAAATTAATATCGAATTATGCAAGCAAATAATATAGCTTAAAGACGCAAATAATTTACCAAATAATTACCAAAATTTACCAATTTATGCAAAGAGATGAGCAAATGAAATTAAAAAACAATTATTTTATTTTAATAACATAGAGTATTTTTAACTACATTCCTTGCCAGCGGAGACTTTTTTCTTTAATAGTCATCTACAAATAAACATTTCAATAGGTAAAGAGAATAAATCCTCTGGTCTGGTTAATCAGAAGATATGAAAAATATAATTAAATTTATACATATACTTATATTTATATACTTTTGTCCATTGCAACCAAAAAGAGAGGTGCACAACTACGTGCTATAGCGGTCCTGCATACAAAATTTGAACGTTCTGAGGCTATTCGTTTTTAAGTTATATGCGATACATACAGATGTACGAAAGACACCACGAAATCTCTTCTGAATCCATTTTAAATGTTTTATAATTTCCGTTTGTGAAAAAACAGCCCTTTATTCTGTCCTTACGTAAAGATGTCACGCAAAAACATCATCGTTAAACTGCATTCGATATCGGTCAAAATGGATATTTTCATTGGAAATATGGTAACTGGAATTTTTCCCGATTACAATACTTCCTTCGTACAAGGAAGTTAAAAACATATCTATGACAATGGAACAGACCCCCCCCCCGAAAAAAAGACAGAGATGGAAAGATTTTCTGTAAATAAACGGATATTCAATTTTTAATGTTATTAATAACTAAAAAAAGTTTGAAATCATATGCAGCCAAACTAATAAAATCACTGTTTAAAATATTACTCAATATATTGGTACGAATTACACAACATAAATTTAGCTGTTGCGCGGAATTCAGTAAATCTTTTTGTTTAGACATTTCACTAGAATCTTATAAAAGTAATACTGCTTAAAATGCAATAGCATATAAATATAACGCTACTCGTACATTCATTTCCCTTTCAAATTTCGACTTATGATATCCAGCCCTCCTCCTAAAAACAGAACATTAAGTTTCAAATTTTGGAAGTTAAATCAAAGAAATAAGTATCTTCAGCATTTAAGCACGAAAATTCAGCATAGAAGATCAAATGGAAAAGTAACATTCGTTCATTCACTACAAATCACATCACGTTAAAAATAAGTATTCGAAATTATCCACTGATGTGCTGTTACTAAATTAATTTTCGTATGACTTTAATGCATAAGATTTAAAGATAAGATTTAATATTTGATAAATGATGAGAGGAAATTTTCTAATTATTAAAGTGAAATATTTATAACTAGCAGCTAAGCGGCCAGCCTTCGTCTGGTTTTTAAATGTACCGGAAAATTGCCTGAAGGGAATACCAAACGTTAGATTTAAAAACTGTGCAGAATTTTACTCTGCAGAACAACTAAAAAAAAAAAAAAAAAAAAAAAAAAACAATTTTTTTTTAAATGTATTACATATAACAAAATTAAAATGAAATAAGCAATATCTCTTAATACAAATATTAATTATCCTAATAAATAAACTAACCAATTTCCCGTTGCCTTCTCTCAACAAACGTCCAGTATCCAAGAAAAACATTAAATTTAGAAACTGCACAGAATGATCGCCCTCATTTTTGCAAATGACAACAGTGCTGATTTTCAACAGTGGGCAGTCCAGTATACAATTGAATGAAAAACTGTTGCCAAAACCACATTTCTAAAAGAATGAAACTATTCAAAATGATGCAATAAAAACAAAAGGATAATGTAAAAAAGAATATGATTCGAATTTTGAAAAAATCGCTTCAAGGTGCACTGGCTCTTGTCTAGATGTACCTATATACCAAATTTCGTAGCCCTGGGCCTATTTGCTTACGCGCAGCACGAACGAAAGGCACACAGACTCTTTCTTTTATTATATGTAGAGCTAAGAAAATTTTGATAATAAGAAAGGGATCACTCTGATAATAATGAAAAGATAATAAAAAAGATAATTTGTAAGATAAATTAAAATGATCAGCTTAAAAACACTTTAGAAAAATTACAAGTACAGCGTTCAGAAACTGACTTTAAGTTTCAAAGACACAGCAGAACTCGTGAAATGGAAAGAAATATCAAAGTTGAAATTATTGGTTAATCGTTAATTGCCCTTCAAGAATTATTTACTGAGCGATAATTAAAAATAAATTACTGAAGCATTTCAAATTATTCTCCTAACTGAATACGGATCGCAATGTGCAGGAAAAGTTATTTAAGGTTAAACAGAAAATGGTGAGAAAGAAAACAGCTAGCAGGGAGCCTAAACACTGCATCCTCCTTGCTGTTGTTGCTAATGTTCATTACGTTATAAAAGAAATGCCCAATAACACTCTAGGGAAAATACTTTTAGGATTTCTGGAGCAAGAAACCTGAGAAAGCAATTGCGATCTCTCTGGAATTCGAACCACGCATCTTCCAAGTTGGCTGCTAAACATGTTAGCCACTCATAGCACAACGGCACACACAGGAAAAATGCGATAGTTTCTTACATTCTATCCTTATTTAAAGAACGACTGGAAAGAAGCAGCATACCCAGAAGACCAAATCCAGGTGGTGACGAATTTATCGTCAACCATATTTAAATTCTAAAGTTTTAGCCACCATTAAGATTTTGGAAACAAGAAACATAAGAAAGCAACTGTGAAACTGAAATCACGGATTTTTCAACTTAGTCACTGGTATTACACATTTTTTATTTAATAGCCACCGCTTAAATCGTGTTTATTGCTTAAATCGTATTCGTTACCGTTTAAATCGTATTTCTGCATAAGAAAATTGCATACACCTCTTGAAGCTGAAAATCCGTCAGAAAGCTATAGAATGCGGTACCTGTCGGGGTACCACTTTCTATAGCTTCTAAGCGACCCCTCTCATCTTGTTGTTGTTGCTTATACTCATGTGTCTGACCTAGCCTTAGTCAGCCTAAGCCTACGAAATTCCTCGTGGCAAGGAGCGCAAGTTTACGTCTGTTGCTGGCAACAGCCTCGAGCACCTTACAGGTGACAGTGCGATTTATCTCAGTTCCGCCCCCAATTTTGATGGAGAGCACCCGGGAAAGGGGGAACAGGTGCGAGGATCTCCCACCTCTCGAGAGGACTTTCGGCTCGCCGCGTATTTAGAGTGTCCCCATGCCACACGAAAACTATACAAACATCCATGCCTTCTCCGGGATTCGAACCCGGGCTTTTCGGCATGGCAGTTAGTGATGCTAACCACTTGGGCGGCTCTTCTTCTTCTAAGCGAAACTTAATATGATTTGTTTTGCTCGTCTGCAAGGCGAAGCATGCAAAATATTTATAAGATTCTGCATATTATGGGTCACGAAATATCGTGAAATATTAAGAGTTTCGAGATGTCGATAGATGAAAAAAATATTAAGAAACTTTTTATGAATCTTTATATATTATTTAGGGCTATTAAGTGTTTACGTATGCGTTGCCATCTGTGTATTTAAAACACGTGTTGTATTCACACTTTTGATTTTTTAAAATCAAAAGTGTGAACATAACACGTGTTTGTATACACATACTTAGTAAAACAAAAAAGACAGAGAAAGAAATTGGTTTTATGATAGATCACCATGTTATTTTATTTCGAACATCAACCAGTCAGGAAAGCTTCTCGTTCTTCATTTCTGTGCCCGTATCAAATTCCAGAAAATTAATAATTCAAATACATGAATAAAAAATACAGCGAATTGAAACTTCTCTTTCACAGCTACAAAAAGTATAATTTAACCAAATAACAGCTCACGAAAAATCCAACTTAAAAAAAAAAAAAATTAAAAATCCATATTTATAAGCAATGACAGGTTAATTTTTTCTTCCAATATTTTAATTAACTACTAAATGATGTATTTAATATTCATGAACGTAAAAGCCAAGTACATACATCAATTTATATTAACAGCGCAGAAGAGCTTACGCAATTTAAATTAAAAAAGGCTATCAGATATTTCACGTCTCTTTATTTTTTGTTAAATAAAATGCGTATGGGAAAGGCTGTTTTTAAAAATTAAAGTTTATCATGAAATAATCAACTGAGTAAAAGCCCAAAATTTTTCATAAAGCTGTAAGGATCTTAAGTTTTACTAACGTTTATTTTATTTTAAATCTTTACTATCACTTCTTATTTTCTACTTCCGGCCAGAATTAAAAGCGTTAACTTATTTATGCAAAATTTGTCTGGCGAACGCCAAGTACTTAAG
Organism: Stegodyphus dumicola; assembly: GCF_044657685.1. Lineage (NCBI taxonomy): Eukaryota > Metazoa > Arthropoda > Arachnida > Araneae > Eresidae > Stegodyphus > Stegodyphus dumicola. Next base: position 232,736,977 of record NC_140772.1, on the reverse strand, counting down.
TTGTGGCTTTTTGCCAAGCGAGAGAGAGGAAGGAGTTAGTCGAAGCAGGCCGCTTGCCTTAGAAGTTTTACTCGGTTGCTGGTTGCCTTCCAGGCCAGAGGTTTAATCCTCTTGATAATTTTAAACGTATTGTAGTGTTAACAGTTCTCTGTACTACATACGGCTTCCTGTTAATTTAAGGCCAATCTTCCACGTTTATTATTCCAAATTTAAGTTAGAGTTTAGTTATATTTTTTTATATTCTTACGTTCAGACCACAAGTAGTTGGTTTCTGTATTCCGAAGTACGGAAATTATTGTAAAGAGTGAAAAATAAAGGGTTTTGTATACCCTTCTTGTGTATCTTGTCTACTTCCCACAGTTATTGAACATAGCTTTAGTAAGCTCCCTGTTCCGAGTCAGGTCCTTGCATGTTCCCAAAGAAAGTAAGACGGAACATTGAACCTGATAGTGGCGCCCAACGAAGAAGAATAACCATGGCGGAGTTTCAAGAAGAACCTGTGCTGCCTGCAGAAGCGGCTCAGAATCCAGAAATGCCAGCTGCCGCCCTGGAAGGATTTGGTTACATCGTCCACACCATGCGCGCTTCGATGAAACCAGAAGCAACATTTAATGGAAACTCACCGGTAACCAGTTTTTTGGAAAAATTGGATGACCACTTCATGCTCTACCCCGTGCACGAGTTTCAAAACGTTACCTTAGCTACCAGCGCTTTGAGGGGCCAAGCGCTTAACTGGTTCAAATGTATAGGCAGAAGTCTCTTGGATCAAGCAGGAAGTCCCACCTATACTTACGAGAATTTCAAGACTGCCCTAGTAAAAGCCTTCCTTGTCGTAAGGGATCGTGCGAAATTAGAAACGGAACTTTTCAGCATATATCAGCAAAGAATCGAAAATCTCTCAAGCTTTATTTTAAGAAAAATTCACGTCTTCAAACTCTTGTATGGAAACCGTCCGGATCCTGAGATAATTCAAGTGATTTTGCCGAGGTTACTTCCCCAAGTGCAAGACTTTATTGAATTAAGGAATCCGACTACATTGGAATGGAAAAATTATTTGAGCTAGCAATCCAGTTTGAAAGTAGAAGAACGGCGGACATTGAAAGAAGACGCCAATATCAACAACGAAACCAATTTGGTGCGCCAAGACCACAGCAAAGTCAAGCACACGGCTACGGAAGCAAAGCGAATCAGTGGGCAAGGAAACCCGAGCATTCAAAAATAGCCGGCGAACGTGGACAATTCAATAGCAACCCAGGAAAAAAGTCTCAAGGCCAGTGGAAAAAGAAGGAAAGCATGGAAACAAAAAAGGATTTAAACTAAAACGGATTTCTGCTGACGGGAGGGTGCGGAAATCCGAAGGCCAAGAAAACCCCTCTTCCTTCAAGTTAAATACAGTAATGGTGAAAAATTTGACTCTTCCAAAGATTGAAGTGTTGGTGAATAATATCCCAGCCACCGCACTCCTGGATACAGGCACGCAGTGTTCCTCTGTGGCAGAAGATTTTTTTAGGAAGTATTTTCGGAAATACCGCATATATAATTCGGATAATACGACAGTGTTAGCTGCGCAAGGAGAAAGATGTAAGTGCATAGGTAAATTACCGCTATACATCCGTATCAAGGACGAACGAGTAAAGGTTATGTTTTTCATAGTAAAGAATCTGCAAGCACATATTATCTTAGGAATAGATTTTCTTTCAGAGGCACAAGCAACGCTGGATTTTAATGAAGCGTCCCTTAAGCTGACGATGAAACCAGTTCGAGAAGAAAAGGCTGAACCGCCGATGTTAAACCTTGACCACCTGCCTAATGAAGAGAAACGAAGAATCCGACAAGTGGTAAGTGAATATGCTTCGTTAGTTAGTGATATTCCAGGATTTACTCAGGTTACTAACCATAGTATTGACACCAGAGATTCAATGCCACTTCGCCACAAAGCATACCGGTATGATAAGAATAAGGAAAAAATTATAGAATGGCATATCACCGATATGCTACGTAAAAAGATCATAACGCCCATCTCAAGTAGTTATCCTAGCCCGGTGGTTTTATGTAAGAAAAATAATGACTATCCATTGACACATCCAAAAAGGTGGAGATTCGCGATTGACTACCGTAAATTAAACTCCATAACTAAATATCCGGTATATCCGTTACCTATTATTGAAGAAATTCTAAGGAACATAACATCCACCAAATATATGACGACTTTAGACTTAACGACTGGTTATTTTCAAATAGGGGTTAGGCCTGAGGACGTGCCTAAGACTGCTTTTATAACCAAGTCTGGCACTTATGCATTTCTGCGTATGCCGTTTGGCCTTTCAGGGGCACCGGCAACATTTCAGCGATGTATGGACATTGTGTTAAGGCCTGTTCTTGGAAAGTCCACATTTATCTATTTAGACGATATCATTATTACTAGTGATAATCTCGACAAACATGTACAGGATTTAAGACAGGTGTTTTCTTTATTAAATGCGGCCGGTCTAAAAGTTAATGTCGAAAAGTGCAAATTTGCAGCCCCTGAATTAAAATATATAGGTTACAAAATATCTCAGAAAGGAATCAAGACAGACGAATCAAAAATAATTGCTGTACAAAAGTATCCGACTCCAAACACGGCGAAGAAGCTCTCTTGTTTTCTAGGACTTTGTTCATATTATAGGTCCTTTATAAAAGATTTTGCAGCTATTGCTGAACCATTGTTAAAATTAAAAAGGAAAAAGGCAAGATTCTCGTGGACGGCCTAAGCCAATAGTGCGTTCGAAAAATTAAAGCAAGCATTAACGCAAGCCCCTGTGTTGAAATTTCCTGAAAAGGATGAGAATTTAGAAATTTCAGCGGATGCTTCGGATTATGCGGTAGGAGCGGTACTTTCACAAAATCAGCAGCCCGTGGCATTTTTTAGCCGAACTTTAAATCAAGCACAAAGAAACTATTCCGCGACCAAGAGAGAGGCACTTGCAGTTCTGTTAGCAGTGCAAAAGTTCCGAGTCTATTTTGGAAAGGCGCCAATAACAGTGTACTCTGATCATGCGGGGGTAACTAGATTGTACTCAGGGAAAAACTTATCCCCAAGGTTAATAAGATGGGCACTCAAGCTACAAGAATATAATCTGGTAATCAAGCATACCCCCGAAAAGGAAAATATCGTAGCAGATGCCCTATCCAGAATTAAAATAGATGAAGAAGGTAATACTGTAAAGGTGGCAATGCTCACAGCATGTACAATAAATTCCCGATAAACTGTAATAACCGAACTGGGTAATGATCCTGAGTTTGGAAGTATTTATGAGTATTTAAATTATCCTGAAAATTTTAGCCACCAAGATATTGTGGCGATAAGAAATAGGGTGGCCCATTACGAACTAATAGATGGTCTATTATTTTATACAAAAACTACGAATTCCAACAACGAATTTCGACCTGTTATCCCAGCTAGTCTTAGATTAAATATCCTGCAGGAGTTGCATGACAGCCCTTTAGCTTCTCATGCTGGTATTCGAAAAACTATACAACGCGTACGCGAGGCAGTCTATTTTCCTGAACTGCAAAAGTTAACAAGGGCGTATGTCCAGTCCTGCCCAGCATGTCAAGCAGTTAATTATATTAATTTCCGCCCGGCCGGGTTTCTAAATAGTATTAAATCCGAATTTCCAAATGAAATAATTGGCATCGATTTATTGGGCCCTTTCCCAAAAAGTCAGTTAAATAAAAGTCGCTATCTCCTTGTTATGGTTGATCATTTTAGTAAGTGGACCGAAATTGTTCCCTTAAAACGAGCCTCCGCGAAATTAGTTACTGATTCTATTTTAAATAAATATATTTTAAAATACGGGGCGCCCATAAAAGTTATATCGGATAATGGTCCTCAATTTGTAAGTAATGTATTTGAAGACATGTGCCAAAAACTGGGCATACGTCATTTAAAAATGGACCCGTATCGGCCGCAATCAAATATAGCGGAACGGGTCAATAGAAATATAGTGAAAATTATCCGTAGTTATGTTAAAAATTTTCATAAAAGCTGGGATAACTATGTCAATGAATTTGCTTTCGCCCTTAGGACCGCAAAACATGATACAACGGGCAAAACTCCAGCTGAGTTATTTTTAGGCAGAAAGATTATAACGCCGTTAGATAAATTATTTTATGTGCAACAAAGAGCCCCAGAATTTAAAATGGGTGATATAGAAAAATTAATTAAAGAAGCAAAAAAGAATACTGAAGTAGCACAGAGAAAACAGAAGCTTTATTATGACATGAAACGACGGGGAGTAACTTATAAAGTAGGTGATGATGTGTTAAAAATTAAGCATTCACTTTCTTCAGCACCAGAAGATAAAACTGCCAAATTTTTTCCACGATTTGCAGGACCATATGTCATAGAAAAAATAACTCACGCTGTAGTAGTGTTAAAAGCCAGAAATGGTGAAACGTGCTCCGCAAACACTGATCAAATAAAACCCTACTATGATCGTAATAAAATGCAAATTTTCAAAGATCTTTTGCAGGATCCGGCACGGCAGACACGGCAGGCACAAGCTCCAGAGGTGGAACAACGTCAAGCACAAGGACAAGCCATTAGGAGGCAGGAGCAATTGAAAAGAAAGTTTCCCCGCTGGAAAATTGAAGGTAACAAGAAAAAGAAGCCGTTCCACCGTCCAGAAAAGAGAGCTCACGAACACCACCAGAATGAAGAAGGGAGAAGTACGACGAATCCAAAGAAAGCCAGGAGAAATAACGGCAACTATAACCCGGCTCCCAAACGGAAGATCAACTCATCGGACAGGACTCTCCGCAGCAAATGTCGCCGAACTGCGGAAGGGCCACCAGCGGCGGAGGAAAAGTTACAAGGAAAATTTGAACGGCCAGCAACGAGGTCCAAGCAGGAACGCGAAAGAAGTGTTCCGGTTCCGCCAAGACCAGCTGCCATCAAACGGCCAAGACCACAGGCAGAGGCGAAAAAGAAGGTATTCAAGGGTGACCGAACTGGAGAAAAAAAGAAAGCTTCTAGAGGAAGGCACTGAAGGGCGAGCCCGCACAAGAAGGAGGATAAATCAAACCAGAATCTGCGCTACCTTCCAGGACTGGGCTCAGAAAAGAATGTCCGAATATCACAAAGATTAGTAAAATTTTATGTTACTTTGCAAACTTAAGTTAATCTTTCATTCTTACTGCAAGTGGCAGATTTCAAGAAGTTTTACCTCATGTGAGGTCTACCTTTGTCGCCAAAAAGGCGAGAAAGAGTTGTTACCGATTTTGGTATTATGTTTTTCAATTACTCGCGCGTAAAACTAAAGTTGATGTATAATAGGAATGTGTAAATACTTAAATATTGTAAAAGTTATATTATAAATTTTATTTAAAACATTCTGGCAAGAAAGAAGTTTTAGTCTGAAAGACTTTTTGAAATGTAGTATTTCAATGTAGAAGAACTGGCACTTGCTTTGAAAAGAATAGAAGTTAACAATGTACTACTAATGTATGTTTTAAAATGCGTAAAATTAACGGCATGTTAATATGTTCTTATATACAATGTGAACTGTTATTTTAAATGTTAAGAAATACTGTGATATGGTAAAAGTGAAAGTAATGCCAAAAATTTTAAACTTATTCGTGTGACTGTAAAAAGACCAAATTATGGTGAATATGTGTTAAAGGTTGAATGAATGTAGTTAGGCTCTCTGACGCTACACTTCAGAGTTAGCCACTTTCAGAATAGTACCTCAGGGTTTAGAGTTGAAGATAGGGTGTGTTACGAGGTCTTGTGATGTTGAATTTTAACACGTTAGTGTTTTGATTGTAGGAGGCAGTGTTGAACACATATACATAAACACATTCGTGTTTGGTGTTCTTTTACAACACATGTCAGAGAGCACGGGGAGAGATAATTAAAATAGTCATGAATGAAATAAGAATGTTAAGAAAAATATAAATATGCATGTTACTTGCCATTTCATTCTGTAACATTTCATTAAACTAGTTTTCCTTCCAGATCTCTGGAAGGAACCAGATTTGAATAAAAGCTCCTGTTTAGATGCAGTACAGATGAAAAATTGGGTGTCCATGGAGCTGCTATTGTAAAAACAAATTTCTTTTTTTTTTTAATTTCTAGTTTCTAGTGAAAAATGTTTGTAAAAGATTGGCCTCGCGTTAGATTCTAGAGCTAAAAGTTTTCAACAAGGTCGTTTTAGACCTCGGTTTCAAACTAATTAACTCTGGCGGGAAGTATGTAAGGATCTTAAGTTTTACTAACGTTTATTTTATTTTAAATCTTTACTATCACTTCTTATTTTCTACTTCTGGCCAGAATTAAAAGTGTTAACTTATTTATGCAAAATTTGTCTGGCGAACGCCAAGTACTTAAGTTGTGGCTTTTTGCCAAGCGAGAGAGAGGAAGGAGTTAGTCGAAGCAGGCCGCTTGCCTTAGAAGTTTTACTCGGTTGCTGGTTGCCTTCCAGGCCAGAGGTTTAATCCTCTTGATAATTTTAAACGTATTGTAGTGTTAACAGTTCTCTGTACTACATACGGCTTCCTGTTAATTTAAGGCCAATCTTCCACGTTTATTATTCCAAATTTAAGTTAGAGTTTAGTTATATTTTTTTATATTCTTACGTTCAGACCACAAGTAGTTGGTTTCTGTATTCCGAAGTACGGAAATTATTGTAAAGAGTGAAAAATAAAGGGTTTTGTATACCCTTCTTGTGTATTTTGTCTACTTCCCACAGTTATTGAACATAGCTTTAGTAAGCTTCCTGTTCCGAGTCAGGTTCTTGCATGTTCCCAAAGAAAGTAAGACGGAACATTGAACCTGATAAAGCTTACAGCATTTATTTCAAAAGTCAAAAACATATTCCCTAACCCTAACCTAATAATGCATTGTAATTCTATTTTATAAAAACATTCTGAATTACGCAAAAAGAAAAGCCCCCCCCCCAATGGCGGCCACTTGCCTATGGCATTGGCCACTCTTAAGGCCAGAAGAGGTGGCCATTTTGTTGTGGAGGCACCTAATAGGCGTCCACCGTTACCTACTATGAAGAGACAGAAAATTTTACATCCATGCTTTCTCCAGGATTCGAACCCTGGCCCTTCAGTATCGCAGTTAGGCTCCCCTAACCGTCTGGGTGGAGAGTCTGGATGGCACAAAAAGAAAAGTTAAACGCTGGAGTTTAATTCTTGGTGTAGTTGCACAACATCATTATCAATGAAATAATCCTGTCCTAAAAATAAAAGCTAACTGATCTGATACAATTTTTGCATTATTAAGCTTTCAAACTTGTTAAAAATAATTTATGTATGAAATACTATTAAGTTGTTTTCTCCCTCCTTTCTGCATGCCTTCTTGGTGTAACGGTTAGCACAGTCGGCACGTATTCGAGAGGTCCAGCTTCGAGTCCCGGCTAGGGCATTGCTTATTTTTAATGCCCCTTGCTCCAAAATAACTTAATGTCTCTACGGTGGCGCCCGAACTGAAAGGTTGTGAATGATGATTCTCCACCACCAGGATTTGGCAATTGGGTCCCCTAATCCCCAGTCTTCCTTTGAAGTATTTCTCCCGCCTTCTTAGAATGCTTTCGTGGTGTAATGGTTAGCACACTCGGCACGTATTTGAGAGGTTCATGTTCGAGTCCCGGTGAGTGCATTGCTCATTTTTCCTATCTCCAGCGTAAAAAAAACACTAATGACTACGGAGACAAGGAACTAAGTCGTTTTCTGTAATAATTACTTTTTGATACACCAATTCCTTCAGATAGCGCCATAGGAAGAAATCCAAACGTGTCAGCTCCGGCGATCGTGGCGGCCAAAACACCGGATCTTCAAGTCCAATCAAGCGGCCTGGGTATTCCATATGTAGCCAATCATGTAGCGCCGAAGTGAGTTGGAGCGGAACCATGCTGGAACCAAAGGTGATATGACGTCGTAGGTTTCTTTCGCATTTAACTCAAAAGCTAGGAGTCGTGCAAGTACAGATCCTTGAACATTTTTTATGTATTCCTAGCGAGGAATCTGGCTATGCAGAGTTTGGACGAGCTCGATTATCTCGATATTGTATTGCATAGTGTTTCAGGCTATGCGCGAATCACGGGTAACGAATTAACTGATATAACTGCAAAATGGATGATAAACTACCTAGCTAAATTAATGCTGTTAGAAACATTCTTGTTGTTGTTACTTATGCTCACTTGTCTGACAGCAACATCAGGCCAAGCCCACGAAATTTCTCCTGGCAAGGAGCCCTCAAGATACGCCTGTCGTTGGCAACAGCCTTGAGCACCTTATAGGCGACAGTGCGATTTTGTTCGGTTCCGCCCCTAATTTTGATGGAGAGCACCCCCGGGGTGACGGATCCGAGGGTGTCCCATCCCTTTTCCCCTACCACCAACTTCCTTTTGGCTCGCCGGATATTTAGAGTGCTCCCATGCCGTACCGACACTATACATTTACAAACATCCATGCCTTCTTCGGGATTCAAACTCGTGTCATTCGGCACCGCTGTCAGGGACGCTAACTACTATACCGGTTGGGCGGGAGAAAGATTTTTAAATTAAATGAGCGAAACTGTTTAATAAAATTGCAGCAATTCAGAGACATGCAAGTGTTCTACTTGGGAACCAGATCTTAAAGACCTGGGAAAGAAAGCTTAAGCACCACAACTCAGTTTTTCAGGCTGAACTGATTGCATTAAAAGCTGCACTTGTCTACGCACTGGAAAATAACTATTCCAGTATATATTCAGACTCAGCCTCTAGCCTCCAGGCAATCCAAGGCAAATGTAGTAAAAATCCACTCGTCAGGGCCATACAAAAACTCTTACTAAGAACACCTAAATACTATAGGCCTGAACTCCAGTGGGTACCTGCCCACACTGGAATACTGGGTAATGAAATTGCAGATGCAATAGCCAAAAGAGCAGCAACTGACCCCCACGTTCGCACACTTGACGTGCCTCTCCCGGGTTCGTTCTTAAAAGCTGAGCTCGAGAGAGAATTACTTAAACGTTGGCAACATCTGTGGGAGACAGAAACCACCGGCAGAAGAGTTTACAGATTTTTTCCAAAAGTCTGCCGGCTTCTAAAATCTGGCTCGTCTCACTTCACTCAGTATCTAACAGGACATGGTCCCTTCATGACTTACCTGCATCGCTTCAGACGACGCGAAAACGAGCACTGCTCATGCGGGATGGTAGGAGATCCGGACCACTATCTGTTCGCTTGCAGAGAGACCGCTAAATATCATCTTAGGCAACCAGTAGCAAACCACATCCATGCATGGGCCGAAGCTACTTCAAAAAATCGCAATGCATTGAAACGCATATGCGATTGCATAAACATTGCACGCATAATCTCAGACAGGCTGGAGTAATTCTCAGCCACCATCCTCGTCACCAGCACAGCCCCTGTATGCTCTGTACCTGTAGCGAACTAATTTTATCTTAAGTTAGCTTATTCGGCTTTTCTTATTCCCTGTATATATTTATCTTCTTGAACTGTAAACCTTGAATTATGAACCTTGAACTATGTATTTTGCCTTATTTTATGTATTGTTTCCACTGTTTTGCCTTTTTTTATTTTATGCATTGTTTTACTTTCTAGTTTTTTACTTCTTATTACTTTTAGTATTTGTAACCACCTATCCATTACTCTGTAAATATGTAACTGGAATTGTTCTTCACGCCCGCAATGCACCCTTCTTCCATCATGCACTATCGTCTTCGTCCAGCATTTGTTTGCACTGCCCCCAGCTGTCGTCTTGAGCACAATATGTATTTATAAGTGTGTCTTTTGTTCAAGTTATTTCCCTCAGCGGGGCTACCTGGCCGATATGCTAACTACCTAGTGGACCGGCTGCCTCGCTGTCGGTGGAAAGAAAGAAAGAAAGAAAGACATGCAAGTTTAGGATAAACCTGAACACTGTTATCAATACTAGAGTCAAGAAGTGGATTGTGGTGAAAAGCAGAATGAAAAGGCGTTCTTACATCGTTTACCTGTCGGTAGCATACGACTCGCACATCAATATTTGATAAGTCGATCAGCTAAAGAAATGATACACTTTTATTTGTTATGCACATTTTAACTGGAATGCCAGCTTTCTATTTTTTACGAATATAATGTTTTCGTAATCGAATATAATTTCATATGATCACTTTGGAGTAGAATCCCATGGGATAATATCTAACTTTTAAAAATCTATTATGTTAAGCCATTATTTTTTTTTTCATTTATTCCGACAGATATTTTCCAGCGTTGTCTGCATTGATTTTCAACTAGGATAATGTTACGTGATTTAAATTTATATTTGCGTGCACATGTATTACATTTTGAGTTTTCTTAAAACTATCACTTCATGTTTTATAAGCTTCCATAGCTTATAGGTTCTCATTCTTTCTCAATGTAGCACATTTCGTAAGGTATTTCTCCCGCTTTCCAAGCGTGTCTTCGTGGTGTAGTGGTTCTGTACGCTGGGCCGGTATTCCAGAGGTCCGTGGTTCGATTCCCGGCGAAGGCGTTTGCTCATTTTTCTTCTTTCCGGTCTCGAATTAACCTAATGTCTCTACAATTTTACTTCATTACATTATAAATTATATACAATCTAACATGTACATATGTCTTTAAACAACTTCCAGGTATGTATATTACGCTGCTACTTTATATATAGCTTTAACTTTTCATTCTTTAAAACGATCTAACATTCAGTGCAATTAAAGTGACGTTTGTATTAGACGCAAAGGTGCCGACCAGTGATCAAACGAACAGCTAAATACTGACAAGACGGCTAAATACTGCTACATAAGACAGTTAAATAAAACAGCTGAATACTGCTAGATAAGACGGCTAAATACTGCTCATTCGCCATGGGCTCAAATCTTTTTGATCAGGATGGCTGCTATGGTGTTCCCCCTCTCATATACAGCACGAATGCGAGCCAATTTCTCGCACAAATTCGTCCACAAAGGCGTCTCAACCGCGCAAGCAGCTCTAGTGTACTTCGCCATAAACTAATAAATCCAAATCTAAAGAGGATGATGCTCAAGAATTTGCACCAAAATTCTTCTATCAATTAAACAACCTTTACACCATTGATCAGGATGCCATAAAAATATTGGGAAATAAATGAAATGAATAAAGTCCTTTTATTTGGGAAAAATGATCACTTCACGACTTGCGTTTGAAAATCCGATATTATTATTTATTTACATATACTCAAGTAGATTTAAAATTAGATAGTACACTCGACAAGATAGCTAATTTGACAGATTCGTCCGCTTTCAGGAAAGTATGGAAAATGTGCGGATTTAGAACAGCTTGGCTGAGAAAACAGTTTTTTGCGATACACGCAAGACATCCACACAAGGAGTTGCGTTTTGCATCTGACAGACGAGAAAAAAGGGGAGGGGTGGTGCGGAAAGGTCAGGCAAATAATCTGGCAGCCGTCGCAAAATGGCGCGCTCTCAGATGCAAGACGCCCGACCAAGATGCAATTTTCTCTTCACGGGTTCCCTGGGCGGCTATACATCAAAAGCACCTTTCGGTTGCCAAGGGAACCCCACCTTCTCTTCTCGTTGCCATGGTCACAACATCGCCCTTTTCGTCAGGTGTCGGCCTCCCTCTATCTCATCCTTTCCCTCTACCTCCTCGCAATGTAGGAAGATAATCCTACGGTTGGAGGGAACTCGTGTCCATGCACTCAAGAGCAGATTCAAATTTCCTTCACTCATAAGTAAATTTCGTGACAGCGAGTAAAATTAAAGCGGATTTACATGAAGCCATGGGGAGTTCAAGCGTGAAATCTTTTCGAATTTTGTTTTTGCGGTTAAAGCACTTTAGCGCACCTAATTCAAGTTAATAAAGAAAATAAAACTTTGGAACATTTTAATACAATGTTTTTCTTTTTACGTAAAATAGTTTAAAAGTACCTTATTTACACATTTCATTCGATGTTTTACTTTATACATTTATTTAATAAACGGAGTAAGTTTTGCTTGCGCTCCCCCCCCCCTGCAATGATAAAAGCATGCAAAATGAATATTGTTATTAGTTTTAATATACTTTACACATACAATAAAAGTGAGAAATGCAGTCTTCTTTAAAACGCGATAGATATTAGAAAGAGTGAAATTACTGAACATTTTAATAGAGTATAAAACAACACTTAATCATAAATCGCAAAATCATAAAAATTTTACTTTAACGTATTTCAAAAGGAAAAAAAAGTTACGAATAACAAAAGTCTTTTAACGTCCAAACGGCGTTAGCCCAGAAGGGCTATTAATTTCGTTTTGGCATTTTGTGGCGTTTCACTTTTCAAATTGTTGCCACCAAATATCATTGACTTGTATTATATATAAAGAAATTAAATAATGAAGAATCTGTATAAATGTATGTACATTTCTCACATTGTGATAAAAAAACGATACCTACAGCCATTTAATTTTGAATAACGTACGTCTCCACCCGAATATGGGCATCCGGAAGCCCAAATTTGGTTATTGGAATTTGTTTTACTATCTGCTTCGTATTTTGTAAAGCATTTATGAATTTTTGATTAAGAAACTCGACGATTTCAAAGCGAGCCATGGCAACACTGTACGACAAAGAAAAAGCATTTGTATCTCCAGCGGCGCGAGAGTGTGTATCGGAAACTCTAATGATATGCTCCTTTTTATATTATTTTGCGATATTGCTATTGAATCGAATTTTATGGTTTAAGTGCAAATAACGTGATATTTAATAAATAAAGGTAACACACAAAACGTTAAAAAAAAAAACCTCTTTGGCCGTAATATAAAATCTGAAAGCTTTCAGATTTTTCATTATTTTTATTTTTTTATTATTTAAAGCACAAATTCTTCATTCGGTATAAAATTTTTGTCTCATAAAACAAACTGAAACCGTTCTGAATAATCGCAAGCAATTTTTGATGCAAACACGCAGCGACAAATTTAAACTCGTGAATGTAAACTAATAAAATATGTCGTTAAAAATAACTAAGTTGGTAATGAATGACTGAAATCTGTTAACAGCATTCAAAACTGGTTTCTTTTTATAATGCTTAAAGTTAGCATGATCACTGTGATGCGTAAACGAGAGTTAGAAAACAATGAAGATGGAAATTTTTGGAATTTTCTCATCTTTGGTTTAAAAAAAAAAAAAAAAAAAAAAAAAAAAAAAATCATTCTACAGATATTTTGGAATTTTTTACTGGAATCTGAAATGATATGCCTTTCAAAGTTAAATCCAAATGGCTTTAATAAATAATATAAAAAAATTGTGAACTCCCCCAATTAAAAGACTCAAAGTGGAAACGTTTCTTAGGTAAATCAATTCCACGTTTTAATAAACATTTTGTTTTACCTATTATTCTGCAAAGAGTGTAATTAAGCGTATAAAATATCACGGGTACTAAATAGTCGGAGTTTCTGAACATAGAAGAAAAAGAGACAAATATGCTACAGAAATTGTCACAACATTAATTACTCTTATAAAAAATCTATAATTTGTTATTAAATCAATTTCTCAGTTGTCGAGCAAACTTGGATTTAGTGTTTCACATACCATGGCTTTAGCTTCGGTTTATTTTGCATGAAAGACGACAGCCTCAATGAATGCTTTTGCATCAAAGTTTCATTTTCATAAATATCTTAACATGTGCGTATATTTTTATCTAATTTCTAACATATCTTAAAGCTCATTACAGTAACTTAATACGCTGCGGCTGCTGTCACATACGACACATGTTATCAAAGCTGTATGAATATTTATGAGCACATTTTACAAACTTGCCAGCAGGAGCAAAGTCAATGAATATATTTAAGCGTAAATGCTTTCTCCGAAAAAGGTTAAGTCTCCCCTTATGTCTCGGATCAAAATACTACAAATTTATGTATACATAATATGATTATTACCAAACAGTTTTGTGCAAAGGTAACAAATTTGATAATTCACGTACTAAGCCGATTTTTTTTTATTGCAAGGGTTAAAAGAGATTTTAATTACCGCGTGAAGGAATAGCAATTAAGGTGTTTCATCTCATCATAATTTCTTCAGAATATAATAGCCGTTCAAACAAAAATCAGAACTCTGATTTACAGAAAATAACTATTAATATTTCTTTACAAGAAATCACGTTAATAACACCGGGGCAAAAGTCCGTTTTAAAAACAATTTCCTGTTTTAATTTCAAAGTCCAAATGCAATTAATGCATCACTCAATCAAATTTTTATATATGTTCCATGCCATTTTACTGCACCAAACAGAGGCCATCTCTCGAGAAAAGTACTAACAACTTTTCATTTCTAATCAGAATTTCGCTCTCTCATAAAATACTCTAAATTTTTAACCCTAAGTTTTTAACCCAAAGTCTAGAAGGGCTTTTAGTTTCAAAACGGCATTTTACGTCGATTAACTTTTTTGCCACAAAATATTATATTGCTGTTGAATTGAATTTTCTGCGTTTTAAGTGCGAAGAACATGATATTTAATAAAGAAATGTAACACACAAAACGTTAACAAACGCCCTTTTTGGCATAATATAAAATCTGAAAGCTTTCACATTTTTACTGCATTTTTATTCCTTTAAATTTATCCTGAAATATAAAGAATGTCTCTCATTTGACGGAGTCTTATTTTCAAGTAAATACGGTAAAAATGCAGGAAAATAATCCAATAATACATATGTAAAATGCTATTGCAGCTGAAATAAGTGCGAATGAAGAATTTTTTGAAAATGTCAATGCAAAATCTTAAACTTATACTATGTGATTAGTTAGCCATCCAACTGCAAAAGTATTTAGCACATTTTCAGAGCAATTTCGTAGCATTTAACTAATCTTTAACTCCTTGAGGAGCAGGAAAAGGCAATTAACGTTTTCAGCAAAACTCTTGTTTTATTTTCTATATGGGGTGTTACAATGAAATTATTTGCGACAATCACACATATTTCGTCCAAGAGGTGTGAAAAAAATGACCACTTCTGGTGGTTAGCGTCTGTGACCACCGCCCACAGAAAACATCCTTTCAAATCATTCTCTACGGTACTCATGAAAACAGTTTTTATTTTTCAATCAGAGTGCAACTTTGCGTGTGCTGCATTCCCACACTGTTCTTACAGGCTTTTTCTCGGTGCTGCAGAGTGCGCATCGTCGTGATGTTGTCTTCGATGGCTGATGCTTATTTTCTTGAAGACGAATTGCTGCATCAACTACTGGCTTACGTTTCTTGATTGGCTTATGTTTAGTGATTGCCATGTAGTGAACAACAAGGGAACTTCAGAAACGGTCAGTCTTGAAAACCACTCACACGAGTGAGTAAGACGTTCAATAGAAAAGGTGGTTACTGTAGGCCCTTCAAAGAGTCAAAACGTAAGTATTATTTACCAATCAATTTGATGGCTCTTTTCTGGCACCATAAGTTTGCACCAGCATCAGGCTTTCCATGAGCAGAATGACGTTTCGTAAAATTTCCAAGATTTTCCATTGCTTTTCGTTCCTCTTTAACAGCTTTCCAGATTCCATGAATAGTGGAAAGTTTGCACTTAACAAGGGCTAATTTTCAGCACGAAAGAGGCGAAATAGTCCGTAGATGAAAAGTCAGATTATTTCTCAGGAATACATTGATACGGTTTACACGCCATAACTATAATATAGCCACCATTTCTTCTCTCTCACAAATGCACTGATAGCTTTCTAAGATTGTAGAGACATTAGGATTTTTTGGAGGCCGGAAAGATGAAAAATTAGCAACGCCTTCGCCGAGAATCGAGCCGCGCACCTCTGGAATACCGACCCAGTGTGCACTACACCACGAAGGACGTTAGAAAGGCGAGAGAAATATCTTATATACTCCCCATTTTTTTAAGGGCGACTTTGGTTTTTAGGGGATCCAATCGCCAAATCCTGGGTGGGGAGAAATCATCCTCATCCACAACCCTTTTAGTTCAGGCGCCACTGTAGAGACATTAGGTTAATATTCGGAAGCAGGAAAGATGAAAAAGTAGCAACCGTCTTCGCCGGGAATCGAACCACGGACTTCTGGAATACTGGCCCAGCGTGCAAAACCACTACACAACGAAGGCACGTTACGAAGTTGGGAGAAATACCTTATACGATAACTGGGTCCTTGTTTTAGCACGGTTTTACTTTTTGAAAGTCTTACAGTAAAGAAATGGAATATCTTCTAAAAATATCGGGTACACGACATTTTCCCAACAATATGATGAATTGTTTTAATTTTTTCCCCTTCCGTTTTTACACCACCCATTAAATTGTGTTCATAGCATTTTTTCTGCATTTAGCTGCATGCCCCAGCAAAACCAGCAAGTTTTAGTTTATTATTTCGTTTACTGCTGATAATTTTGTGACACAGTACCGCTGAAATTTAATTATAAAGAAGAGAATATTTCTCATTACAAAAATGGAAAAAAAAAATATTAAATAAAAAATATAAAAATCTGAAAGCTTTCAGATTCTTCGAAATTGTTAAGTTTCTTAATCAAAAACTCATAAATGCTTTGCAAAATATGAAACACGTAAAACAAAATCCATATTCGGGCTTCCAGATGCCTACATTCAGGTGGAGACATACTTTATTCAAAATTCGATGGCTCTAGGTACTATTGTTTTATCACAATGGGAGATACCTACATACATTCATGTAGATTCTTTATTATTTAATTTTTTTAAATATAATACAGGGCTCTAATATTACAATTTAAAAAGTGATTCGCCGTTTATAGTGAATCAACGTAAAATGCAAAACGAAATTAATAGCCCTTCTGGGCAAATTGCTAATGTATGCTTGAAGGAAAAAAAAAAAAAAAAAAATCTGAAATTTTATTTACCTATTTCCTAAAATACGTTTGAATAAACAGCCGTTTGAGACATATTGCATCCAGTCGCTGTTAATGAAGCCCCGATTATGGCATTTTTGAGGGAAAAAAGTAACACTAATATTTGGTAAAAGTAGAAATATTCATGGGTATATATGCAACATTCATACCTGAAAGTTAAAATATAGAGAATGCTCTGTGGGTACGATCATTTGCAGCAATATTCTAGTTAAAAGTCCTAATCCCATAAAATTTTATAAAAACGTATTTTACCCCAATCGACACTTCTTTAATATCGACAAATTACAAATATATGATTGCACTTTGAACAGCGTACGTTTGAAATACTCAGTTCAATTTATATGGGGATTTTTCTCCATAAAATATATTAGAAAAATTAACGGAAATTTGAAACAGTTTCACAAACTCACACAAAAATTTCGAAAAAAAAAATGCGTTACAGTATAATCGTTCTTGGCCAACAGCGATGTGGCCTCACCGATTCCGGATGAGATATTTTTCTGGATAATTGAACTCATACTACTAGAACATACTGTTCATATTTTGCAATGCAAGTTATAGAAATCTGTTTGTAGTGATTTTTCACCTATCGGCCACAATTAAATAAATTCTACCGAAAATGTATCGCTAACAGATTATTTAAAATAAAAACGAATTTTATATTTCATAAAAACAAAGTTAAACAAGATTTTAAAATTACCATATGTATTTATCACACAAAGCTAAGGATTTTTTAGTATGATGGTATATAACTTCCAGTGTCGGTTTGTGTACAAGACTGTCGTCACAGTTTAAAAAATTCGCTATATGTTACATTGAAACTCCATGTGTACTGACATAGGTGAACATTTCTCGGCAAAGCTTATGAAAATTTGTAATCCTTTATCCACATCTTTCATGAAACTTTCTTACTTTGCGTGTTTCATCTTGATCTTTTGTCTTTTCCTTGTCATCATCTTTCTCCTTTTCCAGTACATATCCGATTATTTCGTCCGCATTTTAACAAAGTGTAACGAGAAAGAAATTGGATACATTCATCCGAGCCTGCATCTAGTCTTGTATTTGTCGTCATACGTAGAAAAAATTTGACACTCCATTCGTTACGATTATAAACATAATCAGACCACATATAAGGTATTTTCTCTCTCCTTTCTGAATTCCTTCGTGGTGTAACGTTAGCACACTCGGCGCGTATTCGAGAGGTCCAAGTTCAAGTCCCGTGAGGTCATTGCACATTTTCCGTGACTCCCACTTCAAAATAACTTAATGAATTTACACTATCGCCCGACCAGAAAGTTAGTGGATGATGATTTTTCACTAGCGGGATTTGGCGATTGAGTCCCCTAATCCCCAGTCGCCATTTAAAAGGGGAAGTATATACGGTACCAGAAGTGGGCGAGGCTCGAGGAGTATATATCTCCCTCCTTTCTAACGGTAGCACAACGCGTATTCGAAAGGTGCATGTTTGCGACCCGGTGGTGGCGTTGCACATTTTTCATGACCTTCAAAATAATCTAATGACTTTACATACAAATTAGGCCAACAGTGATGTCCTCTACATCTTTTAAAGCAAGGCAAAGTAAACATGATGTTTCTCAATGTAAGTTATTTCTAAAAATCATGGAGACTACCTTTAAAGAGATGTATAAACACATAGATGTATAAAAAGGGATCGGTAGTTCATCTTTATATTTTAATAATCTTTGATTTAGTGGTTGGATAAGGCTTGTTAGACTGAGCGACAGAAACATACCACAAATACTTTCGAAATTACTGTTTTCAGACTTTTAATCCATTATAATATTTTATCTCATAGGCCTAAACTTCGATTTCAATTGAGAGCTTCAAAATTGCCATCATTTTGAGACTAGCGGTTAATAGAGTAGAAGAGATATTATTGTATATCATGAATATGTTAAATAGTTTCAGGTAATATTCTATTCGATCATTTATAGCGATAACATACACAAATCAATCACAAAATATTTTCTTTCTTGAAATTTATTTTTAGCAATAAGTAAAACTATAAATATCTTACAAATAATGAAGATACCTATAGATAGACCATTTTTCTTGCAAATAAAGAACTTATATGCAAGTAATGTAACGTTACATTAATTACACTGCAGCACAGCAAGTGTAAATTTATTTTCTTATAAATTCTATTGAAACATTTTTATTTTTCCAAAATCACTTTATAAGGTTTTTTCTCCCTCTTTCAAGCATGCCTTCGTGGTGTAACGGTTAGCACACTCGGCGCATATTCGAGAGATCCACGTTCGAGTCCCAGCGAGCGCACTGCTCATTTCTCATCTTTCCTACTTCAAAGGGCCCACCAGCGGCCGAGCGGTAAAGTCGCTGAACACTGGTAGTTCGGTCCGAGGTTCGAATCCCGCGAACGGGCTGGCTGCATGGGCGTTTTCGTAGTTTTCCCCGTGTGTAACGTGTATACGAGCCAGTTTCCCTTAGAAAGTCCTCCACGAAGGCATCCCTCCTCTTAGGCAGATAGCCCTCGAGGCTTTGCCATAACCACATACACACAACCTACTTCAAAAATTCTAATGGCTCTACAATGGCGCCCGAACTAAAAGGTGGTGGATGATGATTCTCCACCACCAGGATTTGGTCCCCTAATCCCCAGTCGACCTTTAAAAGGGGGGAGTATATAAGGTAGTTTCTCCGTCTTCCAAGCACACCTTCGTGGTGTAACAGTTAGCACACTCGGAGCGTATTCAAGAGGTCTAGGTTCGAGTCCCGGCGAGGGACACTAAGAACACAGCTATGATTACAAACTTGAATTAACTCTCGTTTGTTTCTCATGAAACTGTCGAGGTATTTCTGAGAAGTTAATGTTGATTTTCGATAGCGCGGTTATTGGCGCCTTTAATCTATGCATTGTAGGTTCAAATATATTGTATTAACATTCTATAGTTCATTTCGTTAAGCATAAAATCAAAACGCAACCATCAACAATCAAAACACACCATGGGTGGAACTGCATTAAATTTCATCTTTGGGGGGAGGGATGGAATTTTCCTTACCCTCTGAAATTCGCATTCTACAGCAACGCTGAGAATGATATATTTATTCTCGCTTTCGAAGGATCATATTCTCCTTTGCAGTGTCTTAAAATGAATCTCGGATTTCATTTATCATAACGAAGGCCAAAATCAACGAAAATTCTAGCATTTTTCAAGAATTAAGAATCTTCGTCGAACAAGGAGTTCTTAAATGAAAGTAGCTGACGATAACTTGAACGCTAGGGAATTACAAAATGAATATTTAAACGTCGCAGTAGAGAGGCAGCGCTGCGACACATGGAATCACGGGGGAAATCACGGACAAAAGGAAAAATCCTCTTCCCTCTGAAGAGGGGAAAAAAGGGAAAAGAATACGAGAATCGGATAACCCATCGGCTCCAGGGAATGTCATGTAATACCACCAACTTCCCTGATATTAAAGGAAAGGTTGTCTTATAACAGGAATTTTGGGAAAGAGCGGAACAAGTAAAAGCGGACCGACTCCTTGCAATGAGAGAAATAAACGAAAATCAAAAGCAACGAAAGGGAAGGGAAAAGATCTTAAATTCCCCAAAGAAAGGCATTCTTTTTCGATAAGTATTGAGAGGAATGCAAAAAGTGAAAATAGAAAAAAAAAACTATCAATAAATCTGAAACTCAGAATTATTTCCAAAATACGTGTTAAATAGCAGACACAAAGTGACTAAATACCAAAATGCTTATAATGTGATCAGAAATGTTCAATCACATTAATAAAAAATGGATACTTATATAAATTAAAGAATTGATTCTCAACGCTATTCACTTTAACTGCGTTTGAAATTTCAGTAGTTTAAATATTGAACGCTGCGAAAAAAAAAAAAAAAAAAGTTTTAAATCTCCCGCTTTACAAGGCTGACTGAAGAAATTTAGCTTGCGTTTTTCATGTCTCGAAAGAATGACTTAAAATATGTATTACATATATATAGCATTGTTCTAATATAGGTATTTTGACACAAAATCGGACTTTTTCTGAAATGACATGGCAATTTTTTCCCATATTTCCATTCTACAACTAAAATGATGCTACACTGCCAATTTTTGTAAAAGTCGCGCGACTAGCTTTTAAAACATTAACTCTCAAAGTTTTAGCTCCTGAATGTTAAGTGAATTTGACTTTCGACTCGCCGCATATTTACATTGCGCTCCATGCCTTCCATGGAATATACATTTGTGTTTCAATTTATGCCAAAAAAAAAGTGGTAACTGAACAAAATATTAGTGTGTAATCAGGATCGTATCTATTTTAGTTATATGCTGATGAAATATTGTGCATAGTAATTGTATAATGCAATAGCGATTATAATATACTAGATATTGTAAGATGCAATTATCTAGTAATGTATGAGAATTTAATCAGCAAGTGGATAACAAATATCATAACTGTATTTGTAATTAATGCACTTCTGTCATTTATCCGTAAATGTACCAGTTGTAACATACTTGAAATTGTATTAAATATTGGTAACTATGTAATGTACAGGTACAACATATTTGTACAATGTACTGTATTATAAATGCACCTGGAAGTTTGTTTTTGTTTTTGTTTTGTATTATGCGCAGTAATATTATATAGGAGATTGGATAAAGTACTATATACTGTAAGGTAAATTTGCATGTGTGTAATGTATCAGTACTTGAAACAGGTTTTAGTATTTAGCTAAGAATGCAAAAAAATACTCGGTAAGAAGTAGATTGATAATACATTGTACTTGTACGTGCTGTATAATGCATTTTTGTAATAATATGGTACAAGTTACAGGTCAATCAAGTATTGGTAAATGTATACTGTATAGGTATAAAGTTCAGGTATTGGAAGAATAACACTAGTTTCATAAGATGTAATAATTTCTGTATATGTTTTTAACTCAGTTATGTTTCAGTACTTATTTAAGAATGTATTCGCATTTATTCAAGAATGTGCTGTGTATTTGGTAACCAATTCTGTATGGATTATGTTATACTCTGGGACGAAAGCCAACTCAGCGGAGTTCAGGATTTCAGTGCCCTCCATGCCACATGGGCATTATACATACGGTTAGCACACTCGACGTGTATCGAGAGGTCCAGATTCGAATCGAGGCAAGGGCATTGCTCATTTTCATGTCTTGGCGCCCGAACTAAAAAGGTGGTGAATGATGATGCTTCTTCACCACCAGAATTTGGCGACTGGGTCCCCTAACCCCCAATCGACCTGTAAAAAGGGTAGTATATAATGTATTTTCTCCTTCCTTTCTGCAGGCCTTCCTGGTGTAACGCTTAGCACACTCGGCGCGTATCGAGAGGTCCAGGTTCGGGTCAGGGCGAAGGCGCTGCTCATTTTTCATGTTTTCTGCTTTAAAATAACCTAATGTCAACTGCGACAATAAAAGCCAAGGACGGGGTTTTGAATTATTCAAACTAGAAGTTTTCTCATTTATTTTTTATCTTGTGCTGTTCTGTTTGTTACGATATATTTATAATATACCAGTGGCAGCATAAATAAACGTAAGCAGCAAAGACAGAATATTCGTTCAGTAATTTGTCACTCTTCATAGCGGTTACATTTTATTCGAAACAGGAAAGAAAGTTAACAAAATGAAATTTTATCTCTTAAATAAAAGGTAAAACCCCTCAAATCTTATACAAACAATCAGTACGTATTAAAGAATAAAAAAAGGTAGCAAGCGTTAAAAATTCAAAATTTGAAACATTAGCAAAAGTTTTAAAATGAAACTGGCCGTCTTATTACCTAGCCAAAGGCGAAAATCAAAATGAGGATATACAATAAAGAGCGATTTTAGAAAGAAGGGACTGACTTAATCTAGCTTCTTCACTCAATCACCTAGTCTTCTCACACAGTCTAATTTAAAATTAAATACAAGAATTAAGCTATATGAGCTGTACTCTAAAAAGAAAATTTATTTTGATGTAGCTCCGAGAAATATTTCATCTCGCACGACTGAAAAATAAAGCTTTATCCGAGGACAGAAGAGCCAGACTCATACAGATTCTACTTTTCTATCCAAAGAAATAAAAATTCTTCTCAGCTATTTACCTTTATTTATAGATATTTAGCTACCAAGTTTCGCTTATTTAAGCACAGTACTGTTAAGTGTTAACAATCGTATCCCCAAGATAAAAAGTTAACAAAGTTCCTGCGCTAAGTTTTTCTACGATGAGAAATATAAACATACCAATACACGTGCATACAAAAATGCAATACAGTTGTGCGCAAGATTCCTATTAACATTTGTATCGAGAAAGGAATCTTTAAAAAAACAAGTGTTTGCTTACACCGAGAGCTTTGCTGTTTATCTAGACGTACGTTATTCAAAATTGGATGGCTCTAGATACCGTTGTTTTATCACAATGCGAAAAAACATACATACATTTATGCATATTCTTCATTATTTAATTTCCTTTAATAAAATACAGGGCTCTAATATTGGGTGGCAACAATTTAAAAAGTGATTCGCCGTTTATAATGAATCGACGCAAAATGCCAAAACGAAATAAATAGCCCTTCTGGGCTAACGCCCTTTGGGCTAATATTAGCAATACTGAAGCTGAAGAAAAGCAACACTAAGGGAAGTAAAGGTTTAAATCATAATAATTGATTTATTAAAATAAAATACCTTAAAATTTAATAACTAATTTGTTAATTTTACTTTCATAAAAAGGTATTGGGTAACAAAAATTACATAGCCCTTTTACTTCACACACGAAACATAAAATGCTATTACATTCGAGTATCTTTCAAACTACATTCCCTATTAATTAAAAATGGCATTTTTTTTTTTTTTTACAAGAAGAACATTTTTAACCTTATTTTAATTTAATAAATATGAAGCTCATTTATGGAAGTTTCATTAATACATAACGCGAGATTTATTTATTAATAAAAATTTGCAATTCTGGAAACTATTCGGCTCATTTCAAAAGATAGATTTTGTTCTTGTCCTTCAAATTACACAAGATTGAATACAAAGAAAACTTAACAATGGCGTCCAAAAATGGCGGTGACCGCCGAACCAACTTCGGGCAACCAAAGCACTTTGTCACAAATAAACAAAGCATCTTTTCCTAGCACGCTCCAGCATATTCTCTTCCTCCCGCGTTCAAGGAATGAAAAATGAAAAATACTTTTTTTCTTCGTACTTGGAATAGCGAGCAGTTGTTAAAAGGAAAGAAGAAAACTTATAAAATGATTACGAAGATGAAAGATGGTCGGTAGAGGAAGGAGGGAGGCCAGAAGAGAAAAGCCTTGGAAAGATTAACGAATCTTGTACGCTGTACAAGAGACAGTGGATCGTAGGTTCCGCTTCCTTAATTTAATACTCAAGGAGAACTTGCAAAGCAAAGCCCTCACAAACAAAGAAATAAAAAAGAAATTTAAGCTTCAATTTTAATACTGGTAAGTCTAAAAGTACTTAGTTTGAGCAAACGAAAAGTTTTTTCCCTTCTGTAGGTTACGTATTAAACTTTTATTTAAAATTAAGAAGGAAAAAATTTCAAGCTTTCTTCAAGTTCACGTTTTTTGTTCAAATCTTACGTCGGTAATATAAACTAGCATTACGCTTTAAGAAAATAAACTATAAAATCTTAAAGTTAGGAGCCGTAATGATATCTGTTAATATAACTATTATTTTGCTTTTTTTTCCACCTAAAAAGAATAATTACCTTAATAAACTGTTTTCTAAAGGTAAACCGATTTCGCTTCGCGTAGTATATGGTTTGAATTTTCGCAAAACATTCGTCTTTTACGCATTTTTGCCGTTATCTGTATTTAATTTGTTTCATTGATAATATACTTAATTACCTCTCTCTTGTCCGTTATAATACACAGGATGAGTTTTTTAAAGTATAATTCTCCCACAAATTTTATTTTATATGATTTTTACTGCCTGGTACGAAGTAAAGTATTGTAATCGCGAAAACTTTCGAGTGTTTGGCCGCTATCGAATGCAATTTAAGCATGTTTTCGCCTGTCAGAATAAAGGACTCTTTTCCCCAAAAAGGGTTGCAAAAAGGATTTAAAATGGATTCAGAAGAGATTTTTTCCCTGACGTCTGTATGTACGTACTTATGTATCTCGCCTAACTCAAAAAGGAATAGCTATAGAACATTGAAATTTTGTATATAGGACTGCTATTGCATGTAGTTGTGCACCTGTCATTTTCGTTACAATCGGCCGCATAAAAAGTATATATATATATATATACTTCTGGTGCGGTATATATATAAAGTATATATATATGCTTTATACATACCCGCTCTGTTACTTGGCTCCGAGAACTCAGTTTTTTCTTATTCTTATATGTTGGTAAATTGTGCCTTTTCTGCTTTATAAATGATTAAATTATGTTGCTCTTATCCGGTTCTTCCGGTTAAGGTTATTATACTTTTAGTTAATCTGCATACAGTAGTTGTAGAATTATCAACAATTTAAAAGTTATTTTAAGTGCGGCTAAGCCTAACGTAGCAGCCATATTTGTTTACATTTGAAACGTAGCAAAATAGTGAATTAAGTAAGTTTCTGAAAATTCAGTGTCTGTTTGCCGAGTGGAACCAAAAGAAAACTTCCAGTTTTGTGCACCGAGAAATCTGTTTTCTTGCCCGCTGGCCGAACTGATTGTTTTTCCGTAGAAAGTCAAATTTGAATTGCAAGTTTTTTTAAAATTATTTTAACTGTATTTAGGGTTTTATATTTTCCTATATTTTTCAATTTTTAATAAAGATATTTTGAGGTTTCATGTATTATTGCCTTGCCGCGAAGTGAGAACAGAATTAATTGAATTAGAAAAGTATCTAGTATAATGAAATTCGGGGAAGTAAATTTAAATGAAATGCATGAAAAACTGCGTATAATTTAATATTCCGTACAAGTCATGCGGTGTATACATCAGTTTTTTTTTTTTTTTTTTGTAAAAAAATAAAGTAAAAAAATTGTTTGTAAAAATAAAGGACTGCTTCAGTCTACTACATAATGCAAAATAACTGCACATTTCTTATTCTTTGCATCAGAGACTTTCAAACGATATAAAATAACTTAGCAGGATTTAATTTCATTCATTTGCACATGAATTTAATGTTTCGATTTCTTAGATAATTATTAGATCCACCTTACATGACAGGAATGTCAAATATTTTTTTTTTTCAAACTTGAACACCTGTAAGGAAGTTCCGCTTTCCCCACTGCGTGCTCTTATGTATTAGGCGGCAGCATGTCCAGCTTGCAATTGGAACATTTCGAGTTCGAATCCCTGCGATAGCACAGGTGATTTTACATGCTTTTACTCCAAATAAAAGCCTAGAAAGACTTTCCAAGTGGTGCCCGGCTAAAAATGTGGTGGGTGCATGGTGGTAGCATGACCGGCGTTCGAATCCTGCAAAGGCATCGCTTATTCTTCGTTTATCTTGCTTCGAAAATCCTAACAGAGCATAACCACTAGCTCCTATAATACAGCATTATGAGGGAAAAAAACCGCAAACTTAATTAAATCAGTTTTTTTAGCTATTTTTAATCAAGAACCTACACCAGGTATGTCAAACTCATAGGTACACTTGGGCCAAACAAACAAGGTTTAACTTTAGGCGGGCCGCAAAAAATACTAGAACTTTAGGAGGGCCGCAAAAATACAATTTTTCGTTTAATTTTACTACCATTTGGTTTTGATATAGACATACTGAATACAAAGGGCTGGAATAAACACGGTTAACGTTAAAAAGTTAACAAAAATTTATTCTTTCCACAAGAGATAAATCAAAATGCTGAAATATTTCTTCAAAAATATTCTAACAATATCACAAAATGTTAAACGTTTAGCAAAAATCAATTCAAAACTTCTATCTCACAGCGAAATCGCTACAAATCAATCACAGCATTAAGTAAACAAACAGTTCGCTAGAACTACAGCTACTACTGAGATGAGTTGTTTGTTCTCGGCTTTTATAAGCTTTATAATTAATTTCTCGAATATACTGGAAACATCTATAAATATCTGGATTTTTGTGGATGGCAACAGCAATTACGAGATATTTATTTATTAGGTATTAAATGCACGCGTTGTTCTATTTTTAACCTTCCAACGCAGCTGTCTTTTCAAAAATCGTCTGCGTTGCTAAGGCAACATGAAGCAAATCTGATTACAATTCTAAATAAAAAAAACTAAATAAATAAATAACTATGAAATCCGTAACAATATGAATTATGTAATAATTAATAATAAAGCAAAGTGCATGCACATGCATGCACCAATATATCGTACAAAACTATGATTGGAAAACTGAGACCATGAGTTCGGCCACATTCGGCTATCGGGGGATGCGTACAAGTTCTGAATGCACGTGTCCCCCAAAAGCCGAAGGTAGCTGAACGCAAGCTACTCACACGCATTTGTAATTTAAGTAGTGTGTGTGTCAGCTCGCTGTGAGTAATCTAACAACACTGAATAAATTATCGTTAATTACTTAGCAGTAAACATTTCATTTTTTTCTTCGTCGATATGTTATTTTATTATTATATATTATTATTTGCCGATATATTGGCCGGGCCGCAAAAATATTTGTTGTGGGCCGAATTTGTTGTGGGCAGCGAGTTTGACATCCTTGACCTACACGTTTTTAAAAGAAACTGCTACCACCCTATATATGTTTATATATTAAGTATATTATGCGTAAAGTTTTCTAGCTTTAAATTAAATTAATTATGTAATTAAAATCTTGTTTTTCCCCCCAAGGATAATGTTGCCATTGTTCGTTTTGAAATCGCTGAGTTTCTCAATTAAAAGCTCATGTATGCTTTATAAAATATGAAACAGATAATAAAACAAACTCCGAATTCGGGCTTCCTGTTGCCCATATTAGAGTGGAGACGTACGTTATTCAAAACTGGATGGCTTTAGGCACAGTTGTTTAATAGCAATGCCAGAAATATACATACATTCATGCAGATTTTTCATTATTTAATTTATTTAAATATAACACAAGGCGATAAGTGATAAGTGACGGGGGACGTGGGCACTGTCCCTTTACCATAGTGGTTAATCAGTACAGCACCACGCCCACCATTATTTAGAGAACAGCATTAACATATGTAACTAGTATTACAAATAGAGCATGGTTCGATGTACATGACAAAACGAAATTAATAGCCCTTCTAGGCTAACGCACTTTGGGCTGAGGGGGGAAAAAAGGGAAAAAGAAAACAAAATTTGTCTTTTTGTTGTTTTCTTAAAAACAAAACAGAATTTATTAACTAAATTTACAAAATTTTACTACATTTTTGTCAAAACATACGCATAAAATAGCATAGAGAAAAGAATTCAAATTTTGAATTTTTTGCTACTTATTTTCTTCCTGAAATCTAAAAATTGATAACTGCAAGAAATTTCTATTGTTCACACTTTGCAAATGATAGCTCAATATTAAAACTTACAGATGGACATTAATTCAAATAACTGAAATATATTGAATTAACCTGTAAATAAACTTACTACTTGAATAAACGAAAAGGAAATATACCAAATATTTTATACGACAGACAAAACTTCAGAATAAGTAGTTATATCCTATTGTGCTTCTTTTATTTATTAAATTTTTCTATGCAGAAAAAGTACATATTTGTATGTAAATAACTTTCTACAACCTTTCAATTACAACACTTCAAGGCGCTTCGATTTTCACAAAGATTATAATCCAGGAGAAAAATTACTAGAAAGTATCTTCATCAGAAACCGAAACTCATTGTCACTCTGGTTCTTTCAGCAGACTAGTTAATTTTCAACTGATTAAACGCAAGACTATTTATATGTAAATATATTTCCAAACAAAATAATTAGTCTGTAAGGATTATGTTAACATTATTAACAGTTAAATTTTAAGTTCCTTTCCTGTCGATTCTTAACTTCAGCTTACTACATTCGGCCAGAACGTAGTTTTAGAATCACGTCTGAATACGTAATGAGGAAGAGCGGTATTTAACCGCGAAGTTCTTCGGTCCTAGTGAGAGAGATACTAGGTATTCTGGCTGCACGCGTCCGCCTTTTTAGGCTACTCTCTCGTAAGCTATTATTACGTTCAGCCGTACTTAGGCCCTTGATAACTTCGCAGTCCATTAACGTTAAGGGGCCAACTCGGTTAAAATCTTGATAACTTCGGCTATATCTCTTTAGATAAGATTAGTTTAGTATTATTCTTAGTCTCTTAAGTTCAAAGCCCAAGTGTCGGTTTGTACACTCCAAGACGGAGTTTGTTAAACTTTATTTGGAATAATAAAGGGTTAGTTTACCTTTCTATCTTGCTGTTTCCTGTCACACGAACACAAGCGATTATTCGCTTAAGTTCTTAAAATTCTTCACGTTCAACAGTAACTCAGCATTACACTGTGAGGAATCCAAGTCTTATCGCAAAAATTCGTAACAGAGGATACTTACCTTTTGACAAATGCTAATAAAATTTAATCAAATAAATATCTTCAAATCTTTGAATAAGATTTATATCACACTGTAAATTAATTAACTGGATTTTTAGTTTTTCCGAAGCATTACTCGTGTTCGTTTTCGGCAATGAAAATAATGTAAAACTGGGCTCTAAACCCTTCAAATCTTAAAACATTTTTCTTCAGTTCTTGTCACAATAATGCTAATTAATTTACGGAAGATGCATTCGTTAATTATTTCGGAGACGCATGCGGGCCGACAGTTTCAGACCACTGCCATAGATTGTGCAACTCGGGATAAAATAATCATTAGCTTCGATAAACAGAGCATGCAGTTAAAATAAATATAATGTTTCGAAATTAAATTTTTAGCCCAGAGCGTTATTCCAGATCGGCTATTAATTTCAAAATGGCATTTTGCTTCGATTCACATTTCAAGCTGTTGCCACTAAATATTATCGCCATGTATTATATTTAAAGAAACTAAATAATGAAGAAGTTGCATGAGTGCACGAATGTTTTTCGCAATGGGAAAATATAACGGTACCTAGAGCCCTCAAATTTTGAATAACGTAGTCTTCCAACCTAACATGGGCACTTGGAGGCCCGAATTCAGAATTTCGAATTTGTTTTAATACCTATTTCAAATTTTGTAAAACTTTAACGAATTTTTTATTAACAAACTCAACGATTTCAGAGCGAGCAATGGCAACACTGCACGGAAAATAACATTTTTTATCTCCAGCGTGCGACACTATGTATTGGAAATTCTAAAAAAAAAGTTTTTTTTTAAATATCTTGTGATATTGCTGTTGCATTGAATTTTATGTGTTTTAAGTTGGAAGAACATAATAATTAATTAAATTAAGATAACACATAAAAAGTTAAGAAAACGCCATTTTTGGCGTAATATAAAATCTGAAAGCTTTCGCATTTTTTTATATAATTTTATAAGGTATTTCTCCCGCCTTCTTAGCATGCCTTCGTGGTGTTGTGGTCAGCATACTCGGCGCGTATTCGAGAGGTCCGTGCTTCGAGTCTCGGAGAAGGAACATCTCGTTTTTCATCTCTACTGCTTTCAAAAAAAAAAAAAATCGAGTTTCGACAGTGGTACCCGAACTAGAAAAAGGTGGTAAATGATGATTCTCCACCCCCAGGGTTTGGGGACTGGGTCCCCTAATTCCCAGTCGCCCTTTAAAAGAGGGGAGTATATAAGATATTTCTCCTACCTTCTTAGCATGCCTTCGTGGTGTAGTGGTCTGCACACTCGGCGGGTATTCCAGAAGTCCGTGGTTCGAGTCCTGGCGAGGGCACTGCTCATTTTTCATGTCTCCTCCTTCGAAATAATCTAATGTCTACAATTTATTTAAAAGAGCACTAAGATTGCAATAATTTAAAATACCCGATTCAGTTCACTGCAGAATGTGCCGTAACGAAATTTAAAGGATCTCCATGTTGTCAAATTGTGAAAACTGGCATATAGCAAGCGAGAGAGGAAGGAATCAAACTAAAAAAAACATAAAATTTGGGACTTTAATTATTTACATAAACAGAATGTTCAAGTGCACACGAAAGAAGCATCGCATACATTAGCCAGAATGCCCACTTATGCAGAGAGAAAAAAACGTACAGAATGAGCAGAGGATTCTTCGTTAAAAATAGAGCGAAGAGATGATCTTTTACATTCACAGTTCGTCACTGTGCCTCTTACGCTGACAAAAATACCTTTCAAAATCATAGGAGTGGAGGAAGTGGCAGTGGAAAACTCCTCTAAACGGAATAATCGGTTTTGTAGACGATTTAAAACCTCTCTGGCGACAACCGTTCCGGCCAATTCGAAGTAAAAACACGCTCCCGCGATTTCTATTTCGCCTGCGTATCATAACAATAGGCGAAGGAAAGAAAAGGGTGGGGCAAAGGGATTTTATTTTTTTGTTCCCTTTAAAAATAAATAGGAAAAAAAATGGCGGCGAAGATCGTTTCTTCGCCATCGACGCAACGAGAAATTGGATTTCCGCCGTTCGCCGCGAATTAATGCGGAATTTCATTCTTCTTCTACGATTTTTCCTACACTTCCTTTCCTGCGTTCTCCCGTCGGGGGGGGAAAAAAAAGAATGAGGAAAATGCTTTGTTTTTCTCTCTGTTTTATTTATTTATTATTTTTCTCTTTTCTTTTCTTCTCTCCGCTTTAATTGGAAAGTGCCGCCGATAGAAAAGGAAAAAGACGCGATATTATTGGATTGTTAGGGAACGAAAAAGGTATTACGCGAACTGCATATCGCTTTTCGATGTTTCATCTCTGAAACAAATCTATACTGGACGAATATATATAGATATATAAAACTGTAAGCTTGGCACTGCTGTACGTGTGAGCTAAGAAAATGAAAACGAAAGATATAAAAAGATGATAATGTAACAACTACACCACTCTCGAAACAAATAATGCAGATAAAAATTTATCTTTCTTGGGTGCTATTTTAGTACACAAGTACTTTCTCATTTCGGATTTAAACAAATAAAGCTAAGACAAGATAATTTGGGATAGGATTTTTTTTTTCTTGTTATATATGCAAAAAAGAAAATTTATTTTTCGCGATAAAAAATACTGTATAATTTTTACTCAGAAAAACATAACGCAATTTTTTAATTTAAATATAAGTATCCACCACTTATTAAAATCACTTCCGTAACAAACATATTTGAGTTCATTAAGCGTTGAATTCATTAGCTGGCGATATGAGCTTGCAAATTAAGGTACCAGCTTCGTACTTAAATAATAAGATAGTAACTACCAATTAATGAAATAATTAATACTTAAATAATAAATAAAAAGTACAAAAAATATGAAAGCTTTCAGATTTTATAGTATTACGTCCAAAAGAGCGCTCTTTTAATGTTTTGTGTGCTACTCTTATTGATTGCATATCATGTTCTTCGCACTTAAACCATAAAATTCAACAGCAACATCACAAAAAAATTTAAAAACAGCAAAACAATATATCTTTAGAATTTCCGATACACAGCCTTCGAGGGTTGGAGATAATTTTTATTTTTTTTTTGCCACCCCCCCCCCGTACAGTGTTGCCATCGCTCGCTTTGAAATCGTTGAGATTCTTAATTAAAAATTCGTTACATTTACAAAATATGAAATAGATTGCAGAGACATTAGGATTTTTTGGAAGCAAGAGAGATGAAAAATTAACAAACGCCTTCGCCGGGAATCGAAACGCGGACCTCTGGAATACCAGCCCAGTGTACAGAACCACTACACCACGAAGGCACGCTAGGAAAGTGGGGAAAATACCTTATATACTTCCCTTTTTAAAGGGCGAGTGGGGATTTTATGTGACCCAATCGCCAAATTCTGGGTGTGGAGAATCCTCATCCAGCACTCTTTTACTTCGGGCGCCACTGTAGAGACGTTAGGTTAATTAAAAAAGCCAGAGAGATGAAAAATGAGCAACCGCCTTCGCCGGGATTCGTACCGCAGACCTCTGGAATATCGGCCCAGTTTGGAGAACCACTACACCACGAAGACACGCTAGGAAAGTGGGAGAAATACTTTATAAGATAATTAAACATATTCGAAATTCAAAATTCCGGCTTCCAAGTGCCCATGCTCGGGTGGAGGACTACGTTATTCAAAATTCGGTTGCTCTCGGTACCGTTGTTCCTTCACAGTGGCAGAAACATTCATGCAAATTCTTCATTATTGAGTTTCTTTGAATATAATACATGGTGATAATATTGGGTGGAAACAGTTTGAAAATAAATCAACGCAAAATGCCGGTTTAAAATTAAGAGCTCTTCTGGGCCTTTTGGGCTAAAAATTAACATTGAAATCAGAAAGTTTAAGAAATTTTGAAATTTACTCTTAAATTATATATATATATATATTAATGATTACGAACCTGATAAAATACTAAACTTTAACAAACAGCTGATCTATTCCGTGTTCGTTTCTCACTGTTCATCAACAATTTTGCATTCGTATTCTCAGATTTTCCTGATCACCGCTTTTCGGTCACCGAGTTCTCAAAATTTGCATCGCTTATCTAGATTTGACTGAAGTTGGTACGTCACCACGTCCTTCGTATGACTTTGGCTATTAGTTTCAGTTTCTGCAATTCCTTTAACACTTTCTACGATATCATAATCAGCTTCATTTTTTTCCATGCTGTCTCAATTTTGTCGTCACTTCCAGCATATTCTAAAAATGAATCTTCGTAACTCTCTTCACTGAAATCCGAAACGTTGGCTCTATCGTACAATTCTTCTGAATCGCGTCTAAATAAACACCACATTTTCAAAAAGTGTCCTGAATAACTGTTCCCCAAGAACTGATTAAAATATATAACAGACTCTAACAAAGATATCAGCTATCTTCTTCGAAATACTCGCATTCTTACGAAAATATTTTTTTTAATATCTCTGTACAAATGCAATCTTTTCTGTAAAGTCAAAGCTTTCCTAGCACAAATGAAATGAAAGCTTTCATAATACAAAAGTTGTATTTGCAGGAAGAAATAAAAATAATGCTTTTCAGAAGATCAAAGGGCGTACGGAGCACACCTATCAAACAACTTAGCAATTTTTTGGTTTTTCAGTTTGTTGTCCCATTTTAAAGAAAGTAGTAAAAATACTGCTTGTTTTTCATAAGCTTTCGTTGTCATGATATAAGAGGTAAATCCTTGTCTTCTTTCAAAAGTCAGGATTTTCTGTTCCCCCGCTTCCCCAATAACCAATGGTGTGTTCTAATTGTTGCATCAGTATTGCATGTGAATAACAATTCGTTTCATCAGTTTCTTGAAACAGAGTGCTGTTTCATTTTTAAATATTAATGCATGTTCTGCACTTTTCTATAAAGCAGACCAATTTCGTCTATACTGTTAAGTTTCATGTGGCTTTTATCCCTTTAACTGCCCAAGAAAACGTCTTTCATCCTTGCCACTAGCTTCTCACCGTACAGTTTCCGAAGAACAGTGTTACTTTTCTCTTTCCATTTTCTAAGCCAGACATTATTTCGTAGAACATTCTCTTTCGGCATTTCAGCAAAATATATTTTATCTTTGTAGTCAAAAGAGCTCTAGAAGAAGGGATATGTTCTAGTCCCATATCATGAAATCATCCTAGAAAGCTGTATAGTTCCTCACTTTGTAAATGCTAATTTACAGTTGAACGTGAAGAATCTTAAGAACTGATAAGCGAATAATCGCTTGAGTTCATGTGACAGGAAACAACAAGATAGAAGGGTAAACTAACTCTTTATTATTCAAATAAGATTTAACAGAACTCCGTCTTGGAGTGTACAATAAAAGCTGACACTTGGGCTTGAACTTAAGAGGCTAAGAAGTAAACTAAAACTAATCTAAAGAGATATAGCCGAAGCTATCAAGATTCTAACCGAGTTGGCCCCTTAACGCTATTTGACTGCGAAGCTATCAAATGGCCTACAGTGTCTCACAAAAGTGATGGGACACTTTTGCTTTACAAAAGGAAACTGTAATAAAATTAATTAGAAAAACATGTAAAAATTTTTTGTGGGTGTGTTTCATACTTAAATTTAGTAACAATTATAACATAATATACATTTTCTCAAAATGTTAAAATATTAATTTAATAAAAGTACAATTGTTTAGCACGGAGCAAAAAATGGCTCACATAAGTAATGGGAAACCATTAGATACTATTACGAACTACAATAAAAATATTTTTGGGGATTTTTATTTTTACTCAAAAGCAATTGGCAATAATTTATAAAATCGTCTGCAGTATTTCTCTTCAGTTTGTTTTGGAATTTTTGAGTTTTTTAGCTCTGTGCAGCCATGAATGCTAAACGAAAAGAAACTTTGCCTGAAATTCGAAAATTAGTTATTAATTTGCATATTGAACGTGGAAAATCTATTAGAGAAACAGTTGAAACAGTTAACTTGAGTCATTCAACAGTTTTCAATATCATTAAACGATATAAAAAGAATAATCTGATTCAGGATAAAAGAAGACCTGGCCGACCATCGAAGCTATCCAATGGAATAAAGCGAATTATCGTTCGAAATATTAAAAAAAAATCCAAGAATGAGTGCTCCTAAAGTTGCTGCTGATTTACAAGCATTATATGGAGTAATTGTAAATCCTGAGACTATTAGAAGAGTGATTCGATATGCTGTATATCACGGTAGAGCAGCCAGGAAAAAATTCTTCGTAAGTGAAAAGAATAGAAAACTCAGACTGGCTTTCGCAAAATTCAACATAAATAAGAATTCTGATTACTGGAATGAAGTTATATTTGCTGATGAGAGTGAATTTAATATATTTGGTTCTGACGGTAGAATCTTGTGTGGAGAAAACCCAGGGAAGAATTTCGCAAACAGAACTTGGTGCTAGCAGTAAAACATGGTGGAAGAGGAGTTATGGTATGGGGGTGTATGTCGTCCACTGGAGTTGGTAATCTTGTTTTATTGACAATATAATAGATCAGTACAAGTATATTGACATTTTAAATCAAAATTTGAACACTTCAGCACGAAAATTGAACCTTCATAACGATTTTAAATTCTACCAGAACAATGATCCCAAGCACACTGCTTTGAACGTTAGACTCTGGCTGCTGTATAACTGTCCTGAAATAATAAAAACACCACCACAATTTCCACAATTAAATCCCATAGAGAATATTTGGCAAGAATTGGAATCAAGAATTCGCAAACACACCATTTCTTCAAAACAACAATTAAAATCGGTGCGTCAAGAAGAATGGGGTAAAATCACTTAAAAAATAACAAAAAAAAATTAGTCGAATCCTTTCCAAGAAGATTAAATCATTTTAAAATTAAAAGGAAATCCAACAAAATATTAAAAACCTTTTAAAAAGTAAAATTTTTGGATAAATATTTGATGGAAAAGTAAGTGTCCCATCACTTATGTGAGTCATTTTTTGCTCTGTTCTAAACAATTGTATTTTTATTAAATTAATATTTTAATATTTTGAGAAAATGTATGTTATGTAATAATTGTTACTAAATTTAAGTATGAAACGCACCCACAAAAAATGTTTACATTTTTTTTTAAATTTAATTTACTACAGTTTCCTTTTGTAAAGCACAAGTGTCCCATCACTTTTGTGAGACCTGTAAGTAGGCCGAGCGTCATAATAGCTTACGAGAGAGTAGCCTAAAAAGGCGGACGCGTGCAGACAGAATACCTGGTAACTCTCTCACTAAGACCGAAGAACTTCGCTGTTAAATACCGCTCTTCCTCATTATGTATACAAACGTGATTCTAAAACTCCCTTCTGGCCAGAAATAGTAAGCTGAAGTTAAGAATCCACAGGAAAGGAACTTAAAATTTAACTGTTAATAAAATTAACAAAATCCTTAGAAAGAAATTTCAACATTTCTCGGTTTTTCTATCCCTTTTGCGCTTCCTTGAGACATCTGCATTTTTTATCAGATCTACAGAGGACGTTTGGCTGGCCGTATATTTAGAGTACTCTCATGCCGCACAGACACTATACGTTTACAAACATGCATGCCTTCTCCGGAATTCGAAGCCTGACTCTTCGGTACGGCAGTCACAGTCACTAACCCCTATCCTGGTTGGGCGGATGAGT
The DNA here is from genome assembly GCF_044657685.1 of Stegodyphus dumicola. Lineage (NCBI taxonomy): Eukaryota > Metazoa > Arthropoda > Arachnida > Araneae > Eresidae > Stegodyphus > Stegodyphus dumicola. The sequence continues at coordinate 232,700,033 of NC_140772.1, read as the reverse complement.
CAATTGTTTATTTTAAAACTGAATATGATATTTCAGTTCGCTTAGTTTATGTTTTAAATTTAAGAAATAAATATACTTATCTAATTCATTCCTCAGAAGGACAGTATAAAAAACATTTCCGAAAGTATACCAGAATTATCCTTACATCCTTATAACCTGCAATCGAATAATATTGAAAATATATTGGTTCTCGCCAAGCTTTTCCATATGCAGGAATACAAGTGAGACATACGAAATTTAATTCTTACATTACCATCAAACATTAACCAATGGTATTTTATTAAAACCGCTTTGTATTTTAAACCGATTTATGTAAAAAAAAAAAAAAAAAAAAAAAAAAGAAAAGCTTTCCTATGAATTAATCAGTCTGTGATTTATAAAATTTCTGAAAATACATCTTTATTAATTAAGTTCTAATCTAGAATACGTTAGCAACGAAGCAATAAAGAGTTTTATCAGCCTCGGTGAAACGAGAAAGCCGTACAGTCCTTTCTTATCTTTCGTGTCGACGAACGAAAAAGCTTGACGTGAGAAAGCTCGAAACAAACGCCGCCAGCGAAAGGATGATTAGAGGACGTTATTAATGGACACTTTAGGAGATTAAGTAGGTTTGCGAATGGCAGTATTTTGGTTATCACATCCAAAATATCCATAAGACAGTAAATATCTGAAAATGTAGAACTTTGGCGAATACAAGGCGTACAAAATATAAATTATCTTGAAGGCCAATACTCACCAGGAAAATTTATACAACTAAAACGTAAATAAAAATGTCCAAAAAGTATATATTAACTCTCAATCGTAATTTCAACTCTTATTATTCATTATTATAACTTAAAAAAAATGTATAACAAGAATTCTACTTTTTTGCTTTCATGAAGTTTGTTATAGAAACTTAAAAAATTTATTTAACACTTTTATTTAAAATTCGCAATATTTTCATCTAGATCAATAACTTTACTTTCAAAATATATATTTTGGTTTTACCATAATTATATTTTAGTTTAAATACTTAAAATGTATTTTCTCCCTCCTTTCTCCATGTCTTCGCGGTGTAATGGGCGCGTTATTCGAGAGGCCCAGGTTCGAACACCGGCGAGGGTACTGCTCACTTTTCAATTCTCTCGCATAAAAAAAAACACCTCATGACTCTACAGTGGCACCCGCACTAAAAGGTTGTGGATGATGATTCTTCACCACCAGGATTTGGTGATTGGATCCCCTAATCTCCAGTCGCCCTTTAAAAGAGGGAGTAGGATAAGGCATTTTCTCCCTTTTCGCATGATTTCCTGGTGTAACGGTAGCACACTCGGCGTGTATTCGAGAGGTCCAGGTTCGAGTCTCGGCGAGGGCATTGTACATTTTCCACGTCTCCTGTTTCGAAATAACCTAAAGGCTCTACATACTTTAATGAATTTATCTTTTTTAGAATTATACTTGCGAAATGTTGAGAAATACTTAGTGCCATGTTAACTATTTTAGTCTTTATTTTCCTCCACTTATCTACTGATATTAAGACATTTTCTGCTAAACACCCGGAGAAAACATATCACCTTATTTAGTGTACAGATGCCACATTAAATTAAATACGCAATTAAAAAAAATATGCTATAATTTAACTAATCCATGAATACCTGATTGTCTTCCCAAACCGTTTATATAAAAGTAACTGATTAAGAGAAGATAAACGAAAACGTGCTCTACAATATAATTACTGATATTAAGAAATTAAGCCTAACCTTTTGCAAGAATAGATATACTTATTATTGATTAAGAAACAGTGACTGCAGCGTTTTGTTATCAGTACTTCACTGAGAATGCTTACTAAAAAATAAATTTTTACTAAATCTTACAGGAGCCATCTGAATATTTTCAGTAAACTCCAAAACTTTCTTGCAGCTTATTTGCTTTACCATTTTGGGAAAAATCGATGAAAGGAATAAACAAGCAAGTTTGTTTATTCAACTACGCGAAACCTATGAGAAATATTTGCTTATGTAAAAAAGGAATTTTGCTTCTTTGCCTTCATGAAGTTTGCTATAAAAAAAAAAAGAGTTCAACTTGCAAACAATAAAGAGGTTTCAATTTTAACTATATTTTCTCCAAACTCTCAGTTCATCTTAAATTCATATGAATGACAAAAGAAAAACTATAATAAAAATTTAAAGTTCTAAAATAAATTAAATTTTTCTGAATACCATAATTTTGAACTTAGTTTTAGAAACTTTCAACAAAATAATAATAATAATAAAAATCCGAAATCCTTTAGCTGTTATATTACGCCCAATGGGGCATTTTTTAACGTTTTGTGTGTTACCTTTATTTATTAAACATCATGTTCTTCGCCCTTAAACCATAAAAGTCAACTGAACGGCATTATTGCAAAATATTTAAAAGAGCATATCTTTAGAATTTCCGATACACAGTCTCGCGCGCTGGAGATAAAAATGTATTTTTTCACCCGTACAGTGTTGCCATGGCTCCCTTTGAAATCATTGAATTTCTTAATCAAAAACTCATAAATGCTTTACAAAATATGAAATAGATAATAAAACATATTCCACATTCGGGCTTTCAGATGCCCATATTCGGGTGGTGAGTACGTTATTTAAAAGTCAATGACTTTAGGAACCGTCGTTTTATCACAATGCTAGAGAAACATACACACATTAATGCGGATTCTTCATTATTTAATTTCTTTAAATGTAATGCAAGGCTCCAATATTTGGTGGCAACAACCAAATAAAGTGAAACGCCGTTTATAGTGAATCGACGCAAAACGCTATAAAAAAATTAATAGCACTTCTGGGCAAATTGTCCCTTTGCACCATTAAAAAAAAATTAAACTAAACGTGTTAAAGAGAGAGCGAAAATGTCAATTAACAGACAGAAACTATAAGATAAATATACTGATTGATCGAATAATGTTTTTATATTCCTGCGTAGAACTGTAAATAAGAGTAATGTGTTTAAGAAATATACAGTGTTTTAAGATAACTCAAATAAAGTAGAACAAGGGAAGTATCGATATTACTCTTAATTACTCCCATGTGCAATGACATAAAGTTTCAACAAAACTAAGAAATCAAGAATAAAAGTAAAAAAGCTGTGCAAAATAAAATAACGAAGTGAGAAATATTCAAAGAATATGGAAAGGAAAAATGCAAAACGAAAACTATATCCACGAAGAAAAAGCAGAATAAGTACCTACAGAAAAAACCAGAAAGGTTTTTTTCTCTGCTGTTCAGGTTATACCGCAGTGAAGTATGTTTTATAGGCTTTGTAAGTTGTTGGAAATTGATTCGAACATCTCTATACCAGAGATTCTAAACCGGTGGTACGCAAAGAAACAAAGCATTTTTAACAATTAAACTCTAAAATCTCCTCAAAAAAAGAAACAATTGATAGAAATTTAACTGATGATTTAAAAAATAACACACTTGTTAACTCTTATCTACACACACGCACACACACACACACACACACACAAAAAAAAAAAAAAAAAAAAAGAACTTAAACGCGTTTCAAATAAAGCTAACAAATTTGTATTGCCTTTTTACTCAACCTATTTGTGTGAACAAGGATTTTCTTCCATGTTATATTTGAAAATAAATACAAAACAAATTTAAAACTGGATCACGCTTAAACAGTCTCAAATTTTAGAACTATTCTGCGCAGAATCAACTAATTCTCACACTAGAATTCACACTAAGTTTTAGAAATTTTAGTACTTAAATTTTTATATTTAAATAGGTAACCAATTTTTAATCTAATTTTTTATATGCATATTTAATGCAAATAGTCAATAGGTTGTGCAAATGGCAAAATACAATTTTTTTATATATATTACTATTGAGAAGTTGAAAAACAGTTATTGTAAAATGTAGTGTTGGTTTAAGGGGTCTCATACACCTAAGGGGCATGCAGAAAGGAGAGAGAAAATAACTTATATGCTCCCCTTTTAAAGGGCGACTGGGAATTAGGGGACCCAATTGCCGAATCCTAGTGGTGAAGAATCATCTTTCACCACAATTTTAGTTCGGGCGCCATTGTAGAGACATTACGACTTTTGAAGTAGAAAACACAAAAAATACGTAATGTCCTTGAACCTGGAACTCTCGAATACTCGTCGAGTGTGCTACCGTTACACCATGAAGGCATGTTAAAAGAATATCTTACAGCCTATTTGAAAAGGTTTTAATTTAAAAAAAAAAAAAAAAAAAACTATCAACTGGATCTGCTTTATGTAGACAGACAACCGTGAAAAATGAGCAATGCCTTCACCGGGACCTCTCGAATACGCGCCGAGTGTGCTAACCGTTACATCACGAAGGTATGCTAAAATGAGGGAGGAAATGCCTTATGAAGGTTATAAATCCCTCTAAAATTTTATGTTCTTGTATATAAAATTTTGTAACTGAAGAAGGATTGTTATTTAACATAATTATGGTATGAATACGAGTGTAACCATAAATGCATGGAAGAAAGAGAAACGTTTACTCGAAGCAGGGTTGTCGGATCTAGTCTCAGCTAATATACCATGTAACCATAACTCTACTTAAAAGTCAGTTGATAATTCTCGCAAACACCTCGAAGATGAACGTAACAGGGGAAGGGTGTAAACGACTCTTTTTATTGAACACAGAAGTTTACAGACGTCATGGACTTAGTGCTTACACAGTCACCAACTACTTTTGGTTAAGAACTTAGAAAGGTAAATTAACAAATATATTTAGAGGTATTTAGTAATGCCAGACTAAAGAATTCGATTTAACCTAGCAAGTTGACTCAGAAACCTACACCGGCAGGACAATTTCGACGGAAAGAATGCGAAGCCGAGATTCAAAGTTGACAGCTATTAAAATTAACAACATCCGCTCTTAGCACCGAAACCACGCTTTAACTATTCGCTACTTCAGTTTCAAAACACTGTCACTCACCCTAATTGATTTACATACTGGCGAGGAAAATAAAAAAGACAAAAAAGTGTAATAAATTAGAATAACTATTAGTAAAAAACAATAGAATTCTGCAGGATCACAATAAAATGAAAGTGAGATCAGCATATTGAGAAACACACTTTTTTTCCTTTTAGAGCAGAAATTATATATAGATATATATTATATAATTATTAATATATACATATACTATCAGCTACGCTACCAGCCTTCGTCTGGCTTTTAAACGTACCGGGAAAACGGCTGAAGGGAACACGAAACGTTAAATTTAAAAACTGCGCAGAATTTTACTCTGCAGAACAACTTCATCAAAAATAATAATAATAATAATAATAATTCAAAAAAGTGTATTACATATGACAAAATTACAATGAAATAAACAATATCCCTTAATACAAATATTAATTACCATTATGAATAAATTAACCAACTTTACGTTGCCTTCTCTTGACAAACGTCCACTATCCAAGAGAAACATGAAATTTAAAAACTGCACGGAATGATCGCCCTCACTTTTCCAGGCGGCAACGATGCTGATTTTCAACAGTCAGCAGTCCAGTATCCAATTGAATGAAAAACTATTGCCAAAACTACATTTCTAAAAGAATTAACCATTCAAAATGATGCGATAAAATAAAAAAAAATAAAAAAAATCTGATTCGAATTTTGAAAAAATCGCTTCGAGGTACACTGTCTAGATGCGCCTATATACCAAATTTCCTAGCTCTGGGTCTATTAGCTTACGCGCAGCACACAGACTCTTTGTTTTATTATATGTAGAGATAGTATAAACAAAACTAAATATATATGTTAAATATTAAAAGAAAAGGAAATAGTTGGAGCTTAAATGCAAGTTTACAATATTCTTTTCTATGAAGGTCCTAACCATTTTGTATCTGGAAGAAAGCCGTACCCAAAGGTAGAACAAGTAAAAATTACAATACTGAAAGCAGTACTTAAAATAGAAAATAAAATGAAATATTGACCTCCTCAGTTCAACGCTTCAAACAGAACTTATCAAGGGAAAAGTGTTTTGAAGCCCAACATATATGTGTATATATATAACTGTACAATTTAATTTTCAATTTTGGAATTAAATTGATTCTTACATTCTGTAAACAGAATTATTTTTATTTTTGTGCTGTATATGGTTCATCTTTAGCCTTTTTAGATAACTTTTTTTTTTTTTTTTTTGCAACTGTATATAATTGTTTGAAGTACATGAGTGCGAAGGCATGTAGGGAAAAACCTGATTTTTCTGAGACTTTTAAAATAAATTCTGTTTGAAAAGAAAGTTGGATTAATTTAAAGGGGTTTAAAGTATAAGGAAGTTCAGTGGAACAAAACATGTTTTTCGTCACTCATTAATCAACTTGGTGTAAGGTTTCAAAACACTTTTATCTTGGCAAGTTCTGTTTGAATCGTTAAACAAAGGAGATTAATTTTTTTTATTTATTATCGTTTTAGTTTAATAGGTACACATTTCATGTTTTTTATATTTTTTCCTCTTTGAAGTATACATTTTTATTATAATTTTGTAATTTTCTTTAATTTGCGTTTTACCAATTTATATTTGTAACACGGAGAGAGTAGGATTAAGCTTCAAATATTTCTTTTTCGTTCCGATTTTTGAGAACTTGATACATAGTGCAAGCAATATACATAAGCAAAATAAAGAATTTTATCAAGCAAAAGAAAGATTCCTTTATATAGTATAATTATAAAGAGTAAAACAGAGAAAAATTCAAACAGTATGGTATTTAAAAACACATTTGAAGTAAATATCAAATTTTTGTTTGCTCCTCCACTCAGTTTCCTCAAAGTTACCGTGTAAAACTTCAACGTTACTCGAAACTACGACGGTCAGATGCTCCAAACAACAAGGAAAAAATTTTTATTCAACGCAAAGTAAATAAACAAATAATAACAAAACAACTTCGAAATTCTTAAACACGTCGATTCCATGGGTAGCAGCAGATTGCAAAGCGGTAAAAATTCTACCTAAAAATGATGCAGGAAGTGCATTCTCCGGAGCAACCAAAAAGACTCGCTTTTGAGAAGGCCCTTTTTCGAGCACTTTCAAGAAAGAAATTAATGGAGTGGAACGTTTAGCTAGGCGAAAATTTTGTTTAGTTCCCAAATGTTACAATGTTTGGTCATCGATCAAAACACCAGAAGCTCTCGTATCCTCATCCGTTTATACGCACAAAGCCTTTATATATATATAAATATACATAGAGAGAGAGCGAATATGTATATTCATGCTCAAAGCTTCCTTTTTCCATCTATACTCTCCTGCTCGGGCAGGAAAATCCATCAAATTGTTATTCAGTTGACGAAGAACAGAGACCGGCGGTGTAATTGATTTACCGGCGTTGTAAATTCATATATTTCGTTCATTCTTTTCGCTACGCTTGTTCCCAAAATTTATTGCGGAAAAATGGATGAAGCTTCCTCCAACGAATGGTTATTTCTCATTTTTCTTTCCTTCATAAAAGGAGGACTCTCGTTAAGGCCGTAATACTCTATCATTTGCAACCTCTGCTTTTTTCTCTCTCTCTCTCTTTGGTATCCCATCTTCGACAGTTAAGACAAATACATCCCACCAACAGTCACTTGTCTCCCGTCTTGCAATCTTGTACAGATATTACGTTATTTTGAAGCAGGAAACATTAAAAATGTGCAATGCCCTCGCCGGGACTCGAACCTGGACCTCTCGAATACGCGCCGAGTGTGCTAACCGTTACACCCCGAAAGCATGCAGAAAGGTGTAAGGAAATATCTTCCATACTTTCCCTTTTAAAGGGCAATTAGGTGACTCAATCGCAAAACCCTGGTGGTGAAGAATCATCATCCACTACCTCTTAGTTCGGGCGTCTGTGTACAGTCATTTAAAATTTCGTCAAGGTCAAGAAACTGAAGGAAATGAGCAGTGCCCCCGCCGGGACTCGAACCCTGGGCCTCTCGAATACACGCCGAGTGTGCTAACCGTGACACCGCGAAGGCATGCAGAAGGGCAGGAGAAAATACCTCATAAACTATATCTAAATTTAAATCGTTCTGGGAAATTCACTGCAACAAAATTTAACAGATTCTGTAATAAAGTAATTAATTAAGATAACAGTTAGTTCTACATATACTTTTACGGCAGTTTTAAACATCGATGTGGGAAATGACCATAAAACTGTAAATGTATGACGTTCTTTCACGCGCCATCTAGATGAACGCGCTGCCGAGATGTTAACGATGACGAAAGTGAAGTAACATTCTTTTTTCTTCTCCTGTCATTTTAATTTTACGCAAATAAATCGCAATTTAGTAATATCGTGACCCATTTTCCTTATAGATTTAATCGTACGTAATGAAGAAAACATATTTAGGCAGCTGTGTAATAAGATACATTAGCATTAAATGCCCATTTTAATATTTGTAGTTAAGACTAAAAATGAAAAATCCAACATAACGAAGTATGAGGTATTGATCTAAAAGCATTCTACGTGTTTCTGTTAATTTTTAGCCCCAAGGGTGTTATTTTGGTGTTTTTATAGCTATTTTTACTTGAAATTTACATACGTGACCATTATTCTAAACGTATGTGGGGTGACGAAAGCGATTATGTAGCCCTTTCCATAATTGTTAGTCCCTAATACTTTTCAAATGGCGGAAAAGAATTTAAAACCTTTGATATTTAATTCCTTGCTTTCATAAAGACACAGGCTCAGATTATACAATGCACGCTTCGTCTAAATGTCATACATTTAGCAATTTTCAACAGATTTGTAAAATTTAATGTATACAATTATTATCATTCAAATTTCTTTCATGTTCATTTGCATGTTCAATTGCATACGGAAAATTATAATTCTGAAGCATAAACACAATTAATGAAAATCAAGAAGTTTACTAAGAAGTCAAAATGTAGATTTTGTATAAAAGGTTAATACTTTTGAAACAAATTTTTGAGAATTTTATGGGCTTTCAATTTATCAAAAACTGTGTTGGTTAAATACAATTTTCTAAAGTATTACGCTTATAAGCCGGCTTAGGTTACACTTAATTTATCAATAAAATCTCGCAGAAATACTTTATACTTTCTACACAGACTGCCTCTTACGATTCAAAAAATAAAAGGCGGTCAGAATTAGACACCGACTGCCAGGCATTCATATTACAAGAATAACTGTATACATTAAATATCTGAGAGTTCTCATAAGTTATCTTTGTAGCATACGCAGAAACTGAAAGAAAACGCAGTCAAATGGAATGGTTAAAGAATAATCAAAATAAAATAAAATTTTGTACATCTCGATTTTAAAAAAAATCTGGATAACTCTATACTTTTACTGCACGTAAACGAGTTAAATTTCTTTTATTTTCCCTGCGAGAATGATTTCTTTTACCCATATAATAAAGAAATGGATACCAGAAGGTTCTTTTTCTGCATTAAATCTTGAATCAGGTTTAGTGTGTGATCATGCATGCAATCGATACTATTCGTATGCGATTGAGATAGAGCCATTTTTCTCCAAAGCAATACTTATTTTGTCATTTATAAAAAGACACACATACGGGACCTATATATTGGTTCAGATATCATAGTGCTGCTCTTCTTTGAAATAGGCCGAATGCGATGAATGTTTGATGGAAATCCAGATGCAACTGGAGCGGAAAGGGAAATAAAAAAAATATATACATATAAAAAATTCCATCTCATGTTTCACTCCGTTATTTCTCGGGATCATTTTTCTTAGCTCTCGCAGCTTTCCTTTCTCAGAATAAAATGTTTCGCAGAATTCTAGAATGAAGAAAAGAAATCTCGTATACTCTGCATTATCAAGCACATACGAAATCTCCATTATTACGTCAAATGTGGGTTATGCAATCGCATAAGCGTAGTGAAAACATATCGAATATAAATAACCACTTTTTGAAAAATTATATTCGTTTTTTAGGAAATCATTTTTCAAAGAAACTAGTTGGGAAAATTAATTTTCACACTTTCCTCGTAATTAATAAGCTGCACACAAATATTTTGTAAAATCTGCAAGAATAACACACATTAGAAAGCATTGACTTCGGTTTGAAAATGAACATTAGCAAAAATATATCCCAGCAACCTAAAAATATCCTATTGTTTATGTGTTACTAATGTAACTTAATATAAAGACCCTTTAGGGGAGTAGGAATCACCTATACCGACAATGTTAAATTGGCAATTTTCGATGTACATGTTCTCAAAATCTACTTTAGATGCGCATTTGAAATTTTTGCGCAATTAAAGTACACCTATCTGATTGTATTTGAAATGAGCTTTTGAAAAATTTTGAGTTTTAGAATAATTTACAGAATATTGTATTAGGTACAGTAAAATTTAGCACTTCTCTCATTAAAAAAATTTTTGAAAATTTTTCTTTCCTAAGTTCCTAAGAAAAGGTATATCGAGTATTAAAAAAAACACATTTGGAGAAAAACGCATTTTTATGTAAAAATCCTCATTTACCGAAGCATTCGATGAAAAATTAAAACTAAATTTTTTACAGTTCTAATTTTCTATTTTTAGAAAGATAAAAGTGTAGAGAACTTGAAAATGCAAAAATCCCAAATCGCCATTTTTTGAATATTTTCGACTTCTAACACCCCTTAAAAATCCTGCCATTATGCCAGATGCTTCACGAGATTAATATAATTGCAGCCGCGGTACGGTACAACTACTTTATATTACTTTCTGCTTCGCCCAGTACTTCCCATGTATAAGAATGGACGTCAACACAGCATGTCTCCAGAGATTTTAAGCCATTACTTAATTATTTAAAATTTAAATGAAGTTTTTGGTACTATTCCGTTTTGAAGACCGTAAAAAAATTGCAGCGAAAATGTATGCGCAAAAGAGCTAAATCTAACAAACGCGCCCATTTAACAGCGCATCAAATCTAGCGTACACGCTCATTTCAAATTGCGTAAGTTTAGATAGTCCTATATTTCTTAAGACACCATTGAAATACTAGTTTAATTTTTAAATCCTTTTTTGATAACGCTGAGGATTTAACAATTTGGGAACTGCCCAACGACGAAAAGTCTGCAATAGAATTTTTTCAAAGAAAAGGCATCATTCATTATGGAAAATTATGTTTCAACAACCAACGAGATGTGTGTGTGTGATTATGGCAAAGCCTCGAGGGCTATCTGCCTAAGGAGAGGGATGCCTTCGTGGAGGACTTTCTAAGGGAAACTGGCTCGTATACACGTTACACATGGGGAAAACCACGAAAGCGCCCATGCAGCCAGCCCGTTCGCGGGATTCAAACCTCGGACCGAACTACCAGTGTTCAGCGACTTTACCGCTCGGCCGCTGGTGGGCCCAACCAACGAGATGAAATAATGCTTTAGCGATAACTCGGTAGCCAGTCAGTTATACTTAGCCTTTTTTTTTTATATAAATTATAATAATGATCTGAAATAGTTATTTACTCTTATGCTTCCATTCAGTTATGTTTATTCTTTTTTATATAAATCATAATAATAAAAAAAGTATTATATGAAATTAACATTTTATCTAAATTAAAATAATAATCTTAAATAGTTATTCACTACTATACTTCCTTCCTTCCTTGCGTTAGGGTTGCCGCTATTATTTTGACAGCACTGGCATCGACAATAGTTTGGCGATTTTTTACGATCCTAAAAACAAAATAGTACCTCTTTTTTTTTTTTTTTTTTTTTTTTTTTTTTGTGTGTGTGTGTGTGTGTGTGTATTCCGTCTTATAGTGGTAAGACACTATATAAATGATTTTTACGAAATTTTAACGACTGAAATATCCAGTGATGACACTCATGTCACAAAATATTATAATTTCGCAAGAGTTTGTTTGCTTGTTCGATTATGGCAAAGCCTCGATCTACATCGATATCCAAAGCTATTTGCCTAAGGGGAGGGATGCCTTCGTGGATGACTTTCTACGGAAAACTGGCTCGTATGGGGAAAACCACGAAATCGCCCATGCAACCAAACCGTTGGCGGGATTCGAACTCCAGACCGAACTACCAGTGTCCAGCGACTTTACCGCTCGGCCGCTGGTGGGCTATTCCACCTAACTGAAATTCTTCAAACGTGCAATTAAATTACATAAAACAGAATAAAGTTTTAAAAAAACCTTTTCGAAGTAAGAAGCACGAGAGAATCAGCTGTCCCTTCGCCAGTTTCCGAATTCCGGATTTTCGCACCGTTAGCCGAATGTCATAACGCCACGAAGGTATGCGATGAGAAAACCGTGGATAATATTATAATGTTTGAAATGTTCAGAACTTAAAGCAGATAACCAGAATAACGCTTAGTGCCTTGCAGTTATCAATATGTAAAAACTATTAGTATATAATATTCAACCTTGTTACTCTGGAGTCTTCCCCGCCGTGATGGTATATAATTCCGTTTGGTTCACGTCCGTGGTCGGAAGCCATCACAGCGGTGCACTCACTCACACCTTCATTCATACTATTAAATAATAAGGAAAAGTAGCAAATGACTGAGCCATTTATGGCAATTTTGAGTGGAAATACGTAAATAATATAAATAAAACTATGGGGAAGACTCTTTAGATATGCATATAAAAATATTAAAAAAAAAAGGTTCCAGAAATACATTAAATCTCACATTGCATATCGTTCTAGTTTTCCTCTTCAACTGGAGCATCATCAGTGTTTCCAAGCTCATTGAAATACTGGACATAAATTTTATTTATCAAGTGACTTATATTTATGCAAGATTTGCTGAAATTTTATGTTCCGCTGCAGTATCATATGCATTTTGGGAATATTTTAATGTGATTATAAACCTTTTACTTCTATCTATTATCCATTTTACTTGCCTTTTCTAACATCCGCAATCAATAAGACCAGCTGTGTAGACTGCTAGTTTTTCATAGGTTCATTCGTGTCTTTTTGAAATAATTTTTAAGCTTTACTAAAATGTTACCTACAGGTACAATTGGTTTCCATCATACTTTGATAACGTTAGTCAATGTTAGCGAACTTGAAGCAATAATAAAAAATATAAAAACATTCCTATATACTTTTAATTTTTTCTTTACTGTACCAATTGTCCGATCCAAATAAGTATACATAGTGTTATAAAATCAACTCTTCGAAGTCAGAAATTAAAATATAAACATTTATTTACAGCTACATAAAGAGGTTTAACATCAGAAAAGCGAATTCTAATAAAATGGCTGGCGGCGTCTCAAACAAAAAACACTATATGCTAAACTGAATTACAATGTTCTATAAACAAAAATCATTTTCATTGCCAGATTCTTAGACTGAATATCTATTGCCTGGGAAGGCTTAGAAATAGTATTTCCTTTGTAAAGTGACAGCTTTACAAATATTAAACAAAATATAATGTCCAAAAACTAAAAGTCGGTCGAACGATTCTCCCCAAATGTGTTTGTACGAGATTTTTCTCCAATTCAGCTTCAGAAAGCTTTCTCCTTCCGAAATATTGAGATCGCTGGATTAAAGGTTCCCTCTCTTCGATAGACCCTTCGATCTGGCTATTAATTTCTAATGGATAAAGTCTTTGTATAGAACTTAATTGATACCGATTAGCTGTTCTTACGCTTACAAGTCGATTAGCACCATCCCGTACCAGAAATATTTCAACAACCTTTGCTACTGGCCAAGCCAATCGCCTTTTATTGTCACTACCAATTATCACAATATTTCCTATATCAGAGTTTCTTAAACTATGGGTCACAACCCATCTGGGGTTCTCGGGACCTGCAGCAGGGAGTCGCCAAAAATTTTAGCAGTTTTGATATTTGTTTAACTTTATAAGGTATTTCTCCCGCTTTCCTAGCGTGCCTTCGTGGTGTAGTGGTTCTGCATGCTGGGCCGGTATCCAGAGGTCCGTTGTTCGATTCCCGGCGAAGGCGATTGCTCATTTTTCATCTCTCCGGCTTCCAAAAAAATCCTAATGTCTCTACAACTTATTATAATAATTTTACAATTACGAAATATTTTTACTCAATGTACCTGAAAATAGATAAATATAAGACAATACAGACAAAGAAAGAACGAAAACGTTTCGACACATTCTTTTAAACGTTCATTTTACTTGCTTTGCACGTAACGCTGTCATTTCGTCTGTTACTTACTTTAAATTTTCACATTGTTCGTTGTCCTAAAATTAAAGTTAATTACCTAAAACTGCAGTAGTATATTACAGTACAAGTGAAAAAAACTGACAGTTTCACTGAAGCGTGTGTCGGATTTGCACAATACTTATAGAGTCCCACAAAATTTTCGTAAATATTATGGGGTTCCTGGGGTCGCGAAAAAAATCTCAATGAGAAAAAGGGGTCGCGAATGAAAAAAGTTTAAGAAGCCCTGCCCTATATGAACTGCATTAGTACTGATTTCAGAATTCCTAAATATGTAGCTAATCGTAGTTGGATGTGCTTTCTAATTACATCACGAAGGCAGGCGCTAAGGAGGAAGAAAAATCTTAAAAGTTTAATTTTTCAATAATTCTAAGCAAAAATACATTTAGAAGCACATACTGTACAGACATTAGAATTTTTTTAAAGCAAGACACTTGAAAAATGAGCAAACGCCTTCGCCGGGAATCGAACCGCGGACCTCTGGAATACGCGCCCAGTGTGCAGACCACCACACCACGAAGGGATGCCAAGAAGGCAGGAGAAATACCTTATATACTTCCCCATTTAAAGGGCGATTGGGGTTTTTAGGGGTCCCAACCGCCAAATCCTGGGTGTGGAGATTCATCATCCAACATCATTTTAGTTCGGGCGCCACTGTAGAGACATTACGATTTTTTGAAAGCAAGAGACTTGAAAAATGTGCAAACTTCTTCGCTGGGACTCGAAGTGAGGACCTGTGGAATATACACCACGAAGGCATGGCAAGAAGGCGGGAAAAATACCTTATAATACTAACTACTTTTCAGAAAAATTACACCTCATTATATAGGTATACATTCCAAGAATGATCAAACTGTCTTAGGAGTGCACGAATTTACATTAAAATCTAACGGTATATAAATTATTTAAACTTTTTAAAACTAATCAAATAGGCGGGTTTTATTTTTTAAAATAAAAGAAACAGATTCCAACATAACCCTAGAAAATCGTTACTGCACCAGTAAGTATAATTAACTGAAAACAGATCTAAAGGAAACGTTCACAACGAATAAACATATAACTGTAGAAGACTGATTAGATGGAGCGCGTCAAGAAAGCAAAGATCAATGTAGGATAAAATTTGAAGAGGCGTCCGAGGTAAAGACAGTTGACACTAGGAGCACGATCCCTGATCCGAGGAGTCCCATTCCCGAAAGGCATTCCCTCTTTTGTTGACCCGGAATGTTGACTCTCGGAGAAGAGAGAAAGGAAAAAAATAACCGAGTCCAAGTAGATGGGGCACGGAGACAGATCGCAAACACACTCTATGAACAAACACGAACGATGAAGGAAGAAAGAGGGGGTTAGAACACATGTTCCAGCGCTACTCCACTGGGGTGATTCAATCCGCTCGCAGCAGAACGTTTCTGATCAAACAACAAAAACCAAAGGAGTCCGCCATCTTGGTTCGCAAGTAGAGCTATGGAAATACTACAGGTTACCATTCGGTTGCCAAATAGAAATGTTTATAAAAAGAAATTCAAAGCAAAAACAAGAGGCAGTCTGTTTCCCAGTGCCTGGCATCAGTTACCAGGTTACCAGTACCACCTATGCAAAAAACCGTAACAACACCATAAAATTTATTTATCAATTTCTTCATAAGAATACAAACATTGCTCGGGGGTTCTCCTTGAAAGGTCAACCAATTTCCGATCAATGACGATAATTATTCGTCATTATAAAAGTTTTCATTTTCAATTTTTTTTTTTTTTTTTTTTTTTTTTTTTTTTCATGATTCTTACTTGGTTTCATTTTAAAAAATTATCACGATTTGTTTAACTGCTTATAAGCTACTTCATTCAATTAAAACTCTCCTAAAAGAAATACACTAAGTTTACGTCTAAAAGAAATAAAGAATTATAATTTATTTTTCAGTACGTTCTCCTTATTACACCTCGATACACTTTTCACATCGTTAAATGAACAACTTTATGAACCTGAGAAAGTAGAGTTTTGCCTTCAAAATATTCCACATGTGCTCTTTTTACGCCATCATCATCATTAAATTAAACTAGATAAGATTTCAATTTGGAATATAGATAATAATCACTTGAACAAAATATGGGCTGTAAAGACGGTGATCAAGCTCTTTAAGAAAGCACTCTTGTTTCTGAAGTGCTGAAAGAAGTCAGAGCACCCATTTTGCAAAGACTTTGTTCATGTGCAGATTGCGCTGGGGATACATTAGGTTTTCTTGATGCTGAGACGCGTGAAAAAAGTGCAATGCTCTCGCCGGGATTCGAACCACGGACCTCTCGAGAATACACGCGCGCGCACATTGACCATTACACCACGAAAGCATGCTAAGAAGGCGAGAGAAATACCTTATATACTTCCCCTTTTAAAAGACGAGTAGAGATTAGGGGACCCAATCGCCACGTCTGATGGTGGAAAATCATCATCCATCACCTTTTTTAGTTCGGGCGCCACTGTAATGACATTAGGTTTCTTTTATGCTGAGAAATGTGAAAAGACGAGCAAAGCCCTAGCCGAGACTCGAACCACGGACCTATCGAATACGCGTCGAGCGTGCTGACCACTACACCACGAAGGCTGCAAAGAAGGCGGGAGAAATACCTTATAGCGCAAAATAGTTATTTTAGACAGATCTAGTCTTGCTGCTATCTCCTTGACTTTTAATGTTCTATCACTCAATATTTAATCCCGCACAAGAGCAATCTTTTTATGTCAAAGACATCAACGCTCTATCTTTACGAGAATCATCTTTCACGGATTCTCAACCGATGTGAAATTATTTCACCAATTCTTTCATTTTAGAATAAGATAAAGAAAAATCTTCATCAACATGGATCTAAGCGTTGTTATGACCTTCCATAGTTAAAAATTTAATCACAGAATGATACTCAATTAGAAATACTTTTCAGAAAAAGCTAAGGCGTTCCACTAAAGCTTCCTCCACTAAACAGTTAAGAAAACAAGGATAAGGTTTCTCAAAAAAAAAAAAAAAAAAAAAATTATTCCCACTACATTATCTACAAGAAGAAGTTATCGCCGGGCAATTTTTTATAAGTGAGGCTGGCAATTTTGGGATCCACTTACATACACTTTGTTACATAAACAGCCAAAAAATGCTTTTTTATTTTAAGCGACAGCAAATGAAATCGCAATAATTCATAAAAACAAGAATTATTTCTTTTTATAATTTTCGCACAAACGAACTTTTAAAAGCGTCCAAGAATTATGGTTTGAGATTTTTTTGCTGAAAGAAAACATGAATATTGTGAATAATGAAAAACATTTAAAGAATTTCGCTTTTGAAAATCTTTTGCCTCAAACATTCTCAGATTGAAATACAATATCGATTTTATCCCCCTAAAACAAATGGTCTTAATCTTTTTTGTCTTGTTTTAGTTATTATCATGTCTAATACTAAGAAAAAACTGAAAAGTGCATTGCCAATAATTTGAAATATAATCTCAGGTAGTCTCTTTTAAATAATATTTTACCTACGTGCCAAATATATCAAAATGTTTTCTCTAATGAAGCAATGAAGTCTTTGAGACTTTAAGAACATATGTCTAAAGTTCATCCAGAGCGAAAAGATGTACAAATTAGGTTATTTTTGAAGCCGAAAATCATGAAAAATAACCATTGCCCTCGCCGAGACTCGAACCTCTCGAACACGCGTCGAGTTGGCTGACCATTACACCACGAAGGCATGCTAAGAAAGCGGGAGAAATACCTTATATACTCCTTTCAAAGGGCAACTGGGGATTAGAGGACTCAATCGACCATACACCACCTTTTTTAGTTCGGGCGCCACTGTAGAATCATCAGGTTATTTTAAGCAGGAAACGTTGAAAATGGGCAATGCCTTCGACGAGACTCGAACCTTAGGAATATACGCCGGGTGTGCTGATCATTACACCAAGGAGGCAGGAGAAATACCTTATGAAGGATAGAGAAATGCATTACGTTCAAAGACTGAAAAAAAGTTTGTAAAACAGCTCACATTGGCAAATCTTTTTTCAGCAACATCCAAACAAGCAGAAGATGGATTGTTGGCTTCTTATAATATTGCTTTGGTTATTACAAGATCAGAGAACACGTATAATGCTGGTGAATAAGTGATTGTACCAGAAATAAAGCAGTTTTACGGACTGTGCGAAGTATTGGTTTAGGTTATTTGATTATGGAAAAGCACGCTACGAATATCTGCCTACAGGAGGGATGGCCTTCATAGAGGACTTGACTATGCGACATAAATTACGAACACAGATTATTAAAAAAATTCGTCTGAGTAATGACATAATCCAAAGAAGAATGCGATGTTTGAAGCAAATGGTTTAAAATCACCACCACAACAATTAAAAAACATCTCATTTTACAATACAGTTTGATGAGCGAACTTTGCCAGAGAATGAAGCCTTACTCCTTTTTTACGTGCGTTTCGTGAGGGATCAACAAATCTTATCATTCATTTTATCATTTTTAAAATAAGGATGTAGTCTCTGATAAATATTTCCTGAATGAAACGCAAAACAAAAAATGCAAAAGAGTTACAACCTTTAATGTCATACGATTCCATTACTGATATAATGCAAGTATACTTTCAAATTTTTAAACGAAAATGCATTCGAATAACTAAACTTCCTTGAAATAAAACGAAATGCAACACAGTAAAAAAATGGTATGTTTTACATTTGCAAAAATTAAATGCGATGACGCTCTTCTGACCAATACAACGTTTTGACTAATACTCTTTCGACCGATACCACACTTTTGACCAAAACAAAAATTGATTCTGCAATATTTTTTTATTTCAGTTCAACGCCACACAGATAATTAACAGTTAAACTGTTTCTAACATAATAATAATAGCATCAAATAACATAATAATAATAACATCAAACACGTATATTAAAAATATAACAGCTCAAAAAAAATCTGAAAGTTTTCAGATTTTACATTACGCCCGAAAGGGATTTTTTTCTAACGTTTTGTGTGTTACCTTTACTTATTAAATATCATGTTCTTCGCACTGAAAACATAAAATTCAATTCAACAGCAATATTAAAAAATATTTAAAACAACATATCTTCAGAATTTCTGATACACAGTCTCGCGTGCTGAAGATAAAAATGTGTCCCCCCCCGTACAGTGTTGCATGGCTCGCTTTGAAATCGCTGAGTTCGTTAATCATTCAAAAAATATGAAATACATAATAAAAAGTCCAAATTCGGGCTTCCAAATGCCTATATTCGAGTGGAGACAGACGTTATTCAAAATCTGATGTCTCTAGGTATCGCTCTTTTTTTACAGTGCGAGATATATACATGCATTCATACAGATTCTTCATTAGTTAATTTCTTTAAATATAGCACAGAGCTCTAATACTGGGTGGCAACAATTTGAAAAGTGAACTGAAGCAACATGCCAAAACGAAATTAATAGTCTTCTGCGCAAAGTGCCCCTATGAGCTAATAAATAGACTTCTCAGCACAAAACTACTTTATTCACAGATATTCTTAACATTACAACATAAAAACAGTCCCCTCCTCGAAACACTACCCTGTCTTTGTTTGCAACAGTTCACAGAAAGTTGAATAACACATATATCACTTTTTGTCTGGCGAACAGCCTGTGAGAATTTGAACACAACAGAATTTCCATTCTGAAGAATCGAAAACCATTAAACACGGATTAAAAGTTTAGTCTTTGCCTTATTTACGAAAGGATGAAGAAAAAAGCAATTTATTTTCAGGAAAAATTATTAATACATCGACGGAGAGAGCACAGACATATCCCGCTATAACATGTGGTCAGATATGTCGTATGGAACAAATCGCGTAAATTTTGTCAGGCGTGGTACAAAAAGGGATCATGTTGTTGATCAAGCGCTGATCCTCTAGTCGAGGAAACAGGCATAAGACGTCGTTTCCCCCCCGTATTCTGCCCTCCTTCACTCGGTCGAAAACACTCCATTTTCCCCCTTCACTTTATACTCGAAAAGAAAGCAGGCGGAAAGAATTCTTATTATATTTCTCGTCCTCCAAGAAAAACCTTTTTCTTTGCCCTATGCAGGAATGAGAAACAAGAGATTTCACATCCATTCTTCGTGAACCAAAAAAGAAACTCGACAAGTACCGCATGATATAAAATGACAAATGGAGAATATAAATACAGAAATTAGAGTAGGTATCATTAGTAAATGAAACTTTGAAATGATTTATGGTACAATTAAGTTTCGTACCCGCAGAAATTAAACTATGCTTAAAACGGTTGTGTTCAAGATACCGGGTGAACTCTCCTGTATTAAAAAATTTCATGAAAAATGCTTGTGGGCCAGTTCTATTTGAATTACAAAAATAATTATCACATAACACCTTCGAAACAGCATCCGATGGAATACATACACTTGCTCCAGCGTTCCTGACAATTCTGTAAGCTCTGAACTGGATGCTTCCTGTGACATGCCGCGCTTACCAGCGGCCCGAGTGGTAAAGTCGTTGAACACTGGTAGTTCGGTAATTTTATGGAATTTTTATATTTTTCTTAAATTTTAAATTGTAGTTTTCGATTTTAAAATGTTCTGAAATTTTAAAGTTTTAAATTTTTTCTTATATTTTGTTCTTAATGGAGTAATTGCTAAAGTTTTAATATGATACATGGCAATCTTAAGTTTTTCCAGTTTTGGTTTTGGTTTGGTTTTTGGTTTTTGGTTATTAGCAGTCTTGGAGCTTCTTTTCTATGATTATTAAAGATAATTAATACATTTGAATTCAGATAGTGGTAGGACTATTAAAGTAAATTTTTGAAATAAATTAATAGTTTAAATAGAATTATGATTATACAAATAATATGCTATTAAAGTAATATTGTAGGGAATTCGGTTTGACCTTCTACAGGTTATTTAAATTGGGAATTCCTCGATGGCTTTGGACCGCCTGTGCCTGTTCCGAAAATTCATGTGAATGAATGTTTCTTGAGAGTTTCCGCCACTCTGTTTGCCCGTGGGGTTTTTAATTGTTTTTGGATTTTGAATGTTTCGTGCTGTGCTTCGTTGTTTGTATGTCTCTTCCTTATTTTTAGTTCGTTAATTAACCTCCAATTATTTTAGTTAATTAGCTTCTTTTTCTCTCTTCTTTCCTTTTGTGGTCTTGAGGGGGTCGACCCTTTATGGTCATATGGTCCAGTGGGACTAGGAGGATTGGGTCTTCCCTGTATTATGACTATTATGACTGGTAGTTCGGTCCGAGGTTCGAATCCCGCGAACGGGTTAGCTGCTTGGGTGTTTTCATTGGTTTTCCCCATATTTAACGTGTATACGAGCCAGTTTCCCTTGGCAAGTCCTCCACGAAGGAAGTCCCCGTCTTTGGCAGATAGCCCTCGAGGCTTTGCCATAACCACATACACACCTGTAATATGCCATTACAGGTGTGTATGTGTTTCAAACTATCCAAAATTATGTGATAGCCATTAATGGCTATCACATAATTTTGGATAGTTTGAAAGGTTTAAAACAATTAACTCCACAGAATCAACTTGACAGTAGAAAAATGAATGGTCAGCGATCAGAAACGTGGCAAATAAGGTGATTGCGAAAAGACATTGATCTTTTTTCTGATCAAAGTAAATTTCCTTACTCATATGCGTGTTGTTAAGAACGTGGTATCGCGCCGAATGCTCGAAAAGATACTTAAACTTTGCACTACAACACGAACGACTCTTTCCCAAAAGATATAGCTTCATGCATTTCTTCGACAAAGCAATGGATAGTTCCATTCTCCTGATTTAACCTGCTTGGATTTCTTCTTTTGGGGTCATATTAATGGCCTCGTGTACCCGGGAGTACCGTCACATGCTTATTCACAAAGCCTACAGACCGTTTCTGCTGCTGTTTGCTCCGATTGGTTAAAACAGGAAAAGTAGGGTTACAGAATCTAGTGCTTGACTGGCGACTTTTGGTTCATCGCTTTTACAATTTGTACTTGAGCGTCGTGTACCAAAAAAGTGGGCATAATCCATCGGAGAAACCGCAGCTCAGCGGTAACGAGCGCGAGAAAAAATCTCAGGCTTCTAGATCGCCGGTTCTATCCCCGCTCGTAGCTTTCATAAACTCTGCTTTGCACGGATTTATTTTTGTTTTAACTTTATTAAATGACTTTGTCTTTTCGCCTTCGGGTGTGGTGTTAAAAATTAAACGCCTTAATTTTTTCTATTTTTGTTAATTTTAATTTTTCTTATTTTTACTTACTGGTTTGTACTCTTTGTAGTAGGTACCAGTAGCAAGATTACTATCCAAGATCCCGAAAAGCATTTCAATAGAAACAGCGCATAATGGAATAAAATATAATTTTAGTTATACTTACTCATAATTTAGGTAAAAAGAATAGGTATCCGACGCCCTTAAATGTTTACTGAATATTTTCTAATTTGGTTAATTTTTTAATATTCCTTTATTTGTATAAATTAATGCGCTATGGAAATTTACACAACGGAAATGACGAAAAAGTGCATATGCTATCTCCATGTAAACACCTTTTTCTTGTAAAAAAATTACGTACTTTTAAAAGTTTAAATTACAATACAGATAAACTATTAATAAGATCACTAGGTTATTTAAAATATATTCCACACAATTCCTCTAAGCTTTCATTCATAAACTAAAAAAATATCGAATGAAATAACGTTTGTTTTGCGTTAATTACCACGCCTACAGGGCGATAACTCGCCATACCAAATATGACCGCCAAGCAGATGTTTCCTCCAATGAGAGCAGCCGTAGAGAAATAGTCAGTACGCTTTGTGAATATGCCCGTCACATCTGCAGATCTTATTGCCCGCTTGTCTGTTGCTGCTGGACATGTGCTCGACATGCCTGATGTCTTTTGCAATGTACACCAATCCATGCCCCGCCATTGTGAATCTTCTACCTCTGTTGGTGGCCGCACTATATATAAGCACGTATTGTAAATTGTTAATATTTTTTCCCTTTTGTCTTTACTTGTCTTTTCAGTATCCTGTGATTCATACTGCTTTACGTGCTAGCGCTTTAATTACGCCACACGCATTCCTATACGAAATCTGCTGATTCAGGTCCCCTCTACCTGTCTTTACATTTCTGACATATAGTTTCGAACCACCCTGTATCAAATATATCGGATAACCTTACTACAGACACGTTGAAAAGAGTTATGGACACAGTCTTTAGTCAGGACAATGCGGCGGATGACACTGTTCAGCATGCAGCAATAAGGAATAGCGACACTAATACAACAGCTCCAGCAGATGCAGAATTAAATCACCTTGAAATCAAACAAATCTTACGTAAACTCCCACGAAAGAAAGCTCCCGGCCCAGACGGGATTAATTACGCCATTACAAAAGTCGCCATGACGGCACATCTCACGTTCTTCGTAGTTTACTTCAATAAACTTCTGGTCACAGGTACCTTTCCCAGAGCTCTTAAGATCGGCCAGGTGGTCTTCTTTCTAAAGAAAAACCGAGACCTCACAGATCCTGGTTTATATCGGCCGATATGTCTGCTCGCAGCCTTGGGAAAAATTTATGAAAAGCTACTTATGAACCGGCTAAGACACCACCTACACCAAATGCAATATCTCAGCTCAAGGCAGTACGGATTTCGAACAGGATCCTCAACACTGAACGCACTGCATGACATCAAAGAATCAATTTTGCATAACAGAAACAACGGCCTCCATACAGCATTGATAAGTATCGACCTTCGGAGCGCTTTCGATTGTCTATGGTGGCCGGCCATCAAGCATGCACTACGCCAGGCAAACTGTTCATCCAACATCTACCATAGACTGTGCAACTATCTCACAAAACGCCGCTTAATAGTAATCCATAACAGCGGAATCATCCAAAAAGATCAAACAAGAGGCTGCCCACAGGGCTCATGTGCCGAACCACATTTATGGAACATCACGTTCAATAACGTCCTTACAAAATCATGGCCCTCGCACACAAAAATATTCGCTTATGCCGACGACGCCGCACTTGTGGTGTGTGTGTGTGTGTGAGTGTGATTATGGCAAAGCCTCGAGGGCTATCTGCCTAAGAGGAGGGATGCCTTCGTGGAGACTTTCTAAGGGAAACTGGCTCGTATACACGTTACACATAGGGAAAACCACGAAAACGCCCATGCAGCCAGCCCGTTCGCGGGATTCGAACCTCGGACAGAACTACCAGTGTTCAGCGACTTACCGCTCGGCCGCTGGTGGGCTCGCCGCACTTGTGGTCAGCGGGAAAACAAGAGAAGTATTGATAGTAGGACCAACGATTTCACAGAAGCCCCATAAAGATATGACAGTTGTGTCAGGATAAGCACCCGCATGTAGACATTTAGCAAGTCCAGAAAATCCACGGCAGTTAATTTTTCAGGCAAAGTCCTCCTATCTTTACTTTATCTAACACAAGTTTCTGTCTATTCTAACAGCTATTCTTAACAGTCTTTTGATTGCTTCTTTGCTTAATTTTAAGTAGTTCCTAACAGGATACTCTTTCCCGTACAACAACATCCAAGCTTATATGTAGACTTTATGAAGCTCTTAGCCGTCTATTCGGCTGCGTTCCCGGAGCAGGATGGAGCAGAGAGTAGATGGTTTCTGCCAGGAAGATAACACACTGTGAGGCTAAGGCCAGGTCAGTGGTCTTCCTTGGTGGCGCTCACTCACTCACTCACTCTAACGAAGTCTGCAGACAATTCCAGTCACTATGCAACTCCCGAAAATTGCAAATAGCAGAGAAGAAATCAAAAAAACTTCTCATCCCTAAAAAAGGAGGCTTTCTGACACGCCGCCCAAGGATCACTATCAACGATCAAAGGATACACATAGTAAGATCCCTGAAGTATCTAGGGATCACATTTGATGAAAAAATGACGTGAATACCCCACATATTAGACATCAAACAGCGTACGACCATCATCGCAAAACAACTACGTCGACATCAAGGCTTTCAAATGGGGATTAAACCCCCACATACAAAAGACACTGTACCTTACAGTAGTTGAGAAAATAGCATCCTACAGCGCAGCGATATGGGCCTACCCCATGCAAGACAGAAAGATAAGGCACCTATCTACAGTACAAAGACCTTTCGCCCTTAATATTAGTAAAGCTTATCGCACGACATCATCATCCGCATTAAACGCAGTAGCAGGATTGCTTCCTCTACACATACGTATCGAAGAAGAAGCCGCATGGCAGCTCGTCAAACAACTGAAACGTCCAGTAACCTTTGACGACGAGCTTTTTCTACCAGAGGATTTCGAACCACAGGCCACACACCTGCACATTCATCCTAGCACGAAGGGCAGAGGCGTCCGAATCAAGGGTATCACTACGGTTTTGGAACAACCGTCAGATATCACAGCTCTGAAATACTGACGGCTCTAAAATTGACAACAAAGTGGGCAGTGCCTTCGTTGCTTTGTGTCCACCAATAATAATACACAAATGGCAAGGAGCCCTTAGGGACTTTAATAGTGTTTTCCAAAGTGAAGCTATAGCCATAGAACAGGCCATACAATATCTACAACAAAAACAAATTAGGGAAGCAACCATTAAGATAGACAGTCTATCCGTTTTACACGCCATTAATAATGCGGAACATTCATCACCCACCATAGCATCCATACAACAAAGATTGCGAGAGAACAATGGACAGTCCTACATGCTGGAATGGACTAAGGCACATGTAGGAGATTACGGAAATGAGATGGTAGACAGTCTAGCTAAGGACGCGGCTCTAGGTGGAACTTCAGGTCCAGTCAAAATCCCCTGGTCCATATCCCACCTCAAAAAATCCTTGAGACTCCACGCTACGTCTAAATGGCAGGAAGAATGGGGCCAAGGAGAGACAGGACGCAGAACTTACTATCACCTATCATATGTTGATCCGGGAAGGACTATAAGTAATCCACAGCTCATGCGCTACATTACGGGGCATGGTCCCTTCCCGGAGTACTTTGCAAAACGCGGCATCAGTGAGACGGATATATGCAGCTGCGGAGAAGTGGGAACTCCGGAACACTATGTCACAACATGTCCACTAACAACTGGACTACATATACCCATCCCGCAGACCAATCGCCAAGCGTTCTGTAAATTTCTTATAAAGCAACGTCATTTCATATACAAACTAACAAAAGTAATGGATAAACTCTCTGCGCTTGGCACAGATCTGTGTCAAACAGCCTAAAGGTGTGCAGCAGCATACAAACATACTATTCAGGTCGATTCAAAGACAGAGTATATTTTGTGCTATTTCTAACATGCACAATTATTACAATGTACATATATTGAGTACATATATTGAGTACATATATTGAGTTATTGTGAGTATATTGGTGTATAAATAGTCAGTATAAAACCATGTATATATAATAAAAAGTCAACTGTGCTATGTATCTCAGCTAAATGTATAATATATCAGTATTATGTATATATCAGTATAGTGTATATAATATATAGTATAATGTATATAGCAGCATAGTGTATAATGTATCAGTATAGTGTATAATGTAACAGTATAGTGTATCAGTATAATGTATAATGTATCAGTATAGTGTATATAACGTATAATGTATGCATAATTTACATGTCATAAGTTCTGATGTAAGACATACGAACCATTGCAACACGATATTGCCCTTGGATCATATGTAAATCTTAATATAATTTCCTATATCTAAAATATTCCCATGCACATAATCAAATTAATGTAATGTAATATGCATATTTTAAATGTATTTGTCTTTGTATATGTAAGATTATGTACTATGTACCTTATTTGTAATACACCATCATATGTAATATGTACCTCAACTGTAACATGCTGTATGAACCAAAATATTATTGTATGGCAATGTACTATCTGCCAAGGCCCTTGTATGGCACTGTATTTTAAATCGGTGACTGGTGTCAGGGGTTCATGTGGCCTCTCACCCTTCCCCATACCATCTTGGGGTGCTCTAGACAAGGGGGATGTGGCGCTATACCAATTAACCACTATGGTAGAGGGGTAGTGCTCGCGTCCTCCGTCACTTATCACTTATATATATATATGTCAATTTCGAAGAACAGTCGCGATGGCTGAGTGGTACGGCAAGAGGAAGAAGTTGATACTAAACTAAGTTGATACTGAACTACCATCTTTACTTCCCCATCATTATAAAATCATCTCAGTAGATATATATCCAATCATGATCAAATCCGATACATTTCTACGATTCAATCATAATGACATATCATAAATTTCTATGTACACTGAGCAAAAAAAAGGGGGGACAGTTCTATAGCTCTCGTTCTACTGGTCCGATTGACGAAATTCAACTTGCGTTTTTCATGCCTCGAAAGCGCGACTTAGGATATGTATTAGATTTATATACAGCATTGTTTTAGTATACGTACTTTGACATAAAATCGGACTTTTTCTGAAATAACACACCCATTTATATATATATATATATATACTCAAATTACGCCGAACTACTAAGTTTTGTAAAAATCCCACGAGTAGTTTTTAAAAAATTAGCTCTCAAAATTTTTGCTCCTCAATCTTAATTGAGTTTGGTATATATTGATCAATCTCTCCCTTTTTATTAAGCTTATTTGATTCTTTGTTTGCTATTTCGAAATTCGGGTTCATTCCAAATAAAATTCACCCATTTTTTATGATTAGTTTTAAAATTTATATTTTTACATAATTTTCATAAATTTTTCAAAAATAATTTTGAATTATAATCTATAACATTTTTACCATCTCTTAAAGGAGACGTATTTCTAAGCATACCTGTAAAAAATTACAAATTTTTTTATTCAAAATTTCCGAAGATATACGTGAACTTCAAATTTTACAAAATTTAATGTCTAGGCATAATTTGAGTCTTGAATCGAAATATGGAAAACAATTGCTATGTTATTTCAGAAAAAGTCCGATTTTGTGTCAAAATACATATGTTAGAATAATGCTATATATAAATCTAATACACATCCTAAGCCGCGCTTTCGAGACATGAAAAACGCAATTTGAATTTTGTCAATCGGCCCAGTAGATCGGGAGATATAGGTCCCCCCCCCGCAATGTGCATTGTTTTTGCGTGGTTTTTTAAAAGAAATGACGAAGACATTTTAAATGAGTGAAGTGGGGAGATATTAGCAATGCAGAAGCTAGCAGAGGAATGACGTAATTAACTCGCCAGAGGTATTTATACCATAGTAGGTGCGATTCTAAAGACAAACTGGGATTGATTACTTTTCATGCGACCACACATACGTACATACAGACGCCACGAAAAAATATCTTTTGAATCAGTTTTATAATTCCGTTTGGGGGAAAAGAGTCCTTTATTTTGTCCTTACGTACAGATGTCACGCAAAAACGTCGTTAAATTGCATTCGATGGCGGTCAGAAGGGATATTTTCGTTGAAATATGATAACCGGAATGTTTCGTGATTACAATACTTCTTTACTTCGTAGAAGGAAGTAAAAACAATGATATATTCTACGACTAATTTCACCTTTTTTATTACCAAATAATATTGAAGAATTGTTAGCAGTGATTGTCATATCGCAGAAATGAAGCAGCATGGGCGGAACGGATGTAATGGAAGTGGCATGCACTGCAACTAAATTAAGTTAAAAGAATCGCTTGTTTAAATTTAATTTTCGAAAAGCAATTTTGTATCCAACTTCACTTGCCTGTGCTGCGAAACAATAAACAAAATTGAATTTTTAATCGATTTCGAAACAATCAATTAGCAGTTTCGAAAATTCCGAAGTAGCAGAAAAGAACGCCCTACCTGTCAAAAAGGAATAAGCAGTACATTTTGTAACCGAAACAGAAAAATCATTCTATCATTACTCGCTTCAAATGTTTCCTGAAAGCAATACTTTAAAGGAGGAAAAAAAATTCCTTTTCATAAACAACGGCTCGTTACTTCAACTACCATAAGACATACTAAAGCGAAGGAAAAAAATTAAGTTTTAAAAGGATTTTGCTCACATCCATCTTTTACTTTGCTGGGGGGGAGAACAAAAAGGAATAACAACGTCGTATCCCGAGGGTTCAAAAATTACGCGTTGAGAAGTGAAAAAAAAATTGAAAGTAATTCAGTTTTTCCGCTTCTCAGAGCGTCACAGTTTGAAAAAAAAATCAACCGAGTTAATGAAGTCCGGAAGAAAAAAAGAAGCAAAAGACTAACGACATAGGGTCGATAGATGGAAGAAAATCGCCAAAACGTCATCGCCGGTCTTGATGAATGACTCTCTGCTCGACAGAGCAGTGGAGAGTTATATTCGAGATTCGATGAAGAGAAAGAACTGATCCCTGGACGCCTGAATGCAGAATGGAGCAGCAGACGATATTTTGTCCACAATCTAAGCAAGTAAAAATATAGGTTGTCATGAAAGAGGTATGCGACTTTATGTAGAATTTGCAAGAAATCTTAAACCATATCCTTGCTCTTTAAAAACATAACAATAAACAAAGGCTTTTCTCTATCTTTCGCCTGAGCATTCGTGGAGTTGCAAGGTATATTTTAATTTTATAACAGTTACTTAACCTATTTAGTTAACCTTTCCTATCTTGCCTCGTTTCAACTTACAACTCCCTACCAGAATGAAATTTTTTAGTCACGTTGAACGCAAATGAGGAAGAAAGAGTATTAAAAGAAAGTTCAACTTACTTCGAGAGAGAGCTAAAAACGCTTTTAGTAGCGCGATTTTAAAATTTTAGCTGTAGGTTTCGGAACCTGGATCCCCCAGCAGGAATTTCCGGATGCCCTTGAGCCAACTAAGGACTTGGTCTTTAAAGTCAGCCTCTGCAATGACTATCTTCCGCAGCTGATTTACGGGATGTAGTGTAAAATGCAGCTCTAAATGCTCTAGAAAGGTCATTACCGAACCTTTGCCATCGAACGTTGCAGCTGGTTTCATAGCTGCCCGCATGGTTTCTATTACGAAACCAAATCCTTCCATCGAAATGCACCTGCTCTTGTATTTTTACTTTTCCGGCGCAGCTTTCTCTTAAAATATGTCTCGTGCTTCATTGCACGGGAAAATAAAATAATTTTAATTATACTACTAAAAATATATAAGTGAATACGAAATTATACAGTATTAAATATTCATAACAGAAGAAATTTTCTGACTGTTGCGTATGTCCTGAGAAGAGCCTTACTGAAACAGCAATATCGTACAAAACTCATTCCACAACGAAAAGCAATCTGAATTAGGCCAGACACGTTGGTCGATGGAGGATAGGAGCAGCATGCTCCACACAGATAAGCTTTTCCCACGAGAGCCATCAAACTAAGTAGCGTTATCTGAGAAAAACTACACTCTTTCTCCATACAGTCACCGGTATTTTTGTATTATATTATTATTGTATAGGACTCAGTCGCTTGCCTAATCCTTACACAGATGTAACAGATTTTCACTCTAAATGATCCGATACTTGGTAATTTGTCCAACTACCATCTTCTTCTGCAAAGATAATATAAGGAAAAGATTTTGCCAACACTTACCAATTACCTCATTATATATTCTTATGGAACGAAATAAATGCGTTGGTTTCATTTATTCTATGCTAAATATTTCTTATTCACTAGAAAATTAACACCGCGCATAATTCCAACTTGAAATAACTTTAAATAATTAGGAATTTTAATCACTACTGCAACATAATTGTCGCAAAATTCAGGGTACTAGAAATTTACTAAGTAATCTAATCATTATCAAAAGTTTAATATACCATAAGATCAAATTTAAAAGATTTCTTTTATAAAAAAAAAAACGAAAACTGACAAGTACGTCTTCCAAATACTCAACAAAGGCAAAGTACACCCGCTTCCACAGCAAAACATACGTATCCAGATGCATGCATTGTTCAACACGTTAAACGTCGTGTCGGTTCATAAGAAGGCCCACCAGCGGCCGAGCGGTAAAGTCGCTGAACACTGTCAGTTCGGTCCGAGTTCGAATCCCGCGAACGGGCTGGTTGCATGGGTGTTTTCGTGGTTTTCCCCATGTGTAACGTATATAAGAGCCAGTTACCCTTAGAAAGTCCTCCACGAAGGCATCCCTCCCCTTAGGCAGATAGCCCTCGAGGCTTTGCCATAATTAAATAACCTAACCTAACGGTCCATAAAAGCTGGCGTAAAGACTATAGGAGTCGCTCCACAGGAGCTGGCTTAAAGATCAAAGGAGTCTGTGCATAGGAGCTGGCTTAAAGACCATAGGAGTTGCTTAAAAACCATAGAAGTCGGTCCATAGGAGTTGACTTCCATAGAAGGTCCATAGGAGTTGAGGCCACAGGAGTCGGCTCATTGGAGCTGGTTTAAAGACCATAGGAATCGGTCCATAGGAGCTGGCTAGGATTGGCATTTAGATATTAAATGTATACGATCACTTATAAACTTGCACAACTTCACCGTCCGCAGCATTTGTTACTTCTAAACTCTCTCTAACTAAGCAGCAATTATACATGGTGCTACAATGCACTCAAAAGGATTAACACTGTGTATGTATGCGTGAATGTGCGCGCATATATGGGCGTGTGTGTATGTGCATATACATACTCTGTGTATAGATACATATTGATATATATAAACCGATAAATCAAACCGAAAATTTAAACTCAATACATATTCATTCATCAACTTGGAACAAAGAGTTGGTAAAATAACATAAACAAATTGCTTTGCTACAACAATAAACCATTATTGGGGGGGGGCGGGCAAGAAACCGTGTCCAGTTTTGAAATTCAATAAGTACAAAACTGCAAAATGCAAAAAATAATAGTGCAAAAATTTAAAAAATACAAATAGTGAGGAAGACTTTACATTTCCCGGTAAATCTTATTGTCATGGGTAAAAGCAATGATCTATGTTCCGATTTCAGCTCTGCACTAACTACCAAGAAAAAATGCTTTCTCCGGTCTAATGGAGTTTTCACCTAGCCGCCCAGAAATATCTAGTCAATTCAGTTTCTCGAAAATATTAGTTATTCCCGATAATATTTCTAATGGTTTATTCCAGGTGGAATTATTATTATTAGCCCAGAAGGGCTATTAATTTCGTTTTGGCATTTTGCGTTCAAAATGTCGGTTCCTTTTTCAAAATTGTTGTCAGTCAATATTAGAGCCCCCTGCATTATATTTAAAGAAATTAAATAATGAAATATCTGCGAAATGTATGTATGTTTCTCGGGCTGCGAAAAAACAACGGCACCTAGAGACATCAATTTCTCAATAAGTTGTTCTTCACTAGAGGAAACCCGAACTTGGAATTTGTTATATTATCTTTTATATTTTGTAAAACGTTAACGAATTTTTGATTAAGAAACTCGACGATTTCAAAGCGAGCCATGACAACACTGTACGGGCGAAAAAAACATTTTTATCTCCAGCGCGCAAGACTGCGTATTGGAAATTCTTAAGATATGCTCTTTTTGAATTATTTTGTGATATTGCTGTTGAATTGAATTTTACGGTTTAAGTGCGAAGAACATGATATTTAATAAATAAAGGTGTAAGGTTTATGTTAATTTATCTAACAGTTAATTTTGAGTTAAAGTAATTTTCCTATCCTTTCTTAATTTCCAGCTTACAGCTTCAGGCCAGAACGTATTTTTAGAATCGCTTTTGAATGCAAATGTGGAGGAGTATAACTGTGAAGTTCTACTGACTTCGTTAGGTAGTCAGTGATTCTGATTAGCACGCGTTCGCCTTTTTAGGTTACTCTCTCTCTCTCTCTCTCTAAAGCTATTTCCACAATCGGCCGTACTTTAGGCCCTTGACAGCTTCGCGTTTAGGGGCATTAAGGTGCCAACTCTGTTAGAATCTTGATAGCTTTGGCTATATCTTTTTAGTTAAGATTAGTTAAGTTCTTAGTTTCCTAAGTTCAAGCCCGAGTAGAGGCTTTATTGTAACTCCAAGAAAGGAGTTGTCTGTTAAAACTTTATTGGAATAATAAAGGGTAATTTCACCCTTCTTACATTTGTTCTCTGTCTCACGAACTCAAGCAATTTTTCGCTTATCAGTTTTTGAGATTCTTCAACTTTAACATAAAAGTACACAGGTTAGAATCTTACAAAGGTAACACACAAAACACTTAAAAAAAAAAAAAACGCCCCTTTAGGCGTAATATAAAATCTGAAAGTTTTCAGATTTTTTACAACTTTATTTTATTAAAGACAAGCATTTCGGGAGGGAAGAAAAGGCAGACTTTAATGCATCGGAAATTTAATCTGGCAACGTAAATACAAGTTTTCAAAAGAAAGTTTAATTTAGCTCTACTGGTCTATTATTTTTGAGCCAAATGTATTAAATATCAGCTTCATTGCATTCTAAGCAGAAATTATTTTCTAAAACTATTTCATACGACAAATGAACAATAATCACAACATTTATTATAACAGATAGAAACGCGTATGTTCTTAATCGCTCCCAACTAATTACATAAAGCATTGAAAATAAAGTACAGAACTGTCAGCCTTCATGCAATCAAAAGTCGAAAAATGACTTTTGACAGCATTTTTGAATCACCCACTATAACAAATGAATTTAAAACAGCGATTAACAAATCCGATTATCAGTCACTAACCAGTACAGCAAAGAAATCTTAAAAAACGCATTTTATGAATCATTCAATGGAAAGAGGATAAACTGGTAGAAAAAGATTCTACTATCACTTAAGCGGAACGGGGTGTCAGTAAGATCACCCGAGGAGCAGTTTAATTAACATCAACGTCAAGGGATCATGCTGTTGAAGAAGAAATGAAAATGATTGGAGTTGGAGACGGTAAAATCTATAGCATAGATGCACTGACGTAAAATAAGGATGAAGTCTCTGATAAATATTTCAAGAATGAAACGCAAAACAAAAAAATATGCAAAAGGGTTACGATGTTGCTCATACATTTTAATGTCACATGATTCAATTATCGGCCAATACAAGTCTACTTTCAAATTTTTAAACGAAAATACATTCAAATAACTAAACTTTTTGAAATAACACGAAAAGCAAAAAAGAGTTATGTTTTGCATTTACAAAAGTTAAATGCGATGGCACATTTCTGACCAACACAACCGATTTAACCAACAGTCTTTGGAACAATACCACACTTTTGACTAATACAAAATCAAGCTTTTGACTGATACAAAAATTGATTCTGGGATGTTTCTTTATTTTATTTCAACGCCACATAGAGTAATTAACAGTTAATCAGTTTCTAACATAATAATAACAATAAACAAAGATATTAAAAATATAACAGTTAAAAAAAATCTGAAAGTTTTCAAATTTTATATTACGCCCAAAGGGACTTTTTTTTTTCTTTTTTTCCCCCTAACGTTTTGTGCGTTACCTTTATTTATTAAATATCATGTTCCTCGCACTTAAACCCTAAAATTCAATTCAACAGCAATATCGCAATGTAATTTAAAAAGAGCATATCTTTAGAATTTACGATACACAATCTCGCGCGCTGGAGATAATTTTTTTTTTTAAGGTAACATTGTTTTATCACAATGCGAGAAACATACATACGTTTATGCAGATTCCTCATTATTTAATTTCTCTAAATACAACACAGGGCTAATATTCGGTGGCAATAATTTGAAAAGTGAAACGCTACAAAATGCCAAAACGAAATTAACAGCTCTTTGGGCTTCCATCTTATTGTAGTTTTAAAACATGACTACGAATGGTTAACTAAAGAATTAGAAATGAGATATAATTTATAAATATGTATAATATTTAAAATCGAAATTTATGTTTTTTCCGCACAAAACCGCAAAAATTTTACGTAATTTTTGTACAGTTAATTCTTTCCGATCGTATTTTGTTACAGGCACGGTAGTCGTATGGTCGAAATATTTTTGCTATCTAAAAACGTGAAAGTTTTATTCAAATGCCTATTTTACGTTATACGCATATTATTATTTACTATCAAAGAATTGTATCTTTTATACATATTTAAGGTTACTGCGGTTTTGCAGCTGAGGATGGTGGTTCAGTAAAACCATCGAAACTAGTCCTGTGAAAATTTTGTAAATATAACACTGATTTTTGTTGTTTGACTTCTGAATTAGTAAGTTAATGGAAAGCCCTCTTTATTTTTAGGAATTTAATCTATTGCTATCTTTATATGTGAATCTCGTTATTATTTGAAATACTTCCATTTCACGTATTTTTATTTCCCGATCTGAATACTTTTATACTTAAACCCCATATCTCTTAAGGTTCGCATATGTTGCAATGTTGCTTCCCACTGAATTGGATTACTTGAATTTTGGGAAATCAAGAGAAAGCTAAAAGGAAAGGATGACTTCATGAAGGACTTTCTAGAAGTTTGGTTTTATGAGATTACGGCAAAGCCTCGAGGGCTGTCTGCCTATGAGAAGAGATGCCTTCGTGGAGGACTTTCTAAGGGAAACCGGCTCGTATACACGTTACAGGGGAAAAACCACAAAACGCCCATGCAACCAGCCCGTTCGCGATATTCGAACTACCAGTGTTCAGCGACTTGACAGCTCGGCCGCTGGTGGGCTCGACTTTCTAAGGAAAACTGGCTTGTATGCACATGGGCAAAACACCGAAAACTCCCATGCACCTACCCTTTCACCGATACTTGAAAACCGGTCAAATTTCCAGCGTTTAACGATTTTACCGCTCGGCCGCTAAGGAAGCGGTGATGCTGCTTGAAATTATTAATTAGCAATTTAAGAAATTCGGAAAAAGTTTTCTTTACAAAGAACAATTTATTTCAATTGCAAATAAAATTGTATATATGACACCGTATGCACACTTAAATCTGTATTTCGTATATTTAAAGGTGAGAATTTATTACATGTATTTATTGCACGATATTCTTGGCTAAACTTCTAGTCATCATAACTATAAAACCCTGCAAACAACGATAAATTCACTTGAATCAACTATACTAAAAGAGCTTCAACGCCAATTTCAGAACTTTTAAAGAAAAAATCAATTAAATAAAGCAACCAGACTTACGGAAAGCAAAGGCAGTGAAGACTAACAGTTCTTAAAAACTTTAGGAGTTTACGTTATGTGTCTACTCCTTGACATAACAAACTTCTTCAAAGAATACCAGATATAGCATTTTTTAACAATGTTCGAAACTTTTCCAAAACAGCAAATGATGCTAAAATTTTATAAAAAATAAAAAATAATAAAGGGTTGTGTTTATCTCCTAAAAGATACTAAATTCTAAAGAGATCTTAAAATTTAGGTGTAAAAAATACAACTGGGAGCGATTTTTTTTTCTCTCTCTTAAATTCCGATGTCTAAAGAGAAGTTCTGCTGTCGAAAACCTGCTCTCAAAAAAAAAAAAAAAAAAAAGAAAAAAGAAAAAGAAAAGAAAGAAAAGAAAAAAAGAAAAGAAAAAGAAAGAAAAAGGGAAGGGTGCAGAGGAAAACAACTAAGAAAAAAAAATGCTAGAATGAAGAGAAAACGCGCATAGAACAGCTCGAGGAGGAGGAAAGAGCGGAGAAAAAAAGGAGTAACGAAAAGGAGGAGATGGAGAAAAAAGGTTATAAACGTCGTTTTTCCGCCAGGGCGGGAAATAAAAAGGACGGAAATATAGAGATTCCTCTTTTTTACGTCTTTAACTATAAGGTTTCAGAGCAAAAGCGGCGCAAACTTCAATGTGTATGATAAAAACCTGTCGTTGTTTGCCGAATACTAATAAAATACGAAAAGTAAAAAACTTAGATTCCCGAAGAGGGAAAAAATTGTATTTCGCTACCCAAAATCCGCAGCGCATATAACAAAAAAAAAAAAAAGTATTAAACCGTGTTCTGATAAAGATCACACTATTATAATAAAGTTACTTAGAAATAAAATAGTAACGTGAAAATAACGAAATATTTTTAATGTAAAAATAATGCAACAGAAATCGTAACAATACTGTAGTAAGTAATTAAAAAAGGAACAATATATGTAAAATAATACCATAATTATTAGCCTAAAGGGGCAATTCGCCCAGGAGGGCTATTAATTTCATTTTGGCATTTTGCGGCGGTTCACTATAAATGTCGGTTCGATTTTCAAATTGTTGCCACCAAATATTACAGCCCTGCATTATATTTAAAGAAATTAAATAATGAAGAATCTGCATAAATGCATGCATGTTTCTCGCACTGTGAAAAAACAGCGGCACCTAGAGACAGCAAATTCTGAATAACATAGTCCTCCATTCGAACATGGGCATCTGGAAGCCAATATTTGGAATTCGTTTTATTATCTATTTAATACTTTTCCAAGCATTAAAGAATTTTTTTATTAACAAACGTTTTCAAAGCGAGCAATGCAAACACTGTACGGGAAAAATAAATAAATAAAATAAAAAAACATTTTTATCTCCAGCACGCGAGACTGTGTATCGGAAATTGCAAAGATATGCTCTTTTAAATATTTTGCGATATTGCTGTCGAATAGAATTTTATGGTTTAAGTGCGAAAAACATTATATTTAATAAGTAAAGATAACACGCAAAACGTTAAAAAAAAAGGGCGCCTTTGGGCGTAATACCTTTCATATTTTTATTTTTTTTATTCGAAGTATAGTAGTCTCTTAGTTAAATACAAATATGTTAATGCTTTAACTAGGCATGTGTCCAAGTGTTTTACGTACTTCACTGAAATACAATTATTGCCTGGTTATTTATGATCATATATGGCACGTTTCCGATGCTTTTGGAAATTTAATAAACAAGCTGAAGGCTACATGTAAAGTTCGTTATGAAATTCAGCGAATGACTATAGTACCAGAACTCTAGCATAGCAAGTGAATACCTCTATACTAGGGGTTCTCAACCGGTGGTAATAAGTGGTATGAAAAGAAACAAAATATTTTTAACTATTCAATTCAAAAATTTAAACCCTAACATCCTGACTCAGTTTTTTTCTCTAACACTCGCAAATTTATGCGATCTGAGCTTTGTTCAAGAGTGGTGGTGGTATAGAACTTTGTAGTGGTGGTACTAAAAGTTTTCAATTTTTGTTTAGATGGTACGCGTTAATTCAAAGGTTGAGAATCGCTGCTCTATACAATCACAATGAAGTTACGCATACAAGACAGTACAGTATTTAAAGAGCGCATATTTACAATCGCATGACTACTTAGAGCACTTTTAAGGATTCCTCTGGCCATTCCCTTTTGCATGTTCTCCCGATAAAACTAGTTAACATACCCAGTTAGCAAACAAAATGGAAGATAAACACAACAAAAGGAACATAAAATACGATACGATCCAGTAATAAGTCATCAGACATGAACTATTAACTTTTCCTAAGGCCATAAGATAGATCAGACCAACAACACTTCTTTTATTATAGCTATTAAACTTCCGCTTACCTATTGAAGAAAATTTTGTAAACTGCTGCAGAAATTTGTTACTTATGGAAGCGGTCACTGCAAAAGTCACTCTCCTTAAGCAACCTGCCCAATACCAGAACCTCCATTTCTCACCAAAGGACTTTGAGAACAATCTACAAGTTGAAGTACACCTGGCCCTTTTCTGCAAGAATGTCCATGCTTACACAACGATGCTTGAAGACAACAACGATAACTCTAATGCCCTTAGGATTTATACAGATGGCTCCCAGGTGAATGGAACGACAGGCTGTAGCTATACCATCAAACGAAATGGAAGCACCTTAAGGTCTTGGAAAGGCTTTCTGGGCGCAGGCAACTCAGTCTTTCAGGCGGAAGCCGAAGCCATGCGCCAGGCAATCCTAGCAGCGAGTCAATTTAGCTGCTCCACAGCACAAATACACACCGACAGCCTGTCAGCAATTTATGCAATTCGAAATCCTTTTCACAAGTCGCCCATCATAGGGCGCATTCAGCAAACCCTGCATCAGTGCGAAGGACGCATCCTCATCTTCTGGATTAAAGCACACGCTGAACACCAGGGAAATGAGGATGCAGATTTACTAGCCAAAGAAGCCGCGAGCAATCTCGATGCGGAACAACTGGCAATAAAGTTACCAAAATCCTATGTAAAGAAGGCTGTTCTAAACGCCGCACTCAAGCAATGGCAGGAAGAGTGGAATTCTATTCCGCAAGGAAGAAGGACCTATGAATTCGCTCACAAAATCAGCCTTGACAAACAGATATCTCAGCCACACATCGCCAGATTTATAACGGGTCATGGTCCCCTCCAGGAATATTTTCTAGAACGAACAATAACAAACACCAACATCTGTGTGTGTGGCCAGCCAGGTAGCCCGGACCATTATGTCACCTCCTGCCCACTAACACGAGAGTGGCACATGCCGTTTTACAACACAGATCCAGCCTATAAAAGATTCTTTATGCGCCAACCAGTAGTACTTAAAAAACTCAAAAGTATTACGGACAGACTGCAAGCATTAGGCCAGGACTTGTGTGATTCGGCTTAACCACAACTCTATCCTTTTCACATAACCAGCCTTTATATCCAATGTACCTATGGCAATGTGCTTATGTATCGTGCCTTCATTAATTGTCACTCATTCTTACCTATGTCATTAATTGCCATTCATTATTTCATTAATCACCAGTGCATCATCAACAATTGTTGCATACCCTTAAGTTATTAACTATCTAGATCAACGCACTTTTGTATCCAACGCACTTGCATCATTCGTTTAAGTGTACCATCCCTGTCTATGTATGTAAAGCCATGTAGAATAACACAGAATTATGTATTATCACTAATCGTCATATATCTTTTTACTGTACAAAGCACCATTCTCAGTGCATCTTCTGTAGTAATGTATCAGTGTTTAAGCGTATCATTTCTATTAATGTCTATATTGCCATGTAGGATAACACACGATTATGTATAATCATTAATCGTCATTTTTCGCATTAATACACAATTCAGTGTATCAGTTTTATTAATGTATAGGTGCTAAAGGTTTCTTTTCTAATAATGTATACATAGCCATGTAGGATAATTTATGTTCATGTATTTTTTATTAATCGCCATCTTTCATATTTATCCACAAGTATCATCTTCAGTGTGTCGTTTCTAGTATTAATGTTTAAGTCTATCAGAAATCTAAATCTTAAATCTAATTCTATCAGAAATTTAGTAAATATGTAAATATGAGTCTTTCTTTTCGCCAATGATCAATTATTTCACTTAAGATAATGCAAAAACTTACAAAGGGTTACAACTTTGAAATTTAATACTCCACTAACAAAGAGCAAACTTTTATCGGCAGCCTTTACATACTCCTCCCCAGCCATATTCAATAAGTACAATTCGAACGGAGAACGGGAGAAACGAGGGCAGAAGATTCATGTTAGGAAGAGAATCTCGGATAAAGGGAATAATTAAAAAAAAAAAAAAAGAATGAAATACAATAAAACTAAAAAGAGAGAGAAAGAAGATGCTTTTTCTAAAGATAGGTAAACAATCGACTAGCGAACCGTGCAGTTTGTTTTGCCGCCAATTACGGGGGCATTCGAACAAAAAGGGACGCCGCTAAGCATGCTAATCATTAAAAAAAAGTTCAAAAATAAAACAAACCACAAAACACGAGGTTTACACGCAGTTAACGATTTTTGTCGACGTGCGTATGTAATTTCGTCTTTTCCTTCGCGAAACTCTTAAAGAGAAAGAACGTCGATTTTCAAAAAGGAAATTCAAAGCTATTAAGATTTAATTACGGTAATGTTGTGTATTATAAAACAAACAACAAGCTTGAAACTACAATTAAAACTACACTCAAATGGTAATAGCCCCTCATCAAAACTACAATTAGAATTGCTTGGACGAAATTATTTAGGTTGATTCCTCTGCTTGTTTAATTGCACGGTTCAGATCTCGAAATGAATATTTTGCCTCTTTTACCAAACTGAGTTTTTTTTTTTTTTTTTCCCCGTACACATACACTACTTGAAAACAATGCCATGTTCTACGACGAGTTCTATGCCCCCTCTCAAAATTCGACAAAGATTTCTTAGTTATTTAATATATTATTTTTTTACGAATTCTTATCTGACATTTTTCGTTAAGAATCAAACTAAATATCACAAAATTTCAATCTTTGCACCAATAAAGACATAGACTGGAAAATAAATAAATAAATCTGAAAGGTGTCAGATTTTAAATTACGTCCGAATGGGCGTTTTTTTAACGTTTTGTGTTTTACCTTTATTTATTAAATATCATATTCTTCGCGCCTAAACCATAAAATTCAATTCAATAGCAATATCAGAAAATATTTAAAAACAGTATATCTTTAGAATTTCCGATACACAGTCTCCGATACACAGTTTTAAAAGTGATTCGCCATTTATAGTTTTGAATGCAAAATGCCACAACGAAGTTAATAGTCCTTCAGAGCCCTTTGGAATAAAAAAAAAAAGCTTCCAAATCAATTTTTATTTTTCAGAATTCTCATGGTCCGAAATTCAAATGAAATTGAGCTAGGATGAACTTAGCTAAACTAGGATAATAGCTGAATTTTGATTTAAAACCCGTTATGTTAGTGATCGTGTGACCTACCAACGGTCATGCGATAATGCCACTGAACACTATAATTAAGTCGAGCTCCAATCCCAGCAAACGTGCTGGCTGCATGAGAGTTTGCATGATTTTCCCTCCCCATGGTGTAACGTGAACAAGAGTCAGTTTTCATAAATTAAGATTAAAACGTTTTTGGCGAAATCCTTTCCTTGGCTTTGGCAGACAGCAACACTACGCTTTTATTTTTAATCACGTTTATCATAACTATTGCGATTTTCTCAATTCAAATTATGAAAAGTCAACATATGCAGATTAATATTTGATTTATTTATTAAAATCGGAAATTTTGTTTAATAATTTAATTGCAAAAGAGTTTATATACAATTTAACCATTTACCAAACCATGTGAAAAAGAAATTATTTAAGTTACTGATTTTTCATATTTTACGCAAAAAAAAGTCATTCACTAAAGGAAAAATAACTGAAATAAATTAAAATACTTGGCAATTACAGTACAACTCCAATTATCCGAACTCCGACTATCCGAATCGCTGATTATCCGAATCGCTTTCGGAATTTCAGAATTTTTCAGAATCAATTGAAGAAGAGAAGCAAAAGGAGAAAAAGGAAAAAGAAGTTCAAGAAAAGGAAAGGGAAGAGATGGCAGAAGATGAGGTCGAAGTGTCACTTAAAGAATTAAGAAACATTCTTTTGAAAATTCATAGATGTTCAGGAGTTAGTACTGATGATACAGCAGAATGGATGGTATGCGATTCGTCAGATCCTGGGTTTCAAATTCTAAATGAAGATGAACTTATTGAACGTATCAGAGAAGATGACCTTAATGTCGAAGTTGATGTAGACACGGGACCATCAGCTAGTGAAGCGCCTTCCGGCCTTGAAACTACGTCGAAATGGATGAAGCATCAGCTCGAGTGTGACCACATGCAACTGCTCATGGTCCAACGGATGTGCGACTTGGCTGCCCGAAAACAGATGAAGACAGTCAAACAGCTGACTTTGACCGCGATGTTCAGCAAGCAATGACTTTCAGCACTCGTAAGTACTGTACGGTACGCTATAGCGTACAGTACTTGTACGTAGTTGCGTTTTGCTATGTACGCAAAAGTGCTGCCTTTTCATTTTAATTAATTAAAACCTCTTTTTCTTTAAAAACAGTTTTTTCTCCCATTTATACATATGGGAGAAATACAGTAATGAATACAGTATATACAGTAATGAATTAAAGTGTACATAGACCCTTTCTTCGGAAAAAGTCCAATTATAGGAATTTTTCATTATCCGAATGGGGTCCGTTCCCAATTAATTCCGATAATTGGTGTTCTACTGCACTCAATGGCATCACACAGCTCAGATTTATGACTACGCAAATAAATTTATTAGTGAAGCAGCATGCGTAAACTGTATGTGGAATTCCCAAAACGGGAAGATACTAAAAAAATATATGCAGGATGTTTCTCCCTCATAATATACTACGATTCAGAAGTTCCTGAAAACAAACCTAAAAAGATCACATCTTTATTTTACTTCTGGCTGATTTCGTTCTAGGTCTACAATTTTAAGTACATACGATTCTCTACGTATGATTACCGTATGCTTTATAATTTAAGACGTATGATAGTTAACACAAAAATGAACAAAAAATATCCTTTTACAGAACATGCTAACATGTTCTTCACGCTAACAGATGTTCAACATGTTCAATACACAAAAGTACGCTTGAATAAATATTTCTCGACAGTTTTTGTTCAAACTGCTGATGCTGTTTGCATGCCTTTATGTTTCTAATTAATATTTTGCCTCTTTTACCGAACTGAAACTCTTTTACCAGATTAGTAAACTTCCTCTTCCTTCCGAGAGACGCGTAGCGCACTGCA
The DNA here is from genome assembly GCF_044657685.1 of Stegodyphus dumicola. Classification (NCBI taxonomy): domain Eukaryota; kingdom Metazoa; phylum Arthropoda; class Arachnida; order Araneae; family Eresidae; genus Stegodyphus; species Stegodyphus dumicola. The sequence continues at coordinate 232,656,500 of NC_140772.1, read as the reverse complement.
CGTTCTTCCTTATCACCACCCGCTACTCACAGTATTTCGTATTCTGTCGCATAATGCACATGTGGGCTTGACTAAACGGCAAACTGATTAATCCTACACAGCCAATGTGTTTCATTGTTATGTACAGTTCCTCACTCTTTTTTTCTAAGATGAACGTTGAGGAACCTAGTGAACTGTGCAGTGCCTTATCGCTGAGTTCAAATAACCAAAACTACACTCATTTATTTCACTCAAAATAAGATTAACAGTCGGCCCCTTTCTTGGGCTTTCAACAAAGCCTCTACTCGGGCTTTAACTCAGAATAAGAAATAAGAAACTAAACTATAACTTGTAGACAACATTAGGTACTTTGGAAGCAGGAAAGATGAAAAATTAACAACGCCTTCGCCAGGAATCGAAACTCGGACCTCTGGAACACCGGCCCAGTGTGCAAACCACTACACCACGAAGGCTCGTTAAGAAGGTGGGAGAAATACCTTACATACTCCCCCTTTTAAAGGGCAACTGGGGTTTTTTAGGGAACCTAATCGCCAAATACTGGGTGAGGCGAATCATCATCCAACACTCTTCTAGTTCGGTCGCCACTTGTAGAGACATTAGGTTAATTTGAAAAGCCGGAGAGATGAAAACTTAGCAACTGCCTTCGCCGGGAATCGAACCGCGAAGGCGGGAGAAATAACTTGGACACCCCCCTTTTAAAGGGCGACTGGGTTCCTAGGGGACGCAATCGCCAAATCTTGAGCGAGGAGAACCTCATCCAACACCTTTTTAGTTCAGATGCCACTGTAAAGACAATAGGTTTTTTTTTTTTTTTTTTTTTTTTTTTTTTTTTTTTTTTTTTTGAAGCAGACAAGATGAAAAATTAGCAAACGCCTTCGCCGGGAATCGAACCGCGGACATCTGGAATACCGGCCCAGTGTGCAAACCACTACACTACGAAAGCTCGTTAAAAAGGAGACTTAGCCGAAACTAAACACAAGTATCTAACGTAGTTGGCCCTTGATTTAAACCAGCCGACGAATATCAAAAGCCACGGAATAATACGGCCGAGCGTAATAGCTTCAAGAGATACTTAGCCCGAAGGCAAACACGCGCTACTCAAGGTTCCTAGCTCTATCTCACGTAGCTGAACGTTCCTTAAATACTACTTCTAACTCATTTGCATTCAACACGATTCTGAAAACTCATTCTGGTAGGGAGTTGTAAGTGGAAACAAGAATTGATAGGAAAGGGACTTTGAAATTAAAATAACTGTTACAAAATTAAAACATACCTTACAGTTAGAACAAATAATATTTACAATAAGATTTCGAGGACTTCTGAACACTTTTCATCTAAACTGGTTGATAACCGAGCACTTTTAGATCGATCAAGATATTAGACGCTAAACGACGAAAAATGATTTTCGGTTATTTACAAAATTCTTTGTCATTCCAACTGACTGCAGATTGTTCAAATTGAAGATAATACTGTTCCTGTTTAAGAAGCTCTATTTAATAGGAAAACAAAAATTCAATTTGTTGTTTTCCGCAAAAAATATATGCATTTAAAATGACGAAACAACTGATATTCCGAAATATTTATATTGTTATTTATATTACTCATAACAATATATACCTATTCACAGTCAATTACAGAAAGAAGAGGAGGGGGGAAAAAAAACTGGAGGAGATGGATAGACAGATTAGAAGAGATACGAAAGAGATATTGGAGTGAAAACACATTTTGTTACTTTCTTTCGCGGAGCTGAGAAAATGGGTTTGCTGTCAGAATTCCATTCATTCAACAACGACAGATTAATGGATGACTCAAAAGCGCTTCAGAAAATGGAAAGACCTTCTCACAAATAATCAGCTTAAAGAATGTGGTTCTCCGAGAATTATATTTTAAGCTCACTTTTTTCCTCTTACCGCCGCCTAAATCAATATTGGGAAAGATTACGGGTGGGAAATTAAATTATATCGAAACGTCAAGTAAAATAACAACGAAAAAAATAATAATAAGGAGTTATTCGCTTTTCCCTCTTGCCCTCCCCCTTTTAGCTCGAGAAAGAGATTAAAACGAAATCCACTTATTAAAATCAGTCTTTTTTTTTTTTTTTTTTTTTTTTTTTTTTTTCCCTACTAGGATTGAAAAAAAAAATTACCATTCTATACATTATAAAATATAGAAAATGGGAAACATTAGATAATTATTTCGCTTAATGTAAGGCAAATGAAATAAAATCTTCATATGAAGAATCTCTACAAAACCATTTCTGAAATGACTCAGAAATTATTCTCGTACTCATTTTACAGATTAGAAACTCGAATTTTAATTAAATAAATTAATGACTTTCGGATTTTTTTATTAACGTACGCTGTTTCTAATCACCCTGTAGAATGCATTACGCTACCGGAAGCAAGTTCCCCGTCCCAATTGAAATACAAATTGTATTAAGAACACTAAGCATACCCTATAAATCGACTTTTTATTTTTATTTAATTAAGGAAATAATGTATTTAATGACCTAAGATTTTACCATTCAGAAAAAGAGTTTGTTACGAGTATCTAAATCTTTATTGGAAAATAACAGAAATGTATAATTAAAGAATTAATAACGAACCTTTATTCTTCTTCACTTGAACCATTTACGTTTAAATACAACTGCTATATTCGAACTGAATTTTAGAATTTCGATTAACGTTTTCTTTTTGATTACAAAACCTCGATGACTTTTTAACTAACTGGAACACATGTACTTTTAAAGGATGTACGGCTTATCCTAAATTTATAACAGTTAAGTTAAAACTGCTTTCCTGTCTCTTCTAGCTTCAGCTTACAATTCCTTACCAGAATTAGTTTTTAGAATCGCGTTAAATGCAAATGAGAAGCAGAGTAGTACTTAAGACGAAGTTCCACTGACTTCGACAGAGAGAATTAGATTTCCTGAATAGCTACGCTAGCTAATCTAATATTACGCGCCAACTAGTTACTTTCTTGTACGAAGTAAAAAGGAAGTATTATAACCGCGAAAAGTTTCAGGCATCATATTTCAACGCAAATATCCATTTTCATTTTAACGATGCAATTTAACGATGTTTATGCGTGACATCTGTACCTAAGGACAGGATAAAGGGCTCTTTTCCCCCCAAAAAAATTGTAAGAACGTTCAAATTTTGTATATAGAACTGCTATAACATGTAGATGTGCACCTCGTATTTTGGTTGCAATCGGCTGCATCAAAAGTATATAAATATATGTATATATATATCCACTCTGTTACTCGGCTCAGTGATCTCAGTTTCTTTATTCTTATATGTTTGTAAATTGTGCATTTTTTGCTTTAAAAATGATTGAATTATGTTGTCCTTATCTTCCGGTTAAGCTTTTTATGCCTTTAATAAATCTGTATGCAATATTTTTAGAATTATCAGACATTTGAAACAGCAGAATAGTAGATTTGTTGCCAATCTAGAGAAAGTAAGCTTCGCACTAATAAAGATAACGCCTATTGCGAATTCAATCATGCTTAATCCATTCTGGAATTTACTCGAGGAAATACGTGTTTAAGATTTACTTCATAATTTTCAATACAGACATCTTGAGTTTTAATGTATTTTTGCCTTGGCGCGAAGTGAGAACTGAATTAATTGAATGAGAAATACTGAATCGTCTGTGAAAAACTGTTTCTTTTTTGTTGTCGTTCTTTGCTTAATTTCTTTTATACATCTATTTAGATTTATTATAGTATTTGAATAGAACATGTGGCAAAGATTAGATAATTCTTAAGATGATATAAATTTTGTGAATTCTGAGTTAAAAAATTGGAAATATCTTTGCCTAGTGCACTTTAATACGATCTACTGGCGAAAACTCTTTAGTAGTTAGTGACCAGAGAGAAGTAAAGGGGTTGGACAAAAATACGGAAACACCTTTAAAAAAACATGTTTCTTTGCTTAATATGGTGTAGAAAACCCGTTGGCATCCAAAACAGCTTGCTGTCTTCTCGGAATGGATAAATACAGTTCCTGTATATTTGCCAAGGGAATATTATACCATTCTTCCTGCAAAACGGTGGCAAGTTCAGATAACGATGTTGGCGGTGGATAACGAGAACGCACTTTCCGTTCCAATGTAGACCACAAAGGTTCGATAATATTCAGGTCTGGTGACTGTGGTGGCCAGAGGAGATGGGACAACTCATCCTCGTGCTCAGAAAACCAGTCCTGGACAATGTGAGCTGTGTGAACAGGGGCTCTGTCGTCTTGGAAGACACCATCACCATCGGGGAACAAAGTTTGTACCATGGGATGAACTTGATCGGCCAAAATGTTCACATAAGTCTTGGCAGTCATGTGCCCTGACACAGTTATCATGGGGCTAGCAGAGAACCACGATATGGCTGCCCAAACCATAACAGAACCCGCCATGTTTCACTCTTGGCAACAAGCAGTCTGTATTATAGGCTTGAGATGGCGTTCTCCAGACGTAAACTCGGCCAGAAGTGGGAAACAATGTGAAAGAAGACTCGTCCGACCATATTACTCGCTTCCACTGCTCTATAGTCCAGGCTTTATGACTTAAACACCACCTTTTCCTGTTACGGGCATTAGCATCACTGATGAGCGGCTTCTCAATTGCAGCACGGCCAGCAATTCTCTGTTTATGAAGCTCCCTTCTAATTGTTTTGGTACTCACAGGGTTCGGTAACACAACATTCATTTCAGCAGTAACTTTTGCAGCTGTAGTCTTCTTATTTTTCGTCACAATTGCCCTTAATGATCGTCTGTCACGATCACTCAGGACACACTTTCGTCCGCGCTGTGATTTAGCAGATGATGTTTTTTCGCTTTTCAAATATGCGGAATAAATCTTCGATACAGTACCTCTTGAAACACTAAACACCTCGGCTACCTTGCTTACGGAAGCACCTACCATACGTGCTGCAACAATTTGCCCACGTTCGAAGTCTGTTAACTCTGACATAATGCAATGACAACCTCACATAACAGTACTCCGACAACAACTGAACTGTTTAGCACATTTACAAAGTTGTATAGGTGGCGTCAGTAGTCAAAAACGCCAGCGCCACCTACATATTTCATTAAAATCAATCTTTCTCTTCAAACATGCATTTCACAAGGTGTTTCCATATTTTTGTCCATCCACTGTAAGTCATACGAGTTAAAAAAATGAATGAAATGTAACGCTGTTAAGTGAACCTAGGCAGGCTATATGGGTGATTTCGTTGTTTTGCTCATGTGTAATGTGGGTACGAGACAGTTTCCTTGAGAAAGTCCTCCAGGAACGCATCCTTCCCCTTAAGCAGATAGCTCTCGCACGCTTTGCCATAATCAAATAAACCAAACGAACCTTCTGAAAATTTTGCTTTAACCCATTGCCTATCAAGTCGTGCTCACTGTCATTTCATGAATGGGTTCGTCAGTCATTCTGAATAGCGAATATGTTTTTTATAGTAACGGCAAATTTAACATTCATTCATATATAATTCTTATAAAGGTTGTAGAGACATTAGGAGTTTTGGGAAGTAAGAGAGATGAAAAATCAGCTACGCCTTCGTCGGGAATCGAACCACGGACCTCTGAAATACTGGCTCAATGTGCTGACCACTACACCACGAAGGCACGCTAGGAAGGCGGGAGAAATACCTTATACACTCCCCCTTTCAAAGGGCGAATGCGGTTTTTAGGGGATGCAATCGCCAAATCCTGAGTGAGGAGAATTATCATCCAGCGCCCTTTTCAGTTCGGACGCCACTGTAGAGACATTAGGATTCTTTGGAAGAAAGATAAAAAATCAGCAACGCCTTCGCTGGGAATCGAACCACGGACCTCTGAAATACCGGCTCAGTGTGCTGACCACTACACCATGAAGGCACGCTAAAAAGGCGGGAGAAATACCTTATACACTCCCCCTTTCAAAGGGCGAATGCGGTTTTTAGGGAATCCAATCGCCAAATCCTGAGTGAGGAGAATCATCATCCAGCACCCTTTTTAGTTCGGGCGCCACTGTAGAGACATTAGGATTCTTTGGAAGAAAGATGAAAAATCAGCAACGCCTTCGCCGGGAATCGAACCACGGACCTCTGAAATACCGGCTCAGTGTGCTGAACGCTACACCATGAAGGCGGGAGAAATACCTTATAAGGATCTTAACAGCAGCAAGCAAGAAATTGCATGCAGTGTTTTTACATATATCGAATAAGCTAGCGAATCTATCAAGGTCCTGAAATACGGCCGAGCGTAACAGCTTAGAGAGACAAAAGGCGAACGCGGGCTAGTCAGAAACTCTGAGGCTCTCTCTGGAAGTCAGTGCAACTTCGACTTAAATACTATTTTTTCTCATTTGCATTAAACGCGATTCTAAAAACACATTCTGTATTTGAACATCTGGAAATTGTAAGCTGGAAATTAGGAAGGACAGGAAAGTAACTTTAACTAAAGATAACTGTTAAAAACTTAAGATAAACCTTACAAGTTATATTGCAGAATATTTCAACTCCTGCTTGCTGACATTCAAACTTTTTTTGCACGCTTTCCCCCGCTTCCGAATGTCCAAACATCTTAATGACTCGCTTAAAAGACATTTACAGCAAAAGATATACTCTACTTCGATAAAATCCATCGACTTAACTTTAATATTATCCTTCTCCAAAATTCATTTTGTCAAATAATCCATTTCTCTATTTTCATACATCCTTAATAACTTTTGCTGTTTTCTACAATCGACTCAAACAATTATCTTCTTTTTTGTCAATACGCTGTTACTAAACAATAGAATCGATTGATCGTCTTAGCAGAAATGATCAACAGTCAAAATCTCCAACCTATTTCTGTCATTCATCAGAGTCGTAAAAAGGATGGGAATTTAGAAGCCCTATCAATTGAATAACAATTATTTCAAACTCCTTATAAGTAACAAGCAATTTCTGTACTGCTCGCTTTAAGTGGTATTTGACACACTTCTCATCCGCCCCTTCCAAAGACTTTCAAAATGAGGGTCTTTGACGGAAATATACTCTGTCACAAAAAAATATATACACCCAGACGAAATCGAGACACAATCACGAAACTCGGCAGGAATGTAGTCTCCTAAGAGATACCCAGATGATTTAACTTTCGACGCCAATGAAACAAGAGTAAGCGCTATGCGCATGTGAGATGCGCAGCTGGGGACAGTTTAAAAGCATGATTGCTTGCGCCGTAGGGTTATTCCAAACAAATCTGTCGACTTGGATGCACGGTATTGCGACTAGAGATGCCTCTCAGACGTCACCGGCAGCAGTGCAAACAGTTGTCGAACTTTGAGAAGGGGCGTGTAATAGACGTCAGAGAAGCAAGTTGGTCGAAGAGGGGTATCGGCCGCCACAGCGGTCGGAGCGTTGTGGTGGCTGCTCGGCGTTGACGACAATGGACCACCGAAGAGATCTTAGTCTACCGTCGCGAAAGGTCAAGGAGTCCCAGGAACAGAAACGAGCGCGAGGACGACGCAATCATAACAGCGGGCACTTGCGCACCAACAACGTCGCTAGCATGGATTCGACGTCATTTACCATCTTCCAGGCATCCGGTAGTATCAATGCAAACCATTCCGAGACGGCTGGTCGACGCTGGTATGTGCTGCCGACGTGCATTAAGACGCCTACCACTGACCCCACATCATAGGCAGAGTCGACTGGATTTTTGCCGAACTCGGACAAGATGAACTGCGACCGATTGAAGGCGTGTGATCTTCAGCGATGAATCCCGATTCATTCTCAATGCTGACAACCAACGCACGCGCGTGTGGAGGCGGTCAGCCCCCAGCGGTCCAATCTGGCATTTATTGTCGAGCGGCATACGGCGATTACACAAAGTGTGATAGTATGGGGAGCTATTTGTTGGGAAACACGATCACCTCTAGTCGTCCTCCAAGGCACTATGATGGCTCGCAGTTACGTGGACAACATTTTAACTCCGGTTGTAGTGCCTATGTTATCAAGTCGACCATGTTATCAAGTTGACCGTTCCAAGAAGTGATCGTGATCCGTCCACATACTGCACGATTCTCTCAACTATGCCTTCAAGGATATGACGTACTCCTGCGGCCTACCAGGTCACTAGACCTTTCAATAAGCACGTTTGCGATATGCTTGGAAGGCAATTGCAGCCGTCCCAGAATATTGGAGAATTGACTGTTCAGTAGCAGAGATTATGGCATGATTTTCCGCAGAAGGTCACAGGTGACCTACTTGATTCGATGCCACGCCGTGCTTCAGTTTGTATAGCTACCAGAGGTGGCTATACTACTTACTGATTTGTAACCTTATTCATGCCATAACTTTTTAATAAAACGATCTTTTGTTCCGAATTTGTAATCACTCGTTTATCTCCTCATATACTACAAGTTTCGTGACAGTAGTTCGCTTCCTTCTGGGTACATATACTGTTTTGTGACAGAGTGTATAATGGCAACTAACAGCTCAGATATTAAATAATAAATTAAGCTATTATCTGGGAAACTAGCCAGGCTACCTGGCTTGTTCAGCTTAAAATTCGTTATTTGAAATTTGAATTGTGTGCGATGATTTTCTTCACGCTTTGTGAAGAAAACATCTTAGAACAATTAAGGCATCCAATGTCAAATCGGAGAGAATCTCTATGTAGAAGGTTCAAGATGCAAAACACGAGTTTTAATTAGAATTATACCTTAAATTATCCAGTGACAAAAAGTTAGACACTTTGCAACGTTGACTCCAAATATGCTATTCTAATAAGAACTGAAGGAATGTTTCACTTCTAATACTTTTTGTCACCATATATTTCTGAACATAACTCATCTACAAAAACTATCATTTCGTTTTCGAGAGGCTGATTCCAATCAGGTTGGTTCAATTAAAAAAGAATAAATATTGCTTTTGTTGTCAACATATGTATCCATACCTTTTATCCTTAAAATTTTTATTGCATTTGTTTATTACATTAAAATAACTTTCTTATATCAAAAATATACTTGAAAGATGCCTAGAAAGCAAACAATAGAATTCAATAAACATTACATCTTGGATGCACATCCTCAAAAACAAGAAGAAAAAAAGAAACGCAAATATATGTTTGGAAATGAAGAATGTTCTAATGTTGCTTGAGGGGGGGAGAGAACATGCTGCATTTCTTGTCGAAATTTCGTGAAACTGAACAAATGTACAACATCGATATTGCGGTAAATGGAAAAAGACAAAACTCTGGGATGAACTTCACTGTTACCCAATGGATCATAATCGTATGAAGTATGATGCTGATACAAAAGGTAGCCAATATCTTTTAGAGAAAAGTTTTCATATTCTGCAAAACGTGAAATGGACCTCAAAAAAACATGAAGGAAAATATTCTCTGGTATAGCGAATTTCCTTACAAGCACAAAAGAAGGCAACGAAGCATTGCTTCACATATCGAAAGAAGAAAGAGTAGTCCGGGAAAACGGCAGCAGCAGCTTCTAAGAATAATAATAATGAAAAAGAAAAATCAGCAAGTAAAGAAAAGAGGGGGAAAAAAAGGAATCCGATACTCGAGGTTGCAATCAAAGCCGGAACGTGCGCCCATTCACGTGCGAAACTAACACCGCACAACAGTTGGAGGACAGAACATGCAGAAAAGTTCCAATGTTTGTACAGCTAGCTTTAGTAAATATGCAGTTTACCAGAATTTTCTCCGCCTTGTCTCTCGATTAAGAAAGATGCCGAGCATCGAGCTAAATGCCCTCAGGAAAAACACACACGGAAATGCACTAAAATAGCGAATCACTTGAAGACAATGTGTTCGACGCCCTCCCTCGGCCCCAGAGTACTAGGTCCTTTTTTGCAAGCACGTTGTTTGGTCGCCAATGGAAATTCGATAACGCAGCGTGATGGAGATTCTCCCACCCACCCTCGGTAAAAGATGAAGGGGGGGAGTATGAAGTCGCCCAATCTTACTTCTACGTCTCCCAACATGGATCGAAAAGAAAGAATGCGTTATAGATTATTAAATTTCTAGGTAAGGAGGAGGGACAGCGACAAAGAGCGCGGCCTGCTTTACAATGTGTTCCAAGATAACGTCCGGTGGGTTCTCTCGCCCTCGCCTCCATCAGTAGGGGTCGGGTGCATATTAAAATTTAAAAACCACTTTTCTCTCTTAGAATGGTTGAATACTCCCAAGCCAAAATCACCAGCACACATTTCTACGATAATCTCCCCCTCTGTGTATATTATATTTACGTATAAACTTTTCAGCAATTAATTACTGTGTTTTGACACTATAATTCAGTGCCCATAGTGTAATTATCTAAGAGCAGAATTCTACCGACACATGAACAATAAAAGTTTTATGAAAAGGGACGGAATTGGATATTGTTTTACTAAGTGAAATGGAATGTCCCGCTATGAAGTATAATAAAGCACAAACTTAAAGAAATAAAACTTACTCTCTAGAAACAAATTCCTAAAGTCAAACAATAAAATACATTTCAGCACTGTTTTCATTCTCTGGGAGTTGCTATTTTGATAAAAACTGAGTGAAAAAATGTATTCTCCTTATATAGTTTTAGTATAATGCGGCTAATTGATTTTACAGCTTTAAAATTGATTAAATGAAGTATAATAAAACTAAAAATACAACCAATAAAAGGTTCAATATGATAACAATGATTACTGTTCTACTTTTACGCAAAACCAGGGATGACAGTATTGTGTCATCATTACTGAAGATACTACAACAACAAAATCCAAAATATTTAGCAAAATTTTGCTCTATACCATTGTTTTTAATTTGTTCAAAATTCATTTGTTGTAAAATTCAGAAAGAAAAGCGCAAAGCGAACTCATCTACACGCATTTCTAAGGACTTACATAACGTATATGATCGCTCTTTAATATCTATCTATGGAGCATCTCACAACAAGCTTTTATAACAAGAAAGGAAGATCTTATTAATTAATCTTAATTAACGTTAGTTAGTAATTTACATTCTGAATCATTAATTAATTCCCATGAAAGTAACGTCCACTCTTTTTCAAATTACTCTTAATTAATGCTGATTATGAATTTGTACTCTTAGACGTCAAACAGTTTTTATGAAAGTCATCCAGTTTTAGCATATCCAGGAAAATAAGTTGTTCTTTCCCATTTTAATTAGGTTCACCTACGGCAGAGCGTTAAAGTCGCTAAACACTGGTACTTCGTTCCGAGGTTCAAATCTCGCGAACGGTCTGGCTGCATGGGCGTTTTCGTGGTTTTCCCCATGTGTGACGAGCTTACGAGCCAGTTTCTCTTAGACAGCCCTCCACGAAGGCATCCCTTCTCTTAGACCTCGAGTGTTTTGTCATAATCAAATAAACCTAAACCATTTTAATTAAACGAATCGGATATATAAAACATTTGCCAGACAGAACTAGAACTTTCTCAATTTCCATCTGCATATAAGAAAACTTATTCGCATATAATGTGAGAACGTAACTGCTATGTTCTCTAAATCTGAGTGCCAAGGTAGCAAGCATCTGGCTGAAATAATTCTACCGCTAAAAAATTCTGCATATGATATTGATACGAATGAAGTTAGTATTACTATAAAAGCATTTTATTCATATTAAGTTATTTGAGAAAAAGACTAGTTTAGCGTGTCAGATACTTATTTTTGAATTATTTAATCGTTATAAACAAGACATTGAGAAAAGGAATCAATAATAAGTTTCTTTCAAAAACAAAAATGCCTATTCCGTCTAAATTACGATATATTGGAAGAAAGACCTGAAAATATTTTTTGCAAACAAATAATTAGGAAAATAAGTAGTATTACAGCGATCTAAAGAATTGCCGTATTTCATCGAAATCTGTCATTCTGTAGAGAAATTTTTTCTGCAGTGCCTCACACATTTCGCAATTAGGAATCGTACAGAATAATACGGGATATTTAAGGGATAATACGGGCTATTTAATACAGAATAATACAGACGAAAATCGGGATAAATCCCGACTTAATCCAAGGTAATATGGGAACGATGTCCACGGTAAACTTAAAATCATAACCAAGGGAAGTACGACACCGCAATAAAGAAGAATAACGCATATTACAATTAATAGAAAAATACTATTAACAATTTACCTGTATTTTCATGTAATTCGACCTAAAGAATAAGTTCATTAGGTTTAGTAATAACAATTCGTTGAGTATAAACTCACTTAAAAAAATTCAGGAATTTTGGTTTCTTACGGTACAATGTTCATATATTCTGTATTACGTGAGATTAAATTATCCATCGTTATGAATTTACAACAAAAAAATATCTGAAAAGCTTTCAGATTTTATATTACGCTTAAAGGTACTTTTTTTAACGTTTTGTGTGTTACTTTTATTTATTAAATATCATGTTACCGTACTTAAACCATAAAATTCAATTCAACAGCAATATCACAAAATACAAGCGTATTTAAAACAGCGTATCTTTAGAATTTCCGATACAGAGTCTCACGCGCTGGAGATATATATATATTTTTTTTTTTTTTTTTTTTTTTTTTTTTTTTTACTTTCTTTCCCGTATAGTGTTGCCATTGCTCGCTTTGAAATCGTTAGGTTTTTTTTAATCTAAAACTCAGCTTTACAAAATATGAAATAGATGTAAGATTTATCCTAAGTTTTTAACAGTTATTTTTAGTTAAAGCCACTTTCCGTCCTTAATAATTTCAGCTTAAAATTTCCTATCAAAAGGTGTTTTTAAAATCGCGTTTAATGCATATTAGTAAGAGTAATATTTGAGTCGAAGTTCCACTGACTTCGGGAGCAGAGCTTCTCACTATCGCGCGGCCTTTTGAGTAAGTCTCTCTCTAAGCTATTACTACGCTCGACCGTATTTCAGGCCCTTTTGATAGCTCCGCCAGCTTATTCGATACTTAGGGATTAAATACTTAGAAATTAAATAGCTTTTTGATTAAATAGAATTTTGATAGCTTCGGCTGTATCTTTTTAGTTAAGCAATAGTTCTTATTTCTTATTACCTTGAGTTCAAGCCCAAGTGGAGGCTTTGCTGTACGCCCTGAGAAAGGGACCGACTGTTTAACTCTTCTTTTGAGAAATAAAGCGTAATTAACCTTTCTTGAGTTTAGTCTCTTTTCCTGGAACCAAAACGATTATTCGCTTAACTTGTTCACGAGGTTCCTACACATTCAGTTGTTAGATAAAAGGAAGGTGATTGATTGTGTGATTATGGCAAAGCCTCGAGGGCTATCTGCCTAAGAGGAGGGATGCCTTCGTGGAGGACTTTCTAAGGGGAACTGGCTCGTATATGCGTTACAGATGGGGAAAACCACGAAAACGCCCATTCAGCCAGCCCCTTCGCGGGATTCGAACCTCGGACCGAACTACCAGTGTTCAGCGACTTTACCGCTCGGCCGCTGGTGGGCCAGATAAAAGGAAGGAACTCCAGAAGATAACAAAGAAAATTCCAAATCTGGGCTTCCAGATGCCCATATTCCAGTGGAGACGTACGTTATTCAAAATTGGATGTCACCAGGTATCGTTGTTTTATCACAATGCGAGAAATATGCATACATTTATGAAGATTCTTCATTATTTAATTTCTTTAACTATAATACAGGGCGATAATATTTGGTTGCAACAATTTGAAAAGCCACAAAATGTCAAAACGAAATTAATAGCCCTCCTGGGCTAACGCCCTTTGGGCTTTAAAAAAAAAAAAAAAAAAAAAAAGTTTCAGATATTAAATTAAGTCTAAAGGGGCGTTTTTTTTTTAACGTTTTGTGTGCTACCTTTCTTTATTAAATATTATGTTCTTCGCACTTAAACCATAAAATTCAGTTCAACAGCAATGTCGCAAAATAATTTTAAAATGAGCATATCTTTAAAATTTCCGATACACAGTTCCGCGCGCTGGAGATAAATGGGGTTTCAACCCCCCTTCCCCGTAGAGTGTTACCATTGCTAGCTTTTAAATCGTTGAGTTTGTTAATAAAAAATTCGCTAAAGTTTTTCAAAATATGAAATCGATAATAAAACAAATTTCAAATTTGGGCTTCCACATGCCATATTCGCAGTAGGATTACGTCATTCAAAATTCGATGGTTCTATGTACCGTTGTTTTATCACAATGCGAGAAAATACATACATTTATGCAGATTTTTCATTATTTAATTTCTTCAAATATAACGCAGGACTCTAACATTTGGTGGCAACAGTTTGAAAAGTGATTCGCCGTTTATAGTGATTCAACGCAAAATCGCAAAACCAAAACAATAGCCATTCAGGGACAAAGGCCCTTTGGACTAAAAAAAGAGACCTCTCTAATTGTGACATTATTTACTATCGCTGCTGTTAGCCCAAGCACTTTTCTTTCCCTTTTTGCATTTTCCGTAGAAAGTTTTATTTTACGCTGATACTTCGAGATAGTAATTTTCTACCGTTCCACAATAAACAAACTGGACCTTCTTTGGACAGGGCCCATTGAATCGGAAGTTGACTGTATATCAAAACTCCATCATAATGCAATTCAGAGACATCACTAGTGAAAAATCTCTTGAATTTTTTAAAATACTGAAGGATTACTTAACAACGAAAATAACTTAACAACGTTGAAAAAATGTCTATATGTAGTTTCGACAGCATTAATAGTTTCAATGTTGCATAGCTTTATTTCCTCTTGCCTTCCATAACTTTGCACTAAAACTATTGTATTGCCAAATGCTGTACTTGCGTCATAACGATTTACAAACGGCTTCGAACCCAAAAAAAAAAAAAAAAAAAAAAAAAAGAATTTCAGCTCGAAAAGAGCGAAAAATAACTCTGCAGCTGTATCGCTCGCATCCCAGGGGACAATGGAATTTTTATGGCAATCACGGAGATGGTGGAATGTTATCGTGAAAGTCCTCTTGGAATCGTCTTGCTATGTGTTCCATCTGCCATTCGGCACTCTTCTATTGGGAGCAAACATTCCGCAAACTGAATACGAAATACTCGGAGAGACACAGGTGTGAAGGAATCACACACTCTAGATTTCAGTTCACCACCTCGACTTCCATTACTCTGAAATCTTCGAGAATCTATCCTTTGCACAGACAAAGGATTCTGAATTCCATTTCAAAGGTAAAAACAGACGCGGAATGCTTTCAGGCAGGAATCTATAATAAACAACCGAAACAGAGGAAGAGCTTAACAAAAGTTAGACCTTTCCTCCGACAGCGGCATTTAAAGTTTATTTGGGGGTGGAGAAAGGATTTATTTGTTCAAATAATCTTATTTATAACAAAAAACGTCAATTATTAATTTATAACTTTTATTATGTTAAAAAACGAGTTGTATTGGATACTTAATGTTAACTTAAGTAAGGATTATTAGTCCAAAGGGGCAATTTGCCCTTGCCCAGAAGGACTATTGATTTCATTTTGTCATTTTCCGTCGATTCATGATAAGCGTTGCTTCACTTTTCAAATTGTTGCCAACAAATATTATCGCCCTGTGTTATATTTAGAGAAATTTTAAAAAATGACTTAAAAAGCAACAGAAAAAAATCAATCTCAGTAATTTAATGCTGAAAGGTTTCAGATTTTAAATTACGTCCAAAGGGGTGTTAAATATCTCCCGCTGGAGATAAAATTGGTTTTTCTGTACAACGTTGCTATGGCTCGCTTTGAAATCCTTGAGTTTGTTAATCAGATTTTGTAACACTTCAATGAATTTTTGATTAAAAACTAAACGATTTCAAAGGGAGCAATGGCAACACTGTTCGGGGGAAAAAAAATATCACCAACGCGCGAGACTGTATCGGAAATTCTAAAGCTATACTCATTTTAAAATTAATTTGCGACACTGCTGTTGAACTGAACTTTATAGTTTCAGTATGCAGAACATGATATTTAATAAATAACAGTAACACACAAAACATAAAAAAGGGCCCCTTTGGACGTAATTTAAAATCTGAAACCTTTCAGATTTCTTTTTTTTAAATAAATTATTGCCTCTCTGCGGATGAATACCCAGAAAGTAATGTTTATATGATTTATTGCTCAATTTTGACACCACTTACAAGAGCTAACCAGCATATTCATACGCTAACAACGGAAACGCAATTTTCCTGTTTCAATAATAGCAACTTTCGCTTCAACTTTTAACTTTCGCTCACCAGCGGGCGAGTGGTAAAATTGCTGAACACAGGTAGTTCCGACCTGGGTTCGAATCCAGGCGAACGGGCTGGAGGCGTTTTCGTGGTTTTCCCCATGTGTAACGTGTATACGAGCCAGTTTCCTTAGAAAGTCCTCCCCTTAGGCTCATAGCCCTAGCGTGCTTTGCCATTATAAACTAAACCAAACCAAGCTTTGTTTAGAAAAATTCAACTGGATATTAGATTTGAACAACTTGAAAAATGATACGTAAAACGACAATTCAATAATTTTTCAAACTTAAATATTCCTCCACCTATGGCTAACGCCAGAGCAGGTGCGGCGGAAAGGACGACAGAATTTGCAGATGGTTAAAAATTCTAAAATTTAGAGAGTATCGAGAAACAAAATTTAGGGATAAGAATTTTTAGAATTTGAGAGAGATATTGGGCATCAGAATGCAATGCATGCAAGAATAGATATTCAGCAATCAGAGATTAAAAAGTAGAACTTAATTTTTCATGTTTTGTAAACTTTCGTTACAATGTAGAGGACTGTATCCACGTAATAACAATAGGTATAGTTTAAGTAAGTTAGAAATATCGTTGTCCTTCGAATTAAATTTACGTATCGGCATCTACAGCTGTTTTAATAACTTTTTACCTTCGAACACCAGACACCCATCTAGTGGCCTCAACACCAGGAGGGGGGAGAATTCAATGCGAAAAAAGAAAGATGAAAGTAAATATAAAGAAATAAAACAACAAAAACTGCAACGGCTTTGTGAAAAGTATCACATTATGCAGATCTAAATTTCACTATCAACCTGCCGATGGCGTTAGAAAGTCATCGAGAAACCATTTGCGCGTCTAACAACATCTTATCTTCGAGGCCGGCCAAAATGTATCCACTAATCTTTGTGACCAATACTTGGCAATCGTTAGTGATCCTTCTCGTCGAATAGTCTTGTTCTCTGCCAACAGAAGAAAAAGAAAACTCTTCGGACGCTCGTTACTCTCAGTGAGGGGGGTCTCTTGGTCGATCATTAAAAGGATTCACGTAAGTGGGTCCCGAGAACTAGAGATTAGTGAAGCAGGTACCTCTAGATACAACGCGGGTATCTATGGGAGACCATTAGGATAGTCTCTCCCTAATTGCTCGTCCTCCCTTCCCAATGATTCCAATTATCCGCCGCGCTCGCCTTTATTGGTGCTGCAAGAAAGTTTAAGAAAGATTGCGTTACGGTTTGGTAACTAGCGTTGCTGGGTTGGACACTCAGGTAGCAACTTGCAGTACTTTTAAGAGCCACGTACTGCTAACAATGACGCACGCACGTACTAGCAATGACGGCTAACTTCATCATGCAAATACGTCGTACCATCAGATTAAATTTGCAGCGTAGGATATATACGTTAAATCCCGTTATTTCATAAAATTGAGGCCTAGAGGGAAAACAGATACATGCAAGGAAAACATAATTTTACAGAGGAAAGCACTGTGTGAAAATCTTTTTCTCGCAGATTCGCGTTATCTAATTGGAACTATTTAATGACGGGAAATAATTCTAGGCGGACAGTGATGAAATGCTAAGCATTTCAGTTGATTTTAGATGAAAATAATATAAAGGAAACAGTGATGTATGTCCTTTAGACTATAAGGTATTTCTCCCACCATCTTACCATGTCTTCGTGGTGTAATCAGCCATCTTGTCATGTCTTCGTGGTGTACCAACACGATCGTCGCCTTGAGAGGTTCGAGGTTCGATCTCCTACTGTCAAAAAATCTAATGTCTCTACAAGACAAAATTTAATAATAGTTTAAAAACATGGTTTCAAGAATGTTTGATGAAGAATTAAGATAAAATTTTATTAAATAATAGATATTATTTCAAGATTTAGACTTATATAAATATTGCTTATTCAACTTCATCAAATATTAGTATAGTAATCCAATACATCATTATTTTTTCCCATTTCTATCACTGCTCGACTGAAAACATAGCGTAACTAAATGGCACAAATTGCAGTAGACTCTGTACATAAATTCATAAATTACGCTACTTTTACTCATGCCTATTAGAATAATTCATGGTAAATTCATATTCGGTAACAAATGCTTTTAACCTTTCTGAACCCACGGTTCTCTTGATCCAATTACTTTCTTTCCTCATCTCTCCCCTACTGTATGCCTAACAAAAACTTGCACATTATGTTTTTATTTTTTTAATGGAAAAGCTTTGGAAATGTTTTTCAAAGATCACTGTCACCCAATGACATTATTTCTGCAAATTCGGATTGATGAAAACAAATAAACTTTCGATATCAGGTAACACCGGAAAAAAATATATACTAAAAAATAAAACAAAATGTACTCTGAGATAACACACACTTTTGAATAAAAAAAGCGGCACATTAAATTGCTTTCTTTCTAACACTTAATAAAACTTTAATTTGTTCATTAAATATTTACTTATAAAGACATGCCTATCACCCCCCCCCCAAAATGGTTAACATTCCATTAAAAAAATCACGCTTTTCATACCTTTTATTTCTGAAATTTGAGCTTCCCCTCTCTTGATAGACCTTCCAAATGTTCACATAAACTAAGGTGTATAATTACCCGTAATTCTGTTCCACCATTTTGACTTGAATTTGAATTTTTGCTGCATCCTCTAACAGCCCGGCCTCGAATAGGCAGAAAGTTACAAAAGGAATTAATGTCTTTAGTATTTTCTTCCTAAATTTCGAGAGTCCTTATTTTAAGGGATTTCATAATTCTGCACAATAGTTCGTTTCGCGTTTTAACGAAACTCTGAGGAAAGTTCTATCAAATCCTCCTTTTGTACAGTACTTGAATCTGAAGAATTATCACCACTCATAGTTCTGGGATTTATCGAAACCTGTCATATCTTCAAAGGAAGTACAGGGGGAAAGTATTGTAGTTTTTTAAACAAAAGCGCATTTCCTTCTTATTATTTTGTTACTGAAGGGATTTTGATTGAAGCGGATATTTAAATATGTCTAATTTTGTACATATTGCTCAATTCTTGCATGTATTGTGTAATTTCGTCCTAATGTAATGCTAAGAATGAAAAACCTAGAAGTTCATTTTCATCATATTATGCTCTTTTATTTCCAAAAAGGAAAAAAAAATGAGTCACACAGCTTGTAAGATTTGTGCTACATACGGACAAAGTGATGCTTCTAATGACACAGTTTGAAAGCACTTTCAGAAGCATGGAAATTTCATCTTTGAAAATGATATCCGTTCTGGACGACTACTCGTTGTAAACAAGGGTCTATTAAAAGCAGCTGTCGCTGAAAATACAGATTATACAGTTCAGGAACAATTTAAATACAGTAAGAAACCAGTTAACGCTGCTTCGTTTAGTGCTGTTTTGATTTAACGCTATTTTATTTGAATTGTGGGATTCCCCGAAATTGCACGCAGCGTTAGGCCAAAGAACGTCCATGTAAAGAAGAAAAGGCTCCATAGATGTAATGTAAACCAGTTTGCTATTAATAGTGGAATTAGCGAAACAAACCGGTTTAGATGAGGTAAATGTGGAAGATGTCGAAGAAATAGTGCAAGAAACAGCAGCAAGTCTTTCTAATGATGAGCTCAAGGAACTAACGGACCAAGAAGAACATAAAAATATTGAACTTACCAAAAACTTCTTACAAAAGGAAAACGCAAATTACATTAGATACTTTCTTGATAAAAAGGCAGAAAATTGGAAATGCAGAAGTGATTGAATGCTCTGAAATGTAAACATACTGACTTCGAATTTTATTTATTTTTATAGGTATATTCGTTTATTATGTTTCCATATTTGTAAGAAATAAATTTTTGTTTTATTGTTATAAAAAACATAATTAATAAATAGTAAAATACACTGATCCGTATTACGCTCTACTTTCATGGAACTTATACCCCGCGTTAAGCGGGGTCTTACTGTATTCCAGAAAGTACTATATATGATGGAAACAAAATTGGATTCCTTATTAGAAGGACCAGAACATAGACCCCTTAACACGTTAAGCGCCACGTGTATTTCTTAGGCAATTCCGTTCAGGCCACGCGCGCCGTTTAAATGCGCTGGTATTGTAAGGCCAGTGATTCTTATCGTGGTAGAAGATAGTTTACGTTTGGAACGTGATTCCTATAAGCATTCATTCAACACGTTACGTGCCAAGTCTGTTTTGTAAATAGTTACATTCCATACAAAGATATCACGAAGCAGAAAATTAGCATTACTGAACTTCGGAAAGAATTACGCTATCCCTTACAAGTTGTGAAAAAGAAGACATTCTATCGAACAGAAATGCAAGAATATATAAAAAACGAAAACATAAACTCCAAAGAAAACCGGGAAAAGCCTCTGAAGTACAGAAACATTGTATGTTATGATAAAAATGCAATAGAAGCTGGTAGAGTTATGGCCAGAAAAAAAGACTAAGAGAGTCATCACATTTTGTAACAGCTGTAATGGAGAACCGTTTTTATGTTTACCGTGTTTCAATTAAATCCATTAGTTCTGTAATGAATCAAAATTAAATAAATTTTCTGCAATTCCATAAAAGTGTAAATTGTATAGTTATATATCATCTTACACGCTGTGAGCCAGCGGCGGTCGAAATGGAAAGTCTAGTGTCAGCCACAGATGGCTGATGCAGCCTAAACGGAAAGTCTAGTATCAGCCACACATGGATGACGCGGCCTAAACGGAAAAACCAGTGTCAGCCACAGATGGCTGACATGGCGCTCAAAGTTTTAATTAAAAAGAGAAACTTGTTGAATGATAAACTTAAAGCAAACAACACTGAAGAAAACAGAAGATTGTTATCACAGGCATTAAACATTATTTATTGTTAGAAGAAAAAATAGTTACCAAGAAACAGCAAAAATGGGCCGAAATCTATAAGACCCTAGTTCCAAGCAAAGACGCTAAGTATTGGAAAATAGCTAATCACTGAACAATTCCCTCACTCCAATTGCTGACCAATCTTCAAACATCCTTGATACAGCTGGATCAACTTGTAGATAACTAATGAAAAAATAGCCAATGAACTTCTTTATTGTTGGTGAAATTGACTATTAGAAAGAACATCAGAAAACAAAAAGCTCTGACAAGAAATTGCTCCTGGAGTCTAGAGGGTACCGGCTTGACGACCTGTTTCTAAAAGACATCACTTTAGAAGAATTATATATTGCTATCAGTACTATTAAAAAGAAAATAAAACACCAGGAAATGATCTTATTTTTAGAGAAATGGTAAAATATTTTGGTGAAAAAGCAAGACAACGCTTGCTAACGATCTTTAACACATCATGGAAATCTGGCAGGCAGCCTAAGACATGGAAAATTTCTATCATTGTACCTTTACTCAAACCAAATAAATCAGCTATGGAATGCAAGAACTATATCCCTATCGCCCTTACCAACATCCTTTGCAGGGTGACGAATTGAATTATCCACTTCAGAATCATGAAGGTCCTCATAAAGAACACGAAAATAAATTTTTATCAGACAGCCAAAAAAAAAAAAAAAAATATTCCACCGAAGACTTATCTCAGTCATTTAGTATCACCGATGGTTACTCTATCTCAGTCAATCTAGTATCACCGATGATTCCCAAGAACGGCTGATAAAAATGAGCTTTGGTAAGACATAGTTCTCCCTAACCAAAAGTAATTTTGCATACCTGTGAGGAACTAGGGTAATTTTCTCCACTCCTCTAGAAAAGCGATACCCAGCAGCTGAACAGTTTGTCAGAATGAATCCCTAAAACACTCCTCAAAGTTCTCTCTAAAACGTCAGGTATATATTCGATTGGATTCATGTCTGGGGAACAGGTTGACCATTACATTCGAAGGACAGACACTTTATCAAAAAGGAATTCTTCCCCTAGCCAAGCACAAGGTTATCTGACATTATTCACGAGAACTAATCTATCCCCAACTGCTGCAGCATAAGGGACTATAAGAGTTCCAAGAATTTCATCGCTGAGCCGTCAGCAAACCATTCCTGATTGTGTAGAGCTAACTATAACAATTAATAGAGATACCGGCCCAGATTATCACGCCGCTTGCCCCGAATTGGACACAAGTGTTCACAAGTGCAGTATGCAAGGACGTCACAGCACAAGTACAAGGACGTCACAGAAAACACTTGAGCATACGAGTAAACGTGATAACTTTCCTATTCAACTTAATTTTTGTTAAAGAACTACTAGATTATACAGTTGTTTCACGCCGAGCTCGCAATATGCTCTAACTGTTTTGAACAGTATATTTTCGCCTCTCACACCCATGAAACTAGTCCTTTGCTCCCCCCCGGAAAAAAAGAAAACAGTGTTTACCAAAATTACAAATTCCAATTTACGTCATAGAATGCCTTCGAAATCTTCTAGAAAAAAAAAAAAATTGTGAATATTAAATTAGAGCATTAAAGGTAAATTAAATAAGGTCATGTGGTAGAAATGTAGCAAACAGAACAAAGTTACACAGCAAACACAGTGCGAATATGAAGAACGTGATTAAACAACGTTCGGTTATTTTAAAAATAAATAAAACACTAAAGCAAAATTTCAAAAAAAAGCCTTTGACGAAAGCTAACGTTTCAGAAATATTTCGGCATGTTTTAGAAATTCTTTAATGCACATTTCACGAACAATTTCAATTAAAAGTAATGAACAGACAAAATATTTTCCAGTGGCAACCTTCTCCAAAACAAGAACAAGAAACTTGCAAGCTCATTTCATTATTATTATTATTATTACTGTTTTATTCCGAACAACTTCATTTTGGAAAGTGAGAACGATTAGTCGAGTGCGAATAAAATAAACAAACGGGCAACCAATACCAGGAAAGTGAAACACAAAATTAATTAACAAACACATACATCAAGCTGTCACAAACGCAGAAGTGTAATATTTAATTACATCAAACTAGAGAAAAGGTAAAAAGAAAATTAATGTATTTTCAAGTGAAAAATAGTTCAGTGATATGAGCGTGACAAAAAGAAATTTTGTATCACATTCGCTTTTACTTTTCATTTTTAATTTGATCCTCAAAGTTTCAAATAGGAATTGTCTGAAGAACTCAACACAACATACTCATCGTTTTGAAATTAATATTGAACATGATATAACAGGTTTTAAAAGTTCCAATGTATTCAATAAGAGCAAAATTAAATCATTACGTCCTGTTACACTGAACTAGAAAAGATATAAATAATGTTAATTAAAAAAATCTGATGTGTACACCACATGATTTCCTTGTGCGGAATATTAAATTATACGCATTTTTTGCTGCATTTCATTTAAACTTATTTCCTCGAATTTCACTAGAGATATATTTCTCATTCAATTCATTCAGTTCGCACTTCGTGGCAAAGCAAAAATACATAAAACCTTATAATACCTTCATTAAAAATTGAAAAATATAGAAAAATATAAAACACCAAATACAGTTAAAACAATTTTTAAAATAAATTTTGCAATTAAAAATATTCTACGAAAAAAAAAAACAATCGGTCAGCGGGTAAGAAGGCAGATTTTTCGGTGCACGAAACAGAAAGTTTACTTCTGGTCCCACTCGGCAAAAAGACATTGAAAGGGCAGAAACTGCTTAATTCACTATTCTGATAAATTTCAAATGTTAGAAAATATGGCTGCTATGATAAAAAAAAATTAGGCTTAGCCGAACTTAAACAACTTTTAAATTGTCGATAATTCTACAACTCTTGCATGCAGATTAATTAAAGGCACAAAACCCTAACCGAAAAATAAGAACAACACAATTCAATCTTTCTTAAACCAAAAAATGCGCAACTTACCAACATATAAAAATAAAAAAACTGAGCTCACTGAGACGAGTAACAGAGCGGGTATAAATACCCGATTGCAAACAAAAAAGAAGGTGCACAACTACATGTTAATAGCAGTCCTACATACCAAATTTCAACGATTCTGAGGCTACTCGTTTTTGAGTTCTGAGAGATATATACATAAATACGTAAGTACAGATGCCCCGACAAACTCTCTTCTGAATCCATTTTAAATCAGTTTTATAAGTCGTTTGGGCTAAAAGTGTCCTTTAGCATATCCTTACGTACAGATGTCATGCAGAAACATCCTTAAATTGCATTCGATAGCGATCCATATGGATATTTTCGTTGAAATATGAAACCCGGAATTTTTCATGATTACAATACTTCTTTTACTTTGTACAAGGAAGTAAAAAGGGGAATTATGCTATTAATCAGCACTACTAACATGGCAACATGTAAAGGGATACTGAATCGTATTCACGCTACACATGAAGATCCCATGCAATCATGTGTAGTGCAAATACGTGCCAGTCCGTTAGCCGGTATTCAAACCCGGATGGAACTGTAAGCGTTCAGCGGTTTTACCAGTTTTACCGTTATAAGGTAAGCCCGTTATAAACAACATGAAGTTTTCATGACCTCTGCTATGCGTAAAGGAACTAAGAGCCAGTCTCCGTTAGAAAGTTAAAGTTCTCGATGGTATTCTTCCTAGAGGGTTACATAGTTACGTTCTCAGATTATATGCGAATAAGTTTTCATGACTATGCAGATGGAAATTTAGAAAGTCCTAGTTCTGTCTGCCAAATATTTTATATATCCGATTCGTTAATTAAAATGGTTTAGGTTTATTTGGTTATGGCAAAGTAGTCGAGGGCTATCTGCCTAAGGGAAAGGTTGCCTACGTGAAGGACTCTATAAGGGAATCTGGCTCGTATACACGTTATACATGGGGAAAACCACGAAAACGCCCATTCAGCCAGACCGAACTACCAGTGTTCAGTGGCTTTACCGATCGGCCGCTGGTGGGCGTAAGAAATTAGGAAAATGCCTAAGTAACTAATCATTCCGCTTGGATTTGAACTGGGTTGAATAATAATATTGGATTATTTGGAATACTGCGACGCTTATGAAAGTTACGGTCAGTCAAATAGTTGCATTGCCTATGAAAACAAAACAGGAGCAAAATGTTACAATAAATTTATTTGTATCTTATAGTTCCATTCAAAATCTACTTTTCAGCGTAAGTACCTCCGTTATTTAAGCATTTGTCGAGGCGTGGTACAAGTTTTTCGATGCTTTCTGCACAGAAATCCTGTCCAATGTCCGATAACCAATGCTGGGCTGCAGCTTTCACTTCGGCATCCGAATGGTACCGTCGCTTTGAAAGTTCTTGTTTCATAGGACCAAATACATGGAAGTCAGGAGGTGAAAGGTCTGGGCTATAAGGAGGGTGTTTCCATACTTCCCACCTAAACTTTTTCAGAAGGTCACACATTTGTTTTGTTGCATGCGGTCTTGCATTGTCACATGCCGTTCTTCAGTTTACCTAGCCGTCGATTTTTAAGTGATTGTCGCAATCATTTTAGTGTTTTACTATAAGAAGATGCATTAATTGTGGCACTCTTCGGCATGACCTCTGTATGCACCACACCTTCTCTGTCGAAAAACAGCGTCATCATCACCTTTCCTGCAGATGGAACAGTTCGACACTTTGTTCGTGTCGGGGAACTGCAATGCTTCCACTCGAGCAAACTGCGTTTTGTTTCAGGTGAGAAGTGGTGAATCCAAGTTTAATCTCCAGTCACAATTTTGTCCAAAAACTCATTTCCTTCCGTTTGGTAACGTTTCCGCTTTCCTAGCGTGCTTTCGTGGTGTAGTGGTTCTGCACGCTGGGCTCGTATTCCAGTGGTTCGATTCCCGGCGAAGGCGATTGCTCATTTTTCATCTCTCTTGCTTATAAAAATACCTAATGTCCCTGCAGTGGCGCCCGAACTAAAAGGATTGTGGATGATGACTCTCCACACCCAGGATTCTGCGATTGGGTCCCCTAAATACCCCAGTCGCCCTTTAAAAGGGGGAGTATGTAAGGTATTTCTCCTGCCTTCATGGATTAGTGGTCAGCACACTGAGCCGGTATTCCAGAGGTCCGTGGTTCGATTCCCGGCGAAGGCGTTTGCTAATTTTTCATCTTGCCTGTTTCCAAAAAATACCTAATGTCCCTACAACGTTGCAGAAATGCAAATGCACTTTCAAAACGCTTTCCTTTATGTTCCTCCGTCAATAGACGAGGCACCCATCGAGCGCAAACTTTACGAAATTTAAAGTGATCGACAGTAATTTTATGCACACTTCCATGAGAAATATCCAGTTCATTTGAGATTTCGTCTATCGTTATACGTTTGTTTGCAAGAATGCTTTCATTTACGCGAGCAGCGATTTCCGAATTTGTTGCAGTTGATGGTCTTCCCTCGAGCTCAGCATCGTCAATATCTGTACCTCCATTATCAAACACGTTGCACTATTTTCGCTTGACATGACATTGCATTTTCACCATACACTTCATGCAACTGCCCATAAATTTCAGTGCAGTTGCACCTTTTTGCCCTCAAAAAACGAATCACTGCACGCATTTCCAATTTGGATCCTATTTGCAGCTGTCGAGACATGTTTGCGACTGATTATCAGAAAAACTAAACTTGCCTCGGGGAAGCCGCTACGTCACGCGATAAAGGTACATGTCTGAAGTGTTGCCACACAGTGTCATCGAAATAGTCTTAGAGGGAACATATTTACGCAGTACTGCAACAAACTTTCTGACTGATCTACGTATTTGCCCAAGGCCGAGGAGGAATACCCGTGAAGGATTTTCTCAGGGAAACTGGCTCGTTGCCATGTTTCACATGCGGAAAACTCCGAAAACTCCCATGCAGCCAGCCCGTCCGCAGGGATATGAATCGAATCGAAGTATCAGTGTTTAAGGATATTATCGTTTACGGTTGGTAGAGATTTCGATTTGAAATATCAGTGCTCAGCGATTTATTCACCGTTTACTCGTGGATTACACTAGATTTGAGTTTTATTCTCCTATAGTATCAGAAATTTCTCACAGTCCAATCGCGTTACAGCTTCTTATACCCTTGATTCGACCTCTTTCTTTCTTTTTTTTTTTTTTTTTTTAAGGCCAGTGTGAAAGCTAGCCAGAAAGTAATAAGTTCTAACTTGAATCTGCACCTGGAAATAAAAATAAAATTTTTAAAAAAAGGCAGCATTGAAATTTAGCCAAAAAGCCTTAATACGTAAAAAGAATATACTCAGAAGTTAAATAACTTTTGCTTCGAAATATCGAAGAAAAATTTAGAACTTAAGAAAGAAACGGGATACAAAAGAATACAAAACTAAGACCTTCACACACACACACACAAAAAAAAAAAAAAAAAAAAAAGTATGGAAGAAAAGAGAAATTAAATTGCAAGAGGAGCCTTGTTTTAATGGAAATTAAAGTTAGCAGAGTTTTTAAAAAAAATGACGAAAAGAAAAATAATCTATCAGAATGAAATTTGTAAACAACAAATAAATTCAAAAAATCGCAAAATTGCAATCCCTTTCAAAATTGGGTTAGAATATTAACTCACAATTGCTTTTCCTTTGGAGTTGGAATTGCAGATATTCGCAAAATACTCCCTGAAAAGAAATGTTTTTAATAATAATAAAAAAAAAGTCTTTATCAGTGATAAAACAATGAGAAAAAACACAAAAAAGCCCATCCATCAGCCTGTCACCATGATGATCTGAACCCGAAAAAAAATTATGAATGTTTCACAGCTCTAAGCTCTTTGACCACTGTAGAGGTTTCCGTCGCCTCTGACACCTATGAATGATAATAATAATAATTTATTGGAAACGCCTTACAGTATATAGTGTTTGCATTAGGAACACAGACCAATTAAATTTGTAAACAATTATTTAAGTGTTTCATTATAAGGCATTTCTTAGCATGCCTTAGGCGCCTTCTTAGCATGCCTTCGTGGTGAATGATGATTCTTCACCACCTGGGTTTGAGGATTGGGTCCCCTAAAACTCCAGTTGCCCTTTAAAAGGGGGAGTATATAAGGTATTTCTCCCGCCTTCTTAGCATGCCTTCGTGGTGTAGTGTGGTCAGCACGCTCGACGCGAATTCGAGAGATCTGTGGTTCGAGCCCCGGCGAGGGCATAGCTCATTTTTCATCTCTCCAAAAAATCCCTAATGCCTCTACAACATACGCATGAATATTTCAGCTTTCCATGTGTTTATTTACAACTCTTACACTCCTAAACTATGTTTTAACTGTTCTAGACTATGTTTTGCTTAAATTATGTTTAATTTTTATATATTTTATACTAGCTGTTGCCTGGCATGTGCTGTAGTGCTACTCAAAGGAAAGAAAGTGCTTGTGTTTTAAATCCATTTACTGAAATGCTTTTGGATACACAATATTTTTTTTTTCCCATCTGGTTCGAGCAATTTCACTTTTCTACCCACATAGCAACATCATTCTGAAATTTGAGGGCTCTGCAATACATTATAATTCATCCAACTTTCCAACGACCACACTTGGATGAAGACTGTAATCATAATTAGCATCGTAATGGAATGCACCAAGATTTAAATCAGCGTGCAGTGTTCGTCTAGATCGAGCAGTGCGTACTTGAACATTTTCCAATCTTGCTTCCCGCTGCTCGTTTGTTTCATACGAATGGCCTTAAGTAGTACGTACTCTACCGTTTTCTAGTCTCGCTTCCCGTTGCCAGTTTGTTTCCGAAGCTCGTGATGGCCTTTTTACATCCTTGTATGAAGTAAAAAGGAAGTATTGTAATCGCGAAAACTTTCAGGCATCATATTTCAACGAAAATATCCATTTTGACCGCCACTGAATGCAACTTAACGATGTTTTTGCATAACATCTGTACGTAAGGACAGAATAAAAGACTCTCTTCCCCAAAAAAATTATAAAACTGATTTAAAATGAATTCTAAAGAGAAATTTTCGTGGCGTCTGTACGTATGTACGTATCTCGCATAACTCAAAAACGAGTAGCCTAAGAACGTTGAAATTTTGTATATAGGGCTTGTGATAACATCCCTTTCTTCATCCACCGCCTCATAGAGAAATAACTCCGCCTTCTTGTATTTTAAACATTTATTTCACAAACACAAAAGTAATACTAAACTACAATACTAATAACTGAAATATATAAAGTAATACAAGTTAATTTCTGTTTCATTAATGGCTCCCACGAGCCTTCGTATGACCTCTCCGTCGGTTTCTCTTGGAAACAAACTTTTTGCGCCTTCAGATTAAGAGCCAGCGCCCTCTATACATCTTGTTGGTTGGCGTCACCCATACATCACAGGGCTGTTATAACATGTAGATGTGCACCTCGTATTTTGGTTGCAATCGGCCGCACCAAACGTATATAAATATAATAGTATAAAAGTAAAAAAGTAAAAAAGCAAATTTAAATTCTAAAAAAAGAAAAAAGCCAAAATAATTTAAAAATATGCAAACATGTAAAAGATTTAATTCTCGAACTAGTCAACAATATCATTTAAATTCAGAAGCATAAGCAAATCAAGTGCAAAATCTATCCATGAAAATAAATCTACTAATTTAATAAATTAAAATTAAATTAAACATTTAAAAAAATGCATATGTGAATGATCGTAGAGTAGGCAGGAGACAGACTTATCAAGGGGAAGTTGCCTCCAAACCTAACTCTCCAATCATTCAATTTGTGTTTCGTCATTCATGCAGGCAAGGGTAAAAGTCAAAACCAAAAGTAATTCCAATAAAGTGGTACCCTTAGAATTTAACATTTAAGTATTAACATTTAAGAATTAAAGTTCAAAAAGGAAAATACTAATTAAGTCTTTTGAGAAACAAGCAAGTAAAGTCAAGAATTAAACTTTTTCTTAAAAAATTAAATTTTTAAAAATTAATTTTTAATAAAATAATAAAAAAAATCTAAAAACCAATGTATTTTAGAAATCCTTGTCTACAGAAACTTCCCCTACACGAATATGCATATCAATAAAAAGAAACTATAAAAGAACTATACATAATCCATATAAACCAAATAGAAATAAAAAATAAAAAGAAACAAAAAGAACTAATTCACAATTTTTAAAATAAATATATATTTAAAAATATAATTTCATATTTAGAAAATACTTAGATACTACATAAAAATTTTTTTAAAAAAACACTTAAAGCAAGTAAATAGTAAGTTTTAATTCTAACTTACCTACTATATGAGTGTTGGGGTCTGCAAAAGTGTTGTGAAAGAGAAGTAAGTGTGTTCTTCAAATTATATAGATGGCGCTTATGTAGGTAAAGTTGAGTGTCAAGCTGCTATCTTTGTTATAGTAAAAATATTTTTGTAAATATTAATATTAATTAAATTAAATTAAATTAAAAATCCTAAAGGTAGTAATATCAATTATTTAGGGAGTTAAGTAACTGAGCCAATCAAGAGATGTATGTTTGCTTGAAGGAAATTAAAGTGAAGTGGTATGTGAAAAAAATGTAAACTGTTTGTAATTTGAAATGTGTGTTCTGTTGAAAAATTGTGAAAATTGTTAAAAAATTAAGTGAAAGATATTTTGTGTGAAAATTGCAAAAAATTAAAGTTATTAAGAAAAACTGAAATGTTTTAATATTAAAGTTTTAAAGTAAAATTTCCCAAAATTTTTTTGAAATGAAGTCCTTAAAAAACCTCTAAAAATTCCCAGAAATTTCTCAAAAATTCCTTTAGGAAGTTAAATAAAACTTAAATTTGATGAAAGAAAATATTAAAAGTTTAATGAACTTGATTTAATTGGTATATCAAAACTTAACTAAATACTGGTTAAAGTATGGAAAATTAGAAGAAGAAGATTAAAATCTTCACTCAATTCGGGCTATAATTGAGACTTTTGAAAAGAGTTGGCCCTTTATTAGTAAAAGGAAAGAATCCAGTATTGATTAAATATACATATTTACAAAATATTTACAATAAAAATTTACAATAATTTCTCTAATCTTTTATATCCTTCATTACCCTCCAGTTAAGGTTTAAGGTAATGTTATCATATCCAAAAGAGCCAAAAAATTATAAAGTCAAGTCAAGACCTGCCTTTTTAATATATAAATTAATAAATTTTGGTGGTACTTGGTTATCAACTTGTACATTAATTAGTTTTATGATTTCTTCCTTTAAATCGTCATTTTCAGTACATATATTTTTTATTCTGATAATTTGGCTATGAAACGTGTTTTCTATTACTTTTCTAGAGATATTAGAGTTCCAATTAATTAGTTTAATAGTAGGAAAATGGAAATTCCTTCTTTTATCAAATAATTTAATTTTGTTGTGTTTAATAATTTGCAGGTCTAGGAATTCAATAGTATCTTGATTCGTATTCGTTTTATTAAGTGTTAAACTATTTGGGTAAACTTTGAATTTCTCAAAAGTAGAATTATTATTGAAAGTTATAATATCATCTATGTATCTAAAAGCATGTATCTAAAAGTATAATAGTAGGTAGAAACATTGCAGCGATCTTGCTAAGTGGGATTCGAACCTCGGACCGAACTACCAGTGTTCAGCGACTTTACCGCTCGGCCGCTGGTGGGCCGAATTTATTCAAGGAAATAAGTGTTTAAGATTTCGTAATTTTTAATGTAGACATTTTGACTTTTTATGTATTTTTGCCTTTTCGGGAAGTGAGAACTGAATTAATTGAATGAGAAATACTGAATCGTCTGTCAAAAACTGTTTCATTTTCGTTTTGTTTGCTTAATTTCTTTTATACATCGTTTTAGATTTATTATAGTATTTGAATAGAACATACGGCAGCGATTGAATAATTCTTCAAATGATATAAATTTATATGCATTCTGAGTTATAATATGAACGAAATGTAACGCTGTTAAGTGAACTTAGCGCCAGAGTGTCGCTATGATAAACAAATGTAGTGAATTTTAAAGTGCAAAGTGGTGGTCAATTTATTATGAAGGCACCTAATAGGTGGGTCACCCTTGCCTCCTATGAAAGAAACGAACAGTTACAACTATGCCTTCTCCGGGATGCGAACGCGGGGCCTTTAATATTGCGGTCGGCACCCCTAACCCCTATACCGTCTGGGCGGCTTATTTTAATGTTATACTCTACATTTATTCATGCGGTTGAGAAAAACCTTATTACCTAGATGCTTCCAAACAGCCACACTGATTTACCCTAGAATGATATTATTCATTCTACAGTTAAATTTACTTTAGCCTTGAAATAACTTTAAAATTTACAAGTCTCTCTCTTCAGATCTTTAGAAAGAAAGCGGTTCACGAAACTGAACAACCACCTTCCACTTTTGAATGTTCTGGTAAACTGCTACACATTCATTTTTCTAAATTTATATGATACACATACTACGTATCATATTAAAAACATAAAAGAATAACAAACTTGCGATAAAACACATTTCTTTTTGGATAGCTCTTACACGTAAAGTTATATCTAGAAAACTGGCATTAGACCATTAATTAGGTATGCCTCGCTTTCCTTGCAACAGTAGTTCGAAATAAGTTTTTATACGGTATTGTAATTACTTAAAATAATTCAATAGCATCTAACAGCTTGCATGAGCGCTGGCTTGATTTCTTGACACTGTGTGGCATTTATGTTTTACTAACAGAATGTTAAAACACAATAACACGCCGAATAAATACTAATTCAGAAGTCAAACAACAAAAATCAGCGTTATACCTACAAAATTTTCACAGGACTAGTTTCGATGGTTTTACCGAACCATCATCTTCAGCTGCAAAACCGCAAATGAACAAGATAGGAAATAATGATTAAATAAGATAAGAAAGCCTGGACAAGAATAAGCAAGTGGCGCCATCTGTTGGCGAAACCAGAACTAAAACATAATTTCTCTAAAAGCCGAAGGCAAATTTGGATTGGAATTAGGATCGTTAACTAGAACAGAAAGATTTTTATGAATGTGAAATGCCTCTAGAAAATCCAGTTCTCCAATGGAAGATGTTTTTTGAATAATTTTGGCAGCAGAAAAATTGAAAGTGTGATTTTCGGACCAACAATGTTCAGCAACAGAAGACTTCTGTGTTTCCTTTTTTCTAACATATGCCTCATGTTCTTTGACGCGAAATTTTAAGGCTCTCTTAGTTTGGCCAATGTAAATTAAACCACACTGGCAAGGAATCCTATAAATACCCTAGGAATTAATATCCGGAATGGGGTCCTTGAGTATAGAAGTTGGAATTTTATTGATGGGAGAATAAACAACCCGAAAGTTAAATTTCTGCAAAATATGTGCAACTTTATAGCTAATTGATGGAAAGAAGGGAATGACAACAGAATTTTTATAATCTCCTAAAATAAGAGTGTGGCTTTTAGTGTGTTGAGATGAGAATTTTTTAACTGTCTGATTAATAATGTTGGGTGAAAAGCCCCTGTCAATAGCTATTGCTTTTAAATAATTTAGTTCTTCATCAAGGGCTAGTTTGGAGGAGCAAACTTGAAGAGCACGGAAAACATAGGAATAAAATGAAGCTAACTTTTGTTTAGTCGGATGACATGATTTAAAGTGTGGTGGAAGGCAAACCGATGAAGGTTTACGGTAAACTGTAGTACTGAAGTTGGATGTGTTACGTGTGACCAGAATGTCGAGAAACGGAAGAGAATTGCAAGTCTCAAGTTCAAAAGTGAACTGAATAGCAGGATCAATAGAATTCATTGTTGAAAGAACTTTATTTAAATCATCTTTATTACCTTCAAACAGGGTAAAAGTATCGTCTACGTAGCGGAAACATGCCGGGAAGTTTAAAGTTTCAAATAATTTTGATTTATAATAATGCATGTCGATATCAGCCAGGATGGGACTGAGGGGGCTTCCCATGGCTAATCCCTCAGTTTGCTTGTAATATTTATTTTGGAAAACAAAGTGTGTTTGTTTCAAACAGAGAGAGAAATTAGCTCATCAATTTCGATGCAAGAGAAATGAAATTCGCGAAGTCTGGTTTCTAGACATCTTAATGCACCCTCCACTGGGACATTGGTGAATAATGATTTTACATCAAAAGAAACCATGAGTAAATTACTAGGAGAAATGTTTTTAACCTTTTTTACAAACTCTATTGAATTTTTTATGGTGTAAATGTTATTGTCTAATAGAGTGGAAAATCTAGAAACTAAATATTTAGCTAAAGGATATGAGGCAGTACCTAAATTTGATACAATAGGGCGGAAAGGAATACCACTTTTATGAATTTTGGGAAGAGCATATAATCTGGCACAATTCGCAACAGATGGGATAAGCGAATGTTTTAAGTTGCTTGAAATGATTTGCGAAGATTTGATCGCAGTTTTTATTTTGGATAAGTCCGAAGGTGAAGGATCTTTAGGGATCGGATTATATGGTCCTTCGTTTAAGAGTTTAGTGACACCATCGATGTAAGTGTTCTTATCCATGACGACTATCTGGCCACCTTTGTCGGCCTTTGCAATGATAATATCCGGGTTAGAATGAATTTCGCGCATTGTAGCTCTTTCTCTCGCAGTTAGATTTGGTTTCAAAGGTTTATTATTGAATTTCACATTATGAGCGATAAGATGCCTAATCATTTCTTTCTGTGAATCTGAAACTTTACTGAACTTGAAAGCTTTTTCGATAGGAGCCAAAATCTTTGGAATCGAGGGTTTACAGGTTTGTGAGAAGTTAAAATTATATTTTATAATTCTCTCTCTTGTTCTTCTGAAAGACTAACATTAGAAATATTAACTATTGGCTTGATGTTTACAATGGGAAGATTTTTTGAACTACTTGAACTGGAAGACCGTAAAAGAAGTTTTTCGAATTTAACTGCAAGGGTGTTTTTATGACGGTTAACTGCATTCTCCGTTCTAGACCAAGACTTTTGTTCAAGGGCAGTGAATTTTGGATATGATTTAGCGAGTTCCAGATGAAGCTTATAGAGTTCATGTTCAATTTTGGACAATTGTTGACGTGTATCTCTTATCACGGACCGAAGTAAGGCAAGCTTGCAATTTAACAGAATTCTTGAAACGTGACTCGAAGGTTTTTGATTAGAATTGATTTGAATAAAATTGGGGATCAATTTTTTACATTTACATTTAAGTAAAAAGTCAAGATGATTCAGGAATTTTTGCCGTTTGAGGCGTAATTTAGT
This sequence comes from Stegodyphus dumicola, assembly GCF_044657685.1. Taxonomy (NCBI): domain Eukaryota; kingdom Metazoa; phylum Arthropoda; class Arachnida; order Araneae; family Eresidae; genus Stegodyphus; species Stegodyphus dumicola. The sequence goes on along the minus strand of NC_140772.1, from coordinate 232,621,320 downwards.
GAAACGATTAACGGATGAAGGCATGATAAACAATGCAGAAAATTAAACTAAATTAACTCAGCAATAATAAAGTACACACAAGACAGCAGAAAAATCCCACACTGAAATGAATAGAAAACAAAACGTTTGTAAGCAAAATGCATGAAATCAGACAAGCAAAGCACAATATCCAAATGTACAAAACATAAACACTTGAAAATTGCAAAAATGTACTCACCGAAACTCCTACAATCACAAAATGGCGGCCACACCACGTGCAAAAAAGAAAGCAAAATGTAAGCCTGTTTGGGGCTTCTATAATTAAGACACAATAACACGCCGAATAAATACTAATTCAGAAGTCAAGCAACAAAAATCAGCGTTATACCTACAAAATTTTCACAGGACTAGTTTCGATGGTTTTACCGAACCATCATCTTCAGCTGCAAAACCGCAAATGAACAAGATAGGAAAAAATGATTAGATAAGATAAGAAAGCCTGGACAAGAATAAGCAAGTGGCGCCATCTGTTGGCGAAACCAGAACTAAAACATAATTTCTCTAAAAGCCGAAGGCAAATTTCGATTGGAATTAGGATCGTTAACTAGAACAGAAAGATTTTTATGAATGTGAAATGCCTCTAGAAAATCCAGTTCTCCAATGGAAGATGTTTTTTGAATAATTTTGGCAGCAGAAAAATTGAAAGTGTGATTTTCGGACCAACAGTGTTCAGCAACAGAAGACTTCTGTGTTTCCTTTTTTCTAACATATGCCTCATGTTCTTTGACGCGAAATTTTAAGGCTCTCTTAGTTTCGTCAATGTAAATTAAACCAAACTGGCAAGGAATCCTATAAATACCCCAGGAATTAATATCCGGAATGGGGTCCTTGAGTATAGAAGTTGGAATTTTATTGATGGGAGAATAAACAACCCGAAAGTTAAATTTCTGCAAAATATGTGCAACTTTATAGCTAATTGATGGAAAGAAGGGAATGACAACAGAATTTTTATAATCTCCTAAAATAAGAGTGTGGCTTTTAGTGTGTTGAGATGAGAATTTTTTAACTGCTTGATTAATAATGTTGGGTGAAAAGCCCCTGTCAATAGCTATTGCTTTTAAATAATTTAGTTCTTCATCAAGGGCTAGTTTGGAGGAGCAAACTTGAAGAGCACGGAAAACATAGGAATAAAATGAAGCTAACTTTTGTTTAGTCGGATGACATGATTTAAAGTGTGGTGGAAGGCAAACCGATGAAGGTTTACGGTAAACTGTAGTACTGAAGTTGGATGTGTTACGTGTGACCAGAATGTCGAGAAACGGAAGAGAATTGCAAGTCTCAAGTTCAAAAGTGAACTGAATAGCAGGATCAATAGAATTCATTGTTGAAAGAACTTTATTTAAATCATCTTTATTACCTTCAAACAGGGTAAAAGTATCGTCTACGTAGCGGAACCATGCCGGGAAGTTTAAAGTTTCAAACAATTTTGATTCATAATAATGCATGTAGATATCAGCCAGGATGGGACTGAGGGGGCTTCCCATGGCTAATCCCTCAGTTTGCTTGTAATATTTATTTTGGAAAACAAAGTGTGTTTGTTTCAAACAGAGTTAAGAGAGCCAAACAGAGTTAAACTGTTAACTTAAGTGTTTCAAACAGAGTTAAACTAAGAGAGCCTTAAAATTTCGCGTCAAAGAACATGAGGCATATGTTAGAAAAAAGGAAACACAGAAGTCTTCTGTTGCTGAACAGTGTTGGTCCGAAAATCACACTTTCAATTTTTCTGCTGCCAAAATTATTCAAAAAACATCTTCCATTGGAGAACTGGATTTTCTAGAGGCATTTCACATTCATAAAAATCTTTCTGTTCTAGTTAACGATCCTAATTCCAATCGAAATTTGCCTTCGGCTTTTAGAGAAATTATGTTTTAGTTCTGGTTTCGCCAACAGATGGCGCCACTTGCTTATTCTTGTCCAGGCTTTCTTATCTTATCTAATCATTTTTTCCTATCTTGTTCATTTGCGGTTTTGCAGCTGAAGATGATGGTTCGGTAAAACCATCGAAACTAGTCCTGTGAAAATTTTGTAGGTATAACGCTGATTTTTGTTGCTTGACTTCTGAATTAGTATTTATTCGGCGTGTTATTGTGTCTTAATTATAGAAGCCCCAAACAGGCTTACATTTTGCTTTCTTTTTTGCACGTGGTGTGGCCGCCATTTTGTGATTGTAGGAGTTTCGGTGAGTACATTTTTGCAATTTTCAAGTGTTTATGTTTTGTACATTTGGATATTGTGCTTTGCTTGTCTGATTTCATGCATTTTGCTTACAAACGTTTTGTTTTCTATTCATTTCAGTGTGGGATTTTTCTGCTGTCTTGTGTGTACTTTATTATTGCTGAGTTAATTTAGTTTAATTTTCTGCATTGTTTATCATGCCTTCATCCGTTAATCGTTTCACTAAATTACGCCTCAAACGGCAAAAATTCCTGAATCATCTTGACTTTTTACTTAAATGTAAATGTAAAAAATTGATCCCCAATTTTATTCAAATCAAATCTAATCAAAAACCCTCGAGTCGCGTTTCAAGAATTCTGTTAAATTGCAAGCTTGCCTTACTTCGGTCCGCGATAAGAGATACACGTCAACAATTGTCCAAAATTGAACATGAACTCTATAAGCTTCATCTGGAACTCGCTAAATCATATCCAAAATTCACTGCCCTTGAACAAAAGTCTTGGTCTAGAACGGAGAATGCAGTTAACCGTCATAAAAACACCCTTGCAGTTAAATTCGAAAAACTTCTTTTACGGTCTTCCAGTTCAAGTAGTTCAAAAAATCTTCCCATTGTAAACATCAACCCAATAGTTAATATTTCTAATGTTAGTCTTTCAGAAGAACAAGAGAGAATTATAAAATATAATTTTAACTTCTCACAAACCTGTAAACCCTCGATTCCAAAGATTTTGGCTCCTATCGAAAAAGCTTTCAAGTTCAGTAAAGTTTCAGATTCACAGAAAGAAATGATTAGGCATCTTATCGCTCATAATTTGAAATTCAATAATAAACCTTTGAAACCAAATCTAACTGCGAGAGAAAGAGCTACAATGCGCGAAATTCATTCTAACCCGGATATTATCATTTCAAAGGCCGACAAAGGTGGCCAGATAGTCGTCATGGATAAGAACACTTACATCGATGGTGTCACTAAACTCTTAAACGAAGGACCATATAATCCGATCCCTAAAGATCCTTCACCTTCGGACTTATCCAAAATAAAAACTGCGATCAAATCTTCGCAAATCATTTCAAGCAACTTAAAACATTCGCTTATCCCATCTGTTGCGAATTGTGCCAGATTATATGCTCTTCCCAAAATTCATAAAAGTGGTATTCCTTTCCGCCCTATTGTATCAAATTTAGGTACTGCCTCGTATCCTTTAGCTAAATATTTAGTTTCTAGATTTTCCACTCTATTAGACAATAACATTTACACCATAAAAAATTCAATAGAGTTTGTAAAAAAGGTTAAAAACATTTCTCCTAGTAATTTACTCATGGTTTCTTTTGATGTAAAATCATTATTCACCAATGTCCCAGTGGAGGGTGCATTAAGATGTCTAGAAACCAGACTTCGCGAATTTCATTTCTCTTGCATCGAAATTGATGAGCTAATTTCTCTCTCTGTTTGAAACAAACACACTTTGTTTTCCAAAATAAATATTACAAGCAAACTGAGGGATTAGCCATGGGAAGCCCCCTCAGTCCCATCCTGGCTGATATCTACATGCATTATTATGAATCAAAATTGTTTGAAACTTTAAACTTCCCGGCATGGTTCCGCTACGTAGACGATACTTTTACCCTGTTTGAAGGTAATAAAGATGATTTAAATAAAGTTCTTTCAACAATGAATTCTATTGATCCTGCTATTCAATTCACTTTTGAACTTGAGACTTGCAATTCTCTTCCGTTTCTCGACATTCTGGTCACACGTAACACATCCAACTTCAGTACTACAGTTTACCGTAAACCTTCATCGGTTTGCCTTCCACCACACTTTAAATCATGTCATCCGACTAAACAAAAGTTAGCTTCATTTTATTCCTATGTTTTCCGTGCTCTTCAAGTTTGCTCCTCCAAACTAGCCCTTGATGAAGAACTAAATTATTTAAAAGCAATAGCTATTGACAGGGGCTTTTCACCCAACATTATTAATCAAGCAGTTAAAAAATTCTCATCTCAACACACTAAAAGCCACACTCTTATTTTAGGAGATTATAAAAATTATGTTGTCATTCCCTTCTTTCCATCAATTAGCTATAAAGTTGCACATATTTTGCAGAAATTTAACTTTCGGGTTGTTTATTCTCCCATCAATAAAATTCCAACTTCTATACTCAAGGACCCCATTCCGGATATTAATTCCTGGGGTATTTATAGGATTCCTTGCCAGTGTGGTTTAATTTACATTGGCCAAACTAAGAGAGCCTTAAAATTTCGCGTCAAAGAACATGAGGCATATGTTAGAAAAAAGGAAACACAGAAGTCTTCTGTTGCTGAACATTGTTGGTCCGAAAATCACACTTTCAATTTTTCTGCTGCCAAAATTATTCAAAAAACATCTTCCATTGGAGAACTGGATTTTCTAGAGGCATTTCACATTCATAAAAATCTTTCTGTTCTAGTTAACGATCCTAATTCCAATCGAAATTTGCCTTCGGCTTTTAGAGAAATTATGTTTTAGTTCTGGTTTCGCCAACAGATGGCGCCACTTGCTTATTCTTGTCTAGGCTTTCTTATCTTATCTAATCATTATTTCCTATCTCGTTCATTTGCGGTTTTGCAGCTGAAGATGATGGTTCGGTAAAACCATCGAAACTAGTCCTGTGAAAATTTTGTAGGTTTAACGCTGATTTTTGTTGTTTGACTTCTGAATTAACAGAATGTTATTTAATTTAATTTCTTTCTTTTCTGCCTAATTTCGCTTAAGTGGCTAGCAGTTTTGCTATAAAGTTTACAGTTTTACGAATAGAGTTGGCCTGCATTCCGCTGCCCTCCCGATTCACGAAAACATATTGTTGGCGACGCTAATGCTGGTTCTTGCTGAAAATACTTTAGATTGCAATTAGAATAGTTTCGGTATGCAGGTGTTTGAAATTCTATAACGTTTTAGATAAGCCTAGGTTAGATTAAAATTATTGAAATAATATCCTTTCTGAAAGAAAACTTTGAGTTTTAAACCAAGTACAGGTTGGCTGGTAAATCTGTGTTTGCATATTTTAATTTAAACACTGACAAATGGTGAAATAGAATAAACTTAAAACTGTTCTAACTTTGTTTGATGGTTAGATATGCTGGTGGCGATAATTCGCCTCTCAGAACATGATAATTCAGTGCAGTTCGATGTGGGCTCCATCCATGCCGCCACAATCTATTCCGCAAAGAAAAATGGTCTTTCTTAAAATACAAACATATGCGAAACAAACTTCTTCAAACTATTTTAAAGAACTTTCAGTCAGTTGAAGTAAAATGATTTCGCTCCAGAAAGCACAGGACGTCACAAATGCCATCTCTTTTTTACGCCGCTCAATTTTCAGTCGCCAATTTAATCCAAGCGCATTATTTCTTCACAGAAAAGACGCGACATTCCTTTGTCGTAAACGCCATCACTTTTGAAAGAAAAGAAAGAAGAGAAATTGAAGGCAGATTCAAATCTCCTACAAGAATTTCGAAGAATAAAAGGCAAAAAGGGGGAAAGCCAAGAAACAAAAATTTTCGGCGCCAATAAAAAGCTGAAGTTTTTCAATCCTCGAGACATGGAGGACTTCGGAGACAGCTTAAGGCTGGTGCAAGGACCACAATGTCACCGATTGGTCGCTATGGAATGGGACATCAAAAAAGATGCCGTATAATCCAGGCACGGCATATATTGATTATGCAATTTGCTCAGGGGATGCCACTCAAACTTCCAATTCTGAATCGCTAATGCCTTCCTTCCTCACTTGCTCTCGGAGAACAAAAATAGAAAAAAAATATCTCGATTTTTGATGTGGAGTACAACCATTAGAAAACTTTCAATCTCGGCCTGAAGCTTCCAAGATGGAGAAATCTAAATCACTGTATTATAAGGAACGGAAGAAATCTTGGATAGTCAAAGTTAGTACACTTAAAAAAAACCTAGCCCAGTGTTTCTCAACTGCCGGTCCATGAATTTGCCAGTTATTTTTGCCTTCGTGATTTATTTATGTGAAAAAATTGTGCCAATGAGTCGAATTATTAAACTTACCGGTCCGCGAGAACGTGCCAAAATATTTTACTGGTCCTTGGAGTAAATCCAGCTGAGAAACACTGCACTATAAAAATAATTTTAAAAAAGAAAAGGTATTCAATGACGGTGCAATTTAGGAACTAATTAAATGAAAAATTGTAGCCGATTTACTAAACAAAACCATTATGCAGATTACTTTGCCTGATTCAGCATTTCGAGGTTTGGTTGGGAGGGCAAAGCTGCCAGTGAATCCAGAATAGGAATTTAACTCCCCTCAATACTGCAGATTTCGTTAATTAATCGTTTATGATTCTATAACTAAAGAGTAAGATTTAATAATAAGATAAGAATTACTTGTTCTATCCTGCAAATATCTCATATTTTGATACACATGCATAAAACATTTCCTAGTAAGCATTTAACATACTAAAACAACGTAAACTATAGTTGCTGTCACTATCACCTGCTTCGAATTCTTCAGAAAACTGAATATGATTTAGAAAAGTTCTGAAATTCTTTAATAGTAGGAATAATATATTAAGTCACAGCTTAATAACAGATGTTGCAGACAGTTTGTTCATCAATGCAAGCGACTAATTGCATTTATGCTGCGTACTTTGCGAACTTTTTACTAACTTAAAAGAAATTTAAAAAATATGCAAGTCTAAGATTATTAAAGATGTATATTTCATTTATGTTATAAAAGTCCACTTATTGTATTAAGATACAATGAATTAATAAGGCAGCAACTACTCTGGTTTGAATTACTAATAGTAAATTACATTTTAATCTAGTACTATGCTAACCAAATAAGCATCCATAGTGGGTCAGAAATAGGTTTATAGAAATTTCAGTTTAAAAGATCACATAGTTCTTCGAGATCCGTCACCTAGACAATTACTTCATAGCTGTTATTAGGTACTTTTGAACTACAGCTAAGAATTATCTGAGAATTTTAAGAGCCATTTCCATCCTAGGCTTAGCAAATAATATTTCCTGATATGTATCTTTCATTCAGGCAGATAAGGATGTGATTATACAGAGTGCACCATAAATATTGGTTCAAACTTTAGAGGCATAGCGGCCCTTTACCGAAAACAACACTGGAAAATGGTATCAGAACAACAAAAAATAAAGGGACGTAAGACAGACTTTACAAAAATTATTTTTTGTTCATAAATATTACATAATATCGTAGCAGATGATACCACCTCAAAATGTTGCAAAAGACATTTAATATTTCCACCAACACAAGCGACGATTGCGTTATACTGACGTACCATGGATTGGCGGACACGGTCAAAAATACCTGTAATTTGCTTGGATATCCATTTCAAACTCAGCAAGCGCTTCATACACAACAGCTTTAATAGCTCCTCAAAGAAAGAAATCCAGGCTACTCAGATCCGAAACACGTGGGGAGGAGGCAGGCTACCATTCTACCACGCTGAATCCACAATGGAAAAATGCCCCATCACATTGAGCCACAAGTTGCGTCTCTGATTTTGTGACATAGATGAAGTATGCCTGGTAGAAACCGTTCCAGAAAGATCAGATAACCTGTTGATGCCATAGGCGATGGCAACAAGTGAGGCCGAATAAGCAGTCACCAAAGAAAACGTTAAGAACGAAAGCTTCGCCAAAGCAAGCGTAGCACCATCACACCACAGAATGAAAAGTACACTCGAAGTTTACTTTACAGAGGCTACCAGCCTTAAAACCTTCATTTGCGCATGCGCGAAATAGCTGGCGAGCCGGTGACGAAGCAGATCTGGTCTTAATACCTTCTTGAGCATGTGCAAAATAGTTGTCGAACCGGTGTCGAAGGTCACGTTGTCAAGAATTCAAACTTCTATGACAACATTTTTTCCACGCCGTATTGGTGTATCAAATCAGTTATCGGCGCAAGTAAATTAATTAATGAATTATTCATCTTGAATAATAATAAAAAAAAAATCTACGAAAATACGAGTTTAAATTATTACAGAAAGTTCTGTCAAAGAACGAATCCAATAAGTTCTTTGATTTCGTACCGTAAAATCCTCAGTTTCCTGTACACCTGACGATTTGGCGACGGGAATTTCTCCTTCCGCAAAATAGTGATGCCGTAGTCAAACTGGTTTTCTTCTTCTCCCAATTTATATTCTTTAGCCCAAACATTGTGAATAGTCTTAGTGAACAGCCCGACCTGCCATCAAAGTTTGTACTAATATTTTTGGGACACTCTGTATACACCCTCACCATCCCAGTACGATATCAAAAGCCTAATCATGAAGTTAAGTAACTGCCTTGGTGTCCACATGTAGAAGACTTGAATGTTAGCGAGATACTATGGCAAACTTAGGAATGCCAGGCTCAAGTTTGTATTTGATTCTTCCATAACTTAGAAAGAGAAAAATTAGAAAGATTTTAGCAAAGGAATGAAACAAAGTATCTTTACCTACTGCACTATTCATATATTCCGAATCGAACTATTGCTATTCTAAATGAGCATTAGTCTAAGAGCTTATTTATCAAATAACAGAAATTATAGTATTCAGGCATTTCTGGATGCATAATGTGAATACGGGCGAGTTTCCCTAAGAAACCCTTCACGAAAGCATCACTTTCCTTAGCCTTCTATTACTTTGCTACATTCAAATAGCCTAATCTTATTTTCAGCATGTATGAATTTTATCACTTTGTAAAACATCTGTATATTTTATTTGCTACCTTATTTTAAAGTTATTTAAAACAGACACAAAAATAAAAACACTTTTTTTTTTTTTTTTTTTTTTTTTGTAGAATAAACTAGAAAAAACTAATCGAAATCTAAGAAACTAAATCCTTTTACTCATCTGTTAAAAAAATGATTATATAAAACTGCAAAATGGAAGCCAAATTATGCCAATTTATATTATACAGAAAGTTAAATTATAAAATCGGTAAGAGTGAAATGCATATAAAATCAAATAAGCATATAAAATATTAAAATTAATGTGAGAACTATCCAATAATGAAAAATTGAAAAAAAAAAAAGTTGGGATTATTATTAGTTTGATTCATGATTCACAGGATAATCAGTTACTCAGTTTACTATAACAAAAGTCTAATCCATTTCTACTCACTACTAAAAAAAATTTTTTTTCCTCTGATTTATTCACAATAATAGGCATTTAAAAATAATTTTTAACAAATGAAGTCCATTATATCAGTTTATCGATTTTTATATAATATTCAAAGCGAAATCACATTAAGAAATAAGCAAAAGTTATCTATTATGATAAGTTCATAAAATAATGCAAACACTTTGAATAATAAATAAAGATCACTCCCATTTTGTTTACTGATCTTCTAATAATGATCAAGGACTTCCTTACTATAGGTCAATTTTGGTATCATTCAAATTTAAAGATTTTGCACACACGAATCTTATTCTATGTAGTAAATGTCAGTTTGCAGTATTTCTTGCATCGACAATGTCACTTAAATCTGACAGAGGTTCAAATAAATTAAGAATATATAAATGATATTATAACTTTGAAACAGTTTATTTCTTTTATGTCAATTGCCTCTTCATGAAATGCATAAACAAAATGGCATCTACAAGATAATGCCACATAAGTTTTCTTAAAAGTAATAAAATAAAGTAAAATTTAAATAGTATAACAGTACATTTATGTTACACTAAAATAAATTGAAGCTGATTTCTCAGATCTGCAGATTTTGACAGACAGATCTTATTAAAGCTTATTTTCACTCAAAATAATCTGAACACTTAAAAGCAATTTTTTACTTAAATTTTTATTTTAAATGATCATAATTTTTCTTTCTTTAATGGTTTTAAGATTAAAATACAAATGTTTAGGATGGTATAAGTCCTCATTCAGTGAATTTTAGATTAACAAGACAACAAAGTCATTCTACACATGAGACAGAAGATGCTATGGATCCTATGGAAGATGCTCCATGATCCCAATACATAACTGAATGAATGAATCATAGAAGGATAGTACCTTATTATTTAATTTGAACGTATATTTTTTAGTAAGAATGTATTTAATATGTCGATTTTAGTAATGTATATTGCAAAATGCATTCAGAGAATGGAAAAAAGTTATTTTTATCAATCTCACAGGACAATGATCAAGTGCTTTCAATCTTCCTCAAAGAAGCTTAGGAAGCTTAACAATTATAAAATCTGACTTTTATGCTACAGTTCTTTCAGTAGTTAGAGAGATGGAGGAGATGTTTTCTTCCTACAGCATTGTAAGAAACTCACTACTATACTGTAGAAGTATAGTAGTGAGACAAAAGAATGAAAAACAATAATTTAAATGAGAAATCTACAGCATTTTCTAAAAAACCTAAAAATAACTACTATTACTTATTTTGGAAGGCTATTACATACTTCAGCAAAGGCAGTACATTTCTAGACCTGCATCCATTGAAATAAAAAATGCAAATAATCAAAATATATTATTTTGTATTCGGCATATGGCAGAACACAATACTAAAGAATCTGCATCTAGTATGTATGACTTTCTAATTATGTTTCTTTTAAAAATGAAAGTGACTCTATCATTTAGTGACTCTTAGAGATGATAAAATAAAAATTACACCATCTGGGATAAACTTGCAGATTTAAACAGAAGATGGAAACAGATATTTTTAAATGAAATGGTATTTATGAAATACACTGCTGGACATAAACATGCTATACCAGGAAGGAAAGTAAATTGCAGAATCTTGTTTACTGTACATATATAGTATATTGCAAGGAAGACATAATTAAATTTGCAAGTGGTTTGTGGTACACAATGTGGAGAATTCAGTACACAAAAAAGCCATCTCTGACAGCAAAAACAGTTATAATTCAGTAGGACATCAATTTGAACTGAGCTTGGATGTTAGATACAGGTGCACCATTCTATGCAGCTCCTACACTATCACAGAGTTCATCAGAGTCACTGGTAAGTGGTGACATGCCAGTCTCTCTGCAACCCATGACCAGATGTTCTGAGCATGTAAGATAACTGGAGAACACGTTCGCCAGAACAACAGTCAAACACCATTTTTTGTGTCAAAAAAGGTCAGAACATCACAGGCAGCATGTAAGCATAGATTATCTTGTCAAAAAATGGCTATAATGCAGACCTTGAACAACTAGTGGCCTTAACACATCAGAAATGCGATGGCAGCTGTCCCTGTGACTGGTTATGCAAACAAGATGTGACAGGGGTGTGTACCGAATAGGTTCTCTACTTGCAAGGTGTTCAGTCTGTATGATGATGAAAAAACCAAGCTGGCAACATTCATTTTCTTGGCACATTCAGACATGTTATCCATGTTCATCATGATGCAATATGAAGAACCAGGATTCATCTAATGGGATACTGTGTTGCCACTTCTGTGCCCAGTGTCGTCATTCGTTATGCTCTTGAAAGTGTGTCGATCTATACAGCAGCAATAATGGTTGCCATGCTGGCAGTCTAAGGTGATATACATTGTTGCTTTCTGTGTGGACACTTGTCATCATGCACATGAGCCAAGTTCCTGACTCAATGTGACATGGCTGTACAATCCCACATGGATAAAAGAACAACATATCTGTCCTCTAGGTATTAGTGGTCTTGGTTACTAAAATCTAGCATGATGTTCACTATGGCCCACTTGAACCTATAGATACCATATTAGCCTGACAATTCTGGGATTCTGACTGACACAAGTAGCAGTGTTGCGGTGCGATAATCTGCAGTCCCAATAGGCCACAATCCTGCTGTGATCAAATTCTGGCATATGCTGATGGGAGTTTCTCCATCTTAGATGTAGCATATGACCTTTACACTACAAATGTTCATGTGTGATTTCCAAATGAAAAACCTACAATGAAGTCTCATTTATATACAATGTAGATGACATTATCAACACCTGCTTTGTGTGTATGCATAGAAATGCTAATCATTTGCAAATCCCAGCATGTAGTACTTATCATGCAAATTTTACAGTCTGAACTGATTAACAAAATAGTCTACAGAATTTTGGAAATAAGTTCTTCATTTCTGATGTAATTTTAAGATGTTATTGAATACATGATTACAGCCATGATTAATTAAAGAATTCTTAAAAGAAATTTTAAAATCACTTCGTCCACAGTAGAAGAATCATGAAAATAGATGGGTTTCATCATTTATGTGATAATATATTGGTAAACTTCATACACTTAGTTGTATATTCATCAAGATAGGTTCAGCTATTCATTTTCCCTGAGGTTAATAATAAAAAAGATCATCAAATTGAGACCACAGTTCTGTGGATTTAAAAGTCTTGCAGATTTTTTATCATAAAAGAAAAAGTTATTAGACTAAAATATGCATCATAAAACATTGAAGAAAGCTCAAAAAGAACCATGTAAAAAAACTTTTTTAAGATTTTCAAGTATATGTTTTACAATTTTAGGATGCTCTAGCTTCAGTTCTAGTTTTTTTTTTTTTTTTTTTTTTTTTTTTTTTTTTTTTTTTTAAGCAGGAGTGATGAAAAATGAGCAATGCCTTCACTGGAAATCAAACCACGGACCTCTGGAATATACGCCTAGTGTGCACACCACTACACCACGAAGGCACGCTAAGAAGGTGGGAGAAATACCTTCTACAGTTTCCTTTCCTTACTCTGACTATATGCAGTTATTACCCTCTGGATACACAGCTACATTTTTCTAAAAATTTCAAATATTTTCCTATTAAAATGAAACTTTCATTAAATGGTATCCTTTTAAGTATTCTCTGGATCAGCATCACATTTATCAAGGCAAACACAAAAACTGAAATTTTTTTGATTAAAAAGATCACCAAAGTTTGGCTATGAGCAAAGTTTCATAAAGATTCCTTTTTTTTTAGTTCCTTTATTTATGATGGTCATTTAAATGCTCATTCACATTTATATGCAATGTCGATGACATTATGTAAATGACATTAAATGGCCATCATTATTAAGATGGCCATTTAAATATATCCATTTTTAGTTAATTTTACTATAAGAACGCTCCTTTATTATAATTTCAGGGTGAAACCAGAATTAAATTACATTGTGCTGTAAAGGCTTTCAACATAAAATCAAATTTTAAAAAGCAAAAAACAAAATTACGTCTATTATGTATTTAATAATGAACTTCAAAAATCCTTTTTTTTATCCAGTTCATTAGCAATTTATAATAACAAACAAAACACATAGCAAAACAACTGGGTTGCCAGTTCAGACTATAAGATGTAAAGTGATTACACTAAAAAAAATTTTCTCTTCTAAAATCTGTTGTGTGAACACTTTTTATACCCTAGAAAATACATTACATTTAATTATATTTATGTATGCATGCATATCTAAACCAAAGACGTATCATATATACTTGTATAGATATTCTTTGTATATTTGTACATATATTCTTTTATTTAATAAACATATAGTATGTGTTTGAAACTATATATTCTTTTATTTAATAAACATATACGTGTTTGAAAACTATATATTCTTTTATTTAATAAGCATATATGTGTTTGGGACTATATATTCTTTTATTTAAGAAACATATAGGTGTTTGAGACTAATTGATCATGTAAAGAATTCAGTAAAAATGGAACTTTCAAAGATGATACATACATTTACCTAGGTTAACAGAAAAACAAGATAAAATCATGCACCAATTAGATACCAGCTGGCGAAGCAGAAAGGCATCATGTTCTACTGAAATTTAAAGTAGGTGATATATGAGAATATATATTATTTTTTGTTTGATGTACGTATGTTCTATAAGTTCTTTTTTCCCCCAGAAATAAATTAAAAGAAAGAAAGAAAAACAATATTTTGAAATATTCTGTTATTATTTGGCTTTTTTTATTTTATTCAAAATTTAACTTCTCAACATGGATAATAGAGGTACTTCCTTATTCCTTCAGCATGGATAATAGGGACACATGGTACTTCCTTATTATTACAGCCCAAATTCAAAAGCTATCAAAATCTCTTTTATTAATGAATTGTTGTGAATTAAGATGCCTGCTGTGTGATGTCATTATGGTGAACTATGAACTCACATGCCAAATGGCTCAAGAACACTGAAGGAGAAACTCGCATGCTGGATTTTGAAATTTTATTTAGGCATTTTATGTATTCGTTAACTTTATACATGTTTCGTTCTTACTAAACATGTTTTGAGCAAATATGTACTGATCATTTGTATTAATGTCTCTTGAAGGATTGTAAATAAAAGAAGGTTTATACTTTAGACAATTTAAACCAACATTCCATGTTTGACACCATAACTTGCCATTTCATTTTGAGTCTGTGCTGAATAAATCCAAAGTAGTGCATTTCATTACTTCTGAACACAAGCAGAAAGGAAGATGGCAAACTTTTTATAGAACAAGCATCGAAAGTCATGTGCCTTGCTACATCATCGGTCTCTCTTTTGGCACTGTTGTAGTGGCCCAGTTATTGCATGAGAAATAATTATTTTTTATTTCATATATTTGTTCATGTGTTTAATTATTTTATAAAATTAACTTTAATATTTTGTTAATATTCATATTTAAATTTCTTTATGCTGAATGGCAACTAGTTCTAGTTCTGATTCATGATTGCTAGGTTTTGGTTTCAAAACGTTGCTCGTAGTGTCGCATTTTGATAGCTGGAAAATAAAATGCAATAACTTAGCTATTTGTTTATAATTCATGCTGTTCCTAGTCATAAATTAATTTTAAACATTAGTAGCCAAGGCTGCACTGTCTAGGAAATGTGCATATAAAATAATTGTTTTGATTTAAGCATGACGATTTTATATACACATTTTGTAATAATTCTGTTAACTTCTTATTCATTAGAAACCTATACTATTCTAATTTTGTTTTAGAGGGTAATTTTTCCACATGTTAGAGTGAGCACATCAAACCCCGTTTACTTTCCATCACACATTCTAGTATTTTGTGCATACAATAAGATTTTCTAGTTTATAACCTTTCTACTTATTAAAGCATATTACATTGTCAGAAATGAAAAAATGATCAATATTTAAAAGAAAACTAATGTCAAAGATTAACCAAAAGAAAAGGTAGGGAAGGTATAGATAAGATTCATTGCGAAATTAGATCAAATATAAGCAATAGTGAAGATTTCACTACCTGGTTGAAAGAATTTGAAATAAATACAAACAAATGTTGGATACTTTGCAAAAATATCCATGTGAGATATTGCTTAGTAAGTGGTAAATAAGATGAAGAAAGAAATATGTGATAAACATGAGCCCAAAATGCTGTCTTTACATAAAACTATGCATATGAGAAAAATATTTACACCAATTACATATGTAAATAGAAGTCAGGACTTTTTATTGCAGTCTACATGAAAAAGATGTTCTAATAACCAATGCAGAATTTTATTCAAAGTGAACTTTACCAATTTCGATTCGTATACATTTTAATGTGTTAAATTTCACATTTAATAACTGCTCCCTCTTACATGTACTGTCTACAAGAAATACTCATCAAACTGAATGAATTTATCTTATTCACAATGAATATATTCAATGTATTCACATATTAACTTTTACTGTTAATAATGGATATAATTAGATCATACACAATATGTATTATGAATCTTACACTTTAAAATTCAAAAGAATGCAAGCACTGAAATAAGAAAGCACTAGATTAATTGTAACACTTCCAGTCCAAAAAATTATACACTTGAATTCCCTTAATCCACAGATGTTGGTAAATGCATAATATTCGAGGCTAATTGTAGCTTGAGTCATTTTTCTCTATGTAAAGAGTGATAATACATTGTGAACATCAATCCAAATATTAATGCGTGATATAAATCGCAAAGAAATTTCAGCGATTGTGTGATAAAAATCGTGAAATTGAAATGTCAGTGATTAATTAAACTCATAAAACGAAAGCACTATGAGATTTTCTACGCCATACATTTATAACTCCAAAACAAATACAAATTAAAATGTAAACAACATACGCTCACAGGCTCAAAGATTTAGCATCACAAGAGCAATAGAAGCTCATTGGTCAATTTTCGAAACCCCTCCCTCAGTGGCTACGCTGATGTGCACTTGTGAAATATGCGTCCGGATAATAGATCATTCTGGATAATGGACGTCCGGATTACGGACTTTGTACTGTATTATTGCAGCCACCTTAACAGCAGTCAGAAAATTGTCAGCATGCACAAATTCTAGCTACGATGCACCTAAGCATTTCTTCAGGCAACCATACTGATAACAATCTTCCAGTCAAATAATGTCACCATTTTCATATGCATTCTACTATATTCCAAATTAAAATTTTAAATATCCTCTTATGGAATTTATCAGCAATGGAAAAAACATCTTTAAAATATCTGCAGAAATGCAGTACAGTCAAAAGTCGTTAATCCGGACTCGTCGAGACTTCGGCGATTCCGGATTATCAATTTTTCCGGATTATAGATCATCAGTTTAAATCTGGTAAGATGGCATGCAGAATTTACAAAATTAAAAATATTAAACCGTAATTTATGAAATAAAGAACAGTTATGATCTAAAGGGTATCAAAATTTACAAAAAGAAAAAGCTTAATATTTATTTGTTTACTATATTAAACATTTCTTTCAATGTAAGTTGTTTAAGTTGCTTCGTTTCATGTGATAATACTTTCTCTTTAATTCTATTAAACAGACATAATTTCTTGTTCAATTACAAAGTTCCGCTGTTCAAGTCCTATAATTGCTGTGTCGAGAATACCGACTAATTTGTCAATCGAAATTTTTTCGTTTTCAATAACCTCTCTCACTTTCTTCACTATCGGAAGCAAATTATAATGACGAGGAACTTGTTTTAAATCATATCAAAGACAGAGTACATCGAGATGAAATACTACATTTAGTAAGGAATTATAAGCCAAATAAAATAAAAACATCTGCCCTGAAGATAAGGATAGTGCTGACAGATCAACTTCCAATTCATTGCGCGCCGCGGCGTTCCCCCCGCCGAGCAGCGTGAAATTTATAAACAGATTTCGGATTTCGAAACATACTTTCGCTTTAGATCCTTTACATATTAGCAAATATATATCGGAAATTCTATTTGATATAATCGAAAGTTCAAGCTTACTTTTATAAAATTGCTCTAACAGTCTGCAAAAAATAATAAGCCGGATCCAATTAGAAGATAAAGGAACAACGCAATCTGCAACATTAACTGATTTAGATAATTTTAGCTTAGCTTAATACTGTCCGTTATACATTAAACGCACATGCGTAAACGTTTTATGCGCACGTGCATATTCGCAGCCGTAAAGGTCTTATGCGCACACGTAAACGCTTATGCGCATGCGCAGAAAGTTTGTAGCTTTGTTGTCCGGATTATAGATCATTCCGGATTACGGGTGTCCGACTTAACGACTTTTGACTGTATTTTGTTGCAAAATCACTGAAGGAAATAAGGAAGAGATGCATTCAATAAGTAGGCACTGTTTAAGCAGTGCCGAAGCTATATGCAGTGCGAGGTTTGTGTAAAATTATCCGATTTTTTTTTTTTAAACAGATCCTTGTGTGCATGGGGAAAAGAACAGAGCAAAAAATTACAGAACGATTTCATGAAAAATTTAAGCATTTTATTTATTTATTATTTTTTCGGATCATGTAATCCTTATTTAATAATTAAAATCTTTTTTTTTTTTTTTTTTTTTTTTTTTTTGGATATGTGGATAATGTTTGCTGACTTAACAACAAATAGATATAGTCTGAAAAGTTTTATAAAAAAGTCACAAAAATCCTTAATGTAAAGCAGATAAGTAACTTTTACCTTTTGATCTATAATAATCACCAAATTGTGCCAAGGCGGTTGCGCTAATACGGAAGTACCCTTTAATGATATTCATGAAAAAACCCACAAATGTAAAGACTGTTTTATTAAATATAAAATAAACACATAGACAAATACAGAAATAAGAATGCACATATTAATTCCAGTTGACAGTTATATAGGGATTCATTTTAAGTTGAAGTTAATAGAACCCTTCCAATATGAAATTTCAAAAGTAATAACTATAAAATAACCAAATAGCTGTCTAGGAAAAAAAAAGATGTAAATCCTCTGAATTAGCATCTGCTGTGTAATCTTGCATTCATTGTAGCTCCATTTTTGAGTTTCAACAGCAGTAAAATTCAGTTTTATTTTATTGTTTTTTGAATAAAAGCTTTCAGAATAGATATCTTTGTCTTGGGAGAATTTAAGAAGTGTTACCCATCATTAAAAAAAAAATTAACAATTCATTTAGAAAAGAAATTGAAAAATTACATGATCAATGTTCATTATCTTCATTTATTTAGCATTACATTACTGTATGCTACTAGTTAGGTGAAATAAACAGATTTCCACATTTGGCACTTTGGAACAGAACTGTGGCTGTTAACTGAAAAGTGTAGAATTACTTAAATAGATTTAATGGAAATGCAAGATAATTATATTTCAATTTTGCTGCAGAAATTATTATATTTGCAGGTTGAAACAACTTATAAAAGTGACTTCTAAAGAAACTATTATAAAGCAAAAATGATATTAAACAAAGCAAAAATGATATTAAACATTAAAGTTTTGAATTCAGTGTCTTTTAAATTGCATTAAAGAATATTCACATTTTTTGCAGCTTTGAAGAATGGCCTGCTCACTTTATTAGCTGGAATTCAAAATCATTTGGAATTTAAACTTTCAATCATTTCAAATTTATATATATAATTCATATTAAAAAAATGATGAAATGAATTTTATGACACTTTTTATATCTTACAAAATTTTAATGCTTTAAAATCATTGAGAGAAATACAAGACATTTCTCTTCCTGATTTAGTCATTACAGAAAACGGGATATATAGTTAGGCTGCTTTACTAAACTATTGATTCGATAAAACAACAAATGGAAAAGTTATGCAGTACAAGAAAAGCGTAATTATCTTTTATACAAATCTATTCATATATCCTACCTTGCTCGAAGGATCAGTCTGTGTGCATAGACTGGAACTTCTTCACGACCAACAATGAAAACAATATCTGCAGTGTCTCGATCTTCTACTAGCCTCTGTAAATCATCCAAAAGTTTTGGTACACCAGCAAAAGTTTTGTCAGCAAAATGGATGCCAGAAGGGCTCACTCTGGTTCCCATTTTAATAAATTACAGTGAATACTGGAAATTGAAAGATTAGAATTAATTTTAAATTAAAAAAATAGTTTTCCATAAATTCAGTTACTATAGACATTTTATGAGAAAAAATTTACACACATCTATATTCTGACTAAAATTATAGTTTGGTAACTTATAAAATAGAATATCTAAAAATAGCTGCCCGGACGTTCCAAGAAAAAAAATAACATATGATGAGAAAAAAAACAACATATGGCGAGAAACATATGATGTTCCGAGGGGAAAAAAAAAAAAAAAAGGATTAAATTATCAAAATTGGTTTGAAGAATCGACAGTCAATTTCTTAACAGCAATTCGTTTCATTTCTACTTGGTGTTTAAAATTAACTTCCACTGAAATTTGTCAGTATCAACTTGATATGAACTTTTGTTGATTGGAACAGAAAGAAAGATTGCGACCATGCATTAATATCTAGAATGTCAGTTAAAATAAGTGGCACTATATTTCACGACAAGCTAACCTGAGAACACATACAAGGCTAGAACGAAATTTTCACGGCTTTTCACTCTGTTCTTCACGTTATCCATACGCACCAAACCGCCCGCGGAAATTCAATTGCTGCAATTTGCTACAGATTTGGCGACTCCTTGCCAAATCCAGCGTATTTTTAAGTAACAATCTTTTTATACAATGAAGCTGCAGTTGATATTGTTAGTTCATTGTAGTGTAAAATGTAAGGCATTTTATTGTCTTAATTCATACGAAGTTTTTCACTATAATCTAAATATGACGCATACGAATTTGATGATATTTAAAACCCGAATCATCATTTAAAACTTGAAACAGAAGAGCTAACAATGTATTCCTGTGTATTGTAGTTTGAGTTATTTTTTTTTCCCAAGACCATTCGCTTAGTTAAAAGTAAAATATATAAATTTAGAAAATCTGGTAGAAGTTATTTTCTCAACAGTGAACCAGAAAAAAATGCCGATTTTTATTTTATAAAGATGTTAATTTGATTTTAATTTCCAATTATTTAAAAACTCTGACTACATTTTGTAGCAGACATCAATAAAAATTATATATCCTGTATTGTCTCCTAAGACACATACTCTTCCAGTCATGCCCAGACAATCACTCTCCTACAGTATGTCTTATTCTTTCTTTTTTTTTTTTTTTTTTTTTTTTTTTTACTGTTTAAAATCAAAAATAAAATAAATAAAAATACTGAAAACTGAGATCTTCAGATTACAGTCTAACGACTAAAGAGTTTACCAATAAAAAATTTCAAGATATTAGAAAAATATTAAAAACTTTAAAATTGTAAAACAAACATAAAAATTAAGAAGTAAATGATCTTATACCAATTAACTTGTACAAATCAGTTAAAAATATAACATTAGAAATGTCTTTTGTTAGTTATAACAAAGTGCAAACGTTCATATGAACTAAAAAATTATTTAAAAAATTAAACTGTAATGTAATGACTGCAAGTTCTGCATTGGAGTATCTCAGTGTATTATATAAAAGAAGTCCTTTGCCTTTATAAAGTCTCCACGAAGATATCTCATCCTTTAGGTAGAAATCCTTGTTCCTTCTACCATAGTTAACTTAATTCATCAGTACTTCCATATTGGTTAAGTTAGGTGATTTGAATACGGCAAAGCACACAAGAGCTGACTAAGGAGTAAGACACATTCGTGGAGGACTTTCTAAAAGAAATGGGCTCGTATTCACATTATACATGGGAAAAACCACGAAAACTGACCATGAACCCAGCCCGTTCGCTTGGGTTCAAACAATGTCAAACTACCAGTATTCAGCAATCTTAAACATCTGGCTACTGGTGGGACACTTTCATATTATAATTTCTAATGGATGTTAACTTGTATTTATAATGTTATTTGTAACTGTTTATAGTTCTGCCTTTTATTAATTTGTGGCCTTGAAAACGCTCTTGTATTTTTAATTTGTGGCCCTGAAAAGGGCCTTTTTTTAACTGAGGTATTCAATCCCACTAAGATTATCGTTTGAAGAATCTGAGCTATCTGACTCATCAATATTAAATTGTATGCACTCAACGGTGTTCTTCACCAGACAATTTAATTTCCACATTTTCTCTTCCTCTTCTATTACATGCCTCACGCATTTAGCCCATTGCATAGGAGTCACAAAATCAATTCCTTTCTCAATCAATTTATGGACTTTGTCCTTTTTAAAAGTTCTGTTTGTGCATGCTACATATCCTTTCACACTACTCCATATGAGTTCAATAGGGTTCAGGCTGCAATGATATGGTGGTAAACGCAGCACAGTATATCCAGCTTCAGCATCTATACAATGTCATGCAAATTTTTTTCGAAACTTAGAAACGAGAACTAAAAGTTCTACTTTTAACATATCAGCTTCCCAAGGAATATTTTTTTCTGTCAACCAGAGTTAAATGTCTGCTTTCCTTGTACTTGAAGAAGAAATGTTTTCAGACTAAACGCTGTGATAAGACGCATTACCTAACACAATTACACTGTTCGGTTGCAAGTTATGTAATTTTTTTTCAAACCAGCTTTCATAATATTCTGAATTTATTTCCCCGTGGTAATCTCCTTTCTTTTTCTTAGCTTTGAATATATCACATGCTTCAGGAATAAATCCGTTTTTATTACCAGCATGAACAACTATACACCATGAGCCTTTTCCTGAGGGAGCAATTAAACCTGTTGGAAGACTGCTCAAAAAAGCTCTCTTTATAGTTGCATCCTCCCCAATTTTGGTTTTAGAATGCCCAAAACTTACCCAAGTTTCATTGGTGTAAAAATTGTCCTGGCCTGTGAACGATATTTTTGTATATCTCTTAGATATTTATGCCTCCAGCATTGAATATCGTCCTTGTTCAATCAAAACTGACTAGCGTTTTCGTTTTTTGTACGCAAATTCTAATTCATCATTTGTCCAACTGTACGAATGGACATATTTGGCAAATCAGCTTCATCATTTATAACTTTAGCCACTTTTTGCACAGTGGGAATTTCATTCCGTAAAAAGAAACCATGAACTTAATATTGTTGCTAAAGTTAACTCATCATATTGTTTGATTTGGGTTTGCATACCAACTTTCAGAGGTCATTTCTTACCTGGAGTCGGATTGGATTGTTTAATTATGGCAAAGCACACGAGGGCTATCTGCCTAAAGACAGGGATGCCTTCGTGGAGGACTTTTTTAGGAAAACTGGCTCATATACACGTTACACATGGGGAAAACCACGAAAACGCCCATGTAGCCAGCCCGTTCGCGGGATTCGAATCTCGGACCGAACTACCAGTGTTTAGCGTCTTTACTGCTCGGCCGCTGGTGGGCCGCACCTGGAGTCGAAAATCTGCCATTTTCTTTCAATTCGGATTTTATGCGATTTATGCTTGTTACAGAAACGCCAGTTAAATCAACAGCAAAGTAACAATATTTTTATCAGATTTATTAGGAAAATGCTCCCTTAATTCAACAAAAACATTCATAAAGATAACCTTAGCGGAACTGTGCAGTGGTTTTCCAGCTTTGGCTGAAAATTAAACACATATGTCGAAGATGATGCAGATGCCATGACAATAGCTGTTTTTCTCCTCACGGTCAGTGGATGAATGTTTTAATTGCTTTTCTCATTGAGATTGGTTTGAAGTTGGGGTTGCTGGAATTTCCAGTTTCACCAATAATGCCAAAAAACTAGGGATGTCTTCCTGCTGGTCATCGAATAATTGACATGATTTAGAAATTTTTAATTAAAAAGCTGAACGCAAAGTAATTTATCGTTTCACACATTTTTTTTTCTTTACGTTCTCTTTGTTCAGCAGTACTCATATTTCACATCGTAATTTTTACAATATTACTTCTTGAAACGGTAGAACTATATTCTTCGGTGGACGGATACACTTTCTACTATATCCAGTGTTCTCATATTAGGTTGACCTGTAGTATAGCAATATAGTTAAAGTTGACGAAAATCTGGGTAAAAATATATTTACGGCAAAAAGTGGCGATTTTTGGTAGTACATGGATACCGAGATTGTGTAATTCTTTGACTTGTTATTTTAGCTCGTGTAGCAGTGATTTTTTCTGCCAAAAATCACCGCTACACGAGCTAAAAATCGCCAAAAATCACCGCTACACAAAGCCAAAATAACAAGACAAAGAATTGCACAAACTTGGTATCCATGAACACCTATTGCCACTAAAAAAATCCTAGAACTGCACAAACTTGGCATTGCGCACTCCCTTGACTTTATCCATGTACACGTCGACCTATTTTTACTTAAAACATCAGATAATTGCACAAACTAGGCGTAGTGCACTCCCTTGTACACAACGAACTATTTTCACTTAAAAAGTCAAAGGAGCAGCCAATAAAAAAATATATAATCTCAATGAACCACATTTTAAATCAAACTATGAAATAACATAAAAAAGGAAATTTATGTTTACACTACACAAAGGAAATATCCACTTACCTTATTTATGAATTAACACATCTTCAGTCAAACAAAATTCCTTAACAGCATCCAAAAACTTCCTAAAACTATCTGAACTAGAATTTGTATACTGGCATCACCACATAAATTCACAAAATAACAGTCAAAAATATCCTCTGTAGTGCTGTGTCATCTGACCATATGCATTTCCTTCCTACAAACAGGCCACTTAATAATGGCTACTAAGTAAACCGTCATTTACACACCAGTCAAGTAATGCTGTTTTCCCCTTTCTGTCCGAATTGTACAGAAACTTCAAATTAATCTTACCACATTTAACCATTTTACCATCTAAATCAGAAAACAAGCAATGTACTTCCTAACCAACACACACAACAAGCCCTCAGAATTTCACCCCAATCATGCAACCAATTACATCATAATAGGGTGTCCATAACATTCAACTACTCAGGCTACCATAAATAAACCACCAATTGGCAATAAATGAAACAACTTGGCGATAAAGAAAACAACAATTCCGCAATAATACAAGGAGTACCCTTCTCTCTACTCTAACCAAAATCTATTTTCGCTTCGAAAAAACAACATTGGTTGAATCATTCCACCCCAGTGGTTGTGTGGCATAAATTGTGGAGAAACAAAACAATGTTTCTTAATTGCTGTGCCTAACTGCTCTATCAAAACTTTGCTTAAAGTTTTTGAAGAAAATATTATTAATAGAATTATAATATACTCAGATTGTTGGAAAAGATGTAACACTGAAAAATACAGAGGCCATATTTGAACATTTCTGCATTAACCATAAATACGAGGGCATTTCGAAAAGTAAAGATATACCGTACGCCAGAGGAAAAGAAAAGTTTTGGTGAGCAAGTTGGCAACACAGGTGTTAACCTTGAACCGTTAGCTTTCTCCTCACGGTCGATCGGCATTTCAACGTTGATTCTGGTTGGAGTAGGTCATGTTTAAAATGGCTGCGCCAATTCAGAATCCCACCAAATGCGAAGTATGCTCCATCATACATTTTCTTCATGGAAAAGGTCAGCGACCAGCGGATATTCACAAAGAAATTGTTTCTATTTATGGGAACATTATGAATTGACAAAATGTAACGAAATGGTGTCGTCATTTCTCTGAAGGTAGGACCGATGTTCATGACGAACAAAGAACAGGTTGGCCATCTGTGATCTCCGATGCCCTTCTTCAGAGAATAGAGGAAGCAATCCGTGCGAATAGACGTCTCAAATTGAAAGAATTGCATCAGATCATACCGGAAGTGTCAATGACAACTCTTTATGAAGTTGTGACTGTCAAGTTAGGGTACAGGAAATAGTGTGCGCGCTGAGTTCCAAAAGGCGGCAACCTTCTATGACTGTAGGGTACAAAAGCTTGTGCACTGACTTAACAAATGTTTGGATAACGGGGGTGATTATGTCGAAAAATAATAAATAATCCAGTTAATAAGATGTAACTGACGTTTTCTAAATAAATGTTTTTTTTAAGGACTGCGTGCCATTGTATCTTTACTTTACAAAATGCCCTCATATAATTTTGTAGATCCCGATACAGGTTAAGGTTTTATAAGGCAGGGCGAAATGGCAAAATAAACATCAACATGGCATTGACCATAACTAATTAGGTTCTTAATTTAATTGAGTTTATGTGGTGGCAGCAGCGTCCTAAAATGTGTTTCCAGACATTATAAATGATATCCGCAGTTTCATACCTTTGCATTAATCTTAATTTGCTAAACTAATTTTTACCCTAATTTCTTTGGCAAGTTGTTTTTAATTTACACAAAAAATTTTTAATTTTATGAATATCTATTGTGTTATTATTTCCTTGAATTTTTCTTCAGCTTAAGAGTATCGTAAACATTTTATTGATTATTTTTCTGCTTTGGATTTCTCACCAAATTGACAGCACTTGGCGATATCTGAATCTAGTCCCGATAGCGGAACAACACCATCCTGATAGCAAAACAGTACCATTGCCTGGCCCTTCAGAGGAGGCAATGGTAGCTGCTTGTTAGATGCATCCATGATAAAATGACCACTGCTTCTGGCCTAATATAGCCAAAGCCTAATATGCCTAGTACCTGCCATAAAAATGCAAATGAAATGAAGAGGATTCATCATTTAATGATATCACTTCATAGCAGTTAGAAATGAACATTTACCAGTACAGAAAGAGTTTTATTAATTTTATTATATTTTGCCTTTAAGTGCAAATAAATAAGAACTAAATACTTACATGCAAAGATTATTTAATACTACTATTTCCACTAGAATGTAACTCATTATTTGCTTTAAGCTTTAAAAGGATACACACACACACACACACAAACACACACACAAAAAAAAAACTGTGAATGCTGATTTTAAAAAAGAACATTACTGCAATACAATGAAATATATTCAACACATTTTCAAATTCTTGAATTAAATTTTCAAAAGTGCTCAGATCCACAATGTTATACATTCACTCCCTCCTCTGCCTATTTTATACAAAATAACTAAAAATTCAAAACGCAAATTTATATTTAAAGCTAACAAACTGTAATGAAATTATTGGGTTTGATCTTTGATTACAAAAAAACCATGATTATCAAACAAAAATCCCATTACTCATTATCAAGATCCAATCTGTCAAATGATTGCCATGAAATTGATTGTTAGAAATGTATTATGTATATAAGATTACTTCATCCGTTGTAATTTAGTTAATGCATTGGTCAAAGAAATAAAACATATTATTTCAAAGGATGTGCTTTTTTATTCAAAACACTTTGGTTTATTAGCTTCTCTTGATATGTAGTCCCAGCTGGATGAATATAAATTTATTCAATCGACTCGCATTATGGCTGTCGTTTTCCAGATTACATATCTTAAATTATATAGCAGCAAAGAAATTATCATTATTAAATAGAAATCACATTACTCATAACCAAATACAAAAACCTAAGTTTTATAAAAATTCAAAATTAATTCTACTTTAAACATAAATCATGTTGTAAAAGTTCATTCCAAAGTCCTCTCACTTTAGAGATGAACTCTGAAGCAACACTGCAAACAAAGCACTCACAGTTAATCTGTAATGTAATCACCATCAATATCTACAACTGTTTTCTATTCAGAAACCAGACTGTTGGTATAATTTTTGAAAAATCTAAAAGCTAATGGATACAATGCTACATATTATCCAAAGTTTTCAATTTTTAATCTACTAAGAAATGAATATTGTATTGAATGAAACAAATCTAATATGAAACAACTATGTTTCAATAAAGAATAAGCCAAGATCTAACTAAATTTGCTGAATTTTGTTACGTATGTTTTGAAGAATAAGGTTATATCTTATCACAAAATAGTACGATACATTTTCTTTAGGTTGCTTTAGACAGCCTTATGATAAATTTTAGATGCTGACAAGTGAATCAAAAAACATCATTGAAGCATCTATAATGCTTTACAAGACTTTATCCAAGATTATAAAATAATTCTTTCTATAAATATCAGTCATATTTTGTTATTTCTTTCAGAGATCACAAGCTACTTATCACTGCCACTTGAGAATAGAAACCTCTTAAAACACTCCTTATAATCACAATATCCAAGAAAGGACAATTTTGACATCTAAACAGAATTAAAAAACAAATGACTATGTATTGCAGTTTAGAATTCTTAGGATTAATAATACATGCGTTTTGAAATTAAAATTTAAAAATTCTTACAAAATACCAGTAGCTTAATCTTATGAAAACTAAAACTGATAATAATAAATATCCATATAATTTAAAGAAAAGAACACATTTCTCAAAAAAATGAATGAATATTATACGTCAAAGTGAAAAATCCTTAGCATAAATGACATAGAATTCTAAAAATTCCTTTTTTTTGTACACACACCGTAAAAAACTATTATGAATATCAACACTCACATAGTAAATTTGTGATAATACTGTTTAATTTGACACAATAAGAGGTGTGACTTGCCGGCAGTAAACATAAACAAGCGATGCGTATCAACAGTTACAGTTAAATGAAAGAAGAGAAGCAAATCAAAATTTTTGTAAAGGCTTATACGAAGTAATGTAAAATACTGGACTGCATACATTCCTAAATATTACCCACATCAGAGAAGGTACTAACTATAAGCACTTATTTATAAATTTCCTACAGCTGTTCCGTAAATTTGGGGGGGGGGTTACATATCTTCAGTTTTTAAACCAAAGATTCAAGAAAAAAAGAAGAAATGTTCTCGATCTTTCGAAAGCAGTTTCCAGTAAAGTTTAAACTTCATACCTGGGTATACAGTATTGCTATAATATCAACAATACCAACACTTTAAATATCATAGTTACAACTCGAACATAATCTATAATTCATATGACTTGTCGCGGACTCAGACATTAGAATTTAAATATATTCTGTTTAAAATATAAATACCTAACTGATTTCGTGAATATAAAGAATACTTTCCTAATCTACTGCACATTTTAATATAGCTTTTCCTACATTCTGTTCACCATGCAGACAATAATCCAAATGATACTCAGTGTTCCGTACTTGTAACTTTATCGTTTGGCTGACAGACCACTTTTTCCGTAGCATTTTTGTTATTGTGAATTTATTATGTTAATCTGTTAGATCTGGCAACAAGAAGTAATGTAAAGTTTTGTCTCTGATAATTGGCAACTGATATATTCTACTACTGCGAAGAAGAACGCTCGCACCAAAATCTTAACAAGTTAGAAGAATTACTGGAAACATCGGTGAAGCCTTTAATAAAAAAAAGAAACGGTTGCTGGCATCTTCATTGATATTGAAAAAGCGTTTGATAAGGTTTAGCACCCAGGCCTCCTTATCAAACTTCTTGAAAATAAATTTTCACCTGGATTAATCCCCCTAATTTCTAGTTTTTTGGAAGAGAGAATTTTTCAAGTTCGTATTAAGAACGAGTCATTTAATGTTTCACCTTTTCTTTTTAACATCTACATAAATTATCTTCTCAGCCACAAAAGATGCCATTATCGCCTGCTATGCAGACGAAACTGCAATTCTCAGCAAATCCATCAATCCGCAAAGAGCCATCCAAAACTTTCAAAATGCAATAGACTATATCTTCCCATGGTTTAACGTTTGGAATTCCAGAAGACATCTCAAGAATATCACAATTAATAATATTTCCATCCCAAATGAAAAATGTGTTAAATATTTAGGCGTTTATCTCGATCAAAAACTATCCTTAAAAAAATCACACCGAAAATATCTGTAAAAAAAAAGGCAATATTCAGTATCTGTGCACTCATAGGGAGAAATTCTAAACTTAGTCTCTCTACGAAAAGAGTTATTTATCTACAAACTTATCCGCTCGATTTTACTGTATGCTTCTCCAGCGTGGGCTGCAACTGCAAGAACTCACCGCGAAAAAATACAAAGTATTCAAAACAAGGCCATCCGAATAATTACAAATGCGCCTTGGTTCGTACAAAAAATCACTCTTCACATTGACTTAAAAATTGAATCCACGGATTCTGAAATTCTAAAAGCTTCTCATAACTTTTTTATGAAATGTGACAGTCATCCTAAGAATATCATCAAAAAACTAGGAAATTATGATTTGACAAATGAACAACGCCACAAGAGGCCCCGCACTTTTCACCATAATAGTCGGTGGTAATGTATATATTTTCGTTTTCTTTTTATTTAGCCAAGATTTTACTTCATTTTCTTTAATTATAGCTTTACTTATCAAATTACAAAGCGCTATGGACTTTGCTCTTGCTAAAGCAGGTAGATTTTGTGTGTAAATCGATTTTACTCTTGGGAAACGTTTCAATGTACTGCAAATTGTGTTTTCATCATTTTATTTACCAATTATTGCTTATCAGAAGAATAATTTTTATGAAATTTTAAAAAGGCCTTACAATACATCCTGCAAGAGATAGCGCCACACGAGCGCCTCATTTGCTCAAAGTTTACTTATTCTATGGACGGCGGCACAAGAGCCTCCGTTGCTACTAATCTCTGAGTTCTAGCACAGCATGTGCACAAGTATTTCCATATTATTGGATACAACTTGCTCGATTCTTCACGCATTTAAAAGTTAAGTATAATATATTGGTAAAGGCCGTTAATGGCCGATTGCCTCTTACTAAGTGACAAGACATAGACATAGACACACGCAAAATGTACTCGCTGGAATAACTGTTTTTGTTCTCGCTAAGAATAAAGAATTGATTATTATCGTTAATTACGCATCTTATTTCTTACTACGTTAAACGACGTACGCTACCATCGCACACTCAGCGTCAATTTACTTATGTTTACAACCGAGTCATTTTAAAATGTCGTTCTCTCAAAGACTTATTTTTAGTATGCAAAGCTTAAGATTTAATACACAAATGTTTCACTCGTTTTTTCTCAAAATGCACATTCTGTGTTCTATTCTTGCTGTCAGCCAGGTGGCGGGCCATTCTACCTCCTTGATTCATTCATCTTGGAATCTGGTAGAATGGAGGAAATGTTCTAAAACATCACTACTGTGATGAACATCTGATTTATTGCATTTCATCTAATCGATCGCTGTAATTATTTTTTGACAGTGATGCAATTTTCGATGAAATGTTCAATTTTTTCCCCGTTAAATATTGTCTTAATAAAGTGCTTGTGGTAGTAAGGATCGTACCGTGACTCATGATTCAGAACAACTCCGGCGAACACGAAAAAACCGTCAGAAAAATGAGAATTATTTATTTAGTTAGTTAGTTACAAGTTTATGAATTTCCAGACGGGATATTAATGGCGTCCGACTCGCAACGTTGTTTTGAAGTGTTTTACATTATTCAATGGCATGATATTCCATATTAAATCATATTAGAGTCGATAACATATGATTAAATGATGTATAAATAAAATTTATGAGAAGAAATTTTTTAAAAAATATTGATTGATTAATTGCATAACTGAATGGAATATATTCTATATTTACGTTACATTAAGCAATATTGAATTTTGAGTAGATATGTTCTATATTGATGAAATGTTTTATAATATTGAATAGAACATATTCTGTATTTACGAAGATGTTTATTTAAACATCAAACATGAAGTTGAATTTTTGAGTAGCTATATTCTATGTTGATGAAAAGTTTTATAATATTGAATCGAATTATTTTCTATACGTAAAGGTGGTTTTTTAATTTTTTTTTAGTAATCTAAAATTAAGAATATTATTTACTATCTTGTTTGAATTTACGACATTGTGTTTCCATTTAGTATACTTTCGATTTATGACTTGTTGTTGAAAGGAAAATAAGTCTAAAGTTATAGATCAGCTAATGAAATTGTGTTTTTCTTATCGAAGTACTTTTATAAAATTTGCAGAAAAAGTGCAGGATTTGTTTAAGCCCTTGATCTTGATTCTTTTGTCGAATTTTAGGCACAGTTGTAAGAAAAATATTCCAAAATAAAATCCCTTGACGAGGAAATTCTTAACACGTTGCTGACCGACGAGAATTGTTCTCAGAAAATGCTGGATGAATGAAACTGAAAGTGCGGACATGTATAGTGGCACATTTATTGACTTTAAAGCGAAACTTGAACGGCGATTGAATTTATCGAGAGATCTGAATGGAACCCAAACTGAAAGCAAAACTAATTACAAACGAAATTTTAAATTGCCGAAGACTGAATTCTAAAAGTTTAATGGGAATTCAAAGGATTGGCTTTCATTTTGGGAATTATTTAAGAAAATTCATGAAGATGTAAATATTCCAGAAGTAGACATATTTCAGTGTCTTCTCTAGTCTACTTAAAAAGGTTCAAGAGCTAGGGAAGTGATGGAATCGTTTCCTATAACAGCTGAAAGTTATCAACAGGCTGTTGAGTGCTTACACGTACGTTTTGATAGAGAAGATGATTTAGTTGAAGTTCATGTCAGGGAATTGTTAAGCCTTGTATTTAGTAATATTTTTAGACCAAAACATAAACTTCCTACTGCGAAACTTTATTACAGGTTAGATATATTAAGATCTCTGAAAACATTTGTTTTCTCTAATGACAAGTATGCGTTTATGTTGTACTCCTTAGTTGAGTCTAGTCTACCAGTTGAGCTTTTAGGCGTATAAGAAGGCACTTAAATTCTATTACTCTTGGATATGGTAATAAAACTTTCAATTAATTAGAAATATTGATGCATTTTTTGTGTAATGAAATTCAAAGGGAAGACATAATTAATCTGGCTACAGTTGGCTATGGAATTGAAAGCTAAACAACATTTTCTAATCAAAATAAAGCAGTTCCAACGAGTATGGAACTTTTAACCTCGCCCCATGCTATGCTAAATACAGCAGAGAAAATGAACGTGTATCTTGCGATAAGCCGCATTACTGTGCAGAGCGAAGAAAAGTAGAAACTTTAACTTACGAACAAGGAAAGCAATGCCTTTTAAAACAAGAAGGCTGCTTCAAATGCTTAAAATTTAACTATGTTTCTAGTTTGTACGAAAGTAAATTTATCTGCACTATTTGTATAGAATCCCATCACAGCCTTCACAAAAACAATCAGAAGTTAACTCCAAACATGCAACGTGTTAGAAGAGACAAAGCTACTTCCGAGCATGACAAGACCTTAGCTAGTCTTTCTTCAACTCCAAGTGTTTTGTTGCAAACGCTCGTTATTGTTTTGAGGGGGGGAGAACAAGTTTAAAAAACCGTGCTATAATTGACTGCGTCTACCTAATATCCTATATGTTAGAAAGCACTGCAGAAAAGGTCGACTATAAATCGACGAGAAAGAAAAATTGAAACATTCTTTATCTGGCGGGTCGAGATGAACACAACATTTACAAACATTTACAAAGCTTACCTCTCAGATGTCAGTGACGGCTATTTTTGTAATTTTGATGCTCTTAACCAAACCACAGTTTGTCAAACTATACCTCCGATCGCACAACTCTGTGAAGATGATTTGTCTCATACGAGGATACATTTAGAGGATTGTCTTGGCCCCGTAGAACTTCTTATAGGTGTAGATGTCGCCGGTAAGCTTATGACAGGGAAATTGAAAAAACTTTGATCTGGCTTTTCTGCTGTGGAAACAAAATAAGGTTGGGCGGTTTGGGGTTGTACAAAGGAATGTTCGGAGCAAACTAAAAACCTTACAATTACTTCGATGTTAGCTCCAGATGTACGAATTGCAGGCCTATGGGAATTAGATAGCCTCAGAATTAAGAGATCTTGGTGGAAAATAATCACAATAAGAACTTGAGCAGACATCCACACAACATTTTGTAAAGACTATAAAAAGAGATGATGATGGCTGATATATCGACTCATTGTCATGGAAGGACACCAGGTTCTCTCAAATAACAAGGTTGTTGTTGAGCGAAGCTATGAATGTCTGAAAAAAAAAGGGCTTAATTGAAGATTATGAACTTTTGAAAGAATTACTTAGTGAGAAAATAATCGAAGAAGTGAATTCCGATGAGTTAGAGAAAATGAATTGCCACTACCTACCACATATCATAGAGCAATAATTAAAGAGCATTCTACGTCGACAATTCGACCCGTTTTTCGTTGCTTCCGCGAAAGAAAAAAGTAGCTTCTCTCTTAATGATTGTCTAGGGTTAGGCCCAAACTACATCGAATTAATCCCCAGTGTTTTGAATAATTTTCGTTTGAACAAGTATTTGGTGATTACACATATTACAGTAGGAAAGCTTTTTGCAAATAGGAATGAATGAAACGGATTGCGACTTTCTCAGATTTCTGTGATGGAAGTAATTCTATTTGCAAATTTTCAAAGGACAACCATTGAAACTAGTCATGTGAAAATTTGCAAATATAACACTGATTTTTGTTGTTTGACTACTAAATTGATATTTGTTCGCCGTCTTATTTTAACCTAAAATATTGCAATGCTTAAAACTTTGTAAGGTATATATTAATTTTATAACAATCATTTTAATTTAGTTCACCTTTTCTATCTTATCTAGTTTCAACTTACAGCACTCTACCAGAATGGGTTTTTAGAATAGAGTTGAATGAAAATGAGGAAGAGAATAGTATTAAAGTCTAGTTCAACTGACTTCGTGAGAGAGAGTTAAGATTCTTGAGTAGTGAGCGTTTGCCTTTGGGCTAAGTCTCTCTAAGCTGTTGTTGCGCTCGGCCGCTTTGTTACGTACCTTTTGATAGTTCATCGACTAGTTTAAGATTACGGGCCAACTACATTAGAACTGTGTTAGTTAGTTCTTATTTATTACTTTTGAGTTTAAGCCCAAGTGGAGGCTTTGCTGTACTCCCAAAGAAAGGGACCGACCATTTTATCTTATTTTGACTGAATAAAGGGTAATTAACCCTTCTTGCGTTTAAGCTTTCAATTCTTTGAAATAAGAGATAATTCGCTTACCAGTTCACTAGGTTCCTTGACATTTCATTTAACAAGATAAAAGAGAGGAACTCTATAACTTCAATAATTCTTTAAAAAGATAAATATCTGCCTGAACTAATATTAAAAAAATAAATAAAAATATGAAGGTAATATACCTTTCGCCTTCTTAGCATGCCTTCGTGGTGTAATGGCTAGCACACACGGCGCGTATTCGAGATGTCCGAGTATGGAGGCCCGGCGAGGGGATTGCACACTTTTCATGTCTCCTGCATCAAAAATAACCTAATGTCTCTGCAGGTATTTTTAACATCTATTTATCTCGTTTGCTGATGTTAATGCTATGCATGTAGCGTTAAAATATGCATATTTAACCCTCAACTAAAGTTTATAAATACAGCCGCTTACAAATATGAGGCGATATTATAACCTATAATATGATCATAACATTAATATTAAAACATAAGATTTCAAAAATATAATTTTTCACGTTTCCAGTTAATTTTATAGGAAATAAACCCTTTGTACTATTCGCCTGCATATAAAAATATGATAATTCAGCCATTGAAAATTATCAAAATATCTGGTATTCTCTAATGCAAAGATAAAATTATTTGCGCTTAATTCAAAAAAATTTAAACGGTCGTACTGGTATCAACCTCTGTATTAATATGAATTGCAAAAATATAGATGATAAGAAAATTTCCCGGGCTCATCGTTGAAAAACGTTCTTTTGTCGATGAATTTACAAAATGATCTCATTTCTCACTGCAACAAAAGGAAAATCTTGCCCAAACCGATGTTTTGTACGAAAAGAGGTTAAAAAAGGAGTTTGTCGGGTGAGCAGAAAAAAATCATATTTCGAAAGCGACCGAGCGAAGAAAAGGGAATCAGCATGGCCATATTTAAAGGACGCCATATTTGTAAGAAAGCGACTGCCATTACGGCGATGACAATCTATTATTCAGTGGCTGCGAAGTAATCCATCACTTTCAGATTCGAGCTCAAAGCCTTTCCCGTTTCAGCTCATGGTTAAGGAAGTGGGAGGGAGGGAAAAAGATACGGTAGGAGATCGAAAAAAGGGATGAATCAAATATTGCACACAAAAGAATGAATATGAAATTTAGAGTTGCTTATAAGGCACATTTTTTTGCTGTTTCCTAATTTTTTTCCCATTCTTCCACTGGTGTTATCCAGTTTCCGGTTCTTTTCCTGTTCTAAAATCTACAATATTACATTTAAATTTGAAACTATATTCCTTCAACTTGGAAGTTTCCTAATTCAGTATACTAGAGATTTCTCAAATTTATACGTTCTATTTTGCTAACGTACTGTAAGCACCACAGCGAAATCGCAGATTAGCAAATCTGTTTACTTGAAAAACTTCCTTTTAAGCTTTCAAAACTTGGGGAAACAGTATGTATAACACTTTGAAAAGCATGTTTGAGAGACATCGTTGATATTTTACATTCTTTAAGTTCGAACATTAAGCATTAAAACTCTAAAGGTATTCAAGGTTTACACCAATACATATTGTAAAATTTGTCTTTCTTTGCTAGCATACAAAGTGGTTAACTCTATGTAGACATATGTAACTCTATGCATAACTCTGTGCATGTCCGATAATCAATTACATCATCTTATTAAGATTTTTGTCTCCCCTCAATAAGTTATCCTTGCATTAATCATTTATATCTGATTGTCAAATCTGTCATCAACCCCTGTGGCATAAAATCTTTAATTTACCTTTTCTATTACAACAGTAATATAGCTTATCAACGGAGCATACTGATCGACTTATCAACAGTGTATCAACTTTTAAGAACACTGCGGGTAAAAAAAAAAAAAAAAAAAAAAAAAAAAAAAAAAAAAGAGTCAGTTCTATATCTCCCATTCTACTGGGCCGATTGACGAAGGAATGCCCTCCATGAAGGAATCCCTTTCTTTAGGGCGAAACACGTAAATAATAATAATAATAATAATGCTTAACGTCCACGTTCTTGAGTTATTCGCAGGTACTCATTTTGCTTTGTATCACTGTTATTTCTAATAAGTTGTCATTGATTTGTCTAAGCTCATTTAGAGGGTTTATTTAAAGAGACAGCCACGAACCTGTCGTCCACAACAATATGTAAGACATTAAAGGGAACAAATTATTATTATTGTTTACGTGTTTCGAGGGATTCCTCCGTGAAGGAGTTTCAAAGGGAACTGTCTCTTATTAACACGTTACGCATGGTAAAACCACGTAAACGCCCATGCAGCCAGCCCGTTCGCGAGATTCGAACCTCGGAACGAACTACCAGTGTTCAGAAATTTTACCGCTCGGCTGCTGGTGAGTAAAGAGAATAAATGTACCTGAAATTAGCATTCGGAAAAACAAGTGAGAAAACCGAAGCTAAAGTTTTAAGCTAGGCCACTATTATCACAGTTTCTCCATTTGCTAAACGGATAGTCTTCATATGCTTTGCTGTTATCAGTCTTATCAATAAATAATTAGTTAACTAAATCAATAAAAGGGATTTATTGTAAATCTTGATAATGTGGATGTTTATCTATAACATAACAAACGAGAAACGGTTTCAACACAACTCCAATGGTGGTGTTTTTATTATATTTTTTATTAATATTGCTTGTCCTTTCAGCGTTGTTTTATTTACAAAACAAATTTATGCTTAAGAAATATTTTATGATAACAACGTGAAGAAATTGATAACAACGTGAAGAAATTCTATAATATAAAAATTCTCTTTTTTGTTTTCTTTTGACATATATGCACAAACAGGCACAAAATATTTTAATTTACGTTCGCATAAATTCGTTTGCAAGTAAATGTATGATATTTCATTATTTTTATTATACCTATAAATAGTAAAACGTTTTAAAACGTCACTTTATAATTAAAATTTTAATTAAAGTTTACTTAAAATTTCAAAGAGTGAAAAAACACATTATACAGTTATAAAATTGCAAAGTTTGGGTGGAAAAGATCAGGCCAAAAGTCATGCCTCGTTGGAAGATGGAAATCCACTCTTACAAATTATTTTTGTTCTAACTTATTTCACGCAGCGCGTTTATATGCAGCTATAATAGATTTCAAGAGCCAAAAAAAGGTTTATAATTTGGTAAGCGAAAAAAGAAGTTTTGAAAGTTTAAAAGTTTTAGGAAAACGAACTTAATAATTCGTAACTAAAACTCCATTTAATGACTGAAATAAATACGCGCTATTAACGCGTAATCATCCCAAAAGCTTTTTTTTTTTTTTTTCGAAGATGCCTTAAAAGGCGTCCATGCGCTGCCAAATGCGTCCTTACGGATAAAAAGCAGGACGTGTGAAATTAGATTTTTGTGCTTTTATCAACTACGTGCAATTTAGAACTATAAAATTTCAAAAGAAGTGTGTACCCGAGGATATAAATTTCTCACTCATTCACTGATCTTTACTATCACCATGAGCAATTAAAAGGACTGCATTTTAAATTTATACACAAAATTTGAAGAAATTTTTTTTCTAAAAAATTTCTGAAAATAAAAAATTCTTAAGCCGCGCCCCCCCCAATGAATGAAATTTAAATAAAAAATAGCAAAGAGCACCTTTTTTCTGGGTGGGTACGTTTTCATAGCTGCTATAATCGTATCTCCATGGAGCTGAAATATAGAAATGCGAATATATTAGGCATCAATCAATATTTTTAAACAGCTGCAGACAGCATGCTTGAAAGAGAAAACGTTTATAGTAAACACGCGTTCAAATACAGCTGTATTTTCTTTGCCACAATTCACTGTTAAGATTAAAATTACAGCCTTATTTTATAATTGTAGCATTAAACTACACTCATGCGCAAAATTAAGAGAATTTGCCCATTATGTTGTATTTCTGAAAATTCATGGATTGATTTTAATGAAATTTGATATGAATGAACATTTATAACACAGAAAACAATTAAACAGTGATTCCATGTACGCATGGTTATCAGAAAAACTCATATGCAGGGATGTCCAAAATGTACGTTGTGATATAGAACTTCCCTCACAGCGAGACAAGTCGCGCAGCGTGATGGCATACTGGGCAGGAGTCAGTTGAGAAGTTTCTGTCTCAGATATACACTATAGCAGGGGTTCTCAACCGGTACTAAAGGTTTTCAATTTTCGTTTATATGGTACGCGTTAGTCAAAAGGTTGAGAACCGCTGCAATATAGGGTTAAACTTAGGATATCTAGCTGGCCAATCCGTGCAGCGAATATTCTCACTTTCCAGATAATCGCCGACCAAACTAAGCCCTATGTGGACGAGTTTTGTCGTCCATTAACAGGAACCGATCACAACTACGCCCTTATAAAATCGAACATAAGACACTAAGATGTCCTCGCTATACCTCATAGCAGTCAAGATGCTTTTGTCAAACACATGCAGGCGTATGCAGCCGTCCAACATAAAGCCTGCCCAAACCATTACACATCTCCCACCGCAGTAATCCCTTTCCCTAATGGAATGGTATCGGGTTCCAGGCTCTCTCCAGATACAGGTACGCCGAGAATCAGTGTCTAGGTTAAATTTCGACTCCTCTGTATAAAACACGGTGTTGCAGTCTAGTCCAAGGCGCACGTTGCCTGCATCATACTTCCTACGTTCGCAATCAGCGGAACTCAGACAGCAAGTCTTCTGGCTTATATCATGAAGCCTTCGGGTAACTGTATACCGTGAAACTCAGGTTCTAGTAGCAGCATACAGCTCATCTGCTTTGAAGCTGTAACTGTCCTGTGTCGCAGTGCTAAAAGTGCCAAATAACGACCCTCATTCGTTGTTATGGATCTTGGTCGACCACGTCCAAGTCTTCTCGATATGGATCCATTGTCCTGAAACTCTTTCCACGAATTTCCACGAATTCCACTTCAGAGCTATACTGAGCTCTGAAGTTACCTGTGCTTTTGATTAGCTAGCCAGAAATCTACCAACAATAGTCCATCTCATAGCGTCATCCATATGATCGTGGCTCCTGATTTTACCTGATACCTTATAAAATTTATTGTATTGTTGTTGTTGCTTATGTTCACTTGTCTGAAGTAGTCAGCGGAAGTCCCAAGGAGCGGAAGATTACGCCTGTCGTTGGTAACAGCCATGAGCACCTAACAGGTGACAGTGCGAATTGGCTCAGTTCCTCCTCCAATTTTGATGGAGACCACCCTTGGAAGCGACGGGTCCGAGAGTCTCACGCCCATCTCCCCTTCCACCAAACCACACGAGAGGACGTTCGACTCGCCGCTATGCTACACCGACACTATACCTTTACAAGCATCCATGCCTTCTCTGGGATTCAAACTCGGGCCCCACGGCATTCAGCGACGCTAACCACTGTACCGGTTGAACAGCTTATAAAATTTACCCAACTCTTGCGAAAAATATGGGCGAATGTTATTAAGGAGTTTAAAATCTCAAATCACCGAAAACCACTAATGCGCTTATATCTCCTCCATAATCACAGCTCCGCTGGTACGCATGTGTACGCATCCGACTCTGAATGTTTGCAAAATTCCTTCGCTAGCGTAATTAATACCTTCGGTTCAATAACGTTCGTAAATTGGGCATAATTTTCAAATTCTTTTAATTTTGCACATCAGTATACATTTTGGCTACTACACAGAAAATTTTGGAAGAGAATCAATGCCTCTGGCTTAATTTCTTCATGATCTTTCTCTGTTTCTTTCCTTTCGGCGTGCTTATTTCTTTTTTGTTCTAATTCAATTAACTTTTCACAGCTTAGTTTACTGCACCTTTGCTCTAACAACAGTTTAACATGTTCAACTTTATATTCCAAGGAAAGATGTCTAGCGAATGTAACAATATTTTCACGAATTGTTGGTCACTGTCAAAACACTATAATTTATCTTTGAAACGCTTAACATACTTTTTTCTAAATTCCATTCGCGCATTTATAAGCAGATCATTTCCAAAGAGTGTCAAGATTTTTAATACACTTCAAAATGTCGTATTGTTTCCAGAAATCATGCAACGAAAACTAAGAGACGGTATCAGTTGCTGCAGTAGCCTTTTTGTACCATTTATTTACAATGCCACCTGGTGGCTCGCCGTTTGCGTTCCGACCATACATTCTATGACTAATATTGCTCGTATAATAACCTTCTATCACTCCCTAAAGTTTTTCCCATTTGTTCTGATCCACCCTGCATACATTTTCCTTATACTCTCACCTTCCTATGACTTAAATATTTTATCATGAATTTGGAATCCTTTTGACTCTCTCTCTCTCTTTTTTTTTTTTTCGGTTTTTGCTTTTGATTATTTATTTCCTACTAAGACTTTGAACACAGTAGTCTTCTTTTGCTGGCACATAATTATTTCAAGCGATTTCTGTTTGCTTGGTTTTTGAGAACACTTTTGCCGGAAGCTCCGGCTATCGAACCGGTAACATCTTTAACGGCGAATGTACCACTAATGGTTTTCCTAATGCAGTGGAGGTATTTATGGAAATCATGATCGATTAAAAAAGCATCCTTTATTACCCCTGGATCATTAGTGGAAACCATTACTGAACGATCAACTAATGCTTGTTCGAGATGTTGATAGTATAACTTTAACCTGCTACTGCTGCCGCGTTGTGTAAATTTCATGAAATAAATGAGTTTTCCGCTCAAGATCTGAGAATTTTGCAATTCCGAAACGCAAAAATAAAATTTCTTGGGATAAAACTGCATCGCAGATCATCATCAGTGAATTGTTTTCTTTTGTTCTTTATTGTTATTAATATGCATATTTATTTCTTTTATTAGTTTCTTATTATAATTAATGATGAGAAAAAATGTTAAATACCGTTGAAAGATAAGTTGAAATGAAGAAAATCTCGATATTTAGAAGCAAGGAAAAGATTCCAGTTTTTTATATATATTAAACAAGTTCAGGTGAGAGATAAATTTCAGAGTTTCCTAAAACCCCAAAATTCTTGAGAGAGAAAATTTTTTTTTTAATATCTGTCAAGCAGTTTATAAAGAATTTTTCTTATTATTCCTACTCTGAAAACTATTAATATAAATTAACACGCATCCGGAATATTTACGTTATATGAATGGATCCTTTAATGAGAATTTTCTAAACGTTGGAGCAAAGAGTTGCACTCTTATTTTTACTTACTGCTTTCTTATAAAAACATTAATGAAATCCTTCCATAAGCAAATAATAGCTTGTAGAGACATTAGGAATTGTTTGGAACAAGACAGATTGAAAAATATGCAATCGCCTTCGACGGGAATCGAACCACGGACCTCTGAAATACCGTCTCAGTGTGCTGACCACTACACTACGAAGGCACGCTAGGAAGGCGGGAGTAATACCTTATAAGTTAACTGTGTGGTACTTAGGCTGTTAGATATTCTCTATTATATATTTATGAAAACAGTTGTAAGGTATGTTTTAATTTTACAACAGTCACTTTAATTTCCAAACTCTTTCCTATCAAGTCCTGTTTCCACTTACATCTTCTTACCTGAATGAGTTTTTATAATCGAGTTGAATGCAAATGAGTTAGAAGAAGTATTTAAAGAAGGTTCAACTTACTTCGACAGAAAGTGCTAGGATCCCGAGTAGCGCGTGTTTTTGCCTTTTGGCTAAGTCACCCTTGAAGCTGTTACGCTCGGCCGTATTATACGTGCCATTTGATATTCGCTGGCTAGTTTAAGGGCCGACTACGTTAGATAATTGTGTTTAGATTCAGCTAAGTCTGGTTTAGTTGATTACAGTTTAGTTTCTTATTCTGAGTAGAGGCTTTCCTGTAAGTCCGAGAAGGGGCCGACTGCTATTCTTATTTGAGTGAATAAAAGGGTATTTTAACCCTTCTCGAGTCTACACCTTAGTTGTTTTGAAGTCAGCGATAAGTCGCTACATATTTCACTAAGTTCCTCGACGTTCATCTTAGACAAAGACTTAGGAACCCTACACAGTCAAAATGACCTTCACCCGTTGTTCACTTTATTCGATCATCTGGGCCCCTACGTCAAATAAAGTTCACATGTCCTAGATCTTTTGCCTGTAAGCTGAACAGGAAAGAAAAATCGGTACTTTTCAGTTTCGCCGGCGCAAATCTCGCCAAGTAGACTTTGTTGGCGACAACATACAGTATACACATAAAATTGTTAACAAATGTTAGTTCTAAGAATTTTTTATTTTGAAGGCATAAACATTTAATATGGTTTAAAATTTTGTAAAAAGCCAATAAATAAAGACAATAAATTTGTAAAAAGACATTAATTTAAGAATTTACTGTGCTATCATGGTTCAACATCCTGATTCGCCTGTTCATATTAAGTGACCCCAAGTGATCTCATCTCATGTAAACTACGTTACAAAAATATAATTCTCTCAGTAATTATCTACATTAATTTCAAGTTAAATCTTAATTTGGAATACAAGTTTAAATGCAAGAATTATTTCAATTCGTACGAATGGCTTACTCAGAAATTATGTGAAACCGC
Organism: Stegodyphus dumicola; assembly: GCF_044657685.1. Taxonomy (NCBI): domain Eukaryota; kingdom Metazoa; phylum Arthropoda; class Arachnida; order Araneae; family Eresidae; genus Stegodyphus; species Stegodyphus dumicola. The sequence continues at coordinate 232,578,559 of NC_140772.1, read as the reverse complement.
AGTACTTTACTTCGCTAGTACGATCTCATTAGAATGGAGGAATTTAACCCTTGATTTTGCCTTTTCTATATTTTCGCCTTCGGGTGAGCGGAGTGATTGCATCTTATTAACGTAATTACCGCGAATGGTCTTAGGGCATAAAATTTAACTATCTTCGTAAATATTCTATGTAATTGTATGCCAGTATTGAAAGAAACAATCAGTCTGGTAAGAAATGGCTGCGACTTGTTTTGAAAATGAGGCGTAAAAAGTTGCCAGCGAAGATATTCCGTTTGGCATCAGTTGTACCATTATTGGCGACTTTATCGTTTAACCCGGCAAAACGGAAAAGTACCGAAAAATCTATTATTTCCAACAAATCATCGAGACATAGGAAGTTTTCAGAAAAGTAGACGCCGACACATAGGCAAAAATGGTTCCTCAGTTGTACAACTTACGAATTCCAGTTTAGTATTCTTTCATGCAATAGCACATATATACATAGTTAATAATCGTAAAATGTTATTGAGATATATTAAAAAAAAAAAGAAATTCTTCTAAGACCTGCATGTCATTGTTACATACGAATGTCCTTGAATGGCCTTCTTAAGGGAGATGTTTCGAAGTTTCAAAATTTAGTAGAAAATGTTTGTCTTGAATAACAGGTTTTCCTATTAATACTATTTTTAGCCCAAAATTAATCGTTTTTATTTATTAGTCCAAAGGGAGGGTCCCTGAGGGACTATTACTTTCGTTTTGCGATTTTGCGTCGAATTACTCTGAATGTCCGTTTCACTTTTCAAATCGTTGCCACCAAATACTATCGCCCTGTATTGTATTTGAAGAAATTAAATAATGAAGAATCTGCATAAATGTATGTATGTTTCTCGCATTGCGATAAAAATTGGTACCTAGAGCCATCCAATTTTGAATGACGTAATCCTACTGCGAATATGGGCATCTGGAAGCCCAAATTTGAAATTTGGAATTTGCTTTGCTACCGATTTCCTATTTTGAAAAATTTTTACGAATTTTGGATTAACGACCTCAATGATTTCAAAGCGAGGTATGGCAACGTTATACAGAAACACACTTCTCTAGGGCGCGAGGCTGTGTATCGGAAATTCTAATAATACGCTCATTTCAAAATTATTTTGCGATATTGCTCTTGAACTGAATTTTATGGTTTAAGTGCGAAAAACATGATATTTAATAACTAATGGTAACACACAAAATGTTAAAAAAACGCCCCTTTGGACTTAATTTAAAATCTGAAACCTTTTACTGCATGCTTTTTGTTTAATCGTATTTGTGGCATTTATTATCTTTACCGGCGTTCCTTTCATAAATTATGTTTACAATTCAGTTGACGAATTTACAACTCTATAACTTGTCGTTAACCTGTATAACGAAATGTCGAATCTGAATCGATCGACGTTTGAATTACGATGATTTTGTCATTTTTGTTCATCATTTAGGTGACTGGCAATGTCTGAAGCCTTTATATTCATAAATGCATCCTGCATGTTCAACACAAGGCACGATAGTCCTTGTGTTCAACATGCAGACCGTATTTATGAACTATGATTTGAGGCTTTTACATTCTAGGAGAAAACTGACAGGACTTCTTGACAGACTTCCAGCAATCTCTTGACAGGACTTTCGGCTCTCCGCATATTTAGTGCCCTATGCCGCACGGACATTACACATTTACAAATATCCATGCCTTCTCCGGGATTCGAAACAGGGCCCTACGGTACCGATACTAACCACTATACAACAAGGCACACCCGTAATCTTCCTAAGTAAAAATTTCCATAAATACCTACAAGGAAATGCGCACTGGTGTTCCTACGTGATGTAAACATATTACGAATGAGAAAACATTGAAAACGCTTTGACTCGCTCAAAAAGGGGTCAAATGCAATTTAATAGAAAGTTTACTGCATCATACTTATTAATCATGATCCCTAATTTATACTCATGTATAAATATGATAAGTGTAGGAATACGTTTTCATAGATAAAGCGCTCCGTTGATAAAGTGGCTTATTAAAATCGTGTCAACTAAGGCATCTTTCTCTCTTTTTAATAAATTATTATATTCAGTATAAGTAATAAAATAATATCAGTATAAACAATTTAAAAAAAATTGATTATGAAACTATAATCTAGATGACCGCAGAAAGGTTTTAACATTTTGCAACGTTGTAATTAAAATTGGAAGATCTAAGTCTTAGACAACTTCTAAAATGCAAGGAAATAACACTTAATGCATGCAGGTTTCCAGATGCTGTACATCCCTCGCTTTAGCTGCACTTCATTCGATCCAGGATTTACCATTCACGTGAGTTCTGTGTTCATGCAGATATACCTCGCGTGCTTTGCTTTAATTAATTAATCATCTGAAGTTCGCTTTCCAGCTTTTCGCATTGTCTCTACTACTCTAAGTTCCTTAACTTTTATGAGTTTCTCCTTACGAATATTCTAGATTCTTACACGTTTCTTTCTTTTTTTGTTTTTCGTATATACTCTGGCTTTCTACCTTTTTTTCTCATTCTTTATGTAGAACAGCTTAATGCGCGTGAAACACAAGCAATGCATAGACATATATATAATATCAAAGTTTAAAAAATGTTGGTAAATAACAAAAGTTTAATAAAAGTAGTTTTTATTATTCATAAACTAAAATTAACAGGTAAATAAACGGCTGAGCGCATTCCCTCCTGAAGCTATGTAGTTCTTCTCGAAGGGAATTCAGCCCTATTTGTGGACCCCTGCTCTACACAGACGAATTTAGATCACCAATATCGCCCACAGCGTAGAAGATGCTAAAACTAGACAATAGTTCTTTGCAATCGCACAATTCTTAACTGATTCATTGAGTTATCTGTATGGACTAACTGGCAGTTCGCTTCAATGCAGTCGTATAGGTAGGGATGCTGGGAACGAATCTGGAAACTTTTGGGAAAGTATAGCTTCTAAGACTTCGAATATGCGTTTTCAGAAAACTGTTATAACGCCACCAAGTTAGTTAGAAACTGCTCTACGTATTCACAGTTTGGTGACAAGATTTTCATTTTCAAGTTATCATAGAATTCAAGTGTAGACGGTACATAAAGATATGGGACTTTTTTAATAATAAAAACTTTTATCTTAAGAATCGTTACGTTTTTCATCGAGAGATGGCACTGTAGCCTGCTTGAAGAACCAGCATTTTGTACGAGTCTGTCTTGAGATCATTCAGAATCATCCACAAGATGTATCCTTAAAAAATTCGTTACGTACAGGAACGCAAACCAACCGATTTCGATAGATATCATGAATTTTAAAATTGGGCATTTCAACAAATCGAAAATAAAATACCGGACTGATTGTAAGCCATTACTATATGAACTAAGGAGAACCTTTCGCTTGAAGGAAGTATAAATGCACACAGCTGACGCATCTGGGTGAGAGAACTTACACGCGATTGAAGAAATCCCTTTGCATCCACCAGAAATGGCAGCATGTGGACACTGAATTATCATCGCGTCTTGAACTGCACAGTTCGAATTATCTTATCATAATCGCGTGTTAGACGGTGTTTCTAAGACACATTATCATTCCTTCCTTGCATGATAATCAAGTGCTCATAGCTTTTCATTCAAAATGGAGCTCTTTCGCGTAAGATCCTTTCCAGTACAAGCTGCAAGGAAAAATTTGACGAAAGTGGGTCTTCATTCATTCTTTCCTGAGTAGTCACCAGGGCTTCCGAACTTTACGTCTTGTGACTTTTGATTGTGGGGCTACTTGAAGTCACGGGTGTATAGAGGTCGGCAGTATTCTTTGACCGTACTGAAAAAATGATGGTACTGTTCTGCTATAGAACCGGGTTTAGAAATGTATGTATGTATGCATGTGTGTCTTTATGTTGTGTACATGTGGTGAAAGGGGTGACCCTGATCATTACATTTTTGACTGTAATCGAACAGACGACAAACATCTGATTAAGCCTAAAAACAATCTAATACAATTTAAGAAATATGCAATAAAGAACGGACACCTTAGGGCCAAGATCAGAGACATTTTTATACATATCCAAAGACTTTGACTGGATATTTGTCATATCTAATGCTTATTCATCTCCATATGTTACTAAACTATATTTGTCTCTTTTTTTATTTAATTTTAATGTTCCAACAATTTCATTTATCTACGCAATGCTGATGGACGGGAGCTCCAAAGACTTGCTTATTACACCTTCCGCTTTAGAAAAGACTTTTGTTCTTAAATTTAGGCTTTTGGAAGCACCAGTTGTTGAACATTTCAAGGACAGTCTTTTCTCAATATGATTTGTGTACACTATTAATACCAGAACTCAGTTATCTCAGAAAGTCCTCTCAAGTGGTTGATGGTAAAAAAAGAGGGGCGGGAGAACCTCGGACCCTCAAAATTGGGGTGGAAAGTTTAACAGTTAGCTAGGTTCAGCAATACCTCAATTATCTGTGGTACTACGGAGGTGCTGGTCTAGCTTCTACCTGTACCTGTTCATATTGTAGAGTTCCACCCTTTTATCTAACAACTGAATGTGTAGGAAACCTCGTGAACATTTAAGCGAATAATCGCTTTAGTTCAGAAACAGTCTTAAACTTAAGAAGGGTTGATTACCCTTTATTTCTCAAAACAAGAATTAAAACAGTCGACCCCTTTCTCAGGGCGTACAGCAAAGCCTCCACTTGGGCTTGAACTCAGAGTAATCAGAAATAAAACTTAATAAATGCTTAACTAAAAAGATATAGCAGAAGCTATTTAATTTCTGAGTAGTTAGCCTCTAAACATCGAATAAGCTAGCGAAGCTATCAAGGCCCTAAAAATCAAGTAACAGCTTGGAGAGAGACGTAGGCAAAAGGAGAATGCGCGCTACTCAGAAACTCTGAGGCGCTCTATCTCAGTCAGTGGAACTTCGACTTAAATATCAATCATTTGCATTCTAAAAACACATTCTAGTAGGAAATTGTGAGCTGAAATTAGGAAGGACAGGAAAGTAGCTTTAACTACAGATAATTGTTAAAAACTTAAGATAAATCTGTAGAGACATTAGGTTTATTTGGAAGCAGGCAAGATGAAAAGTTAGCAACCGCCTTCGACGGGAATCGAACCACGGACCTCTGGAATACCGGCCCAGCGTACAGTACTACTACACCACGAAGGCACGCCAAGAAGGTGGGAGAAATACCTTATAAACCTTACAATGTATACATGTATATATGTAAGTGCGAATGTACGTGTTTGTATACATATTTGCATATACAGACAGACACACGTTCATACATTTCTGAATCCGGTCCCACTAATAGAACAGTACTGAAATTCTTTGCCGTCATGTGACAGGAATTACAGCTGGAACCCTCTTCAGTGCTGTGCAGAGTGTCACGCCACATTTGAGGCCATTGACTACCGTCACACTCAACATTTAAGCCCTCAAGCATTTTAGAGATAAAGTTGCTGAACACTGGTGGTTTGACGTGGGTACGATTCTAGACGAACGGGCTGGTACGCCCTAACGATAAAATGTTACCATTTTTGCAAAAAGCGCATAGAATTACACTTGATTTCGCAAAATTATTTTAGTCTAGCTCGACAAAGGAGTTGGTGTAAGAAACATGATGTCGAGCCACACTCGACATATGTTAGAATAATACTAGAAAGAATTTTAAAATATCTAACTTGGTCAAACATTATAAATTTAGTCTTTATTTACATAGAACAAAAATTTGAAAGAAAAAAACAACAGTTTTAAACATTTAAAATTATTTTAGAAAATACAGTGTATAATGTCGAGTCTAGTTCGCCAAAGGAGTTGGCGTAAGAGATGCGATGTCGAGCCATACTCGACATAGGAGTACTAAGGGTTAAAGTGTTGGCACAACCTACATTGCCTCTCGGTTTGAAAGTTGAGCTTTTCTTTCGTTTGAAAATCTAAACTTCACGCATAACGGAGCTAGTATACAAAGGAACCAGATTCTATTAGCTTAGATAAACCCCAGTGTGAACAAGCCTTTAACTATTTTCCTTTCCGGCTAA